>NC_091286.1:530594570-531194570 GCF_032444005.1 Ranitomeya imitator
TCCAAATTTGAGATCTTTGGTTCCAACCACCGTGTCTTTGTGTGACGCAGAAAGGTGAACGGATGGACTCTACATGCCTGGTTCCCACCATGAAGCATGGAGGAGGTATGATGGTGTCGGGGTGCTTTGCTGGTGACACTGTTGGGGATTTATTCAAAATTGAAGGCATACTGAACCAGCAGGGCTACCACAGCATCTTGCAGCGGCATGCTATTCCATCTGGTTTGCGTTTAGTTGGACCATCATTTATTTTTCAACAAGACAATGACCCAAAACACACTACCAGGCTGTGTAAGGGCTATTTGACCAAGAAGGAGAGTGATGGGGTGCTACGCCAGATGACCTGGCCTCCACAGTCACCAGACCTGAACCCAATCGAGATGGTTTGGGGTGAGCTGGACCACAGAGTGAAGGCAAAAGGGCCAACAAGTGCTAAGCATCTCTGGGAACTCAAGATTGTTGAAAGACAATTCCCGGTGACTACCTCTTGAAGCTCATCAAGAGAATGTCAAGAGTGTGCAAAGCAGTCATCAAAGCAAAAGGTGGCTTCTTTGAAGAACCTAGAATATAAGACATAATTTCAGTTGTTTCACACTTTTTTGTTAAGTATATAATTCCACATGTGTTAATTCATAGTTTTGATGCCTTTAGTGTGAATGTACAATTTTCATAGTCATGAAAGTACAGAAAAATCTTTAAATGAGAAGGTATGTCCAAACCTTAGGTTTATGGGACAACTCATAAAGTCCCATGGATTCCAGTACCACCTCTATGCTGATGACACTCAGATCTACCTCTCTGGCCCAGACGTCACTGCTCTGTTGTCCAGAATCCCAGAGTGCCTATCAGCCATATCCTCCTTCTTCTCCTCTCGCTTCCTCAAACTCAATGTGGACAAATCTGAACTCATCATCTTTCCTCCATCCCATAGATCTTCCTTACCTGACCTATCTATCGCAATCAATGACATCATGCTTTCCCTCGTACCGGAAGTCCGCTGCCTCGGAGTAACCTTCGACTCTGCCCTGTCCTTCAAACCACACATCTAAGCTCTTTCCACCTCCTGTCGCCTCCAGCTCAAAAATATCTCCAGAATCTGTCCTTTCCTCAACCGTCAATCTACTAAAATGCTTGTGCACGCCCTCATCATCTCCCGCCTTGACTACTGCAACATCCTTTTCTGCAGCCTCCCTGCTAACACCCTTGCACCTATCTAGTCCATTCTTAACTCTGCTGCCTGTTATGGACCTGGTGGTTAGGAGCACTCGGAACGACCTGATGGTTAAACTCACACAGGACAAGCTCTGGGAAGTGGGAGCTCTGCTGACCGCAACCCCTAATCCCATCACAAAACTAGAAATAGCCGTGGAGCGTACCTAACACGACCTAGACACCTCTTCACAGCCTAAGAGCTAACTAGCCCTAAAGATAGAAAATAAAGCCTACCTTGCCTCAGAGAAATTCCCCAAAGGAAAAGGCAGCCCCCCACATATATTGACTGTGAGTTAAGATGAAAGTCACAAACACAGAAATGAAACAGGTTTTAGCAAAGGGAGGCCAGACTTACTAAACAGACTGAGGATAGGAAAGGTATCTTTGCGGTCAGCACAAAACCCTACAAAAGGACCACGCAGAGTGTGCAAAAAGACCTCCGCACCGACTCACGGTGCAGAGGTGCCACTCTGCATCCCAGAGCTTCCAGCTAGCAGGGCAAGATCATGATAGCCAGCTGGACAAGGAAACAATGAACAAATAAATAACTAGCAGGGACTTAGCTTCTGCTGGAGTAGACAGGTCACCAGAAAGATCCAAGAGCGAACTGAACCAGTACAAGAACATTGCCAGGTGGCATGGAGTAACGATCTGAGTGGAGTTAAATAGAACAGCCAGCCAAAGAATAAACTACGTCACCTGTGGAAGGAACCTCAGAAGCAGCAGCTCCACTCACAGCCACCAGAGGGAGTCCATGGACAGAACTCGCCGAAGTACCATTCATGACCACAGGAGGGAGTTCGATAACCGAATTCACAACAGCTGCCCGACTAATTCATCTCTCTCCTCGCTACTCCTCTGCTTCCCGCCTCTGCAAATCTCTTCACTGGCTCCCATTCCCTCATCGTATCCAGTTCAAATTACTAATACTGACCTACAAAGCCATCCTTCTCTCCTCCACACTTATTCGCTCCTCATCCAACCGCCTCCAAGACTTCTCCCGAATATCCCCCATCCTCTGGAATTCTTTGCCCCAACACGTCCGACTATCAACCACATTCGGATCCTTCAGACGGAACCTGAAAACCCATCTCTTCAGGAAAGCCTACAGCCTGCACTGACCCGAATGCCGCCTCATCACTACCGAAGCTATCGCCTCACCAACACCTGAGGTCCTGCAACCCTCAACCTACTGTCTCCTTCCCCATAATCCTGTAGAATGTATGCCCGCAAGGGCAGGGTCCTCGCCCCTTCTGTATCAGTCTGTCATTGTTAGTTTGTTTACTGTAAGTGATATCTGTAACTTGTATGTAACCCCTTCTCATGTAAAGCCCCATGGAATCAATGGTGCTATATAAATAAATAATAATAATAATAATAATACTGTATATATATATATATATATATATATATATATATATATACCGTATATACTCGAGTATAAGCTGAGATTTTCAGCCCAAAATTTTGGGCTGAAAGTGCCCCTCTCGGCTTATACTCGAGTCACAGTGGGCGGCAGGGTCGGCGGGTGAGGGGGAGAGGGCGCTGAGGCATACTCACCTAGTCCCGGCGGTCCTGACGCTCCCTCTGCCCGTCACACGGTCTTCGGTGCTGCAGCTCTTCCCCTGTTCAGCGGTCACGTGGGACCACTGATTAGAGAAATGAATATGGACTCCACTCCCATAGGGGTGGAGCCGCATATTCATTTCTCTAATCAGCGGTGCCGGTGACCGCTGATAGAGGAAGAGGCTGCGGCACCGAAGACCGTGTGACAGGCAGAGGGAGCGGGACGCCGGGAGCAGGTAAGTATTACATATTCACCTGTCCGCGTTCCACCCGCCAGGCGCCGCTCTGTCTTCGCGTCCTCTTGCTCTGACTGTTCAGGTCAGAGGGCGCAATGACGCATATAGTGTGCACGGCGTCCTCTGCCTGAGCAGTCAGTGCAGAAAGACGCCGGGATGAGACGCTGGGAGCTGCAAGCAGCGAGGTGAGTATGGCATTTTTTTTTTATTGCAGCAGCAATGGCACAGCTTTATATGGCACAGCTATGGGTCAATAATGAACGGCGCAGAGCACTATATGACAGCTATGGGGCAATAATGAACGGCGCAGAGCACTATATGGCACAGCTATGGGGCAATAATGAACGGCGCAGAGTACTATATGGCAGCTATGGGGCAATAATGAATGGCGCAGAGCACTATAAGGCAGCTATGGGGCAATAATGAACGGTGCAGAGCACTATATGGCACAGCTATGGGGCAATAATGAACGGTGCAGAGCACTATATGGCACAGCTATGGGGCAATAATGAACGGTGCAGAGCACTATATGGCACAGCTATGGGGCAATAATGAATGGTGCAGAGCACTATATGGCACAGCTATGGGACAAAAATGAACGGTGCAGAGCACTATATGGCACAGCTATGGGGCAATAATGAACGGCGCAGAGCACTATATGGCACAGCTATGGGGCAATAATGAACGGTGCAGAGCACTATATGGCACAGCTATGGGGCAATAATGAACGGTGCAGAGCACTATATGGCACAGCTATGGGGCAATAATGAACGGTGCAGAGCACTATATGGCACAGCTATGGGGCAATAATGAACGGCGCAGAGCACTATATGGCACATCTATGGGGCAATAATGAACGGCGCAGGGCACTATATGGCACAGCTATGGGGCAATAATGAACGGTGCAGAGCACTATATGGCACAGCTATGGGGCAATAATGAATGGTGCAGAGCACTATATGGCACAGCTATGGGGCAATAATGAACGGTGCAGAGCACTATATGGCACAGCTATGGGGCAATAATGAACGGTGCAGAGCACTATATGGCACAGCTATGGGGCAATAATGAACGGTGCAGAGCACTATATGGCACAGCTATGGGGCAATAATGAACGGCGCAGAGTACTATATGGCACATCTATGGGGCAATAATGAACGGTGCAGAGCACTATATGGCACAGCTATGGGGCCATAATGAACAGTATGGAGCATCTATTTTTATTTTTGAAATTCACCGGTAGCTGCTGCATTTTCCACCCTAGGCTTATACTCAAGTCAATAAGTTTTCCCAGGTTTTTGTGGCAATATTAGGGGGGTCGGCTTATACTCGGGTCGGCTTATACTCGAGTATATACGGTATAAATATATATAGACTGTATATATGTTTTCACAAATATTTGAACCCATGGATCCATTATATGTCCATTTTGCAAGCAGGTGAGAAAATCTCGCTGTACAGATGCCATACGGATGACACACGGATACTTTTTGGAGAATAAAATCTCATCCTCTCATTGAATATGGATGACATACCGATTACTGTTCATGAACATTTCTGCGTATCTTGGCTGTAAAAAACTGACCGTATTTTTATACGTTAGGTGTGACGCCGGCCTAACATGGACTTCCTGGAGAAGTCCGTTTTCGGGGTTCGTGCACGGACACAAGGGGTTGTCAGTAACAGATATTGATGGCCTATCCACATCATATTTCACAAATATCAGATTGGTAGTGGTCTGACCTCCATAACCTGCACCGCTCAGTTATTATTTGCTTTGAGGGCAATGGGATGTAGAAGCTGCAGAGCCCAGCCCAGAGGCTTAGCTAAGGGTTTAATTCAGGGTGGGATGAAACATTTGAGTGGGTCCCTAACCGGTAACCCGGTTTACAACTATGGTGACACACCCTAATTGTGGGTATAGAGGAACCTCAGGAGATGACCTGGCTGTTAATGGAAATAAATCTCTACCAAAAGACCAACACTAATATTACTGTAGTGCCATTTGGTTACCATATAGTGGTAGATACCAGGCCTGCAGAACATACAAGTGATTACAGTACAGTTATAGATAGTAACTTATAGCTGACGTTATTTCTGATGGAGTCATTTGTTTTTTCCTGTCTTTCACATCTAGCCGAGATTGAGACATGCTAAGAAGGATTCAGGCAGTGTTGAAAGCCAAAGATGGATTTACAAAATAATAAAAATGCAAATTTAGATTTTAAGAAGCAAAACAGTAACAATGCAGTGATGTGACAAGAATCTGCATAACTAATCATTTGCTAAATTGTTGCAAATCAAATTTATGTATGAGATAGCCAAGATGGTTGTCTATAAAATAATGGTAGTCTCACGTTCGAAGCAGTAGTCGATGGTGAGATATAGAGTCTGAAAGTCAAAAGTTCCAAACATTGTTACCTTTTTACTCATCAGTGTAATGGCCCCCACATGGTATAATGTCCTCTACAGTAGTCCCCACATTTTATGATGCCCCACACAGAAGCCCTCAAGCTGTATAGTGGCCCCTGCATTAACTCCAACACTGTATAATTGCCCCAAATGTATGATCTAAACTGTATTATGGCCACCGTGGTAGGCCCCAAACTCTATAATGGCCCCCACATTAGCTCACACACTGTATAATGGCCCCACAGTAGTCCCAACACTGTATAATGGTCCCCACGGTAGCCTGAACACTTTATAATGACCCCTAAACTGTATAATGGCTCTCACATTAGCTTCCACACTATGATTGCCACCACGGTAGGCCCCAAACCGTATAATGGCCCTCACCCTGTAAATTGACCCCCCATACTTCGAGGACCCCCACATATATCCCCACATTATATGATTGCCCCCACAGTAGTCCCGACACTGTATAATGGCCACCACAATTGTCCTCACACTGTACAATGACCTCTACAGAAGTGTGTACACTGTATAATGGCCCCCAATTAGCCCCCAAACTTTATAATGGCCCTCGCATTAGCTCCCACATTGTATGATTGCCCCTACAGTAGGCCCCAAACTATATAATGGCCCCTATGTTGTATAATGGCCTCCACACTTTGAGGACCCCCCACAGATATCCCTAGAATGTATGATGAGCCCACCCACAGTATGGGAGCGCTTCACACTGTATGTGCACAACAATATAATTGAGAGTAGAGGTAGCTCCGGATGAGCCCCTCTGACCATGGGGTCCAGGACAATTGCCTTCTCTGCCCCTCTGGTAGCTACACTATTGGCCCAGCTCCATTCGATTTGTAGCAACTGCTACTGGGCACTGCAGAACAGCTTCTATCAGAACGTAGTCGGTGCATATCTGTCCGTAGTGTTTACATCTGGTGGCCGCCAGAGCAAATAACTGCTGAACTTTTTTAGTGCTAGGTATCAGACCCCAACGACTCAAAATTGATGGCCTATCCTGCGGTCTGTGACTTGACAAACCCTTTAAATACTGTGTGCAGTTTAGAAAAATATTTAGAATTGAGAGTCCTCAGTGTTTGATACCTTTTAATGGCTAACTGAAAATATGACAACAAATTGCAAGCTTTCAGGACTACTCCGGTCTCTTCATCAGGCAAAGAGTAATACAAAATCGGAAGAATCACATATTTATACACAACTCAGCACTGAAGTAATCCAACAGATAAGACAGGTGACGTGAAGCAGAATTATCATCATAGAAAAGTGATAAACAGTTGTGTCCATAAATATTGGAACAGTTCATAGATAAGGAGTGTACACTTTTTTTGTCCTCTTATTGGGGTCTGGTTCTGTGTTGTGATGCCCCCACAAGGTCTGATGAGCAAATTTCTCAATTGATGTAAAAGACATAAATCCATGCGACACATTTATTCCTGTCCTGCACTGAGTGAGTCAAAGTTTGTCACAATTGTTTTTTCTTTTTTTTTATTTACCATATTTACTTTATGGTAAAACTGAGCTGGTAAAATGATTCCCCCCCGGTGTTAGGACTGGCGGAACGCACCAAGTATAAGGTGAAATAATATTGGTGCGTTCGCAGTTCGGGGTCCACCGTGCAGGTGAAAACCTGCTGCTAGTAAATGGCAGCGCTATATGGCGGTGGAAGCGAACCCTGTAAAGCCACAGGTCCGCACTAATGAGTGCAAGCAAGGAGTCAGCGTACTCAATCCCTAGACTCGGGGTTGAAGTCCGTTCAGACTACTTGCGCACAACACCGCAACTGGGTGTGTTAGGTAACTGTTATATATAGTAAGAGCACCGAAGTGCTTACTGTGCCGTGCTGACAGACACCACTGAGCACCCGGACGTGGGTTAGGAAGCGCACTACTGGCGCGTGGCGCCGCACTGGCGGTCACAGCAATAGACGCTGATTCATGTGTAACACGTTGAGAGGTTAGGTGGGCGCTAGATAGTAGCCATACACCTTACGCGAACAGTCATACAATAGGGTAGGGGTATTTAATGAACGACTTGCACTCACAACAAACACACGAATACAATTGTACACTAGCGCAAGGCGGTCATGCAAAGCTTATATAGCTGCAGCACGTTCAGGACCTTCCAATAAAGGACCAATGGGAAGCTGCCACAGAAGTTAGCACCTTCAGGACCTTCCAGGAGGACCAATGGGAACCGCTGCAGCATCTGAGCATGTGACCCTCGATCTCCAAAGGGAGATCTCACCCTGGTCATGCTCAGAAGGGAAAAAGCAGGACTTAGTCCCAAAAGCATCCTCTCGCTGCTGCCCAGCACTGGCTTTAATGGCAAAAGCTGGAAAAGCAATAGTAAGCCTAAGCACAGAATGAGACTGAGCCAGATGCAAGGACTGACGTCTCCGCTGAGCAGGTTCCACTGCAGCAGGAGCAGAATGGGAGACTGCAGCAGAAACGGCCTGAGATTCCCCCTGTGCAGAAGCAGGAACTCGACCCCGACCCCTAACACCCAGTCAGTATGACTATGTAGATACCAAACATGTATAGTTTATTGTTTATCTAAATCGCAAAAAAAAAACCTGAAATTTGTAAAAAAAAAAAAGGCTTTTGCATTTGTTGCCATTTTCCAAGACCCATAGTGTCTACATTTTTCAGGAGCTGGGCCTGGGTGAGGGCTTTTTTTGTTGCACCCTGATCTTATGCTTATATTAAAACCATTTTGGGGTAGATAAATGTGTTTTATTTGTTATTATTGTTTTATTTTGGCAAGAAGGGTGTGATTTTAACTTTTTTTTACTTTTTTATATTTCTTAAATTTTTTTTTCACTTTTTACTTTAATAACCTCCTTAGGAGACTTGAAGCAGCGGTTGTCTGATCACCTGTGCTACACATAGCAATGCTTCAACCCTGCGCAGACTGCGCAGCCGCCGGCGTCTTCGGTCACTTCCGGCCATCTGACATGTGTGGATCCTCCGTACACCCCCTGTCTCCAGCTGACGCTACTCTGCTTATTATTCTTAAGGTATTTAACCACGCGGTATGAACACTAGCGCTATTGCCCCTGAAGAAGCCAGTTTACTGGCGACACGCGTTGGGCGTTTGTGCCCAGTGCTACCCCCTAATATTGCTTTCCTCTATTTGTCCTGATATTATTTCCAGGAATGCTGCCTTGAAAGCCTGATTTACACTATCAGGTAGTATAGGACGTCTTATTTTGTCCAGCCATCCTCTATAGGGGTCCTTGGTACTGGGGTATTGTTGTTTCCTTAGCAGACCTCTTGTATATGGACTCACCAGGTAGCTTACACATATAGGGGGGCACTGCGGTTTGACCTTATTTTGGGTCTTGTATTCATTGTTTTGTACCTTATAGTGCAATTTTAATTGTTTTTAAACTTTTTTGTAGTGTTTTTGTGTGGTCTAATAAAATTGTTATATTTTGTTATAATTTCTATGGTGATCCCTTCTTTTTTGCATGCTACTCTTTTCTCTTGTTCGCTGTACTATGTTTCTGTAGCATGCTTTAGGTGATCCCTGGCGGTGGTGCCTGCCTACACTTTGTTGTTTATTCCTTCTTAATGAGACGTAGCACAGCTGTCATTCACACCCCCTTGGTGCTGTGCGCCGCCTCCTCAGCATTGTTTGAATCTGTCCCGGAGCCTGCACTGTTATGTTATCCCTTGGCAAAGCACAGTTAGCGCTGCCCGTCTTCAGACATCATTTGTTGTCAGGCTCGCTGAGTCTGTGCGACTACCCTGCCAGAGATCCCGCCCCACCGTGTCTTCTGATTTATTCACACTGTGGACCTGGGATTCATGGGCATCCGCAGTGCATATCTTCGCCTCTCACTCATCTCCTTCCGCTTTCTTCAGACTGTGCCACGCTAGCTGATCCCAAATTGCATGCCACGGCCGTGACACGGCACAGTAAGAAAAAGGCGGAAGGAGATGAGTGAGAGACGAATAAATGCACTGCGCATGCCCATGAATCACAGGCCCGCAGTGTGAATAAATCTGAAGACACTGTGGACCTGGGATTCATGGACATCCGCAGTGCATATCTTCGCCTCTCACTTATCTCCTTCCGCCTTCTTCAGACTGTGCCACGCCAGCTGATCCCAAATTGCATGCCACGGCCGTGATGCGGCACAGTCAGAAGAAGGCAGAAGGAGATGAGTGAGAGGTGAACATATGCACTGTGCATGCCCATGAATCACAGCCCCGCAGTGTCAATAAATTTGAAGACACTGTGGGGCGTGATCTTGGGTAGTGTGGCTGCACTGGTGTAGCCAGCCTGACAACAAATGATGTCTGAAGACAGGCAGCGCTAACTGTGCAGGGCCAAGGGACAACATAACAGCGCAGGCTCCGGGACAGATTCAAACAATGCTGAGGAGGCAGCACACGGCGCCAAGGGGGTGTGAATGACAACTGTGCTGCATCTCATTAAGAAGGAAAGTCCAGCCTTCGGGACGCTTTCAGGGTATGAGGGGACACATTTTATAAGTGTCAACTTCAGCGTGTGCAAGGAGCATAATGAAAAGAGGCACTTTTTCCTTGTGCAGCATTAGTGCCACACAAGGAGGCTCTTTTAGTTGCAAACACCTTAGGGAATCTAGGAGGAGCAGAGTGTAGGCCGAGGCCTGCACTAAAAGCAGTTTAATGTCTGTTGCTGCGTCTGCGTGGCGGTTGCAGGACAAGTTGCCGTCTACACAGCAGGGGAACAGCTGACGTTACTGAACCCCACTGACGCATGAGCGAGTGTTTTTCTCTGTGCAGCCTGCACTTCCGAGCACCAACTGGCGGTATTGGAGCCCAGGGAATCTAGGAGGAGCAGAGTGTAGGCCGAGGCCTGCACTGGAGGCAGTTTAATATCTGTTGTGTCTGCGTGGCGGCCGCAGGACACATTGCCGGCTACACAGCAGGGAAACAGCTGACGTTACTGAACCACACTGATGCAGTGGCGAGTGTTTTTCTCTGTGCAGCCAGCAATTCCGAGCTCCAACTGGCGGTATTGGAGCCCAGGGAATCTAGGAGGAGCAGAGTGTAGGCTGAGGCCAGCACTGGAGGCAGTTTAATGTCTGTTGTTGCGTCTGCGTGGTGGTCGCAGGACATGTTGCTGGCTACACAGCAGGGGAACAGCTGACGTTACTGAACCCCACTGACACAGTGGCGAGTGTTTTTCTCTGTGCAGCCAGCACTTCCAAGCACCAACTGGCGGTGTTAGAGCCCAGGGAATGCAGGAGAAGCAGAGTGTAGGCTGAGGCCTAATTGTAGCAAATTGAAAGGGAACCTTTAACCCCCCCCAGGCGTTTGAAACTGAAAGAGCCAACTTGTGCAGCAATAATGCTGCACAAGGAAAAGGTGGCTCTTTTAATTATGCTCCTTGCAAACCCAGAACTAAACATTTCTAAAATGTGTCCACTGATACCGTGAAAGCGTCCTGAAGGTGGGACTTTCCTTCGTAATCAGACGCAGCACAGTCGTCATTCCTACCCCCTTGGCGCTGTGCGCAGCCTCTTCAGCGTTGTTTGAATCTGTCCTGTAGCCATGCGCAGTTAGCGCTGCCCGTCTTCTAACAACATTTGGTGTCAGGCTGACTGCGCCTTTGTGGCCGCGTTGCCCAAGATCCCGCCTCGCAGTGTCTTCTGATTAATCACACTGCGGGCCTGGGATTCATGGGCATGCACAGTGCATATCTTCGCCTCTCACTCACCTCCTTCCGGCTTCTTCAGACTGTGCGGCGTCACGGCCGTGGCATGCTATTAGGGATCAGCTGACGGCGCCTAGTCTGATGAAGCCGGAGGGAGATGAGTGAGAGCCTGAGGTGAAGATATGCACTGCGCATGCCCATGAATCCCAGGCCCGCAGTGTGATTAAATCAGAAGACACTGCGGGGCGGGATCGCACAGGCACTGCGCATGCCCATGAATCCCAGGCCCGCAGTATGATTAAATCAGAAGACACTGCGAGGCGGGATCGCGGGCAGCACAGTCGCACAGGCACAGTCCGCCTGACACGAGAAGACAGGCACTGCTAACTGCGCATGGCCAAGGTTGAACATAACAGCGCAGGCTACGGGACAGATTCAAACAACGCTGAGGAGACGGCGCCTGGCGCAAAAGGGGGTAGGAATGACGGCTGTGTTGCGTCTCATTAGGAAGGAAAGTTCCACCTCCGGGCCGGTTTCACGGTGTGAGGGGACACATTTTATAAGTGTTAAGTTCAGCGTGTGCAAGGAGCATAACTAAAAGAGCCACCTTTTCCTTGTGCAGCGTTACTGCTACACAAGGTGGCTCTTTCAGATACAATTGTGGCACCCCTAGGGGTATTTGCCACAAAAATAGTTACTGACAGTAAGTACAAATACTAAAATAGCAAGACTGCACTACCACCTCCGGCCAGAAGGGGGAGCTCCAGAGACTCCCCTTGATCCATTCTGGTCTGAGAGAAGAAATGGCAGTTGGGCTAAGGAGCTGAAAGTGAGAGGTCATACAGCTGAATTTCTAACAGCCCTATGACGGTTTCCAGGCCCAAATCACCGGCCTGAGGAGAAGAGGGATAGAGAAAAAGGACATTGTGAGAACCGGGTAGCATTAATCACTACCCAGAACAGGCGCAAAGACGGATACTGGATCCGTGGCTGTACTCATTATATATAATACAGCAACCGGAAAAATGTGAGGTGATATCAGCTTCACTAGGGTCGGACACAGCAACAGACACAGAGTTCAGCGGTACTCCCGGAGGGGGTAAGCCGATAAAAGGACTCGGGTTGCCCGTCAAACCAGGACCCGGAGGGGACAGATTGGGCCGGCAGCCAGTTCACATACAGCAGCAGGGCCACACAGATATTGCGTACAATAAGAGGCGAAGACCCCGGCAGGGTCAAAGTAACTCAGAGTTCCCATACAGACTCCGGTGACAGGACTGGTTGTAAATCCTTTTTTTGTTAAAGTAAACTGGTTAAACGTTTCAGTGCCTCAGTCTTTCATTTGGACAATAGCCATCTATCCAGGATTGGGATCATCACCGCTGGGAGAACCTGCTGCTGATCAAGTAAGTGCCTGTTCCCTCACGATACCCTTTACACTGTGCATTGCCTGAGGCCACAGCACCAGGTCAAGCCACCCGTGACATCACCCTCAAGAGACAGACCCCATTGGTCCGGTGTTGGGTATCCCGGTCTCCTGGGCGTCACAATTGGCGTCACGAACAGGATCTAGCCAGCCCGTATACCGGGTATTGTGTGCCGTGATTGGAGCCCAAAACTGTGAAAACTGGGATGAAAAATCTTGAAAATTGACTTTATTAAAGAAAAATCCATTCCCCATTGAAAACTATTGAAAGTGACTTTTCCCCATTGGTTATAATGGAGTAAAGATGGCCGCCATCCCCTGAGGTAATCACTTAATAACCGTTAGGCACGAGTCTGTTAATTGAGCTACACCATCACCTGAGCCCCAGTCTAACTGAAAAACTTCAGAATCCGCCATTACAGAGCGCGGTGGGTGGGAGCAGCAGGGGGCGTGTCATTGTGGGCGGCACCAAGCTGAGCGCTCTGACATCAGAGCAAGGGGAAAATCGATCCTGCTGCACAGCGGAACGAATCTACACTATCCCGACGGAAGCGGAGGACCGGAAGGGTCCAGATTAACTAAGGGGGCACAGTATGTCGCAGCACGGAGACGCCGCAGCACCCGGCAACGCTAATGCAGCTGAAAGACAGAGTGTCAATAGAGAGTCCGGCAGCGCAGCGGTGCAAGGAGTGGCGCCCATCATGCCGGTGCTGATGCCATATACCCCGGGTGGCCCATGGCTTCCAATGTATGAAGGTGAGCCTAATACCCTTGACGATTTCAGAGAAAAGATGCTGGCCCGTTTTGACATGTTCCCTGTGGGTGAAGTTCAGCGTGTTAGTCTCCTGATGATGCAGTTAAGTGGCCATGCTAAGCGAGAAGTCACAGCATGGGCAGCTGATCTAAAAGGCACTGTTGAACGCATATTTGCTGGATTAAAAGCTACATTTGAAACCACGGCCAGCAGCAAAGCTAAAATACGATTCTTTAATTGCAAACAAAAAGCTAATGAGGGCGTGAGAGACTTTGCCTTAAACCTGCAGGAAGCCCTTAAATCACTTACACTGGCTGAACCCATTTTTAACAGCGGAGCGGATAAACTGCTAAGAGATCAATTTATTGAGGGACTCTACACCCCTTCTCACCGGGGGCATGTGAGCATGCTTGTTTTTAAGAACCCTGAATTGACATTTGCCCAATTAAAGGAGAGCGCTATACGTCTCCAGCTGGCAGAGGCACCTCGGGATCAGGATCCTGCGCAACCCATGGCAGAGGCACCTCAACAACAGGGAGTGCCAGTGACATCAGCTATGTCTGGGGCCATTGCTAAGCCCCTGGGGCCCAGTACTAATGAGGCTCTTCAACAAAAGCTTGACTCTTTAGCTGATGTTGTTGCTTCAATGGCTAAAACCATGCAGGAGATGAGAGGACACAAGATGGAGTTGGCAAACTGTAGAGAGGATGTTCCATGGATGAGACCCCGGAGATACCCGACATGGAGAGGACGACCCCGCGACCGCTACCAACCGGATGGACAGCCCATTTGCCGCCGTTGCCAGCAGCCGGGCCACTTTGCACGAGTTTGTGATTTAAACGGGAATCCCCTGGGAATGCGGGCCGCTTCGCAGGAATGAACTTTCAAGGCCCAACACCCTGGCACGACAGGTACATCGGAGGACGACCCATTATCCCTATCGTGCTGGACGGAATTCCTCTCAACGCTTTGCTGGACACAGGTTCCCAGATTTCATCTATACCGTATATCCTTTATAAGAGGTACTGGGCTGATGCAGATATTGATAAAGGGCTCTCTGATGTTGAACTAGATATATGGGCCAGTAATGGTAAGTTGGTACCGAAACTAGGATTCAGGGAGATGACCATAAAGATTGGTAAAGTAGAACTGAAGAAACAGGGTATAATTGTTGTTGATGTTGACCGGCGGAACTGTGAACCAACTGTATTGATAGGAATGAATGTGTTAGAGAACTGCTTTTCCGAAGTCATTTCTGTCTTACAGCAAATTGCTGAAACTGCCCAATCCTGCCAGCAGAGAGTTCTCCGGAGGGAAATAAAAGTATTGATGTTAAGGCAACAGGTAGAAGTTGCAGGTGGAGAAATCGGCAGTGTGAGGGTAAGTGATCCAACGTCTATTGTAATCCCACCAAAAACAGAAATGCTGGTATGGTGTAGAGCAGCCATTGGTACTAAGGGACGAGATTATCAAGCCTTAATAGAACCAGTGTACACCGACAGCAGGCCCACTATACTCACAGCACGAGGGATAGTCGAGGTACACCGGGGACGAGTGCCGGTACGACTTTTGAACTGTGGAGAGGAAGAGGTCACTTTGCCAAGGTATGCTACAATGGCAAAGCTATATACTGTTGACAACAATGCCATCACAACCATTGAGCCCTTAGAACCAACCTGTCAGGTGGAAGGCAATGGCTCAGATGGAGAAATGGAGGATTGGTGCCAACAGCTACACGTGGGCATAAATTCAACACCTACCCATCAAAAACAAGGGGTGTATAGGCTAGTGACGGAATATGAACAAGTCTTCAGTAAACACCCATTGGACTTCGGACGGATAGAAGGGGTAGAACACACAATCCCCACAGGTGACCATCCCCCAATAAAAGAAAGATATAGACCCATACCGCCCGCTCACTATCAATGTGCAAAAGATATGCTGAGGGAAATGAAACAGGCCGGGGTAATAAGAGACAGCTGTAGCCCCTGGGCGGCCCCTCTAGTGATTGTCAAAAAAAAGGACGGAACCATGAGAATGTGCGTAGACTACCGGAAGATTAATAACATCACCCATAAAGACGCCTACCCCTTGCCTAGGATAGAAGAGTCCTTAACTGCTTTGAAATCTGCTAATTATTTTTCCACCTTAGACTTAACAAGCGGGTATTGGCAAGTCCCTGTGGCTGAGAGAGATAAGGAAAAGACGGCATTCAACACACCAATGGGTCTATGTGAATTTAATCGCATGCCGTTCGGACTCTGCAACGCATCCGATACCTTCCAGCGGCTGATGGAATGCTGCCTCGGACACAAGAACTTCGAGACCGTCCTCCTGTACCTAGATGATGTGATCGTCTACTCAAAGACTTACGAACAACACTTAATAGACCTGGCAGAAGTGTTCAAAGCCTTATCCAGGTATGGCATGAAAGTCAAGCCATCCAAATGTCACCTTCTCAAGCCAAAGGTACAGTACCTGGGACACATCGTGAGTTCGGAGGGAGTAGCACCAGATCCCGAGAAAATAAGCGCCATAAGGGATTGGCCAAGACCTACCAGCGCAAAAGAAGTGAGAAAATTCCTGGGATTGGTGGGTTACTATCGCAGATTTATAAAAGGATTTACCAAGCTGGCAGCACCCTTGCAAGACACCTTGGTAGGGCAGACGAAGAAACCTTCAAACCGAAACCCTCCTTTTCAGTGGAACGACGAAAGTGAAGACTCCTTTGAACAACTAAAGAAGGCACTAACCGGAGAAGAGGTTCTGGCATACCCAGATTACCATAAACCTTTCATCCTCTACACCGATGCCAGTAATGTGGGACTAGGAGCGGTGCTGTCACAAAAGCAAGAAGGTCTGGAGAAAGTCATCGCCTTTGCAAGTAGAAAGCTCCGGCCTACTGAAAGAAATTCAGAAAATTACAGCTCCTTCAAATTGGAACTACTGGCAGTAGTTTGGGCTGTGACGGAGCGTTTCAAACACTATCTGGCCGCTGCAGAATTTATTGTCTATACTGACAACAATCCGTTGACCCACCTGGACACAGCCAAATTAGGTGCGTTAGAACAGCGATGGATAGCCCGGTTATCTAATTACAACTTCATAATCAAGTATCGAGCAGGTCGCAAGAATGGAAATGCCGATGCCCTATCCCGGATGCCACACTTGAGAGATGTAGAAGAGGAAATGGGGGAGCTTGAAGAAATTGCACTACCAGCCTTCCATCGTCCCAAGGCAAAACATCATCAGTCAAGTACCTATCAGAAACAACAAGAGGTGAATTTTAATCCGTTAGCACACCATAGATGGGCTGACACCCAAGACAGCAATCCGGCTGTGAAGTTGGTGAAGGAACTGTTGACTGAGCAAAGTGCATATCCCGATGAGGATGCCCCAGAAGAGACGCATCAACTCTGGAAAGAGAGAGGCAAAATGTTCCTGTATCAAGGGAAGCTCTGTAGAAGATACACCAATCCGAAAACATATGAATTGGTTTGGCAGATTATTGTGCCTAAACAAGATGTGAAGATGGTCCTCGAAGCTTACCATAATGGTGCTGGTCACTTCGGTTGGAAAAAGTTAGAAGTACTTCTAAGAGAAAGATTTTATTGGGTCGGGATGAGAAAATCAATCGAACAGTGGTGCAGAAATTGTGGCCCGTGCAACCTCAGAAGAAACGATCAAAAGAACCAAAGAGCACCACTGCAGCCCATAATCACCAAACAACCACTTGAACTTGTAGCCATGGACCACGTGAAGTTGACACCAAGCCGGTCCGGCTATGTCTATGCCTTGACCATCGTGGACCATTATTCACGTTTCTTGGTAGTAGTACCCGTAAAAGATCTGACAGCAAAAACAGCAGCCAAAGCGTTCCAAACGTACTTTTGTAGACCCCATGGATATCCGGAACAGGTTCTCACCGACCAAGGTACAGCCTTTGAATCAGAGATCTTCAGAGAATTCTGTAATATGTATGGTTGCAAAAAGATCCGGACGACGGCCTATCATCCACAAACAAACGGCTTATGCGAGAAGATGAACCATATTGTAATAGACCTACTAAAGACTTTACCTGAGACAGAAAGGAATCAATGGCCAGAGAAATTGCCTGACTTGGTGGATCTGTACAATCATGTCCCGGTGAGCTCCACCAACTGCACCCCAGCTTTCCTTATGCGTGCAAGACCCGGCCAATTACCAATCGATCTAGAAATGGGAATTCTGAAACCAGACGCAGAAGTTCAAGACTCCAATTGGGATATCATACGGCAAAAGCAGTATCGCCAAGTGCAAGAGAGTGTGGAAAGAAGCCTTCAGCAAACTAGAGAAAGACAAGAGCGAACTTTCAACCAGAATGCTCTAGCGACCCCATTAAGAACGGGTGACCAAGTGCTCAAGAGAAATCGTCGAACCAATAAACTGGACAATCAGTGGGAAGCCGTACCCTACACAGTTTTACCAACAAGAGTGGATAATCCTAAAATGTGTCTCATTAGCAAAAACGGAGGCTTAACATCTGTACTAGTGTCAAGAGACAATCTTAAATTATGTCCGGAAGCATTGAAAGAGCCAGACGTTGTCCAGCCAGAACCAGAAGTTATTCAACCCATACAGGTTCAACCAGTAAAGGAAAAAGAAGAGGAAGTGTATCACACCTGTATAGGAGACTTTCCCAAAACCCTACTAACATACCATGGTGCAGTAGTGGTTCCCATGGTGGCCTTTTACCCAACACCGAACCCAATACCAGAAGTCCCAAGACAGGAAGAGGCTGACCCCGTACTACAGGAGGTTCCAGGCCAGGAAGAACAGATTCCTGGTCAGAGTAATCTCATTCACGGTGGACTTGCCAACTCCATAGTCGTGGAATTATCTTTAGCAGAGCGGGCAGATACTACATCCGCAGTAGACAGTAGTACACCACATGAAGAGACACCGCTATTACGTAGATCACAGCGTAGTACCCAGGGTCAATTACCGGCCAGGTATGCAGATTACCAACTATAAAGCTCATAATGTGAATTGTATATATGTTATGCCGTATATAGTTAAACAGAAAATGTAGTATAGTCATTGTTATCAGTCTGCAACGTTTAAGCCCAGTGCCTACAGAGACTTGTCTGTATGAACTTATTGCATATTCTTGAACTTTTTATCAGCCCGGAGGCACTAAATCAAAGCTCCGGAAAGACTGCTTTTTGAACTTTGCTTTTTGCTCTTTTTGAACTTTCTTTAGACTTTATATTGATAACTCCATTGGAAAATTGGAACTAAATTCCTGGACACTAAGTACAGTGCCTTTCCTAATACCTTCAAGGATAGAACTGTATTAATGGACGCTATTTGAAGTGACTTTTTACAGAACTCTATTTTTGTTTCCTTGAGTGGTTTTTGTAACTTTTCATTTTTAAGACTCTGTACATATTAATTATTATTTCAAAATGTTATTGTCCCACAGTCCCGGAGTACTGTTCTTAACTAAGGGGGAATGTGGCACCCCTAGGGGTATTTGCCACAAAAATAGTTACTGACAGTAAGTACAAATACTAAAATAGCAAGACTGCACTACCACCTCCGGCCAGAAGGGGGAGCTCCAGAGACTCCCCTTGATCCATTCTGGTCTGAGAGAAGAAATGGCAGTTGGGCTAAGGAGCTGAAAGTGAGAGGTCATACAGCTGAATTTCTAACAGCCCTATGACGGTTTCCAGGCCCAAATCACCGGCCTGAGGAGAAGAGGGATAGAGAAAAAGGACATTGTGAGAACCGGGTAGCATTAATCACTACCCAGAACAGGCGCAAAGACAGATACCGGATCCGTGGCTGTACTCATTATATATAATACAGCAACCGGAAAAACGTGAGGTGATATCAGCTTCACTAGGGTCGGACGCAGCAACAGACACAGAGTTCAGCGGTACTCCCGGAGGGGGTAAGCCGATAAAAGGGCTCGGGTTGCCCGTCGAACCAGGACCCGGAGGGGACAGATTGGGCCGGCAGCCAGTTCACATACAGCAGCAGGGCCACACAGAAATTGCGCACAATAAGAGGCGAAGACCCCGGCAGGGTCAAAGTAACTCAGAGTTCCCATACAGACTCCGGTGACAGGACTGGTTGTAAATCCTTTTTTTGTTAAAGTAAACTGGTTAAACGTTTCAGTGCCTCAGTCTTTCATTTGGACAATAGCCATCTATCCAGGATTGGGATCATCACCGCTGGGAGAACCTGCTGCTGATCAAGTAAGTGCCTGTTCCCTCACGATACCCTTTACACTGTGCATTGCCTGAGGCCACAGCACCGGGTCAAGCCACCCGTGACATCACCCTCAAGAGACAGACCCCATTGGTCCGGTGCTGGGTACCCCGGTCTCTCGGGCGTCACACAATCATCTGGGGGAGGGGACAGGTTCCCTTTAATTTCAGTTGTAGCATCAGCGTGGCGGTCGCAGGATACATTGCTGGATACACAGCTGGGGATCAGCTGACATTACTGAAAACCAATAACACTGGCTCATGTGTTTTGACTGTGCAGATGACACTTCTGAGCAGCAACTGGCAGTGTTGGAGCCCAGGGATTACAGTTCAGGTGGTAGAAACATGAACGCAACAGGAGACCTGGATACTGTAGCCAACCAATTTTTTAATCTGGTATACAGTCATGGCCAAAAGTATTCACACCCCTGCAATTCTGTCAGATAATACTCAGTTTCTTCCTGAAAATGATTGCAAACACAAATTATTTGGTATTATTATCTTGATTTAATTTGTCTTAAATGAAAAAAACACAAAAAGAATTGTCCTAAAGCCAAATTGGATATAATTTCACACCAAACATAAAAAAGGGGGTGGACAAAGGTATTGGCACCGTTTGAAAAATCATGTGATGCTTCTCTAATTTGTGTAATTAACAGCACCTGTAACTTACCTGTGGCACCTAACAGGTGTTGGCAATAACTAAATCACACTTGCAGCCAGTTGACATGGATTAAAGTTGACTCAACCTCTGTCCTGTGTCCTTGTGTGTACCACATTGAGCATGGAGAAAAGAAAGAAGACCAAAGAACTGTCTGAGGACTTGAGAAACCAAATTGTGAGGAAGCATGAGCAATCTCAAGGCTACATGTCCATCTCCAAAGACCTGAATGTTCCTGTGTCTACCGTGCGCAGTGTCATCAAGAAGTGTAAAGCCCATGGCACTGTGGCCAACCTCCCTAGATGTGGACGGAAAATAAAAATTGACAAGAGATTTCAATGCAAGATTGTGCGGATGTTGGATAAAGAACCTCGACTAACATCCAAACAAGTTCAAGCCGCCCTGCAGTCCGAGGGTACAACAGTGTCAACCCGTACTATCCATCGGCGTCTGAATGAAAAGGGACTGTATGGTAGGAGACACAGGAAGACCCCACTTCTTACCCCAAGACATAATAAAGCCAGGCTGGAGATTGCCAAAACTTACCTGAAAAAGCCTAAAACGTTTTGGAAGAATGTTCTCTGGTCAGATGAGACAAAAGTAGAGCTTTTTGGGCAAAGGCATCAACATAGAGTTTACAGGAGAAAAAAAGAGGCATTCAAAGAAAAGAACACGGTCCCTACAGTCAAACATGGCAGAGGTTCCCTGATGTTTTGGGGTTGCTTTGCTGCCTCTAGCACTGGACTGCTTGACCGTGTGCTTGGCATTATGAAGTCTGAAGACTACCAACAAATTTTTCAGCATAATGTAGGGCCCAGTGTGAGAAAGCTGGGTCTCCCTCAGAGGTCATTGGTCTTCCAGCAGGACAATGACCCAAAACACATTTCAAAAAGCACTAGAAAATGGTTTGAGAGAAAGCACTGGAGACTTCTAAGGTGGCCAGCAATGAGTCCAGACCTGAATCCCATCGAACACCTGTGGAGAGATCTAAAATTGATTGTTTGGAGAAGGCACCCTTCAAATATCAGGGACCTGGAGCAGTTTGCCAAAGAAGAATGGTCTAAAATTCCAGCAGAGCATTGTAAGAAACTCATTGATGGTTACCGGAAGCAGTTGGTCGCAGTTATTTTGGCTAAAGGTTGTGCAACCAAGTATTAGGCTGAGGGTGCCAATACTTTTGTCTGGTCCATTTTTGGAGTTTTGTGTGAAATGATCAATGTTTTGCTTTTTGCTTCATTCTCTTTTGTGATTTTTCATTTAAGACAAATTAAATGAAGATAATGATACCGAAGAATTTGTGATTGCAATCATTTTCAGGAAGAAACTGAGTATTATCTGACAGAATTGCAGGGGTGTGAAAACTTTTGGCCATGACTGTAGGAGTTGCAAATTCCTGCGAGATCCAGGCCTTGTCCATTTTCAGAAAAGTAAGCTGGTCAACGTTATCGGAGGATAGTCGCATGCGACGGTCTGTTAGTACACCACCTGCGGCACTAAAGACGCGTTCCGACAATACACTAGCAGCAAGGCAAGCCAGCACCTCCAGTGGCTATGCTCTGGCCATGTATCCAGCTTAGAGACCCAAAACTTGAAGGGGGAAGAGCCGACAGGAGTACACTGAGAGGGCAAGCCATGTAGTCTGTCACCATCTGACGGAAACGTTGCCTCCTGCTGACTGGAGCCGTCTGTGATGGTGTAGACATTTGTGGCGAGCACACAAAAGTTTGCCACAGTTGGGCCATACTGGTCTTGCCTTGTGCTGAGGCACTGCTTCTGCTCCCTGTTTGTGCTGACATTCCTCTGGTGCCTCGACGCACTGAGCTGCTTTGTAAAGCACTAGCAGCACTGCTCTCAGTTGGACAGGAGAAGATGATGGAATGCACCAGTGTGTCTATGTACTGCCGCATTTTACGCTCCTGGTTCAACTGTGTTATGAGGGTTTGTAAGTTGTCCTTGTAGCGTGGATCTAGGAGGGTGTACACCCAATAATCAGCCATGTTGAGAATGTGAGCGATGCGGCGGTCGTTTCTCAGGCACTGCAGCATGAAATCAACCATGTGTTGCAGACTGCCAACAGGCCAAGAAACGCTGTCCCCTGTTTGAGGCGTGATCTCTGCCTGCTCTGCATCATCCCACCCTCGCTCTACACACTGACTACTTGAGAATTGTGTAACTCCCTCCTCTGGACCGATGTCTTCCTCCTCCATTGACTCCTCCTCATCCTCCTCACAAAGTGTCCCCTGCCTAGGCCTTTTTGGGGAACTACGTTGCGCTGACTGTCCAGAAGCAGATGGAATTGGTGACTCCTCATCCTCCAACTCTTCCACAACATCATCCCTTAGCGCTTGCAGTGTTCTTTCAAGCAGGCAGATAAGGGGGACAGTCATGCTGACTAGTGCATCATCTGCACTCGCCACCCGCATGGAATCATCGAAGGCATGCAAATCCTGGCAGACGTCCTTCATAGTGGCCCACTCAGTGGTTGTGAAGTCTGAACGGCGCGCAGTGTGACTTCTTTGTGCCTGATGCAGCTGGTACTCCATTACTGCTTGCTGCTGCTCACACAACTGCTCCAACATATGTAACATTGAATTCCACCTGGTGGGTAGGTCAAATATGATCCCGAAGGCGGAATCGGCACTACAGAGTTGCAATGCGCGATCTTGCCATGCTGGAACGCCGCAAGTGAGCACACTCTAGGCGGACCTTGTGCAGCAGTGCATCAAGATCCGGATAGTCCCTCAAAAAACTCTGCACGACCAAGTTGAGCACATGTGCCAGATATGGGATGTGAGTGAGGCTGCCTAGGGCCAGAGCTGCCACCAGATTTCGTCCATTGTCACACACTACCATGCCTGGCTGGAGATTCGCTGGCACAAACCACACGTCGCTCTCCTGCATGATGGCATTCCAGAGCTCCTGCGCTGTGTGGCTTCGATTCCCCAAAGAAATTAATTTCAGTACAGCCTGTTGACGTTTGGCCATGGCTGTGCTCATATCGGTCGTAACAGGTAAGCATTTACGGGTCAAGGTAGAGGTAGACCGTGACATCTCATGCAGCGATGATTCTGAGGAACTGGAGTATGAGGAAGAGGCAATTGGTACAGACTGGATTCCTGCAATCCTTGGAGTTGTCAGAACATGTCCTGCGCCACTCGCACGATCTGTACCTGGCTCCACAACATTAACCCAATGGGCAGTGAGGGAAAGATATTGCCCCTGTCCATGGTGACTGGTCCACGCATCGGTGGTGAGGTGGACCTTTCTACTGACGGCGTTCAGTAGCGCGTGTTTTATGTGTCCATCCACATGCTTTTGCAGGGCAGGGACGGCTTGCCTGCTGAAATAAAAGCAGCTGGGCACATTGTATTGTGGGACTGCCAATGCCATCAAGTTACGGAAGGTGTCAGTCTCCACCAGCCTGAATGACAGCATTTCAAGGGACAGTAGTTTTGCAATGCCAGCATTCAGAGCCTGTGCTCGGGGGTGGTTTGCCAAGAATTGCCGCCTTTTCTCCCATGCCTGTTCTACCGATGGCTGTAGACTGGGCTGGGAGTGTGAGGATGACTGGGAACGTGGTGATGTGGGTGGAATTACACAGGGTCTCTGGACAACAGTGCCAGTGGTTCTTCCATGGCGATCTTGTGAGGAAGCCGAACCAGCTGTATGTGAGCTGGAGGAAGAGGCAACAACATGAGCTGACAAGGTGGTAGGTGCCGCTGTAGGTTGGCCTAGGTCTTCAGTGTGTTTTTGTAACTCCACCGCGTGCTTGGTCCGCACAAGTTTCCACATATTTGTGGTATTGAGGTTGCTGACACTTTTCCCTCTTTTGACTTTCTGATGACACACCTTGCATTTGACTAAGCAAATGTCATCTGCAACTGTGTCGAAAAAGGAGCAGGCACTGCAAGTCTTGGGAGCGCCCGTTTTGGCTTTTGGAAAGAGCCATGCTCCGAATGGGTGCTGAAGTGGAGGCTACAGGCGCCGCAGTCTTCCCCTTTCCTCTCCCTCTTTGGGCCGTTCGGGGAATCTCTTCCTCAGAGCTGCTCCCACCACCTTCCTGTACCTCACACCATGATGGGTCAAGGACCTAATCATCTACACTACCCTCTTCCACCAACTGCTTCTCCTGGGTACTCTCGGCAGCACAGTATGCACCAGAAAGTGGCACCCAAGTCTCATCATCAGATGCGTACTGAGGTGTGCTGACCGGAGGCACCTGCCTCTTCAGACTCAGAGAGACAAAGCTGTTGGGCATCACTGCATACTGCCTCTTCTTCCATTTCTCCAATGCTGCTTGGCTGGCCCCCTCTTTCCAAGCCAAGAGATTCAGAGAACAGAAGTAGAGATGGCTCCTGTCCTGGGCTCTCTGACTGCCTGGGCAATTTGGCAGGTGGTGAAGAGACAGATGGGTGCTCTCCAGTGCTCTGTGCCTGAGAGGATGTGGCACTAATTGAAGTCGATGCATTAGCTGCCATCCATCCGACAACGGCTTCAATTTGTTCTTGCTGCAGCAGCAGGGTACGGCGATCTCCTACAAAGCTACGCATGAAGGACTGTTCCCTGCTGAAACTGGGTGATTATGAGTCACTGGTGCCCACAGCAGGCACAGAATCCCCACATCCTCTCCCTGCTCCATGCCCACGCCCACGTGCCTTACTCCCTGCCTTCTTCATCTTTGTAGACTGATAAAGATAGGCAGAAAAGTACTAAGGGCTTAGTGTGCTTATTCCTGAACTGCTCCTAACAGGTATAGGAAACACTAACTTTCTAAAGTGTGGACTACACTTTTATATGAGCTAATGTGGCCTACACAACTGTAAAGTAGTGTGTTTGGTGAACTTTATTATTTTTTTTCTTTGTGAACAAACTACAGAGTGAGCTGCACTCACACACAGACCGTGTAGACAGCCGTGAACGGCGCTGCAAGGCCAAAACAAGCTCCGCTATGTAATCCTATATAGTGTTTTTCCACAATCTAGCAGGATACGGAGGGAAAGCCACTAATAGGATACATTTGAAAAAATGTGCAGCAGGCTGCACTAATTTCAAAAAAGGATAATGGATTGAACAGTATGAGGCAGTGACGCACACTGACCGGACTACATCCAGCGGTGGCTGCGGACAGACTACAGAGTGAGCTGCACTCACACACACAGAGACTTTGCAGACAGCTGTGAACAGCGCTGCAAGGCAAAAGCAAGGTTCTCACACAGCGGTTGCTAAATTAGCCTGGGTAAAGCACAATGAAGCAAATCGCTATCTCTAAACTGGCCCTCAGTCAGAACACAGCATCCTGTCCCTAACTGAATTCACAGCAGAGTGAGCTCAAAATGGTGGCGGCGACTTTTATAGTGCATCATGACATCATTTCAGCAGCCAATCACAGCCATGCTAGTAGTTACATGCCTACCATGCAGAACAGGATGTGCCCACACTTCTAATCATTCCTCATTGGCTGAACTAAATGAAACTGGCTCTTTGAATTATGGGAACTTCCGATTCCGGTATCCGATATACTGAAAGTATCGGAACTCGGTATCGGAATTCTGATACTGCACATATCGGCCGATACCCGATACTTGCAGATCGGAATGCTCAACACTAATTGTAATAAGGGGGTTTATGCTTCTTGTATCATTCCTATTATAATAAATCGACAAATACATGTTATAATGGGACTGATCAGAGGGTTTAGGTGAAAGAACTGATGACAATAGATTTTCCACTTCCTCTGTGCGGAATCTCAGTGGACTAATTAGCACTAGAAGGTTCCTGTTCCCTGCTATTCTAAAAGGAATCATAGGGAGCCAACCCAATATATATGAACTCCCTGTAGAACAAATAATTGCTCTAAGACTGGTTAAGTCACGTGATGAGATTATCTACAAGACAGAATTTTACAGACAGTCAATTTGCTGCAGACAGTGCACAGACAATTTATGTTTTATATGTTTTTTTTTTTTCCATTTCTAACATAAATATCAGATTACTGGTTTTTATTGTTTTCTGCATTTGTGGCATTATTTCAGAACTATGGTTTGTAGTGATTCATTTTATGTATGAATTAATGTGGACAAAACATTCAGAATGTGTACTAGACTAACAAACCAGGGACAAGGGAATCATGAAACAAAATAATTACTCTGTAAATGTGTTTTCTCTAACATATAATTCTGGTTTTAATAAATGGAAATTAGTTATGTAAGTATGAGGAGGAAAAAAGTGGTGCTTTTTCAACTTTTTTTTGCTATAGCCATCTTTTTAAATGTCCATTGGAGAAACATATTGCAAAGTCACAATCAAAAAGAAAGAGAGAAAGACAAAATCTGAGTAAAAAGGGTATAAAAAGAAAGTGAGGTTCAGGTCCTGGTAATAATAATAGGCAGAGAGCATTGCAAGTCAGTCCCAGGGTCATATCAAATGGCTATCAAGGAATTAAACTGGAAATTACAAGAACTAAGCCTGGACAACATCACACAGATCAACTCAGACAATAGCGCCCCCCATGTAGAGTGGTGTACAATTTGTTGCAGATTTGTTCGACTTCAGCAGAAGTAACAGCAATCAGACATTTGTTGGAGAAACCAGAGTTTACTTGAGATATACTGGAACTGTACAAGTCATCAATGGAGAGGAAAACACGATACTTAGATAAGATGGCTACTATACTAGAGAGTGACAGTTTAATCAAGAGAAACAGATACACTACATATTAAACATCAACAGATACAACAGTGCCATCTGCTGACACTACTATGTACCTCCTCCAACTTATAATAAGTCTGTAGCTTGTTGCATGTACAGTTGTGTGAAAAAGTATTTTCCCCCATTCCTGACTCCTATTCTTTTTCATGTTAGTCACACATCTTTCAGATCACCAAACAAATTTAAATATTAAAGAAAGATTACATAAGTAAACACAAAATGCAGTTTTTAAATGCAGGTCTTTATTATTAAGAGAAAAAATCAACTGTGCTTTATCACATCTTTGGAAAGCTCAGGTCAAATTCCATAGTCGAACCCAGAGTACTGTCACACCTGTTGAAAATCAAGAAATCACTTAAATAGGACCTGCCTGAAAAAGTGAAGAAGACCAAAAGAACCTCAAAAGCTAGACATCATGCCGTCATCCAAAGCAATTCTGGAACAATTGAGAAACAAAGTAATTGAGATCTGTCAGTCTGGAAAAGTTTATAAAGCCATTTCTAAAGCTTTGGAACTCCAGTAAATCACAGTGAGAGCCACTATACATAATTGATGAAAACATGCAACAATGGTGAACATTTCCAAAAATGGCTGGCTGACCAATTTTACCACAAGAGCACAGCAATGAATCATCCAAGAGGTTACCAAAGGCCCTATAACAATATCCAAAGAACTGCAGGCCTCATTTGCATCAGTTAATGTCAATGTTTATGACTCAACCGTAAGAAAGAGACTGGGCAAAAATGGCCTGCATGGCCGAGCCCCAAGACGAAATCACTGCTGAGAACTTGCCAGAAAACATCTTGATGATCCCCAAGACTTTTGGGAGAATACTCTGTGGACTGATGAGTAGTGTTGAGCATTCCGATATTGCAAATATCGGGTATCGGCTGATATTCGCTGCATCAAAGTTCTGATACTGAGTTCCGATACTTTTACGATATCGAATACCGGAATCGGAAGTTCCCATAGTGCAATGATGCACTATAATGGAGTGTGGGCGGAGACTGCATGTCTGTGTGTACGGGCGGGGTCTGTGCGTGACCGTGGGGGTCTGTGCGGGCCTTCCAGGGGTCTGTGCGGGCCTGCCTGGGGTCTGTACGGGCCTGCTGGGGGTCTGTGTGGGCTGCCGGGGGTCTGTGCGGGCCTGCCGGGGGTCGGTGCGGGCCTGCCGGTAGTCTGTACAGGCCTGCCGGGGGTCTGTACGGGCCTGCTGAGGGTCTGTGCAGGTTGCCTGGGGTCTGTGCGGGCTGCCGGGGGTCTGTGCGGGCCTC
Source organism: Ranitomeya imitator (assembly GCF_032444005.1). NCBI lineage: Eukaryota > Metazoa > Chordata > Amphibia > Anura > Dendrobatidae > Ranitomeya > Ranitomeya imitator. The sequence continues at coordinate 530,622,741 of NC_091286.1, forward strand.
TCGGGGATTGTGTGTGTGTGCAGGCATCGTCCGATGGGACTGCAAGTCCCATCGGGTTATGCCTGCTACAATGACAGTGATTGACACATTAGCCAATGATGGAACAGTAGTAGTCCCATCATCCGGCTAATGTGTTGAATGTAAAAAAAAAAAAACACAAACATACACACTACATAGAACATACATACATACTACATACAGGTCCTTCTCAAAAAATTAGCATATAGTGTTAAATTTCATTATTTACCATAATGTAATGATTACAATTAAACTTTCATATATTATAGATTCATTATCCACCAACTGAAATTTGTCAGGTCTTTTATTGTTTTAATACTGATGATTTTGGCATACAACTCCCGATAACCCAAAAAACCTGTCTCAATAAATTAGCATATCAAGAAAAGGTTCTCTAAACGACCTATTACCCTAATCTTCTGAATCAACTAATTAACTCTAAACACATGCAAAAGATACCTGAGGCTTTTATAAACTCCCTGCCTGGTTCATTACTCAAAACCCCCATCATGGGTAAGACTAGCGACCTGACAGATGTCAAGAAGGCCATCATTGACACCCTCAAGCAAGAGGGTAAGACCCAGAAAGAAATTTGTCAACAAATAGGCTGTTCCCAGAGTGCTGTATCAAGGCACCTCAATGGTAAGTCTGTTGGAAGGAAACAATGTGGCAGAAAACGCTGTACAACGAGAAGAGGAGACCGGACCCTGAGGAAGATTGTGGAGAAGGACCGATTCCAGACCTTGGGGAACCTGAGGAAGCAGTGGACTGAGTCTGGTGTGGAAACATCCAGAGCCACCGTGCACAGGCGTGTGCAGGAAATGGGCTACAGGTGCCGCATTCCCCAGGTAAAGCCACTTTTGAACCATAAACAGCGGCAGAGGCGCCTGACCGGGGCTACAGAGAAGCAGCACTGGACTGTTGCTAAGTGGTCCCAAGTACTTTTTTCTGATGAAAGCAAATTTTGCATGTCATTCGGAAATCAAGGTGCCAGAGTCTGGAGGAAGACTGGGGAGAAGGAAATGCCAAAATGCCTGAAGTCCAGTGTCAAGTACCCACAGTCAGTGATGGTGTGGGGTGCCATGTCAGCTGCTGGTGTTGGTCCACTGTGTTTCATCAAGGGCAGGGTCAATGCAGCTAGCTATCAGGAGATTTTGGAGCACTTCATGCTTCCATCGGCTGAAATGCTTTATGGAGATGAAGATTTCATTTTTCAGCACGACCTGGCACCTGCTCACAGTGCCAAAACCACTGGTAAATGGTTTACTGACCATGGTATTACTGTGCTCAATTGGCCTGCCAACTCTCCTGACCTGAACCCCATAGAGAATCTGTGGGATATTGTGAAGAGAAAGTTGAGAGACGCAAGACCCAACACTCTGGATGAGCTTAAGGCCGCTATTGAAGCATCCTGGGCCACCATAACATCTCAGCAGTGTCACAGGCTGATTGCCTCCATGCCACGCCGCATTGAAGCAGTCATTTCTGCCAAAGGATTCCCGACCAAGTATTGAGTGCATAACTGAACATTATTATTTGATGGTTTTTTTGTTTGTTATTAAAAAACACTTTTATTTGATTGGATGGGTGAAATATGCTAATTTATTGAGACAGATTTTTTGGGTTATCAGGAGTTGTATGCCAAAATCATCAGTATTAAAACAATAAAAGACCTGACAAATTTCAGTTGGTGGATAATGAATCTATAATATATGAAAGTTTAATTGTAATCATTACATTATGGTAAATAATGAAATTTAACACTATATGCTAATTTTTTGAGAAGGACCTGTACATACTAATTACAACATACTACATACATACTACATACATACAACATACGACATACTACATACATACTACATACAATACAGACCAAAAGTTTGGACACACCTTCTCATTTAAAGATTTTTCTGTATTTTCATGACTATGAAAATTGTAAATTTACACTGAAGGCATCAAAACTATGAATTAACACATGTGGAATTATATACTTAACAAAAAAGTGTGAAACAACTGAAAATACGTATTATATTCTAGGTTCTTCAAAGTAGCCACCTTTTGCTTTGATGACTGCTTTGGTGCAGTTTTGATGCAGTTTTTGGAAATAAATAAATAAATGAAAAATGTGCATGATTTGAATGGAAACATGCAAGAAAAATTGGATTCGGAGGACGGATTCATCATTTCACATCTCAGTTTCATATGTTTTTCGCCAGATCCGTCGCTGTACGTTTTTTCGCAGAAAAACTGTTCCTCTGTATGTGTTTTCCGTCCGGTGGAAACAGCTTTTTTGAAGGAGCCGGCAAAAAACAGATGAAACGTGTGGCCATCAGGTGCAATTCAGTGCTAATACAACTGTATGAGAAAAAAACGGATTCGGCGGAATAAAACGGATCCGTTTTTTTCAAAAATTGCCGGATTGTGCCTGATGGCAAAAACCTGATGTGAGAAAGCAGCCAGATATATGGATAGATACGTCTATGTATCTATAGATATATCTATCTATAAATATATCTATAGATAGATATAGCCATAGATATATAATAGAAAGGACGATGTTTTTAAGGCTACTTTCGCGCTTGCATTTTTAGCAATCCGTCACAATCTGTCGTTTTGGCAAAAAAAACGGATCTTGCAAATGTGCTTGCAGGATGCATTTCTTACCCATAGACTTGTGTTAGCGATGGATCGCGACGGATGGCCAAACGTCGCATCCATCGTGCAACGGATCGGTCGTGTTTTGGAGGACCATGTGCATGAAAAAACGTTCAAGTGAATGTTTTTTTGTCCGTCGCATCCGCCATTTTCTACCGCACATGCACGACTGAAGCTCCGCCCCCTCCTCCCCTGACTTCAGAATGGGCAGTGGATGCGTTGAAAAACTGCATCTGCTGCCCACGTCGTGCACAAATTTCATAACATGTGTCGGTACGTCAGCCTGACGCATAGCGACGGACCCGTACCGATGCAAGTGTGAAAGAGGCCTTAATGAGCATTTCATTTTAATAAAAAAATGAAAAAAGTGGCGAGTTCTCCCGCGCAATTTTCTGTGCCAGAGGGGGAAAGCCGATGGCCGGGGGCCAATATTTGTAGCCTGGGAAGGGGTTAATACCCATGGTCCCTCTCTAGGCTATGAATATCAGCCCGCAGAAAAAAAATGACGGGTCCCCCTATATTTTATAGCCAGAAAGGCTACGCAGACAGCTGCGGGCTGATATTCATAGCCTAGAGAGGGGCCAGGAATATTGGCCCCCCGGCTACAAATACCAGTCGGCAGCCACTCTCTTCTCACTCCCGTGTAGCGGTGAGATATGGGGTTATAAGGGGTTAATGTCACCTTGCTATTGCAAGGTGACATTAAGCCGGGTTAAAAATGGAGAGGCGTCAATAAGAAGCCTATCCATTATTAATCCTAGAGTAGTGAAAGCGTTAAAAACAAAATAAAGACAAAGCCAGAAAAAAGTATTTTAATATTCTTAATTTAACCATACTTACCGTACTTCTGCGCCTGCAAAAAACGTAAAATAATAAACCATATACTACCTGTCCACCGTAGTCCAATTAATAATGAGTGTCCCACAACGATCTCTCCTATAGAACAGTGACATCGGGTGATGTCACTGCTCTATAGGACCTCCAGTGACACACTGACAGGAGACAATGGCTCCTGCAGTGCATTACTGAGAGGTTACTATAGTTCACTGGTCTCACTTTATGGCAAAAGCTGCATGGGAACTTTCTCACACAGCAGTTCCAAAAGTGAGACTAGGGACTATTTTTTTTACAGCGGCAGAGGAATACAGTGCGGAAGGATACCTTCCTCCCGTCATTGTATTCTGAAGCCCCTAGAGAGCGGTCGCATCAGCTGATGCTGCCGTTCTCCTCGGGAGATCGTTGTGGGACATTCGTGGATTTCTGTTGGTGGTATATTGTTTGTTTGTTATTTTCATATTTTTTCAGGTGACACTGGCTTCGGGGATCAAAGTGACAAGTGATGGTGAGTATGTACTCTATGTTATATCTACTGTATGTCTATATGTATGTATTGTATGTAATGTATGAATGTATTGTATGCTGTATGTATGTAGTATGTATGTTTGTTGTATGTATGTTGTATGTTTGTATTATGTATGTACAGTCATGGCCAAAAGTATTCACACCCCTGCAATTCTGTCAGATAATACTCAGTTTCTTCCTGAAAATGATTGCAAACACAAATTATTTGGTATTATTATCTTCATTTAATTTGTCTTAAATGAAAAAAACACAAAAAGAATTGTCCTAAAGCCAAATTGGATATAATTTCACACCAAACATAAAAAAAGGGGGTGGACAAAGGTATTGGCACCCTTTGAAAAATCATGTGATGCTTCTCTAATTTGTGTAATTAACAGCACCTGTAACTTACCTGTGGCACCTAACAGGTGTTGGCAACAACTAAATCACACTTGCAGCCAGTTGACATGGATTGAAGTTGACTCAACCTCTGTCCTGTGTCCTTGTGTGTACCACATTGAGCATGGAGAAAAGAAAGAAGACCAAAGAACTGTCTGAGGACTTGAGAAACCAAATTGTGAGGAAGCATGAGCAATCTCAAGGCTACAAGTCCATCTCCAAAGACCTGAATGTTCCTGTGTCTACCGTGCGCAGTGTCATCAAGAAGTGTAAAGCCCATGGCACTGTGGCTAACCTCCCTAGATGTGGACGGAAAATAAAAATTGACAAGAGATTTCAATGCAAGATTGTGAGGATGTTGGATAAAGAACCACGACTAACATCCAAACAAGTTCAAGCCGCCCTGCAGTCCGAGGGTACAACAGTGTCAACCCGTACTATCCGTCGGCGTCTGAATGAAAAGGGACTGTATGGTAGGAGACCCAGGAAGACCCCACTTCTTACCCCGAGACATAATAAAGCCAGGCTGGAGATTGCCAAAACTTACCTGAAAAAGCCTAAAACGTTTTAGAAGAATGTTCTCTGGTCAGATGAGACAAAAGTAGAGCTTTTTGTGCAAAGGCATCAATATAGAGTTTACAGGAGAAAAAAAGAGGCATTCAAAGAAAAGAACACGGTCCCTACAGTCAAACATGGCGGAGGTTCCCTGATGTTTTGGGGTTGCTTTGCTGCCTCTAGCACTGGACTGCTTGACCGTGTGCTTGGCATTATGAAGTCTGAAGACTACCAACAAATTTTTCAGCATAATGTGGGCCCAGTGTGAGAAAGCTGGGTCTCCCTCAGAGGTCATGGGTCTTCCAGCAGGACAATGACCCAAAACACATTTCAAAAAGCACTAGAAAATGGTTTGAGAGAAAGCACTGGAGACTTCTAAGGTGGCCAGCAATAAGTCCAGACCTGAATCCCATCGAACACCTGTGGAGAGATCTAAAAATGGCAGTTTGGAGAAGGCACCCTTCAAATATCAGGGACCTGGAGCAGTTTGCCAAAGAAGAATGGTCTAAAATTCCAGCAGAGCATTGTAAGAAACTCATTGATGGTTACCGGAAGCGGTTGGTCGCAGTTATTTTGGCTAAAGGTTGTGCAACCAAGTATTAGGCTGAGGGTGCCAATACTTTTGTCTGGCACATTTTTGGAGTTTTGTGTGAAATTATCAATGTTTTGCTTTTTGCTTCATTCTCTTTTGTGTTTTTTCATTTAAGACAAATTAAATGAAGATAATGATACTGAAGAATTTCTGATTGCAATCATTTTCAGGAAGAAACTGAGTATTATCTGACAGAATTGCAGGGGTGTGAATACTTTTGGCCATGACTGTATATAGTATGTATGCAGTATGTGTATGTATGTATGTAGTTTGTTGTATTTATGTATGCAGTATGTTTGTAGTATGTTGTATGTATGTATGTAGTTTGTTGTATTTATGTATGTAGTATGTTTGTATTATATAGTATGCTGTATTTATGTAGTATGTATGTATGTATTTTGTATGTACGTTGTATGTACGTTGTATGTATGTGGTATGTTGTATGTATGTATGTAGTATATAGTATGTTGTATGTATGTATGTTGTATGTATGTAGTATGTATGTTTGTGGTTTATTTTTTACATTCAACACATTAGCCGGATGATGTTTCGACTACTACTGTCCCATCATTGGCTAATGTGTCAATCACTGTCATTGTAGCAGGCATAGCCCGATTGGACTTGTAGTCCCATCGGACGATGCCTGCACACAGGCACAAAGACCCCCGAGAGGCCCGCACAGACCCCCGAGAGGCCCATACAGACCCCTAGCAGCCCGCACAGACCCCCGAGAGGCCCACACATACCTCCGGCAGCCCTCACACAGACCCCCAGCAGCCCACACAGACCCCCGAGAGCCCCGTACAGACCCCCGGCAGGCCCGCACAGACCCCCCATGGTCCCGCACAGACTTCGCCTGCACACACAAACACACAGTCTCCACCCATGCACTGCCCACACACTTCCCTCCTCCGGAACTGGATGTGCAAGGAAAGTAAGGGTTTATTTTCATTCCGATATTTGTGTCCCATTGACTTGCATTGGTTTCCGGTATCGGAATCGGCAATATCCGATATTTTTTCGGTATCGGTCCGATCCAATCTGATCCGATATTTCCTGATATCGGAAGGTATCGCTCAACACTACTTATGAGACAAAAGTTTAACATTTTGGAAGGTGTATGTCCCATTACACCTGCAGTAGAAGTACCACAGCATTCCATAAAACCAACATGACAAAAACAGTAAAATATAGTGGTGGTAGTGTGATGATCTGGGGCTATTTTGCTACTTCAGGACCACATTTGCTGTGGCAATTGGAACAATGAATTTTGCTGTCTAGTGTCTACCCAAAAATTCTGAAGGAGAATGTCCGAGCGACTGTTTGCGACCTCAAGCTGAAGCGCACTTGGGTTATGAATCAGCACAATGATCCAAAACACACCAGCAAGTCCACCTATGAATGGCTTAAGAAAAGCAAAATTAAGACTTAGTTTCCCTCATGAGGTTCCCCATCCAGCATCCTTAGTATGGAAGGAATTAGGGCACTCTTCTCAGTGCCTATTTTGGGTTGTAGGAAGGTCTGCAGGAAATTTGGCACCGTCTCATACCACAAGAACAATATGTACTGCAAGTACCTCTAGTGTTGTGAATTCGGTGGCAGAGCTCCCTCCTGTGGTCACAAGTGGTACTTCGGCTGGTTCTCTCTGTGAGCTTCCGTTGGTGGAGGAAAGTGGTACTGCGGCTTCTGAGTTTCCTTCCTCAAGTGATGTGGTGAAGTCGTTAGGTGCTGCTCTATTTAACTCCACCTAGTGCTTTGATCCTGGCCTCCAGTCAATGTTCTAGTATTGGCCCTGTTTCCTCCTGGATCGTTCCTGTGGCCTGCTGCTCTGCATAGCTAAGTTCCTCTTTGCTATTTGTTTGCTGTTTTTTTCTGTCCAGCTTGTCAATTTGTTTTTTACTGCTTGCTGGAAGCTCTGGGACGCAGAGGGTGTACCTCCGTGCCGTTAGTTCGGTACGGAGGGTCTTTTTGCCCCCTTTGCGTGGTTTTTGTAGGGTTTTGTGTTGACCGCAAAGTTACCTTTCCTATCCTCGCTCTGTTCAGAAAGTTGGGCCTCACTTTGCTAAATCTATTTCATCTCTACGTTTGTCTTTTCATCTTAACTCACAGTCATTGTATGTGGGGGCTGCCTTTTCCTTTGGGGTATTTCTCTGAGGCAAGGTAGGCTTATTTTCTATCTTCAGGCTAGCTAGTTTCTCAGGCCGTGCCGAGTTGCATAGGGAGCATTAGGCGCAATCCACGGCTGCCTCTAGTGTGGTTGGAGAGGATTAGGGATTGCGGTCAACAGAGTTCCCACGTCTCAGAGCTCGTTCTTGTTTTTTGGGTTATTGCCAGGTCACTGTATGTGCGCTGACCTCTATGTCCATTGTGGTACTGAATTACCTTTCATAACACTCTAGCCCATTGCACCTTGAGCTTGTCCTTGAATCTCACGAACACTCTAACTCTAACAGGAAGTAGTTCCCTTTTACTACTTCCTCTATCCCCCTCTAAATCTGGAGTATTCCCCAAACATTAATTGTATATTTCCCTACTGTACATACAGTAACTATCTATCGCTATCCTAAACACTAAACTATATCATATACTTTCCCTATGCCTAAGCTGAGTATATCAGAGTTACCTTGAGCATTACCTTTGCAGTAAACACACAGCAGAATCAGTACCTATCACACTATCTGTTATGGCTGGCAATCAGGCAACACAGCGTGCAGTAATCAGCGCACATACAGAGATCTGGCAATAACCAAAAACAATAGGACGAGCTCTGAGACGTGGAATCTCTGTAGACTGCAGTACCTGATCTATCCTCACACAACTATAAGCAGCAGTGGATTGCGCCTATCACTACCTATGCAACTCGGCACTGCCTGAGGAGCTGACTAGCCTGAAGATAGAAATACAAGCCTGACTTACCTCAGAGAAATACCCCAAAGGAATAGGCAGCCCCCCACATATAATGACTGTTAGCAAGATGAAAAGACAAACGTAGGAATGAAATAGATTCAGCAAAGTGAGGCCCGATATTCTAGACAGAGCGAGGATAGCAAAGAGAACTATGCAGTCTACAAAAAACCCTAAAACGAAAACCACGCAAAGGGGCAAAAAGACCCACCGTGCCGAACTAACAGCACGGCGGTGCACCCCTTTGCTTCTCAGAGCTTCCAGCAAAAGTTAATAGCAGGCTGGACAGAAAAAACAGAAAACAAACTAGAAGCACTTATCTAGCAGAGCAGCAGGCCCAAGGAAAGATGCAGTAGCTCAGATCCAACACTGGAACATTGACAAGGAGCAAGGAAGACAGACTCAGGTGGAGCTAAATAGCAAGGCAGCCAACGAGCTCACCAAAACACCTGAGGGAGGAAGCCCAGAGACTGCAATACCACTTGTGACCACAGAAGTGAACTCAGCCACAGAATTCACAACAGTACCCCCCCCTTGAGGAGGGGTCACCGAACCCTCACCAGAACCCCCAGGCCGACCAGGATGAGCCACATGAAAGGCACGAACAAGATCTGGGGCATGGACATCAGAGGCAAAAACCCAGGAATTATCTCCTGAGCATAACCCTTCCATTTGACCAGATACTGGAGTTTCCGTCTAGAGACACGAGAATCCAAAATCTTCTCCACAATATACTCCAATTCCCCCTCCACCAAAACAGGGGCAGGAGGCTCCACAGATGGAACCATAGGTGCCACGTATCTCCTCAACAACGACCTATGGAATACATTATGTATGGAAAAGGAGTCTGGGAGGATCAGACGAAAAGACACCGGATTGAGAATCTCAGAAATCCTATACGGACCAATAAAACGAGGTTTAAATTTAGGAGAGGAAACCTTCATAGGAATATCACAAGAAGATAACCAAACCAGATCCCCAACACGAAGTCGGGGTCCCACACGGCGTCTGCGATTAGCGAAAAGCTGAGCCTTCTCCTGGGACAAGGTCAAATTGTCCACTACCTGAGTCCAGATCTGCTGCAACCTGTCCACCACAGAATCCACACCAGGACAGTCCGAAGACTCAACCTGTCCTGAAGAGAAACGAGGATGGAACCCAGAATTGCAGAAAAATGGAGAGACCAAGGTAGCCGAGCTGGCCCGATTATTAAGGGCAAACTCAGCCAACGGCAAAAATGACACCCAATCATCCTGGTCAGCGGAAACAAAACATCTCAGATATGTTTCCAAGGTCTGATTGGTTCGTTCGGTCTGGCCATTAGTCTGAGGATGGAAGGCCGAGGAGAAAGATAGGTCAATGCCCATCCTACCACAAAAGGCTCGCCAGAACCTCGAGACAAACTGGGAACCTCTGTCAGAAACAATATTCTCAGGAATGCCATGTAAACGAACCACATGCTGGAAGAACAAAGGCACCAAATCAGAGGAGGAAGGCAATTTAACCAAGGGCACCAGATGGACCATTTTAGAAAAGCGATCACAGACCACCCAAATGACCGACATTTTTTGAGAAACGGGAAGGTCAGAAATGAAATCCATCGAAATATGTGTCCAAGGCCTCTTCGGGACCGGCAAGGGCAAAAGCAACCCACTGGCACGTGAACAGCAGGGCTTAGCCCTAGCACAAATTCCACAGGACTGCACAAAAGCACGCACATCCCGCGACAGAGATGGCCACCAGAAGGATCTAGCAACCAACTCCCTGGTACCAAAGATTCCTGGATGACCGGCCAGCACCGAACAATGAAGTTCAGAGATAACTTTACTAGTCCACCTATCAGGGACGAACAGTTTCTCGGCTGGACAACGATCAGGTTTATTAGCCTGAAATTTCTGCAACACTCTCCGCAAATCAGGGGAGATGGCAGACACAATGACTCCTTCCTTGAGGATACTCGCCGGCTCAGATAACCCCGGAGAGTCGGGCACAAAACTCCTAGACAGAGCATCCGCCTTCACATTTTTAGAGCCCGGAAGGTATGAAATCACAAAATCAAAACGAGCAAAAAATAACGACCAACTAGGATTCAAGCGCTTGGCAGACTCAAGATAAGTAAGGTTCTTATGATCAGTCAAAACCACCATGCGATGCTTAGCACCCTCAAGCCAATGACGCCACTCCTCGAATGCCCACTTCATGGCCAGCAACTCTCGGTTGCCCACATCATAATTACGCTCAGCAGCAGAAAATTTCCTAGAAAAGAAAGCACATGGTTTGAACACTGAGCAACCAGAACCTCTCTGTGACAAAACCGCCCCTGCACCAATCTCAGAAGCATCAACCTCGACCTGGAACGGAAGAGAAACATCAGGTTGACACAACACAGGGGCACAGCAAAAACGACGCTTCAACTCCTGAAAAGCTTCCACGGCAGCAGAAGACCAATTAACCAAATCAGCACCCTTCTTGGTCAAATCGGTCAATGGTCTGGCAATGCTAGAAAAATTACAGATGAAGCGACGATAAAAATTAGCAAAGCCCAGGAATTTCTGAAGACTTTTTAGAGATGTCGGCTGAGTCCAATCCTGGATGGCCTGAACCTTAACCGGATCCATCTCGATAGTAGAAGGGGAAAAGATGAACCCCAAAAATGAAACTTTCTGCACACCGAAGAGACACTTTGATCCCTTCACGAACAAGGAATTAGCACGCAGTACCTGGAAAACCATTCTGACTTGCTTCACATGAGACTCCCAATCATCTGAGAAGATCAAAATGTCATCCAAGTAAACAATCAAGAATTTATCCAGATACTCACGGAAAATGTCATGCATAAAAGACTGAAAAACAGATGGAGCATTGGCAAGTCCGAACGGCATCACCAGATACTCAAAATGACCCTCGGGCGTATTAAATGCCTTTTTCCATTCATCTCCCTGCCTGATTCTCACCAGATTATACGCACCACGAAGATCAATCTTAGTAAACCAACTAGCCCCCTTAATCCGAGCAAACAAGTCAGAAATCAATGGCAAGGGATACTGAAACTTAACAGTGATCTTATTAAGAAGGCGGTAATCAATACACGGTCTTAGCGAACCATCCTTCTTGGCTACAAAAAAGAACCCTGCTCCCAATGGTGACGACGATGGGCGAATATGTCCCTTCTCCAGGGACTCCTTCACATAACTGCGCATAGCGGTGTGTTCAGGTACGGACAAATTAAATAAACGACCCTTGGGGAATTTACTACCAATCAAATCGATAGCACAATCACAATTCCTATGCGGAGGTAGGGCATCAGACTTGGACTCTTCAAATACATCCTGAAAGTCCGACAAGAACTCTGGGATGTCAGAAGGAATGGATGACGAAATAGACAAAAATGGAACATCACCATGTACTCCCTGACAACCCCAGCTGGTTACCGACATAGAGTTCCAATCCAATACTGGATTATGGGTTTGTAGCCATGGCAACCCCAACACGACCACATCATGCAAATTATGCAGTACCAGAAAGCGAATAACTTCCTGATGTGCAGGAGCAATGCACATGGTCAGCTGGGCCCAGTACTGAGGCTTATTCTTGGCCAAAGGTGTAGCATCAATTCCTCTCAACGGAATAGGACACCGCAAAGGCTCCAAGAAAAATCCACAACGTTTAGCATAATCCAAATCCATCAGATTCAGGGCAGCGCCTGAATCCACAAACGCCATGACAGAATACGATGACAAAGAGCACATTAAGGTAATGGACAAAAGGAATTTGGACTGTACAGTACCAATAACGGCAGAGCTATCGAACCGCCTAGTGCGTTTAGGACAATTAGAAATAGCATGAGTAGAATCACCACAATAGAAACACAGTCTGTTCAGACGTCTGTGTTCTTGCCGTTCTACTTTAGTCATCGTCCTGTCGCACTGCATAGGCTCAGGTTTACTCTCAGACAATACCGCCAGATGGTGCACAGATTTACGCTCGCGCAAGCGACGACCGATCTGAATGGCCAAGGACATAGACTCATTCAAACCAGCAGGCATAGGAAATCCCACCATGACATCCTTAAGAGCTTCAGAGAGACCCTTTCTGAACAAAGCCGCTAGTGCAGATTCATTCCACAGAGTGAGTACTGACCACTTCCTAAATTTCTGACAATATACTTCTACATCATCCTGACCCTGGCATAAAGCCAGCAGATTTTTCTCAGCCCGATCCACTGAATTAGGCTCATCGTAAAGCAATCCCAGCGCCTGGAAAAATGCATCAACATTACTCAATGCAGAATCTCCTGGTGCAAGAGAAAACGCCCAGTCCTGTGGGTCGCCGCGCAAAAAAGAAATAATAATCAAAACCTGTTGAATAGGATTACCAGAAGAATGAGGTTTCAAGGCCAAAAATAGCTTACAATTATTTCTGAAGCTCAGGAACTTAGTTCTGTCACCAAAAAACAAATCAGGAATCGGAATTCTTGGTTCTAGCATCGATTTCTGATCAATAGTATCTTGAATCTTTTGTACATTTACAACGAGATTATCCATTGAGGAGCACAGAGCCTGAATATCCAGGTCCACAGCTGTGTCCTGAAGCACTCTAATGTCTAGGGGAAAAAAAAGACTGAAGACAGAGCTAAGAAAAAAAAATGCTGTCAGGATTTCTTTTTTCCCTCTATTGGGAATCATTGGTAGGGCTCCTTGTACTGTTATGGCTGGCAATCAGGCAACACAGCGTGCAGTAATCAGCGCACATACAGAGATCTGGCAATAACCAAAAACAATAGGACGAGCTCTGAGACGTGGAATCTCTGTAGACTGCAGTACCTGATCTATCCTCACACAACTATAAGCAGCAGTGGATTGCGCCTATCACTACCTATGCAACTCGGCACTGCCTGAGGAGCTGACTAGCCTGAAGATAGAAATACAAGCCTGACTTACCTCAGAGAAATACCCCAAAGGAATAGGCAGCCCCCCACATATAATGACTGTTAGCAAGATGAAAAGACAAACGTAGGAATGAAATAGATTCAGCAAAGTGAGGCCCGATATTCTAGACAGAGCGAGGATAGCAAAGAGAACTATGCAGTCTACAAAAAACCCTAAAACGAAAACCACGCAAAGGGGCAAATGACCCACCGTGCCGAACTAACAGCACGGCGGTGCACCCCTTTGCTTCTCAGAGCTTCCAGCAAAAGTTAATAGCAGGCTGGACAGAAAAAACAGAAAACAAACTAGAAGCACTTATCTAGCAGAGCAGCAGGCCCAAGGAAAGATGCAGTAGCTCAGATCCAACACTGGAACATTGACAAGGAGCAAGGAAGACAGACTCAGGTGGAGCTAAATAGCAAGGCAGCCAACGAGCTCACCAAAACACCTGAGGGAGGAAGCCCAGAGACTGCAATACCACTTGTGACCACAGAAGTGAACTCAGCCACAGAATTCACAACAACTATCCATTAGTTCCATTACACGCTATACATTTTACATTTCACATGTCATAAAAAAACACAGTTAAAATGCATGAAAGTATTCATACTACACAATTTGTTGTCTTCAGCAGCAGGAACACAACAGTCTCTGTCACACCTTTACCATTGCATTGGCTTGAAAGAGAACACTCTGCCCATCAAGAGAGGATACAATGGAACAACACTGTATGACAGCGTTGTCTGATTCAGGAATGGGGCAGGCAGGTTTATTATTATTTATTACGCTATGTTGGTGTGGCACCCCTAGGGGTATTTGCCACAAAAATAGTTACTGACAGTAAGTACAAATACTAAAATAGCAAGACTGCACTACCACCTCCGGCCAGAAGGGGGAGCTCCAGAGACTCCCCTTGATCCATTCTGGTCTGAGAGAAGAAATGGCAGTTGGGCCAAGGAGCTGATAGTGAGAGGTCATACAGTTGAATCTCTAACAGCCCTGTGACTGTTACCAGGCCTAAATCACCGGCCTGAGGAGAAGAGGGATAGAGAAAAAGGACATTGTGAGAACCGGGTAGCATTAATCACTACCCAGAACAGGCGCAAAGACGGATACCGGATCCGTGGCTGTATTCATTATATATAATACAGCAACCGGAAAAACGTGAGGTGATATCAGCTTCACTAGGGTCGGATGCAGCAACAGACACAGAGTTCAGCGGTACTCCTGGAGGGGGTAAGCCGATAAAAGGACTCGGGTTGCCCGTCGAACCAGGACCCGGAGGGGACAGATTGGGCCGGCAGCCAGTTCACATACAGCAGCAGGGCCACACAGAAATTGCGCACAATAAGAGGCGAAGACCCCGGCAGGGTCAAAGTAACTCAGAGTTCCCATACAGACTCCGGTGACAGGACTGGTTGTAACATAGTAACATAGTTAGTAAGGCCGAAAAAAGACATTTGTCCATCCAGTTCAGCCTATATTCCATCATAATAAATAAATACCCAGATCTACGTCCTTCTACAGAACCTAATAATTGTATGATACAATATTGTTCTGCTCCAGGAAGACATCCAGGCCTCTCTTGAACCCCTCGACTGAGTTCGCCATCACCACCTCCTCAGGCAAGCAATTCCAGATTCTCACTGCCCTAACAGTAAAGAATCCTCTTCTATGTTGGTGGAAAAACCTTCTCTCCTCCAGACGCAAAGAATGCCCCCTTGTGCCCGTCACCTTCCTTGGTATAAACAGATCCTCAGCGAGATATTTGTATTGTCCCCTTATATACTTATACATGGTTATTAGATCGCCCCTCAGTCGTCTTTTTTCTAGACTAAATAATCCTAATTTCGCTAATCTATCTGGGTATTGTAGTTCTCCCATCCCCTTTATTAATTTTGTTGCCCTCCTTTGTACTCTCTCTAGGTCCAATATATCCTTCCTGAGCACCGGTGCCCAAAACTGGACACAGTACTCCATGTGCGGTCTAACTAGGGATTTGTACAGAGGCAGTATAATGCTCTCATCATGTGTATCCAGACCTCTTTTAATGCACCCCATGATCCTGTTTGCCTTGGCAGCTGCTGCCTGGCACTGGCTGCTCCAGGTAAGTTTATCATTAACTAGGATCCCCAAGTCCTTCTCCCTGTCAGATTTACCCAGTGGTTTCCCGTTCAGTGTGTAATGGTGATATTGATTCCCTCTTCCATGTGTAGAACCTTACATTTATCATTGTTAAACCTCATCTGCCACCTTTCAGCCCAAGTTTCCAACTTATCCAGATCCATCTGTAGCAGAATACTATCTTCTCTTGTATTAACTGCTTTACATAGTTTTGTATCATCTGCAAATATCGATATTTTACTGTGTAAACCTTCTACCAGATCATTAATGAATATGTTGAAGAGAACAGGTCCCAATACTGACCCCTGCGGTACCCCACTGGTCACAGCGACCCAGTTAGAGACTATACCATTTATAACCACCCTCTGCTTTCTATCACTAAGCCAGTTACTAACCCATTTACACACATTTTCCCCCAGACCAAGCATTCTCATTTTGTGTACCAACCTCTTGTGCGGCACGGTATCAAACGCTTTGGGAAAATCGAGATATACCACGTCCAATGACTCACCGTGGTCCAGCCTATAGCTTACCTCTTCATAAAAACTGATTAGATTGGTTTGACAGGAGCGATTTCTCATAAACCCATGCTGATATGGAGTTAAACAGTTATTCTCATTGAGATAATCCAGAATAACATCCCTCAGAAACCCTTCAAATATTTTACCAACAATAGAGGTTAGACTTACTGGCCTATAATTTCCAGGTTCACTTTTAGAGCCCTTTTTGAATATTGGCACCACATTTGCTATGCGCCAGTCCTGCGGAACAGACCCTGTCGCTATAGAGTCACTAAAAATAAGAAATAATGGTTTATCTATTACATTACTTAGTTCTCTTAGTACTCGTGGGTGTATGCCATCCGGACCCGGAGATTTATCTATTTTAATCTTATTTAGCCGGTTTTGCACCTCTTCTTGGGTTAGATTGGTGACCCTTAATATAGGGTTTTCATTGTTTCTTGGGATTTCACCTAGCATTTCATTTTCCACCGTGAATACCGTGGAGAAGAAGGTGTTTAATATGTTAGCTTTTTCCTCGTCATCTACAACCATTCTTTCCTCACTATTTTTTAAGGGGCCTACATTTTCAGTTTTTATTCTTTTACTATTGATATAGTTGAAGAACAGTTTGGGATTAGTTTTACTCTCCTTAGCAATGTGCTTCTCTGTTTCCTTTTTGGCAGCTTTAATTAGTTTTTTAGATAAAGTATTTTTCTCCCTATAGTTTTTTAGAGCTTCAATGGTGCCATCCTGCTTTAGTAGTGCAAATGCTTTCTTTTTACTGTTAATTGCCTGTCTTACTTCTTTGTTTAGCCACATTGGGTTTTTCCTATTTCTAGTCCTTTTATTCCCACAAGGTATAAACCGCTTACACTGCCTATTTAGGATGTTCTTAAACATGTAAATCCTTGTAAATCCTTTTATGTTAAAGTAAACTGGTTAAACGTTTCAGTGCCTCAGTCTTTCATTTGGACAATAGCCATCTATCCAGGATCAGGATCGTCACCGCTGGGAGAACCTGCTGCTGATCAAGTAAGTGCCTGTCCCCTCATGATACCCCTTACACTGTGCATTGCCTGAGGCCACAGCACCGGGTCAAGCCACCCGTGACATCCCCCTCAAGAGACAGACTCCATTGGTCCGGTGCTGGGTATCCCGGTCTCCTGGGCGTCACAATTGGCGTCACGAACAGGATCTAGCCAGCCCGTATACCGGGTATTGTGTGCCGTGATTGGAGCCCAAAACTGTGAAAACTGGGATGAAAAATCTTGAAAATTGACTTTATTAAAGAAAAATCCATTCCCCATTGAAAACTATTGAAAGTGACTTTTCCCCATTGGTTATAATGGAGTAAAGATGGCCGCCATCCCCTGAGGTAATCACTTCATAAGCGTTAGGCACGAGACTGTTAATTGAGCTACGCCATCACCTGAGCCCCAGTCTAACTGAAAAACTTCAGAATCCGCCATTACAGAGCGCGGTGGGTGGGAGCAGCAGGGGGCGTGTCATTGTGGGCGGCACCAAGCTGAGCGCTCTGACATCAGAGCAAGGGGAAAATCGATCCTGCTGCACAGCGGAACGAATCTACACTATCCCGACGGAAGCGGAGGACCGGAAGGGTCCGGATTAACTAAGGGGGCACAGTATGTCGCAGCACGGAGACGCCGCAGCACTCGGCAACGCTAATGCAGCTGAAAGACAGAGTGTCAATAGAGAGTCCGGCAGCGCAGCGGTGCAAGGAGTGGCGCCCATCATGCCGGTGCTGATGCCATATACCCCGGGTGGCCCATGGCTTCCAATGTATGAAGGTGAGCCTAATACCCTTGACGATTTCAGAGAAAAGATGCTGGCCCATTTTGACATGTTCCCTGTGGGTGAAGTTCAGCGTGTTAGTCTCCTGATGATGCAGTTAAGTGGCCATGCTAAGCGAGAAGTCACAGCATGGGCAGCTGATCTAAAAGGCACTGTTGAACGCATATTTGCTGGATTAAAAGCTACATTTGAAACCACGGCCAGCAGCAAAGCTAAAATACGATTCTTTAGTTGCAAACAAAAAGCTAATGAGGGCGTGAGAGACTTTGCCTTAAACCTGCAGGAAGCCCTTAAATCACTTACACTGGCTGAACCCATTTTTAACACCGGAGCGGATAAACTGCTAAGAGATCAATTTATTGAGGGACTCTACACCCCTTCTCACCGGGGGCATGTGAGCATGCTTGTTTTTAAGAACCCTGAATTGACATTTGCCCAATTAAAGGAGAGCGCTATACGTCTCCAGCTGGCAGAGGCACCTCGGGATCAGGATCCTGCGCAACCCATGGCAGAGGCACCTCAACAACAGGGAGTGCCAGTGACATCAGCTATGTCTGGGGCCATTGCTAAGCCCCTGGGGCCCAGTACTAATGAGGCTCTTCAACAAAAGCTTGACTCTTTAGCTGATGTTGTTGCTTCAATGGCTAAAACCATGCAGGAGATGAGAGGACACAAGATGGAGTTGGCAAACTGTAGAGAGGATGTTCCATGGATGAGACCCCGGAGATACCCGACATGGAGAGGACGACCCCGCGACCGCTACCAACCGGATGGACAGCCCATTTGCCGCCGTTGCCAGCAGCCGGGCCACTTTGCACGAGATTGTGATTTAAACGGGAATCCCCTGGGAATGCGGGCCGCTTCGCAGGAATGAACTTTCAAGGCCCAACACCCTGGCACGACAGGTACATCGGAGGACGACCCATTATCCCTATCGTGCTGGACGGAATTCCCCTCAACGCTTTGCTGGACACAGGTTCCCAGATTTCATCTATACCGTATATCCTTTATAAGAGGTACTGGGCTGATGCAGATATTGATAAAGGGCCCTCTGATGTTGAACTAGATATATGGGCCAGTAATGGTAAGTTGGTACCGAAACTAGGATTCAGGGAGATGACCATAAAGATTGGTAAAGTAGAACTGAAGAAACAGGGTATAATTGTTGTTGATGTTGACCGGCGGAACTGTGAACCAACTGTATTGATAGGAATGAATGTGTTAGAGAACTGCTTTTCCGAAGTCATTTCTGTCTTACAGCAAATTGCTGAAACTGCCCAATCCTGCCAGCAGAGAGTTCTCCGGAGGGAAATAAAAGTATTGATGTTAAGGCAACAGGTAGAAGTTGCAGGTGGAGAAATCGGCAGTGTGAGGGTAAGTGATCCAACGTCTATTGTAATCCCACCAAAAACAGAAATGCTGGTATGGTGTAGAGCAGCCATTGGTACTAAGGGACGAGATTATCAAGCCTTAATAGAACCAGTGTACACCGACAGCAGGCCCACTATACTCACAGCACGAGGGATAGTCGAGGTACACCGGGGACGAGTGCCGGTACGACTTTTGAACTGTGGAGAGGAAGAGGTCACTTTGCCAAGGTATGCTACAATGGCAAAGCTATATACTGTTGACAACAATGCCATCACAACCATTGAGCCCTTAGAACCAACCTGTCAGGTGGAAGGCAATGGCTCAGATGGAAAAATGGAGGATTGGTGCCAACAGCTACACGTGGGCATAAATTCAACACCTACCCATCAAAATCAAGGGGTGTATAGGCTAGTGACGGAAAATGAACAAGTCTTCAGTAAACACCCATTGGACTTCGGACGGATAGAAGGGGTAGAACACACAATCCCCACAGGTGACCATCCCCCAATAAAAGAAAGATATAGACCCATACCGCCCGCTCACTATCAATGTGCAAAAGATATGCTGAGGGAAATGAAACAGGCCGGGGTAATAAGAGACAGCTGTAGCCCCTGGGCGGCCCCTCTAGTGATTGTCAAAAAAAAGGACGGAACCATGAGAATGTGCGTAGACTACCGGAAGATTAATAACATCACCCATAAAGACGCCTACCCCTTGCCTAGGATAGAAGAGTCCTTAACTGCTTTGAAATCTGCTAATTATTTTTCCACCTTAGACTTAACAAGCGGGTATTGGCAAGTCCCTGTGGCTGAGAGAGATAAGGAAAAGACGGCATTCACCACACCAATGGGTCTATGTGAATTTAATGGCATGCCGTTCGGACTCTGCAACGCATCCGGTACCTTCCAGCGGCTGATGGAATGCTGCCTCGGACACAAGAACTTCGAGACCGTCCTCCTGTACCTAGATGATGTGATCGTCTACTCAAAGACTTACGAACAACACTTAATAGACCTGGCAGAAGTGTTCGAAGCCTTATCCAGGTATGGCATGAGAGTCAAGCCATCCAAATGTCACCTTCTCAAGCCAAAGGTACAGTACCTGGGACACATCGTGAGTTCGGAGGGAGTAGCACCAGATCCCGAGAAAATAAGCGCCATAAGGGATTGGCCAAGACCTACCAGCGCAAAAGAAGTGAGACAATTCCTGGGATTGGTGGGTTACTATCGCAGATTTATAAAAGGATTTACCAAGTTGGCAGCACCCTTGCAAGACACCTTGGTAGGGCAGACGAAGAAACCTTCAAACCGAAACCCTCCTTTTCAGTGGAACGACGAAAGGGAAGACTCCTTTGAACAACTAAAGAAGGCACTAACCAGAGAAGAGGTTCTGGCATACCCAGATTACCATAAACCTTTCATCCTCTACACCGATGCCAGTAATGTGGGACTAGGAGCGGTGCTGTCACAAAAGCAAGAAGGTCGGGAGAAAGTCATCGCCTTTGCAAGTAGAAAGCTCCGGCCTACTGAAAGAAATTCAGAAAATTACAGCTCCTTCAAATTGGAACTACTGGCAGTAGTTTGGGCTGTGACGGAGCGTTTCAAACACTATCTGGCCGCTGCAGAATTTATTGTCTATACTGACAACAATCCGTTGACCCACCTGGACACAGCCAAATTAGGTGCGTTAGAACAGCGATGGATAGCCCGGTTATCTAATTACAACTTCATAATCAAGTATCGAGCAGGTCGCAAGAATGGAAATGCCGATGCCCTATCCCGGATGCCACACTTGAGAGATGTAGAAGAGGAAACGGGGGAGCTTGAAGAAATTGAACTACCAGCCTTCCATCGTCCCAAGGCAAAACATCATCAGTCAAGTACCTATCAGAAACAACAAGAGGTGAATTTTAATCCGTTAGCACACCATAGATGGGCTGACACCCAAGACAGCAATCCGGCTGTGAAGTTGGTGAAGGAACTGTTGACTGAGCAAAGTGCATATCCCTATGAGGATGCCCCAGAAGAGACGCATCAACTCTGGAAAGAGAGAGGCAAAATGTTCCTGTATCAAGGGAAGCTCTGTAGAAGATACACCAATCCGAAAACACATGAATTGGTTTGGCAGATTATTGTGCCTAAACAAGATGTGAAGATGGTCCTCGAAGCTTACCATAATGGTGCTGGTCACTTCGGTTGGAAAAAGTTAGAAGTACTTCTAAGAGAAAGATTTTATTGGGTCGGGATGAGAAAATCAATCGAACAGTGGTGCAGAAATTGTGGCCCATGTAACCTCAGAAGAAACGATCAAAAGAACCAAAGAGCACCACTGCAGCCCATAATCACCAAACAACCACTTGAACTTGTAGCCATGGACCACGTGAAGTTGACACCAAGCCGGTCCGGCTATGTCTATGCCTTGACCATCGTGGACCATTATTCACGTTTCTTGGTAGTAGTACCCGTAAAAGATCTGACAGCAAAAACAGCAGCCAAAGCGTTCCAAACGTACTTTTGTAGACCCCATGGATATCCGGAACAGGTTCTCACCGACCAAGGTACAGCCTTTGAATCAGAGATCTTCAGAGAATTCTGTAATATGTATGGTTGCAAAAAGATCCGGACGACGGCCTATCATCCACAAACAAACGGCTTATGCGAGAAGATGAACCATATTGTAATAGACCTACTAAAGACTTTACCTGAGACAGAAAGGAATCAATGGCCAGAGAAATTGCCTGACTTGGTGGATCTGTACAATCATGTCCCGGTGAGCTCCACCAACTGCACCCCAGCTTTCCTTATGCGTGCAAGACCCGGCCAATTACCAATCGATCTAGAAATGGGAATTCTGAAACCAGACGCAGAAGTTCAAGACTCCAATTGGGATATCATACGGCAAAAGCAGTATCGCCAAGTGCAAGAGAGTGTGGAAAGAAGCCTTCAGCAAACTAGAGAAAGACAAGAGCGAACTTTCAACCAGAATGCTCTAGCGACCCCATTAAGAACGGGTGACCAAGTGCTCAAGAGAAATCGTCGAACCAATAAACTGGACAATCAGTGGGAAGCCGTACCCTACACAGTTTTACCAACAAGAGTGGATAATCCTAAAATGTGTCTCATTAGCAAAAACGGAGGCTTAACATCTGTACTAGTGTCAAGAGACAATCTTAAATTATGTCCGGAAGCATTGAAAGAGCCAGACGTTGTCCAGCCAGAACCAGAAGTTATTCAACCCATACAGGTTCAACCAGTAAAGGAAAAAGAAGAGGAAGTGTATCACACCTGTATAGGAGACTTTCCCAAAACCCTACTAACATACCATGGTGCAGTAGTGGTTCCCATGGTGGCCTTTTACCCAACACCGAACCCAATACCAGAAGTCCCAAGACAGGAAGAGGCTGACCCCGTACTACAGGAGGTTCCAGGCCAGGAAGAACAGATTCCTGGTCAGAGTAATCCCATTCACGGTGGACTTGCCAACTCCATAGTCGTGGAATTATCTTTAGCAGAGCGGGCAGATACTACATCCGCAGTAGACAGTAGTACACCACATGAAGAGACACCGCTATTACGTAGATCACAGCGTAGTACCCAGGGTCAATTACCGGCCAGGTATGCAGATTACCAACTATAAAGCTCATAATGTGAATTGTATATATGTTATGCTGTATATAGTTAAACAGAAAATGTAGTATAGTCATTGCTATCAGTCTGCAACGTTTAAGCCCAGTGCCTACAGAGACTTGTCTGTATGAACTTATTGCATATTCTTGAACTTTTTATCAGCCCGGAGGCACTAAATCAAAGCTCCGGAAAGACTGCTTTTTGAACTTTGCTTTTTGCTCTTTTTGAACTTTCTTTAGACTTTATATTGATAACTCCGTTGGAAAAATGGAACTAAATTCCTGGACACTAAGTACAGTGCCGTTCCTAATACCTTCAAGGATAGAACTGTATTAATGGACGCTATTTGAAGTGACTTTTTACAGAACTCTATTTTTGTTTCCTTGAGTGGTTTTTGTAACTTTTCATTTTTAAGACTCTGTACATATTAATTGTTATTTCAAAATGTTATTGTCCCACAGTCCCGGAGTACTGTTCTTAACTAAGGGGGAATGTGGCACCCCTAGGGGTATTTGCCACAAAAATAGTTACTGACAGTAAGTACAAATACTAAAATAGCAAGACTGCACTACCACCTCCGGCCAGAAGGGGGAGCTCCAGAGACTCCCCTTGATCCATTCTGGTCTGAGAGAAGAAATGGCAGTTGGGCCAAGGAGCTGATAGTGAGAGGTCATACAGTTGAATCTCTAACAGCCCTGTGACTGTTACCAGGCCTAAATCACCGGCCTGAGGAGAAGAGGGATAGAGAAAAAGGACATTGTGAGAACCGGGTAGCATTAATCACTACCCAGAACAGGCGCAAAGACGGATACCGGATCCGTGGCTGTATTCATTATATATAATACAGCAACCGGAAAAACGTGAGGTGATATCAGCTTCACTAGGGTCGGATGCAGCAACAGACACAGAGTTCAGCGGTACTCCCAGAGGGGGTAAACCGATAAAAGGACTCGGGTTGCCCGTCGATCCAGGACCCGGAGGGGACAGATTGGGCCGGCAGCCAGTTCACATACAGCAGCAGGGCCACACAGAAATTGCGCACAATAAGAGGCGAAGACCCCGGCAGGGTCAAAGTAACTCAGAGTTCCCATACAGACTCAGGTGACAGGACTGGTTGTAAATCCTTTTATGTTAAAGTAAACTGGTTAAACGTTTCAGTGCCTCAGTCTTTCATTTGGACAATAGCCATCTATCCAGGATCAGGATCGTCACCGCTGGGAGAACCTGCTGCTGATCAAGTAAGTGCCTGTCCCCTCATGATACCCCTTACACTGTGCATTGCCTGAGGCCACAGCACCGGGTCAAGCCACCCGTGACATCCCCCTCAAGAGACAGACTCCATTGGTCCGGTGCTGGGTATCCCGGTCTCCTGGGCGTCACAATGGTTTCACTGAAATACACACATATGCACCAAAAAACACACAAAATATGTCTGTCGTTACATCATTGGTGAATAATGTAAGGGGTGAATGAAAAAAGTTGAGTTTTAGGCTGGATTCACACATTACTGTGGTGCAGTCCGTTCTTGTTGATATGTGGACTGGTTGTGGGTCTCTTGACCTCAACTTGACATTCTCTTATATTAGTCTGTTGAGTTCTGGTTGGTCTGTGAATCATGGATCATGACCGACAGATGTGTGAATGTGACCTTAAACTGGCCCCACCACCCTGGAAATACACTGTTCAAAAAAAATTAAGAAAACACTAAAATATCATATCCTAGATATTATTCAATGAAATATTGCAGTTGCAAATCTTTATTCATTACATTGTGGAATGCGTTGAGGACAATAAAACATAAAAATGATCAATGTAAATCAAAATTAATATGCCATGGAGGTCTGGATTTGGAATGATACTCAAAACCAAAGAGGAAAATCAAATTACAAACTGATCCAACTTCAGTGGAAATGCCTCAAGACAAGGAAATACCGCTCAGTAGTGTGTGTGGCCTCCACGTGCCTTATGACCTCCCTACTATACCTTGGCTTGCTCCTGATGAGGCAGCATGTTTTCCTGAGGGATCTCCTCCCAGACCTGGATTAAAGCATCAGTCAAGTCATGGACAGTCTGTGGTACAACATGGTGTTTGTGGATGGAATAAGATATGATGTCCCAAATGTGCTCGATTGGATTCTGGTCAGGGGAACGGGCAGTCCTGTCCATAGCACCAGGCCTAGTGCACCTGCATATGGAGTCACAGTTGGTCTGAGGATCTCATCATGGTATTTAATGGCAGTCAGGGTAGCTCTGGCTAGCACATGGAGAGCCTTCTCTGGACTCTGTCACGCTTGTGACATGTGCTTAATGTGAACCTGCTCTCATCTGTGAAGAGCACAAGGCGCCCATGTCAAAACTTTCAATCTTGGTGTTCTCTGGCAAATGCCAATCATCCTACATGGTGTTGGGCTGTAAGAAAAACACTCACTTGTGGACATTGGGCCCTCATACCACCCTCATGGAGTCTGTTTATGAGACACATGAATGTAAGTGGCTTGCTGGATTTCATTTTGCAGACCTCTAGCACTGATCCTCCTGTTCCTCCTTACAGAAGGAGGTGGCAGCCGTCCTGCTGAGTTGTTGCCCTCCCTTGCGGCTCCCTCCCTCCTGGTGTACTAGCCTTTTGTAGCACCCACTTCTCTGCCTGCAGTCCCTCTCTCCCTGCAGAGACACCAGCGTACTCATTGCTGAGGCTCATGTCCTGCTCCTTTCGGGTCTGCTGCTGCCCGGGGTGCGTGCATTCCTAGCAGGTCTCCAGGCACTGTGCTTAGGGCATGCGTGTGCTCACTTCCTCTTTCTTAAAGGGGCCGAGTTTGCTGCAGCTGCCAGTGCTTTCCTCAATGTCAGCCGAGCCTGCTGCACCCGACAATGCTTTCCTCAACGGCAGCCAAACCAGCAGCAATCACCAGTGCTTTCCTCAATGGCAGCCAAGCCAGCTGCACCTGCCAGTGTTTACCTCAATGGCAGCCGAGCCAGCTGCACCCTCCAGTGCTCACCTCAATGGAAGCTGAGCCAGCTGCACCTGCCAGTGCTCACCTCAATGGCAGCCGAGCCAGCTGCACCTGCCAGTGCTCATCTCTCTGTCAGACTGTCCTGTTTGCACCTGCGGTTCCTGTCATCTTCTGTGCCTGCCTGCATCTGTTGGACATTCCCCCAGGCCATCTCAGCTACCCATCCCTAGGGGTCAGCTGCCATCTACCCAAGGTCAATCCTGGAGTAGCACCTGGATCACCTCCCTTGTCTCTGCCAAGACCTCATTGTCGTTAGCTGCTTCATGTCCGTGGTCAGATTGGGTGAGGCTCCTAGTCATGCCCCTCCAGGTCTTCCTTGAGCTTTGGCACAGTGGTTCCACCACCCAGCCCATTACACCTTTCTAACTGGTATCTACTCCATGCTCTGGACACTTTAGTGACAGACACATCATGTGCCATCCTGGATGAGCTGCACTACTTGAGCAGCTTCTGTGGGTTGTAGACACCACCTTATGCTACTGTACAGTACCTCTAGGGGTGAGAACAGCCAAAAAGAATTTGAACGGAGAAATGGGCAGTGGCCACCATCTGGAGAACCACTCCTTTATATGGCTTGTCTTGATAATTGCCTATCATTTCTACCTGTTTTCTGTTCCATTTGCCCAACAGCAGGAGAAATTGATTCGCAATATGTGTTTCTTCATAACTGGACATCCTGGTTTCACAGAAGTGTGAATGGCTTGGATTTACATTTTGTTGGTTAAGTGTCCCCTTTATTTTTATGAGCAGTGTGCCAGTGTATAATGAAATGACAAATCTTATATTGTCCCATTTTGTTCAGCACAGCTGACAAGTAAGCTGTAATAACAGAGGAGATATCAACCTATTGTGATTGCTCGATTGGCCAGTGCGAAAATTACAATATGGAAATATATTTTAGTGGAATAAAAATTTCTGCTAAAATTTTATAAAAATATTTTGAAATAAAAGCCTGATTTAAATTCTTGGTAATTTTCTGATGATACATTTCTTTGTCTCTAATGGAAAAATGTTGACTCTGATTACCATGTCACAGTCTCCATGTCAAAGCTGGCTATGGAGGTACAGAATTGTGAAGTTCTACCAAAAATTAAGATAAAGTTGTTTTCCATTTTCATAAATCCCCTGCTCCAGGCACAGTTTTTTTCAGAAACTGCTTTACTCACTCTACCCGGATCCAGTGCCAAGAGTCCGTTGCTGCTCCCAGTGTCTGCTGTTGTCTGTAGTGCTGATATCCCGTCAATGGCACTGCAGCCAGTCAGTGAGCTCAGTGGCTCTTCTTTCATAGATGGTATGAGTCACTGAGCTGCAGACAATAATGGACACTAGAAGCAGCAGTGGAGCGGAGTCTGAATAAAGCACAGTTTGATTTCAAACAAACCTTTTTGGGGACAGAGTGTTCCTAAAATGGAGAACCTTTTAGGAATTTTAAAAGATTATCCAGGATTGAGATATTAATGAGCACTCATTCGGAAACCTTGCTCCGGGGGTGAGAAGTGTAAAGGTGAGGGGGGGATGTGGTAGAGTTTTATGAGATGAATGGTAAAAGTTACATTTCATGAATCTGTCGAACACATGTGGAAATGCAAAGCTGCCATATTGAAAATAAAGTAGACTTAAAAAAGACAACTTTAAATAGAGAAAATGAATAGCGAAAAAGGCACAAGTACTTAAACCACTAAAAGGAGCAAATTGCTCAAGAAAACTGGGGACAGAGCAATAATGAATTTCTATGCCAATGCAATTATCCAAAGGATGGATCATCATCAATATTCTAGTCCCTATTAACTGTTTAATTATTCCATAATGTTTGTCTACAAGGGGGGAGAAATAATGAGAGATGAACAATCCTTGCTGCCCATTAACATCATCTGTAAGGTTGTCATTAATACTGCAGATACATGGCTCTGCTTTATTAGTGTTTTAACTCCAGACTTGCTATAAGAGAAAACTTCTACAATGCATCTCATTGTAGTACGTGCTACAAATCATTACTCTAGTTTGACGAGACAGTTTCTTTCAGCCTGACTCTGGATATGACATGCTAGCCTTCAGCATCCAAAACTGTAACATAACCCTGCCAGATGAATTCTTGGTATGACAACTCTTTATGTCCGGCTTGCTGAGCTCTATTGATATAATCAGGGAAGCAATGTCAACAGTAATATTATCTCTAGACACTAAGCCATAGTGGAAATTTCTCAACAGGATATTCTCTGACATTGATTTAATCCAGACAAATACTTATCCAACAGCTTGTTTTAGAAGAATGTCTTAGCAACCATAGCTAGATAATTACATATCAAAACATTTTCAGCCAAAAATATACATGTATAATTATGTCTGAAATGTTGGGCTCTTATGTTGTTAATATGCTGAGATTTCTATGGTCAGACATAATAACGTTCCAGTTCACATCTGTGAAGTGAATAAATTGCCAGTGGCCAATTAGACCAAAGGTGATAGACTGTAACTATTAGCACAGTACACTATGTGTCTAGGACCATGGATAGAATGATAGCAATTTTATTTTTCATTTTCTTGGATTTTTCGATTTTGCTTTTTACTCATATAATACTTTTCATGTATTAGAATTAGCATAGATGGAAGTAGACGCTGAGGGAGATATGCACCAGTTAAAGATAATCGTTTTGTTTAGAAAAAAAGACTTTCTTGGCCTACTTTCACACCTAGATTCTTGCATGCTCTATTTGTTTCCAGAATGCCAGGAAACTTGGAAAAAACAATTAGACTGAGTTGTAGACTGTCTACATCAGAACTCCCAGACGACCTTCAGCTCAGGCGGTATTGCTCTCTACCTGTACTGCATATAAAACCAAATAAATGAGCTGGACTATAAGCCTGTATAAATGCAAAGATAAGAGCACACTCCCACTGTGGCCAATTGACACACAAAAGCCAAGAAAAAAACAAAATGAGCATAAACCCTACAAGTAAATATTAATACTACATGTAAATCACAGAGTACTTAGTTAACGCCATTTGGATAAAATAAGGATAAAAGTCATCCCACTTTGAGAAAGTGTACTCATCGGGACGGTCCTAACCTGCCTCTAGTATTAAAACCTTACCATGTGCCAAGCGACATCAATTTGGATAAGCGCCGAGCAGGACTGGGTCTTGGCTGAGACACCCATCCATGAGAAGATATATAGATGAAATACTTAGCTCAGAAAGGAGGGCCATGCCACTGTTCGCACTAAGAAAATATTGGACTTCTCTCTGCCTGTGCTACATGACCGCTACTGCTTGAAACCGTAGTAACGATAGGTGACTTCTAGCACCATAGGATGGAGACTGCAATGTTTTGTGTACACACTATACTTTATGTGATATATGCCGAAACAGAGAAAATCTCCCGTGCTTGAAATAAAAAGTGATTCTTTACTCCATAACTACTGTAGCCATCTTCAGTAGCTGCTCATCTGTGGGTCTTTCTGCCTTTGGTTGTCTTCAGTAGTGATAATGCTAATGTAGGTTGAGTTCAGGTGAAGCATACTCCATTAGTTTGCCTTGAGAAGATGTTGGGTTGTTTTTACGTTATGTTTTGATCATTATTATCCATCTGTGCAGTGAGGCTCTCCAGATTCTAATAATTTGACTGAATATGAGCAGAATGTAAAACTCTATACACTTCATTTCACTTCAAATCATCCTGTTATGACTATTCCCAGTCACACTAACAGCAGTCGTGACCCAGCTCCACTGGCAGCTATTTTATTGTTATTTATTTTACTCACTTATATAGAACCATTAATTCCAAAGCCCTTTATAGCATCATTCATCATTATTGTTCCCATTGGGGCTCACAATCTAAATTCCCTATTAGTATGTATTTGGAGTGTGGGAGGAAATTGGAGTACCTGGAGGAAACCAGCGCAAACACTCTAATGCCCATGCCATGACACTGCCTCCACCATGTTTGACATATGATGTAGTATGCTTCAAATCAGAGATTTTTGATTTTGTGTCTTCATGCTGCTTTTCTTCCTTCATTGTGTTAATAATCATCTGTACAAAGAATGTTGTTCCAATACTGAGCAGCTTTTTTTTAGTGTTTTATTTTTATTTTTTTAATAAGCTAAATCTTATCTGGACTTTCTGTCCTTCAGTGTTATCTATAGTTTGCATCCTGAGATAAACTCTCTTAATTTACATTGATTAAGTAAATTGAAAGCGTTCTTGGCTTAACACGGAGGATAGAATTCTGTGATCATCTACTAATATGCCTTTCTTGCTCCTTAACGCCTTTCGGTATTGCTGGGCATTCACTGCAATCCTTCCTTTTATGTATAGACCTAATTGTTGCTTTGGCCAGCTTTAAAGTCTCTGCAATCTTCCTAATAGAGTCCTCCTTCACTTGCTTTGACGCCTCTTTGGACCACATATTGAAAGTCCCATAGACAGCTACAATACCAACTGCAAATTCATCACGTGATATCAAATTGAGGGTATTAATCTCTCCACTCTATCATGAAATAAGGAGGTAACAGACCACACTAGGCAAGGAAATTGCTCTTCAGTAAATAGCCAAATTACTTACAGTATAGGCCTATAACAACATAGTGACCATGTAAAAAAATGTAATTACTGTAATGCTACATTTTTCTACAACACTTGAAGTAAAGTTGAAAGTCTACACTTCATTCTTCAAATATATTGGATTGGTGCATAATGATATGAAAACCCTATTACTGTCCAAACACTTCTAGACCTAACTTGTCTTTACATACTTGCTTCATATTCAGTGCTCAGCATAAGTGAGTGCACCCCCTTTGAAAATTAAAACTTTAACCAACATCTCACTGAATACAAGAATGATTTCCAAATTTTTTACAAGACTGAGATTAAACAAATATTTTTCAATCTATAATATGAAAGAAAGGTTAATATTCTAACTTTGATTTCAAAATCTTCAGTTGTACTCTAATTGATGTAAAAATAAATACATCCCACATCCAAAACTACTACGTCTTTTTTTATGACCTCCATGATTTTTTAAAGACAACACGAAGTCTTTTAGGCATGGAATGAACAAGTTGAATAATATATAATCTGCAGCTTTGTTGCCATAAAAAAGAGGCCCAGATATCTGGACATATTTATTGCATGGGGGCCCCAAGCTGTCAGTGTCTGGAATAGATGCAATGCAAGGACACACAGCTCTGCTCTCCTCCCCCCCTCATGTATCAGTGCTGTGAGATGAGAGCTGCACAGTGTCACATACACAGCTATGCATCTGCTCTAGGGCCATTATTCCTTGTTGCCTGGTATAAATGCACAGTGGTGTATGTAAAGTCATAACAGCAAAGTTGTCCTTCCTCTGCACTTGAGATCTGTGCGACCTAGTTAGACTTATCAGTGTTACGACATCGCACAAAGAAAATCATTTATAATCTTTTCTGTGGAATATGTCCTTTTCTTTTCTGCATGCTGTCACTTGCTTATGATTGGACAAAAATACATCATGCAGTATAAAAAGTAAATCACCCAGAGAGGAATCTCTGCTAACACTCCCTTGGTTATAGTGGAAATTATCATATAAACTTTACAGGCTAATATCTCCACAATGAGGATGAGAAATAAAAAAAATGAAATATATATTTTTTCTGATATTTAACCAGTTTATCATGATGTGGGAAGTTCAGCATGTAAACAATGATGGAAGATTCTATTTAGCTCTAATGATTTTGTGTTGTATGTCATCTTCAGACCAAAAATGCAAAGTGCCCACATATTGTTTACTTTGATATGTTTAGCACTTGATAGTGCTTTGATCTTGAGATACTAAAAGAAAGTAGCAACACTGAGAGAAGAGATACTCTTATATTTGAATCTTGTATTCAGTGAACTCCTACAAGTGAGATCAGTCAAGTTCTACTAAAAACCTTACCGTCCATGAGGCTTCCACCATTGGAGCGACTTGTACCTCTAAATGACTGTTGATCGATAAACATTTACCCATTGGCAGTTGTTTTATACCATGTTTGCACAGGCAGACAGCAGTAAATGATGCCCATTGAACGATCTGAAATAGATTGCTCAGTGCACATACGCTGATATTTTTCTCAGCACTGCAAGTCCTGTTTACACCAGGCAAAAGACCATTCAAACAATGATCAAAAATGTTGCTTGTTCATCAGGTGATCGGCAGCCTATTTACACTGAAAAGAACATAGAAGGCTAGCACTCGACTGGTGTGAACATGACGGTGCTAGTGAACGGAGCCAATGGTCCCATCAATAGTAGAATGTAGAATCACTGCACTCGTACAATTAAGAATACTTGTTTCAAGTGAAGAATTTATTCAAATAAGAGTGAACTAGTAGAGCAATAGACAAACATTTCGGACAACCTGTGGTCTTGATAATAATAATAATAATAATGTTTATATAGTGCCAACATATTCCGCAGCGCTTTACAAATTATAGAGGTGACTTGTACAGACAATAGACATTACAGCATCACAGTTCAAAATACATACCAAGAGGAATGAGGGCCCTGCCCGCAAGCTTACAAACTATGAGGAAAAGAGGAGACACGAGAGGTGGATGGCAACAATTGCTTTAGATATTCGGACCTGCCATAGTGTAAGGCTCAGGTGTTCATGTAAAGCTGCATGAACCAGTTAACTGCCTAAGTATGTAGCAGTACAGACACAGAGAGCTATTAACTGCATAAAGTGTATGAGAACATGATGCGAGGAACCTGATTATAATTTTTTTTAAATGGGCCAGGGATAGTTAGGTTAACGCGTTGAGGCGGTAGGCCAATCTGAACAAATGAGATTTTAGGGCACGCTTAAAACTGTGGGGATTGGGGATTAATCGTATTAACCTAGGTGGTGCATGCCAAAGAATCAGCGCAGCACTTGTAAAGTCTTTCTAGATGGGAGTGGGAGGTTCTGATTATTGAGGATGCTAACCTCAGGTCATTAGTGGAGCGGAGGGCACGGGTAGGGGGGTAGACTGAGACCAGAGAGGAGATGTAGGGTGGTGCTGAGTCATGGAGTGCTTTGTGGATGAGGGTAGTAGTTTTGTACTGGATTCTTGAGTGGATGGGTAGCCAGTGTAATGATTGGCACAAGGTAGAGGCATCTGTGTAACGGTTGGAGAGGAATATGATCCTGGCTGCAGCATTCAGGACAGATTGGAGCGAGGAGAGTTTGGTAAGAGGGAGGCCGATTAGTAGAGAGTTACAATAGTCCAGACGAGAACGAATAAGCGAAACAGTAAGAGTTTTTGCAGAGTCGAAAGTAAAAAATGGGCGAATTCTAGAAATGTTTTTGAGATGCAGATAAGAAGAGCGAGCTAGTGATCGGCACTGGGGGGTGAATGAAAGCTTGGAATCAAGTATGACCCCAAGGCAGCGGGCATGTTGCTTTGGAGTAATGGTGGAACCGCACACGGAGATGGCAATGTCAGGCAAAGGTAGGTTAATAGAGGGAGAAAACACAAGAAGTTCAGTTTTTGACAGGTTCAGTTTCAGATAGAGGGAGGACATGATGTTAGAGACAGCGGTAAGACAATCACTGGTATTTTCTAAAAAGTTCGGCGTGATAAAAGGAGAAGTGTATAATTGGGTGTCGTCAGCATAGAGATGGTACTGGAAACCAAATCTACTGATTGTTTGTCCAATAGGGGCAGTATACAAAGGGAAGAGGAGGGGACCTAGGACTGATCCTTGAGAAACCCCAACAGTAAGGGGAAGGTGAGAGGAGGAAGAACCAGCAAAAGATACAGTGAAGGATCATTCAGAGAGATAGGAGGAGAACCACGAGAGAACGGTGTCCTTGAGGCCAATGGAGTGGAGCATAGTGAGGAGGAGCTGATGATCCACAGTGTTGAATGCTGCGGAGAGATCCAAGAGAATTAGCATGGAGTAGTGACCATTGGATTTAGCTGTTAGTAGGTCACTAGAGACTTTAGTGAGAGCAGTTTCAGTAGAGTGTAAAGAGCAGAAACCAGATTGAAGAGGGTCGAGAAGAGAGTTATCTGAGAGATAGCAGGTAAGACGGGAGTGGACCAGGCGATCGAGGAGTTTAGAGATGAAGATTAGAGACAGGTCTATAATTAGCTTTACATTTCAAAAACCTGACCGGCACATCCAAACATAGACTAAGTGTGAACAGGTGCTGAACCTAGAGTCGCCAACTCGTATATAGTTAAGTAAATAAGGCAGCACACTGCAGCGCTAAAACATGTAAACTTGAAAACACGAAATTTGAACTGCATTACTGCACTAGAAATATGAAAAATGAGAGCTTTTAGCGCATAAAAATGGCCAATTTTATGTGTACCTGGTAGCCCCTTTACGGCATCTCTCTTATACCAGGTCCTAAAACTTGCCTTACCTCGCTGAGAATAAACGTCTCCATCTGAATGGGTACATGTGAAAACCTCTTCCTAGACTAAAATTCTCTCTCTCTCTCTGTCATTTTTCATATTTCTAGTGCAGTAATGCAGTTCAAATTTCGTGTTTTCTAGTTTACATGTTTTAGCGCTGCAGTGTGCTGCCTTGTTTACTTAGGTCTATATACAGATTTGACCGAGGGATGGTTTTTTAAGTAATGGATGTATGATGGCATGCTTAAATGAGGATGGAAAAATACCAGAAGTGAAAGGTTGAATATTTTTGTTAGGTGAGAGGTGACAGTCGGGTAAAGGGACTGGAGGAGATGTGACGGAATGGGGTCATTGGTGCAAGTGGTTGGGCGAGAAGATGCAAGGAGGCTGATTACTTCTTCTTCTGTAACTGGTTCAAAGTCAGAGAGTGAACTAGATGCAGTGGGTGAGGTAGGACAGTGCATGGTATGAAGAGATTGGGATAATTTCCTGTTGAATGTGGTCAATTTTTTCTTTGAAGTTATTGGCCAGATCATCAGTGCTGAGATCCGTGGTTGTAGCCTGCACTCTTGGGTTGAGTAGGGACTGGAAAGTGTCAAAGAGACGGTTAGGGTTATTGGACAGTGAGGTGATGAGGGTGTTGAAATAGGTTTGTTTGGAGAGGTGAAGGGCAGAGTTGTATGTTTTTAGCATGAACTTATAATGGATGAAATCTTCGGGTAGATTAGATTTTCTCCACAGATGTTCGGCGCACCTGGAGCACTGCTGCAGGAAATGTGTTTGCAGCGTGTGCCATGGTTGTCGCCGTCTGTGCTGAGTTGTTCTATGCATAGGAGGGGCAGCTTCATCCAGGGCACTTTGCAGGGTTTCATTGTAATGCTTCAGAGCAGAATCAGGACATGAGATGGAGGAGATTGGGGCCAATGAGGACTGCAAGTTCTTCATAAGTTTCTGGGTGTTAATGGCCTGCATGTTTCTATAAGTGTGGAAAATGGGGGTGACCTGAGCGGGATGGCAGTTCTTGATAGAGAATGAAAGAAGGTTGTGGTCAGAAAGCGTGAGAGGAAAGTTTGTGAAATCATCCACTGAGCAAAGCCGAGAGAAGACTGAGGGAGTTTCCATCTTCATGCATTGGAGAGTTAGTATGCTGCGAGAGGCCGAAAGAGGAGGTTAGAGATAAAATGTGAGAAGCAGATGGGGAGAGGGGAGAAGCAATAGGGATGTTGAAATCACCCATGATGAGGGTGGGGGTGTCACAGGAGAGAAAGTGTGGAAGCCAGGTGACTTGCCAGCAAAGTGTTAACATGGCTAGGTCCAGGCAGATGGCAGTTAGAATAACATTGCTATGTATGGTTAGTGGCCAGGAGGAGGATATAGAGGGATATAGCTGTAAAAGAGAGTAATGATACCGGTGGTACAGAACCTGAAATGTGTATAAGGTAACTTATCTTGTGGGTAAAGTTGTCTCACATCTGTTGGTTGCACAGTGGTGACTGCAGTCCTGATGATAAGAACCAGTGTTGATGTCTAAGTGGAAGGAGCTGACACAATCCGTGTCTAAGCAGGGGCGCAGCTTCAGTGATTGGAGCTGTGCCGCTGTATAAGGCCCTGGCCAGTCATGTGACCGGACATGATGTAAGATGCCGGCGCATGTGCAGTGCGCGTTGATACTCATATAGCAGTGAAGCTCTCAGTAGGTGTTTATGCATTGCTATGGGGATGTGCAGCGCTTGCGTATTGAGTGTAGACTCTATCTGATCGCTAGAAAAGGGTGGCGTGGGGCCAAAATATGTTGCTGAATGTTATGAAATGCATCATCTATTTTTTGGAAACATATAATAAATTGAACCATTTATTTGTAACTTTAAGTGTGCCGGAGTTATTTTTGATATATATACAATACTTTTCTCCAAAGCACCTATTCTTAACAGTGAGCACCCCCTATATAATTTTTGACTTGTAGTCTGCTTCTGCTCTCTGAGGGTCAGATGAATATAGACTGGATCACATCAGCTTCCCAGGCTGCTCTCACATGTGAACAATTTTGAATGTATACAAGCCAAATTTATAAAGTCACCCTAAAGGTCAGATTTCTAGACCAGCCCCTCAAGTTGATATTCTAATTGCTTGTTTTTGATTGGCCACGGCCACGCCCCAATGAATATATTTTTTTCTCTGAGATTCTTTGTGTAAAGTTTCCCACCGATAGATAGTGTCAGGCTGTAATAGTTCACTGCACACATTATTATTATTATTATTTATTATTATAGCACCATTTATTATTTGTTAGCGCTATATAAAAATAAAGATTATATTATTTATTCCATGGCGCTTTATGTGTGAATATACGTAATAAAAACAGGTACAATAATCTTGAACAATACAAGTCACAACTGGTACAGGAGGAGAGAGGACCCTGCCCGCGAGGGCTCACAATCTAGAAGATATATTTTTATACATATTTCACTACAAATACTTTTAACCCCTTTCTGACCTTGGATGGGATAGTACGTCCGAGGTCAGAAGCCCTGCTTTGATGTGGGCTCCGGCGGTGAGCCCGCATCAAAGCGGGGATATGTCAGCTGTTTTGAACAGCTGACATGTGCCCGCAATAGCGGTGGGTGAAATCGCGATTCACCCACCACTATTAACTAGTTAAATGCCGCTGTAAAATGCTGACAGCGGCATTTAACTATCGCTTCCGGCCGCGAAGCCGGAAATGCGCGCATCGCTGACCCCATCACATGATCGGGGGTCAGCGATAATTCTGCATTGTAACCATAGAGGTCCTTGAGACCTCTATGGTTACTGATCCCCGCTAGCTGTGAGCGCCACCCTGTGGTCAGCACTCATAGCACACCGGCATTTCTGCTGCATAGCGGCGATCTGATGATCGCCGCTATGCAGCAGAGCCAATCGAGTTGTGCCAGCTTCTAGCCTCCCATGGAGGCTATTGAAGCATGGCAAAAGTTAAAAAAAAGTTAAAAAATGTGAAAAAAATAAAAAAGCTCTAAAAGTTTGAATCACCCCCTTTCGCCCCATTCAAAATAAAACAATAAAAAAAAAATCAAACCTACACATATTTGGTATCGCCGCGTTCAGAATCGCCTGATCTATCAAAAAAAAAAGCATTAACCTGATCGCTAAACGGCGTAGCAAGAAAAAATTTGAAACGCCAGAATTATGTTTTTTGGTTGCCGCGACATTGCATTAAAATGCAATAACGGGCGATTTAAAGAACATATCTGCACAAACGTGGTATCATTAAAAACATCAGCTTGGAACGCAAAACATAAGCCCTCAACAAACCCCAGAACACGAAAAATGGAGATGCTACGGGTATCGGAAAATGGCGCAATTTTTTTTTGTTAGCAAAGTTTGGAATTTTTTTTCACCACTTTATATAAAATGTAACCTAGTCATGTTTGGCGTCTACGAACTTTAATGAGCTGGAGAATCATAATATCAGATCAGTTGTAGCATTTAGTGAAGCTAGCAAAAAAGCCAAACAAAAAACAAGTGTGGGATTGCACTCTTTTTGCAATTTCACCGCACTTGGAATTTTTTTCCTGTTTTCTAGTACATGACATGCTAAAACCAATGATGTCTTTGAAAAGTACAACTCGTCCTGCAAAAAATAAGCCCTAACTTGGCCATATTGACAGAAAAATAAAAAAGTTATGGCTCTGGGAATGAGGAGAGCAAAAAACGAACACGGAAAAAACGAAAATCCCAAGGTCATGAAGCGTTTAAGGAACGCTGGTCTTCCCTCATGTTTCTTCGATTATAAATGTTTCCTGCAGCTCTGTTAATCTATGCTTCTATTTCTATAGGTATATTTCATAAAAAGTAATTAAAAACTATACAAAAAAAAAGAAGACAAGGCAGGCTTTATGGGATTATCGTATTGTTAAGCCATTTTTATCCTTTGTGCCCATGTTTTCTTCAAAACCACTTGCAAAATCACTTTGTAAAGTTCCTGTGATTCTGTGGACATGATTTCCAACAGTGTATAGATGTACAGTAAAATCAGGCTTCATTAAGTCAACCCGCAAGAGATTGACAGCTGATTTCTTGGATGATGGAAGGCGATAGGTATATTTTACTTGTTTAGACAAAGCAGCAGACTGCAGGAAAGTGCAGCATTTATAAGATATTAAAGATACTTTTGTTGTCCTTTGGGTTTCATGATCTTAACGAAAGAAGGACAGTGCTTATTTTTCAGTCTATTTTGAACTTACGGAGAAAAGTGAATGGTAAATTTCACTGAGTGCCTGTATTTTAAGACTCTGTCCTCATAGAAGGGAGATGAAATGTTTTTGTTAGATGTTAGCAAAGGGCATAAAACAGTCACAAAGGGAATACAAGTGTTTTTACATTACAACAAGTAGCACTTTGATGTTCAGAGTAAATAAGCAAACATCCGACTAACAGCATGAATACAAAAGTTATTTCTTTCCTTGAAAAGGAGATTGATCCTTGTCTTAAGACTGGGGATGAGTGAACTTGTTGGGAAAATGTTTGCCAATCTCAAATTCAGCATGAACATTGAACATTCGGATTCATGTTCAGATTCCAAAGCTTTTTCCATAAAAATCAACAAACGTCTGCCAAAGTTCAGGAAATGATTGAGTTCACTAAGGGCTACTGATGACACATGGATGACAGCTCACATCACTGTCTCACACTTGCACTGCAAACAGCACTAGAAGGGGATAATGTTGAGGGTTGTATTCAACTGTTAACAGCGAGAGCAGGCGGCGGCTGATGGGAGCATTCATCAGCCGCCACCTGCGTTATGAATTAAAAAAATGAAGTGGGATTCCCCTGTATTTTTGTTGATCAGTCAGGCAAAGCTGACAGCTGCGCTCTGCAACCCTCAGCTGTCAGCGTTAGCAGGGCTGGTTATCAAGAATAGAGGGGTATCCACGCTTTTTTAAAATAATTTAACTAAATAATTTAAATAAACGACATGGGGTCCCTCGCATTTTTTGACAACCAGCCAAGCTAAAGTTGACAGCTGGGAGATGGTATTCTCAGACTGGAAAGGGGCCATGGATATTGGCCACCTTACCCTAAATATATCAGCCCACAGCCACCACAGAAAAGGTGCATCTATTAGATGTGCCACTTCTGGTCCTTTGCCTGGCTCTTCCAACTTGCCCTGTAGAGAGGGTAAGTGCGGTTCATATTTGTGGGGTTGATGTTGATTACTTACCCGTGGGCTTGATTTCACCGAACAATACAAAGGTGACATCAAACCCACAAATATGAACCCAACTTGCCACCGCCACAGGGCAAGTGGGAAGAGTCAAGCAAAGCACCATAATAAGCGCATCTAATAGATGCACCTATTCTGGGGAGTTATGGGCTGCTATTTTTAGGCTATGGGAATATCCATGGCCACTTACTAGTCTGAGAATACCATCCCCCAGCTGTCAGTTTTACCTTGGCTGGTTGTGCAAAATGGGGGACAAAATTGTTTTTTTAAATTATTTATTTAAATTACAAAAAAAAACAGAATGGAGATCCCTCTATTCTTGATAACCAGCCTTGCTAATGCTGACAGCTAAGAGTTGCAGTCTGAAGTTCTCAGTTTTGCCTGGCTAGTTAGCAAAATTACCTATGTGAATTTGATTTTCAAATTTTTTATTTATAGTGCAATTTATACCACTTTTCCTGTTGTCTGCCCAAACTTGAGTTGTTTTCTCATCTTTTTGGACCCCCTGAAGGTGTTGTTTATGCATTCGGTTTTGCCTCCCATTGAATTTATTGAGGTTCGGATATGTTCGTCAAACATGTTTGGCTAACATCGGGACGTTTGTCGAGTTGAACCAAACTTTGAAAGGTTCGCTCATCTCTAGTTAAGACTGCTCCCTGTTTTATGGGGAAACAAATGGATTTGTGGACCAAGATCTGCATAAATATAATTACTTTTTTGCCATTAGTTGATTGGCTGATTTTTGCCTAATGTGTTGAGGTCTGAACTAACATGAAGAGGGGTGTTATAACTGTTATCAGTGATATCACTGTTACAGCAAGACAAGTCCTCTGAAAGCCTGGGGGAGTGTCTGCTCTAGTAATGAGGGTAAAAGGAGCACAGAGAAGCCAAGACAGGTGCTGGTAGTGGGGACTCCATTATTAGGAAAACAGATAGGGCAATCTCACACAAAGACAGGGATTGTCTTCCTGGTGCTGAAGTTCGGCACATTGCTGATCGTGTTGACAAATTAATTGGGAGAGGCTGGTCAGGACCCATGTGCACATCAGCACCAATCACAAAGTTAGAGACAGGTGGAAGGTCCCTAAAGATGATTTCAGGGAATTAGGCTCTAAGTTAAAGCAACGACCTCAAAGGTAGTAT
Source organism: Ranitomeya imitator (assembly GCF_032444005.1). NCBI lineage: Eukaryota > Metazoa > Chordata > Amphibia > Anura > Dendrobatidae > Ranitomeya > Ranitomeya imitator. The sequence continues at coordinate 530,663,313 of NC_091286.1, forward strand.
TTTCCAAAATACTGCCGGCACCACGTGCCACACCAGAGATGCAGTGGGAGATTAAGGAAGTGAATAAGTGGCCAAGGAATTTGTGTAGGATGGAGGGTTTTGGGTTTCTGGAGAACTGGGACAACTTCTCTGCTGGTTACAGGCTCTTCATTAGGGATGGGCTACACCTGATTGGGGAGGGTGCAGCTGTACTGGGAGGGAACTGGTTAGAAGGTTGCAGGATTGAATAAACTAGGGACTAGGGTAGGGCAATTATTGTACAGCTGGGGTAGACAGTTGTAGACAGTGACCTGGGCATAAGTAAAGAAATTGGGGGTGGCATGGTGAAAGGGGTTAGGACAGTCAAAAGAGTAAGCAGGAATATATAGGTACAGAGAAATACATGAAGTGCATGTACACTAATGCCAGAGCCACACCAACAAGATGGAGGAATTAGAATGAATATTGTCGAAAGACAATTCTGATATGGTGGGGATAGCAGAGACCTAATATTGTCCAATGGGCCAGACTGTATATTAAGTATATGGATTGGGGGTCACTTGAGTAAAAGTGATCACAAAATAATGTTTTCTTATATCCTTTAATAAGATGTATAGTAGAGAATGAGCTAGGACACTAAACTTCAGGAAGGCAAATTTCCAAGGACAAAAAGATGATCTTAGTGCCATAAACTGGGAAATGCATGAGAAATAAGAGTACACAATGCAAATGGGACTCATTTATAAGCATCCTGAATAGGACCTGGGTACTATATATACCTTATGGGAATAAACAATCTAGAAATAAGAGGAAACCACTGTGGCTAAATAGAGCTGTAAGGGGCGCCATAAATGACAAAAAGAAAGAGTTTTCAGAATTAAAGCCAGAAGCTAGCAACAAGGCATTCAATAATTCTAGAAAAAAAATTGCATGAAAATCAAGTCAAGGACACAAAAATTGAGACAGGTTCATTGCCAAAGAAATTAAAAATAATCAAAAATTATTCTACAACTATATACACAGTAAGAAACTGAAAAATGATATTGTTGCCTCAAAATTGCCTGGAGGAGATGGTGGAAGTGGATGAGGGAAAGGCCAATATGCTAAACTCCGTTTCTCTTCAGTATTTATAAAAGAAGATCCCATGACAGACGCCGTGATCGGTGATACTAGAAATGCTTAAGGCCGGCTTCACATTCAGCGTATGAAAATACGCTCCGTATATTACGGCCGTAATACGCTGAAAAGTCCCGAAAATAGTGGTCCGTAGCTCCTCCATAGGCAGGGTGTTTCAGCGTTTTTTGCGCATGGCATCCTCCGTATGTAATCCGTATGTCATCCGTACTGCGTGTTTTTATCGCAGGCTTGCAAAACCGACATACGGCTATACAAGGGATCCATGTGTAAAAATAAAAACAAACATATATACTGTCTATATATATATTATTATTATTTATTTATATAGCACCATTGATTCCATGGTGCTGTACATGAGAAGGGGTTACATACAAGTTACAAATATCACATACAGTAAACAAACTAACAATGACGGACTGATACAGAGGGGCGAGGATCCTGCCCTTGTGGGCTTACATTCTACAGGATATATATATATATATATATATGTCAGTAGACACATATACAGTGGGGCAAAAAAGTATTTAGTCAGTCAGCAATAGTGCAAGTTCCACCACTTAAAAAGATGAGAGGCGTCTGTAATTTACATCATAGGTAGACCTCAACTATGGGAGACAAACTGAGAAAAAAAATCCAGAAAATCACATTGTCTGTTTTTTTAACATTTTATTTGCATATTATGGGGGAAAATAAGTATTTGGTCAGAAACAAAATTTCATCTCAATACTTTGTAATATATCCTTTGTTGGCAATGACAGAGGTCAAACGTTTTCTGTAAGTCTTCACAAGGTTGCCACACACTGTTGTTGGTATGTTGACCCATTCCTCCATGCAGATCTCCTCTAGAGCAGTGATGTTTTTGGCTTTTCGATTGGCAACACGGACTTTCAACTCCCTCCAAAGGTTTTCTATAGGGTTGAGATCTGGAGACTGGCTAGGCCACTCCAGGACCTTGAAATGCTTCTTACGAAACCACTCCTTCGTTGCCCTGGCGGTGTGCTTTGGATCATTGTCATGTTGAAAGACCCAGCCACGTTTCATCTTCAATGCCCTTGCTGATGGAAGGAGGTTTGCACTCAAAATCTCACAATACATGGCCCCATTCATTCTTTCATGTACCCGGATCAGTCGTCCTGGCCCCTTTGCAGAGAAACAGCCCCAAAGCATGATGTTTCCACCACCATGCTTTACAGTAGGTATGGTGTTTGATGCATGCAACTCAGTATTCTTTTTCCTCCAAACATGACAAGTTGTGTTTCTACCAAACAGTTCCAGTTTGGTTTCATCAGACCATAGGACATTCTCCCAAAACTCCTCTGGATCATCCAAATGCTCTCTAGCAAACTTCAGACGGGCCCGGACATGTACTGGCTTAAGCAGTGGGACATGTCTGGCACTGCAGGATCTGAGTCCATGGTGGCGTAGTGTGTTACTTATGGTAGGCCTTGTTACATTGGTCCCAGCTCTCTGCAGTTCATTCACTAGGTCCCCCCGCGTGGTTCTGGGATTTTTGCTCACCGTTCTTGTAATCATTCTGACCCCACGGGGTGGGATTTTGCGTGGAGCCCCAGATCGAGGGAGATTATCAGTGGTCTTGTATGTCTTCCATTTTCTAATTATTGCTCCCACTGTTGATTTCTTCACTCCAAGCTGGTTGGCTATTGCAGATTCAGTCTTCCCAGCCTGGTGCAGGGCTACAATTTTGTTTCTGGTGTCCTTTGACAGCTCTTTGGTCTTCACCATAGTGGAGTTTGGAGTCAGACTGTTTGAAGGTGTGCACAGGTGTCTTTTTATACTGATAACAAGTTTAAACAGGTGCCATTACTACAGGTAATGAGTGGAGGAAAGAGGAGACTCTTAAAGAAGAAGTTACAGGTCTGTGAGAGCCAGAAATCTTGATTGTTTGTTTCTGACCAAATACTTATTTTCCACCATAATATGCAAATAAAATGATAAAAAAACAGACAATGTGATTTTCTGGATTTTTTTTCCTCAATTTGTCTCCCATAGTTGAGGTCTACCTATGATGTAAATTACAGACGCCTCTCATCTTTTTAAGTGGTAGAACTTGCACTATTGCTGACTGACTAAATACTTTTTTGCCCCACTGTATGTATATATATATTAATATTTCATCCAGCGCGATGTAGCAGAAAGCCGGTAATTCAATTACCGGCTTTTGCTTTCTCCTTCCTAAAACCCGACATGATATGAGACCTGGTTTACATACAGTAAACCATCTCATATCCCCATTTTTTTTTTGCATATTCCACACTACTAATGTTAGTAGTGTGTCTATGCAAAATTTGGCCGTTCTAGCTAGTAACTTAAGGGGTTAAATGGCGGAAAAAATTGGCGTGGGCTCCCGCACAATTTTCTCCGCCAGAGTAGTAAAGCCAGTGACTGAGGGCAGATATTAATAGCCTGGAGAGGGTCCACGGTTATTGGCCCCTCCCCGGCTAAAAACACCTGCCCCCAGCCACCCCAGAAAAGGCACATCTGGAAGAAGCGCCTATTCTGGCACTTGGCCACTCTGTTCCCATTCCCGTGTAGCGGTGGGATATGGGGTAATGAAGGGTTAATGCCACCTTGCTATTGTAAGGTGACATTAAGCCAAATTAATAATGGAGAGGCGTCAATTATGACACCTATCCATTATTAATCCAATACTAGTGAAGGGTTAAAAAAATACACAAACACATTATTAAAAATAATTTTAATGAAATAAAAACAAAGGTTGTTGTAATATTTTATTGAAAGCCCAATCCAATGACTGAAGACCCTCGTTCTGTAACAAAAAAACATAATAAACCAACTCTGGCGGAGAAAATTGTGCGGGAGCCCACGCCAATTTTTTCCGCCATTTAACCCCTTAAGTTACTAGCTAGAACGGCCAAATTTTGCATAGACACACTACTGACATTAGTAGTGTGGAATATGCAAAAAAAATGGGGATATGAGATGGTTTACTGTATGTAAACCAGGTCTCATATCATGTCGGGTTTTAGGAAGGAGAAAGCAAAAGCCGGTAATTGAATTACTGGCTTTAAAGCTGTCTAGCGCTGGAAGAAATATTAATATATATATATACTGTATGTGTCTCACTGACATATATATATATATATATATATATATATATATATATATATATATATATATATATATATATATATACCTATTCTATGTGTACACATTTATTCTACCTATTCTACTGGAAGCTGTCAGTGTGATTTTACTGTACACCGCAATGAATTACCGGCTTTTCTCGCTAACACCGCTGCGTATTTCTCGCAAGTCACACTGCTGGTCCGTGTGTGATCCGTATTTTTGGGGCTTCCATAGACTTTCATTGACGTTTTAGTTGCGCAATACGGTGACAAACGCAGCATGCTGCGATTTTCTATGGCCGTAGAAAGCCGTATAATACTGATCAGTTTAATTCGGCAGATAGGAGCAGGGGCATAGCGAATAATTGTGCCGTTTGTTTTGCGAGTTTTACGGACGTAGTTTCTGCGCTCTTACGTCCGTAAAACTCGCAAGTGTGAAGCCGGCCTAACCCAGCAGGAAGTACGGCGCTGCCTCAGAATCACTAAAGTAGACAAATCACCCATACTGCAGAAATTAAGTACAGTGATAGACAGACCATTATTTCTACTATTCACAGATTCCAAAAAACACAGTCTGTACCACAATATTGGTGCCAATATTCAAAATGTGGACAAAATCTGAACCTGGGATTTATTTTGGTATGTTTAACTTTGGTTGTGCGTAAAATCCTTGAGGGTTTCCTAAGAGATGCTATTCTGGATTCTCTCAAAAGGAATAACCTCATGACCCAGCATCAACATGATTTTATGAGGGATCTGTCCTGTCAAACTAATCTGATCAGCTTTTATGAGGAGGTAAGTTCTAGACTGGAGCAGGGAAGCACAGTGGATGTTGTGTATATTGACTTTTCATAGACATTTGATACGGTGCCACACAAAAGGATGATATACAAAATGAGAAAAATGGGACTGGGGGAACATATGTATAAGTGGGTTAACAACTGACTTAGTGATCGAAAACAAAGGATCATTATTAATGGAACAAACTCTGATTGGGTCAGAGTTAACAGTGGGGTACCACATGTGTCAGTATTGGGCCCTAGTTTTAACATATTTATGACCTTGTAGGGGGCATACAGAATTACAATATTTGCTGATGATACTAAACTCTGCAGAGTAATCAATAACGAGGAGGATTATTTAATATTACTGAAAGATTTATGTAAGATAGAGGCTTGGGCTGAGAGATGGCAAATGAAATGTAATGTAGATAAATGTAAGGTTATGCACTTTGTTCAGAGTAATTAAAATGTATAATTATGTACTAAATTGTAAAACACTGGGTAAAACTATGATGAAAAAACTTGTGAGTATGGGTGAACAGCAAACTCCATCTTAGGGATGAGTGTCAGGCAGCTGCTGCCAAGACAAATAAAATAATGGGATGCATTAAAAGAGGCATAGCTGCTCATGACAATAGCATAGTTTTGACTCTATATAAATCACTAGTGTGGCCACACTTAGAATACTGTGTACAATTTTGTATTACAATTTTGTATTACAATGTACAAATATATAAGGGTGCAGTACAAAGATCATTCTAATGATCTTTTTAAGTTTAGGTTTGCGTTAGGTACAAGGGGCATCCTCAGCATCTAGAGGAAAGAAGGTATAATCACAATCATAGATACATATTCTTTACTGTAAGAGCAGTGAGACTATGAACCTCGGTGATACATGATGTTATAATGGTTGATTCACTATTAAAACTCAAGATGGACCTGAATGCCTTTCTTGATAAATATAATATTACAGGCTATGGGCACTAGATCTGTGATGGGGTGTTGATCTGATTGCCATGTGGATTGGGGAAGGAATTTTCCCCCCAATATGGAGCTATTAGCTTCTGCCCCATGAGATTTTTGCCTTCCTCTGGATAATCATGTTGGGCTGTAGGTTGAATTCAATGGATTTAAGTCTACCTTCAACCTTCTATCTATGAAACTATGTAATATTCAGAAAAGTATATATTAATATTATTATATATTGTGGCTTTCTTACTATATACAGTTGTTCTCAAAAGTTTACATACCTCGGCAGAATTTTCACTTTCTTAGCCTTTTTTCAGAGAATATGAATGATAACACCAAAACTTTTCCTCCACTCATGGTCCGTAGTTGGGTGAAGCCATTTATTGTCAAACTACTGTGCTTTCTCATTTTAAATCAAAATGACAATTCAAAACATCCAAATGACCCTGATCAAAAGTTCACATACCCATACTAATAATCCTATAGTTAAATGGTAAATAAAGACACAGCCAGAATAAAGTTCTTTATTAAAAATAAGACTAAACACAGTTTTCCATTTTATTTAAAAATAACAAACACAGTTATACTCACGTAGCGCCTAATTCCATGGAAGTCCTCGTTCTCCTGTAATAAAACTAAAATAAAAATAAAACAATATACCATACCTGTCGGTCATTCTGTCCCACGCAGTAATCCATGTCTGAGGGATTAATAGTTTTCAACTTGGATGGTGCCGTGCCAAGATGTGACCATCCAGGCTGAGAACCACTGGTGAATGACCTGTTGTGATCGCGCAGCCTCAGTGACTAATGGTGACAGCATCAAGGTTACCACCGGTCACTGAGGCTGCGTTCCCAGCAGGGATAAACTGCCGTGAACTCAGCACTATGGGAAAAACTCATTGATGAGGTCACCACAGTTCCAGCTCAGTGACTTCACAGCAGATAACCGTGAGACTTTCTCACCGTAATGTGCAGTGAAGTCACTGAGCTTGAACTCAGACAGGGAATAGCAGTTCACAGGCAGACAATGAGCACAAGGTGCTAAAGGTCAGCTGGATGACAGGCTGTATTGGACGCATCATGCACCCATGCAGCCTGCCATCTATATATAGCAGAGTTAGACCCGTTGAGGGACAAAAGGATTAAAAGCATCCCTGCGGAAAGTGTTGTGAATTCTGTGGCAGAGTTCACTCCTGTGGTCACAAGTGGTACTTCGGCTGATTCTCTCTGGGAGCTTCCGTTTGTGGAGGAAAGTGGTACTGCAGCTTCTGAGTTTCCTCCCTCAGGTGATCTGGTGAGGTCGTTAGCTGCTTCTCTACTTAACTCCACCTGATGCTTTGATCCATGCTTCCTGTCAATGTTCCAGTGTTGGACTTGTGTTTCTCTGGATCATTCCTGTGGCCTGCTGCTCTGCATAGCTAAGTGCTTCTTTGCTATTTGTTGCTATTTTTTCTGTCCAGCTTGTCTATTTGTTTTGCTGGAAGCTCTGGGACGCAAAGGGTGTACCTCCGTGCCGTTAGTTCGGTACGTAGGGTCTTTTTGCCCCCTTTGCGTGGTTTTCTTTAGGGTTTTGTGTAGACCACAAAGTTATCTTTCCTATCCTCGTTCTGTCTAGAATATCGGGCCTCACTTTGCTGAATCTATTTCATCCCTACGTTTGTCTTTTCATCTTACTCACAGTCATTATATGTGGGGGGCTGCCTTTTCCTTTGGGGTATTTCTCTGAGGCAAGGTAGGCTTATTTTTCTATCTTCAGGCTAGTTAGTTTCTCAGGCTGTGCCGAGTTGCATAGGGAGCGTTAGGCGCAATCCACAGCTGCCTCTAGTTGTGTTTGGAGAGGATCAGGAATTGCGGTCTACAGAGTTTCCACGTCTCAGAGCTCGTTCTATTATTTTGGGTTATTGTCAGATCACTGTATGTGCTCTGATCGCTATGTACATTGTGTTACTGAATTGCCTATCATAACAGTACAGGAAGCCAAAAGTACTAATGATTCTCAATAGAGGGAAAAAAGAAGTTCTGAGACCATTTTTTTTCCTTTGCACTTGTGATTTGTCTTTTTTTTCCCCTAGACATTTGGGTGGTTCAGGACACAGGTGTTACAATGGACATTAAAGGTCTGTCTTCATGTGTAGATCAGCTCACGGCAAGAGTTCAAGATATTCAAAATTTTGTGGTTCAGAATTCTTTGTTAGAACCGAGAATTCCTATTCCAGATTTGTTTTTTGGAGATAGAACTAAATTTCTGAGTTTCAAGAATAATTGTAAACTGTTTCTGGCTTTGAAACCTCGCTCCTCTGGTGACCCAGCGCAACAGGTTAGGATCGTCATTTCTTTTTTGCGTGGCGACCCTCAGGACTGGGCATTTTCTCTTGCATCAGGAGATCCTGCATTGAGTGATATCGATGCGTTTTTCCTGGCGCTTGGATTGCTGTAAGATGAGCCTAATTCAGTAGATCAGGCAGAAAAAAAATTGCTGGCTCTTTGTCAGGCTCAGGATGAGATAGAGCTATATTGCCAGAAATTTAGAAAATGGTCCTTGCTCACTCAATGGAATGAATCTGCGCTTGCAGCCATTTTCAGAAAGGGTCTCTCTGAAGCCATTAATGTTGTCATGGTGGGATTTCCTATGCCCGCTGGTTTGAATGAGTCTATGTCTTTGGCCATTCAGATCGGTCGACGCTTGCGTGAGCGTAAATCTGTGTACCATTTGGCGGTATTACCTGAGATTAAACCTGAGCCTATGCAGTGCGATAGGACTATGACCAGAGTTGAACGGCAAGAACACAGACGTCTGAATGGGCTGTGTTTCTACTGTGGTGATTCCACTCATGCTATCTCTGATTGTCCTAAGCGCACTAAGCGGTTCACTAGGTCTGCCGCCATTGGTACTGTACAGTCAAAATTTCTTCTGTCCGTTACCTTGATATGCTCCTTGTCGTCGTATTCTGTCATGGCGTTTGTGGATTAAGGCGCTGCCCTGAATTTGATGGACTTGGATTATGCTAAACGTTGTGGGTTTTTATTGGAGCCCTTGCAGTGTCCTATTCTATTGAGAGGAATTGATGCTACACCTTTGGCCAAGAATAAGCCTCAATACTGGACCCAGCAGACCATGTGCATGGCTCCTGCACATCAGGAGGTTATTCGCTTTCTGGTGTTGCATAATCTGCATGATGTGGTCGTGTTGGGGTTGCCATGGCTACAAGCCCATAATCCAGTATTGGATTGGAATTCCATGTTGGTGTCCAGCTGGGGTTGTCAGGGGGTACATGGTGATGTTCCATTTCTGTCAATTTCGTCATCCACCCCTTCTGAGGTTCCAGAATTCTTGTCTGATTACCGGGATGTATTTGATGAGCCCAAGTCCGATGCCCTGCCTCCGCATAGGGATTGTGATTGTGCTATCAATTTGATTCCTGGTAGTAAATTCCCCAAAAGGTCGACTGTTTAATTTATCCGTGCCTGAGCACACCGCTATGCGCAGTTATGTGAAGGAATCCCTGGAGAAGGGGCATATTCGCCCGTCATCGTCGCCATTAGGAGCAGGGTTCTTTTTTGTAGCCAAGAAGGATGGTTCGCTGAGACCGTGTATAGATTACCGCCTTCTTAATAAGATCACTGTTAAATTTCAGTACCCCTTGCCATTGTTATCTGATTTGTTTGCTCGGATTAAGGGGGCTAGTTGGTTCACTAAGATAGATCTTCGTGGTGCGTATAATCTGGTGAGAATCAGGCAAGGCGATGAATGGAAAACTGCATTTAATACGATTTTGAGTATCTAGTGATGCCGTTCGGACTTGCCAATGCTCCATCAGTGTTTCAATCCTTTATGCATGACATCTTCCGTGAGTACCTGGATAAATTCCTGATTGTGTACTTGGATGACATTTTGATCTTCTCGGATGATTGGGAGTCTCATGTGAAGCAGGTCAGAACGGTTTTTCAGGTCCTGCGTGCTAATTCTTTGTTTGTGAAGGGATCAAAGTGTCTCTTTGGTGTGCAGAAGGTTTCATTTTTGGGGTTCATCTTTTCCCCTTCTACTATCGAGATGGATCCGGTTAAGGTCCAAGCCATCCATGATTGGACTCAGCCGACATCTCTGAAAAGTCTGCAAAAGTTCCTGGGCTTTACTAATTTTTATCGTCGCTTCATCTGCAATTTTTCTAGTGTTGCCAAACCATTGACCGATTTGACCAAGAAGGGTGCTGATTTGATCAATTGGTCTTCTGCTGCTGTGGAAGCTTTTCAAGAGTTGAAGCGTCGTTTTTCTTCTGCCCCTGTGTTGTGTCAACCAGATGTTTCTCTTCCGTTCCAGGTCAAGGTTGATGCTTCAGAGATTGGAGCAGGGGCTGTTTTGTCACAGAGAGGTTCTGGTTTCTCAGTGATGAAACCATGCGCTTTCTTTTCCAGGAAGTTTTCGCCTGCTGAGCAAAATTATGATGTGGGCAACCGAGAGTTGCTGGCCATGAAGTGGGCATTCGAGGAGTGGCGTCATTGGCTTGAAGGAGCTAAGCATCGCGTGGTGGTATTGACTGATCATAAGAACTTGACTTATCTCGAGTCTGCCAAGCGCTTGAATCCTAGACAATAGGGTTGAGCGAAACGGGTCGAACATTTTCAAAAGTCGCCGACTTTTGGCTAAGTCGGGGTTTCATGAAACCCGATCCGACCCCTGTGCGGGGTCGGCCATGCGGTACGCGACTTTCGCGCCAAAGTCGCGTTTCAATGACGCGAAAAGCGCCATTTCTCAGCCAATGAAGGTAAACGCAGAGTGTGGGCAGCGTGATGACATAGGTCCTGGTCCCCACCATCTTAGAGAAGGGCATTGCAGTGATTGGCTTGCTGTCTGCGACGTCACAGGGGCTATAAAGAGGCGTTCCCGCCGACCGCCATCTTACTGCTGCTGATCTGAGCTTAGGGAGAGGTTGCTGCCGCTTTGTCAGAAGCAGGGATAGCGTTAGGCAGGGTCCATTAACCACAAAACCGCTTGTGCTGCAGCGATTTGCACTGTCCAACACCACCCTCGGTGTGCAGGGACAGTGGAAGTTTTTTTTTTTTTTTTTCCCCTCAGCGCTGTAGCTCATTGGGCTGCCCTAGAAGGCTCCCTGATAGCTGCATTGCTGTGTGTACGCCGCTGTGCAAACCAACTGCTTTTTTCAAAGCACAAATCCTCTTGTTCCTTCCTTTCTGCACAGCTATCTTTTTTGTTTGTCCACACTTTTTATTTCATTTGTGCATCAGTCCACTCCTTATTGCTGCCTGCCATACCTGGCTGAGATTACTGCAGGCAGGGAGATAGTAGCTGCCTGCCATACCTGGCTGAGATTACTGCAGGCAGGGAGATAGTAATTGTAGGACATTCCCTGTTTTTTTTTTTTTTTTTTTTTTGGTGGGAGATTAAGATTGGCAATTTGGCATTTCTGCTAGAGTGCCATCCCTGTGTGTGCCATCTCTCTCACATAGTGGGCCATAGAAAGCCTTTTCATTTTTCTGTATTTTTTTTTGTGGGGTGTATAAATTCTCCCTGATAAAAATACAGTGGGAGATTAATATTGGCCTTTGGGCTTGTGTGCCAGTCCTGAGTGTGCCATCTCTCTCACAAATAGTGGGCCATAGAAAGCCTATTTTATTTTTTTTTGGGTTTTATAAATTCTCCCTGAAAAAAAGGGAGATTAATATTGGCCTCTGGGCTTGTGTGCCAGTCCTGAGCGTGCCATCTGTGCCAGCCCTGAGCGTGCCATCTCTCTCACAAATAGTGGGCCATAGAAAGCCTATTTAATTTTTTTTTTGGTTTTATAAATTCTCCCTGAAAAAAAGGGAGATTAATATTGGCCTCTGGGCTTGTGTGCCAGTTGTGAGCGTGCCATCTGTGCCAGTCCTGAGCGTGCCATCTCTCTCACAAATAGTGGGCCATAGAAAGCCTATTTAATTTTTTTTTTGGTTTTATAAATTTTCCCTGAAAAAAGGGAGATTAATATTGGCCTCTGGGCTTGTGTGCCAGTTGTGAGCGTGCCATCTGTGCCAGCCCTGAGCGTGCCATCTCTCTCACAAATAGTGGGCCATAGAAAGCCTATTTAATTTTTTTTTTTGGTTTTATAAATTCTCCCTGAAAAAAAGGGAGATTAATATTGGCCTCTGGGGTTGTGTGCCAGTTGTGAGCGTGCCATCTGTGCCAGTCCTGAGCGTGCCATCTCTCTCACAAATAGTGGGCCATAGAAAGCCTATTTAATTTTTTTTTTGGTTTTATAAATTTTCCCTGAAAAAAGGGAGATTAATATTGGCCTCTGGGCTTGTGTGCCAGTTGTGAGCGTGCCATCTGTGCCAGTCCTGAGCGTGCCATCTCTCTCACAAATAGTGGGCCATAGAAAGCCTATTTAATTTTTTTTTTGGTTTTATAAATTTTCCCTGAAAAAAGGGAGATTAATATTGGCCTCTGGGCTTGTGTGCCAGTTGTGAGCGTGCCATCTGTGCCAGTCCTGAGCGTGCCATCTCTCTCACAAATAGTGGGCCATAGAAAGCCTATTTAAATATTTTTTTGGTTTTATAAATTCTCCCAGAAAAAAAGGGAGATTAATATTGGCCTCTGGGCTTCTGTGCCAGTCCTGAGCGTGCCATCTGTGCCAGTCCTGAGCGTCCCATCTCTCTCACAAATAGTGGGCCATAGAAAGCCTATTTTTTTTTTTTTTTGGGTTTTAGAAATTCTCCCTGAAAAAAAAGGGAGATTAATATTGCCCTTTGGGCTTGTGTGCCAGTACTAAGCGTGCCATCTCTCTCTCTCTCTCTCAGTCAGTGGGCCATAGAACGCCTATTTTTGGTTTTATTTGTTTTCTAAATTCTCCCTGAAAAAATCATTTTATTTTATTTGGTTTCTAAATTCTTCCTGATAAAATCATATTTTTTTTTATTATTTTTTTTTCTAAAGTCTCCCTGAAAAAAAAAAAAAAAAAAAAAAAACAGTGGGAGATTAATATTGGCCTTTCTGCTTGTGTGCCAGTCTTGACTCCTGGGTGCGTCATCTCTCAGTCAGTGGGCCATAGAACGCCTATTTTTGGTTTTATTTGTTTTATAAATTCTCCCTGAAAAAATCATTTTATTTTATTTGGTTTTTAAATTCTTCCTGATAAAATCATATTTTTTTTATTATTTTTTTTTCTAAAGTCTCCCTGAAAAAAAAAAAAAAAAAACAACCAAAAAAAACAGTGGGAGATTAATATTGGCCTTTCTGCTTGTGTGCCAGTCTTGACTCCTGGGTGTGCCATCTCTCTCTCTCTCTCTCTCTCTCTCTCTCCAATTGTGGTCCATAGAAAGCCTATATTTTTTTTCCTTGATTTGGGTTCCAAAATCTACCAGAGAAAATAACTACATCAATCATTGGTAGAAAAATATTGGCCTCTGGGCTTGTGTGCCACTCCTGACTCCTGTGTGCGTCATCTCTCAGTCAGTGGGCCATAGAACGCCTATTTTTGTTTTTATTTGTTTTATAAATTCTCCCTGAAAAAATCATTTTATTTTATTTGGTTTCTAAATTCTTCCTGATAAAATCATATTTTTTTTATTATTTTTTTTTCTAAAGTCTCCCTGAAAAAAAAAAAAAAAAAAAAAAAAAAAACAAACCCAAAAAAAAAATGGGAGATTAATATTGGCCTTTCTGCTTGTGTGCCAGTCTTGACTCCTGGGTGTGCCATCTCTCTCTCTCTCTCTCTCTCTCTCTCTCTCCAATTGTGGTCCATAGAAAGCCTATATTTTTTTTCCTTGATTTGGGTTCCAAAATCTACCAGAGAAAATAACTCCATCAATCATTGGTAGAAAAATATTGGCCTCTGGGCTTGTGTGCCACTCCTGATTCCTGTGTGCGTCATCTCTCACTCAGTGGCCCATAGAAAGCATATAGTTTGTTACATTTGTTTTCTAAATTCTCCCTGCAAAAATCTATTTTTTATTTTTTTGGGGGTTTCTAAAGTGTTCCTGAAAAAAATAAAAATAAAAAAAAAATAATAGTGTGACATTAATATTAACATTTGTGCTTCAGTGACAGTCCTGCGTGTGGGGCATCTCTCTAATTTGCAGCCACCAAAAAAAGAGTGTGTAACATTGGGCCTGATTTTCGCTGTGGTCTCACCAACCTGTAAAGGGGTAGCTAAATCATACTGAAGTTATAGCTCACCGTGTAAGTTGTGTGACTGCAACAAATAACGTTAGTTTGGTTACGTTTTTAAAACAATGAGGAAGTCTAGTGGAAGAGGTCGTGGCCGGGGGCGTTCATTGTCAGCTGGTAATGAGGGTAGTGGTAGTGGTGGAGCATCAGGTGGTCGTGGGGAAAAAAATATTGCACCTAAGTCTGGAGCTGTGGAGCCAGGTTCGTCGTCCGGCTACACAAGGCCTCGAACGCTCCCTTTTCTGGGATTAGGAAAACCGCTTTTAAAGCCGGAGCAGCAAGAGCAAGTTTTGGCTTATCTTGCTGACTCAGCCTCTAGCTCTTTTGCCTCCTCTCGTGAAACTGGTAAAAGTAAAAGCAGCGCGTCGTTAGTGGATGTTCACGGTCAGGGACAAGTCACTTCCTTGTCCTCTTCAGCAAAAACAACAACAGAGAAGAATGCAGCAGGCGACACAACGGGTTACTCCATGGAGCTCTTTACACATACCGTCCCTGGCTTAGAAAGTGAAGCAGTTAACAGTCCATGCCCATTACAAGTTGAATCTGACATGGAGTGCACTGACGCACAGCCACAGCCAGACTACTATGCTGGTCCTTTGACTCAGACCACAACATTGCCCTCGCAGGGTGCTGATCAAGAATCAGACCCTGATGAGACTATGTTGCCCCATCACGAACGCTATACCACCGAACGACACGGTGACACAGACGAAGTTGCGCAGGAGGTACAAGAAGAGTTATTAGATGACCCAGTTCTTGACCCCGATTGGCAGCCATTGGGGGAACAGGGTGCAGGCGGCAACAGTTCTGAAGCAGAGGAGGAGGAGGGGCCGCAGCAGGCATCAACATCGCCACAGGTTCCATCTGCCGGGCCCGTATCTTGCCCAAAACGCGTGGCAAAGCCAAAACCTGGTGGAGGACAGCGTGGCCATCCGGTTAAAGCTCAGTCTGCAATGCCTGAAAAGGTATCCGATGCTAGAAAGAGTGCAGTCTGGCATTTTTTTAAACAACATCCAATTGATCAGCGCAAAGTCATCTGTCAAAAATGTTCTACTTCCTTAAGCAGAGGTCAGAATCTGAAAAGTCTCAATACTAGTTGCATGCATAGACATTTAACCACCATGCATTTGAAAGCTTGGACTAACTACCAAACGTCCCTTAAGGTTGTTGCACCCTCGGCCAATGAAGCTAGTCATCAACGCAACATCCCTTCCGGCAGTGTAGGACCACCATTTAGCGCACCACCTGCTGTATCTGTGCAGGTATCTTTGCCAGGCCAAAGCAGTCAGGGTCAGGGAATCACCAGTTTCGTAGTAGGAAACACTGCATCTAGGGCACCGGCGGCAACAATACCATCTCCCACCGTCTCTCAGTCTGCCATGTCCACCGGCACCCCCGCTAGTTCCACGATCTCCAGCTCTCCAGTCCAGCTCACCCTACATGAGACTATGGTTAGAAAAAGGAAGTACTTAGCCTCGCATCCGCGTACACAGGGTTTGAACGCCCACATAGCTAGACTAATCTCGTTAGAGATGATGCCCTACCGGTTAGTTGAAAGCGAAGCTTTCAAAGACCTGATGGACTACGCTGTACCACGCTACGAGCTACCCAGTCGACACTTTTTTTCCAGAAAAGCCATCTCAGCCCTCCACCAGCATGTTAAAGAGCGCATCGTCCATGCACTCAGGCAATCTGTGAGCACAAAGGTGCACCTGACAACAGATGCATGGACCAGTAGGCATGGCCAGGGACGTTACGTGTCCATCACGGCACACTGGGTAAATGTGGTGGATTCAGGGTCCACAGGGGACAGCAAGTTTGGGACAGTTCTGCCTAGCCCACGGTCTAGTAAACAGTTGTCTGTAGCCGTTCGCACCCCCTCCTCCTCCTCCTCCTCCTCGTCCTCCTGCAGAAGCAAGAGCTCGTCCACAGACCGCAGTCGCACAAACACTCCATCCGCACCTGCCACTGTTGCACACCAGGTCTCCCATTATGGGGCAGCTACTGGCAAACGTCAGCAGGCTGTATTGGCTATGAAGTGTTTGGGCGACAATAGACACACCGCGGAAGTTCTGTCCGAGTTCTTGCAGCAAGAAACGCAGTCGTGGCTGGGCACTGTAGATCTTGAGGCAGGCAAGGTAGTGAGTGATAACGGAAGGAATTTCATGGCTGCCATCTCCCTTTCCCAACTGAAACACATTCCTTGCCTGGCTCACACCTTAAACCTGGTGGTGCAGTGCTTCCTGAAAAGTTATCCGGGGTTATCCGACCTGCTCCTCAAAGTGCGTGGACTTTGCGCACATATCCGCCGTTCGCCTGTACACTCCAGCCGTATGCAGACCTATCAGCGTTCTTTGAACCTTCCCCAGCATCGCCTAATCATAGACGTTGCAACAAGGTGGAACTCAACACTGCACATGCTTCAGAGACTGTGCGAACAGAGGCGGGCTGTTATGTTTTTGTGGGAGGATACACATACACGGGCAGGCAGTAGGATGGCAGACATGGAGTTGTCAGGTGTGCAGTGGTCGAAGATTCAAGACATGTGTCAAGTCCTTCAGTGTTTTGAGGAATGCACACGGCTGGTTAGTGCAGACAACGCCATAATAAGCATGAGCATCCCCCTAATGCGTCTGCTGATGCAAAGTTTGACGCACATAAAGGATCAGGCGTCTGCACCAGAGGAAGAGGAAAGCCTTGATGACAGTCAGCGATTGTCTGGTCAGGGCAGTGTACATGACGAGGTACCGGGCGAAGAGGAGGTGGAGGATGAGGAGGATGATGGGGATGAGTATATTTTTAATGAGGAAGCTTTCCCGGGGGCACGGGAAATTGGTGGCGTGGCAAGGCCGGGTTCTGGTTTTTTGAGGGACACAAGTGACGTAGATTTGCCTGCAACTGCCCCTCAACCAAGCACAACCGCAGATTTGACAACGGGAACTTTGGCCCACATGGCGGATTATGCCTTGCGTATCCTCAAAAGGGACACACGCATTACAAAAATGATGAACGATGACGATTACTGGTTGGCCTGCCTCCTTGATCCTCGCTATAAAGGCAAATTGCAAAATATTATGCCACATGAGAACTTGGAACTAATATTAGCAACAAAACAATCAACTCTTGTTGACCGTTTGCTTCTGGCATTCCCTGCACACAGCGCCCGTGATCGTTCTCACACGAGCTCCAGGGGCCAGCAGACCAGAGGTGTTAGAGGGGCAGAAATCAGAAGTGGCGTTGGCCAGAGGGGTTTTCTGACCAGGTTGTGGAGTGATTTTTCTATGACCGCAGACAGGACAGGTACTGCAGCATCAATTCAAAGTGACAGGAGACAACATTTGTCCAGTATGGTTACAAACTATTTTTCATCCCTTATCGACGTTCTCCCTCAACCGTCATTCCCATTTGATTACTGGGCATCCAAATTAGACACCTGGCCAGAATTGGCAGAATATGCATTGCAGGAGCTTGCTTGCCCGGCAGCTAGTGTCCTATCAGAAAGAGTATTCAGTGCTGCAGGTTCAATACTAACAGAAAAAAGGACTCGTCTGGCTACCCAAAATGTAGATGATCTAACCTTCATTAAAATGAACCACAACTGGATTTCAAAATCTTTTGCCCCATCCTGCCCGGCTGACACCTAGCTTTCCTATGAAAAGGTCTTTCCTGTGGACTATTCTGAATGACTTTTCCAATCTCGTAATTTTCTTCACCTGATTGTCCAGCATACGACATGTTTCCACCTCACGAAATGGCCAAACTCCCCACACGGGGCCGTGCTATCGCCACTTTGCGCTTGGACCCTTCAGAGTGCTGTTTGTCTGAAGAGGTGGGTGTGGCCGCTTTTGGTCGACGGCACTGCCACTGGGTCCCTCATAGTACAATAAAGTGTCTCTGGCGGTGGTGGTGCGCACCCAACGTCAGACACACCGTTGTAATATGAGGGGCCCTGTGCCTGTACCGCCGGCCACAAGACAGTTCCCCCCCCCAGCTCAAACAGTGCTCTACCACTAGCAAAATTATCTCTCACAGCTTCACCAATGTGTAGTCTAGGCGCTGACATCCTTCAATGCCTGGCACTGACAATACCATTGTTTTGACATTTTTGTTATGTTAGGCCTTCGAAGCCTGTCTGCGGTCCCTTCTTTCTACAACTACTACACTGACCAGGCCACTGCTGGCCGTGTTACCCTGGAACCAATTTAAAAGTGCCTACAGTCAGCCCAATTTTGTTATGTTAGGCCTTCGAAGACTGTCTGCCGTCACTCCTTCCACTAGACTTCCACTGACCATACACTGCTGCCCATGTACCCCTGGAACCAATTTAAAAGTGCCTACAGCCAGCCCAATTTTGTTATGTTAGGCCTTCGAAGCCTGTCTGCGGTCACTCCTTCCACTAGACTTCCACTGACCAGACCACTGCTGCCCGTGTACCCCTGCAACCAATTTAAAAGTGCCTACAGCCAGCCCAAGTTTGTTATGTTAGGCCTTTGAAGCCTGTCTGCGGTCACTCCTTCCACTAGACTTCCACTGACCAGACCACTGCTGCCCGTGTACCCCTGGAACCAATTTAAAAGTGCCTACAGCCAGCCCAAGTTTATTATGTTAGGCCTTCGAAGCCTGTCCGCGGTCACTCCTTCCACTAGACTTCCACAGACCAGACCACTGCTGCCCGTGTACCCCTGGAACCAATTTAAAAGTGCCTACAGCCAGCCCAAGTTTGTTATGTTAGGCCTTGGAAGCCTGTCTGCGGTCACTCCTTCCACTAGACTTCCACTGACCAGACCACTGCTGCCCGTGTACCCCTGGAACCAATTTAAAAGTGCCTACAGCCAGCCCAAGTTTGTTATGTTAGGCCTTCGAAGCCTGTCTGCGGTCACTCCTTCCACTAGACTTCCACAGACCAGACCACTGCTGCCCGTGTACCCCTGGAACCAATTTAAAAGTGCCTACAGCCAGCCCAAGTTTATTATGTTAGGCCTTCGAAGCCTGTCTGCGGTCACTCCTTCCACTAGACTTCCACAGACCAGACCACTGCTGCCCGTGTACCCCTGGAACCAATTTAAAAGTGCCTACAGCCAGCCCAAGTTTGTTATGTTAGGCCTTTGAAGCCTGTCTGCGGTCACTCCTTCCACTAGACTTCCACAGACCAGACCACTGCTGCCCGTGTACCCCTGGAACCAATTTAAAAGTGCCTACAGCCAGCCCAAGTTTATTATGTTAGGCCTTCGAAGCCTGTCTGCGGTCACTCCTTCCACTAGACTTCCACAGACCAGACCACTGCTGCCCGTGTACCCCTGGAACCAATTTAAAAGTGCCTACAGCCAGCCCAAGTTTATTATGTTAGGCCTTCGAAGCCTGTCTGCGGTCACTCCTTCCACTAGACTTCCACAGACCAGACCACTGCTGCCCGTGTACCCCTGGAACCAATTTAAAAGTGCCTACAGCCAGCCCAAGTTTGTTATGTTAGGCCTTGGAAGCCTGTCTGCGGTCACTCCTTCCACTAGACTTCCACTGACCAGACCACTGCTGCCCGTGTACCCCTGGAACCAATTTAAAAGTGCCTACAGCCAGCCCAAGTTTGTAATGTTAGGCCTTGGAAGCCTGTCTGCGGTCACTCCTTCCACTAGACTTCCACTGACCAGACCACTGCTGCCCGTGTACCCCTGGAACCAATTTAAAAGTGCCTACAGCCAGCCCAAGTTTGTTATGTTAGGCCTTCGAAGCCTGTCTGCGGTCACTCCTTCCACTAGACTTCCACAGACCAGACCACTGCTGCCCGTGTACCCCTGGAACCAATTTAAAAGTGCCTACAGCCAGCCCAAGTTTGTAATGTTAGGCCTTGGAAGCCTGTCTGCGGTCACTCCTTCCACTAGACTTCCACTGACCAGACCACTGCTGCCCGTGTACCCCTGGAACCAATTTAAAAGTGCCTACAGCCAGCCCAAGTTTGTTATGTTAGGCCTTCGAAGCCTGTCTGCGGTCACTCCTTCCACTAGACTTCCACAGACCAGACCACTGCTGCCCGTGTACCCCTGGAACCAATTTAAAAGTGCCTACAGCCAGCCCAAGTTTGTTATGTTAGGCCTTCGAAGCCTGTCTGCGGTCACTCCTTCCACTAGACTTCCACAGACCAGACCACTGCTGCCCGTGTACCCCTGGAACCAATTTAAAAGTGCCTACAGCCAGCCCAAGTTTGTTATGTTAGGCCTTGGAAGCCTGTCTGCGGTCACTCCTTCCACTAGACTTCCACTGACCAGACCACTGCTGCCCGTGTACCCCTGGAACAAATTTAAAAGTGCCTACAGCCAGCCCAAGTTTGTTATGTTAGGCCTTCGAAGCCTGTCTGCGTCCCGTTCTTTCAACTACAACTACACTGACCAGGCCACTGATGGCCGTGTTCCCCTGGAACCAATTTTAACTTGCCTACAGCCAGCCCTATGTTATTATGTTAGGCCTTCGAAGCCTGTCTGCGTCCCGTTCTTTCAACTACAACTACACTGACCAGGCCACTGATGGCCGTGTTCCCCTGGAACCAATTTTAACTTGCCTACAGCCAGCCCAATGTTAGGCCTTTGATGCCTGTCTGCCGTCACTCCTTCCACTAGGCCTCCACTGACCTGTCTATTGCTGCCCGTGTACCCCTTGAACCAACATCATTAAATATAAAAAAAATTAATTTGATTATAAAAAATAAGATCGTGTTGAGATCTCAAATGCAGACATTTTAACAATCAAAACAAACACACAACAAATATCTGGAACTGTACTACAAAGGTCCAACAGCTACAATTTCTTTCTCCTGCAAGAAGTTAACTGAAAGTTTTTTGGAGTTGTTAACACAGATATGGCATCCACCGAGTGTTGTCCTGTCGCGTCTCCTTTAAATTATTTCCAATAAGATGTTAAACTATTAATTTAATAAAATCAATAATTAAAAAAATAATTGAGTAAGTCAAAAGCACATTGCAAATAAACATTAATTACAAATCAAGAAGCATGGCGCGTCCGAGGGTGAGTAGATACCGAATAAGAATATAATCACCCTCGGACGCGCAATGCTTATTTAAAACAGCCTTCCTTCCTAAGAATCAGCCCTTCCGTGGTGTAGAGAGAGGTTGTGTTACACTCCAAGGTGTTCCCCAGGTTGCCTTTCCTGAGCTTCGATCTTCCGGCTCTCGTTTAGTAGCTGTTGGAAACTACGCTGCATTAGGCCTACTAATTGTGTATGGGTGAAACAGTGGCGCATCTGCGGTCCCTCCTTCCACTAGGCCTCCACTGACCTGTCTACTGCGGCCCGTGTACCCCTTGAACCAACCTAATAAAATATTTAAAAAATTAATTTGATTATAAAAAATAAGATCGTGTTGAGATCTCAAATGCAGACATTTTAACAATCAAAACAAACACACAACAAATATCTGGAACTGTACTACAAAGGTCCAACAGCTACAATTTCTTTCTCCTGCAAGAAGTTAACTGAAAGTTTTTTGGAGTTGTTAACACAGATATGGCATCCACCGAGTGTTGTCCTGTCGCGTCTCCTTTAAATTATTTCCAATAAGATGTTAAACTATTAATTTAATAAAATCAATAATTAAAAAAATAATTGAGTAAGTCAAAAGCACATTGCAAATAAACATTAATTACAAATCAAGAAGCATGGCGCGTCCGAGGGTGAGTAGATACCGAATAAGAATATAATCACCCTCGGACGCGCAATGCTTATTTAAAACAGCCTTCCTTCCTAAGAATCAGCCCTTCCGTGGTGTAGAGAGAGGTTGTGTTACACTCCAAGGTGTTCCCCAGGTTGCCTTTCCTGAGCTTCGATCTTCCGGCTCTCGTTTAGTAGCTGTTGGAAACTACGCTGCATTAGGCCTACTAATTGTGTATGGGTGAAACAGTGGCGCATCTGCGGTCCCTCCTTCCACTAGGCCTCCACTGACCTGTCTACTGCGGCCCGTGTACCCCTTGAACCAACCTAATAAAATATTTAAAAAATTAATTTGATTATAAAAAATAAGATCGTGTTGAGATCTCAAATGCAGACATTTTAACAATCAAAACAAACACACAACAAATATCTGGAACTGTACTACAAAGGTCCAACAGCTACAATTTCTTTCTCCTGCAAGAAGTTAACTGAAAGTTTTTTGGAGTTGTTAACACAGATATGGCATCCACCGAGTGTTGTCCTGTCGCGTCTCCTTTAAATTATTTCCAATAAGATGTTAAACTATTAATTTAATAAAATCAATAATTAAAAAAATAATTGAGTAAGTCAAAAGCACATTGCAAATAAACATTAATTGCAAATCAAGAAGCATGGCGCGTCCGAGGGTGAGTAGATACCGAATAAGAATATAATCACCCTCGGACGCGCAATGCTTATTTACAACAGCCTTCCTTCCTAAGAATCAGCCCTTTCGTGGTGTAGAGAGAGGTTGTGTTACACTCCAAGGTGTTCCCCGGGTTGCCTTTCATGAGCTTCGATCTTCATGCTCTCGTTTAGTAGTTGGTGGAAACTACGCTGCATTAGGCCTACAAATTTGGTATGGGGTGTAGAGACAGGTTGTGTTACACTCCAAGGTTTTCACCAGGTTGCCTTTCCTGAGCTTCGATCTTCATGCTCTCGTTTAGTAGTTGTAGAAAAGTACGCTGCATTAGGCCTACAAAATGGGTATGGGGTGGAGAGAGATGGTGTGTTACACTCCAAGGTGTTCCCCAGGTTGCCTTTCCTGAGCTTCGATCTTCATGCTCTCGTTTAGTAGGTGTCGGAAAGTAGGCTGCATTAGGCCTAAAAAATGGGGAATGGGGTGGAGAGAGATGGTGTGTTACACTCCAAGGTGTTCCCCAGGTTTCCTTGCAATTGCTTCGGTCTTCCGACTCTCGTTTAGTAGTTGTAGAAAAGTACACTGCATTAGGCCTAAAAAATGGGTATGGGGTGGAGAGAGATGGTGTGTTACACTCCAAGGTGTTCCCCAGGTTGCCTTTCCTGAGCTTCGATCTTCATGCTCTCGTTTAGTAGGTGTCGGAAAGTAGGCTGCATTAGGCCTACAAATTGGGTATGGGGTGGAGAGAGATGGTGTGTTACACTCCAAGGTGTTCCCCAGGTTGCCTTTCCTGAGCTTCGATCTTCATGCTCTCGTTTAGTAGGTGTCGGAAAGTAGGCTGCATTAGGCCTACAAATTGGGTATGGGGTGGAGAGAGATGGTGTGTTACACTCCAAGGTGTTCCCCAGGTTTCCTTGCCATTGCTTCGGTCTTCCGACTCTCGTTTAGTAGTTGTAGAAAAGTACACAGCATTAGGCCTACAAAATGGGTATGGGGTGGAGAGAGATGGTGTGTTACACTCCAAGGTGTTCCCCAGGTTGCCTTTCCTGAGCTTCGATCTTCATGCTCTCGTTTAGTAGGTGTCGGAAAGTAGGCTGCATTAGGCCTACAAATTGGGTATGGGGTGGAGAGAGATGGTGTGTTACACTCCAAGGTGTTCCCCAGGTTTCCTTGCCATTGCTTCGGTCTTCCGACTCTCGTTTAGTAGTTGTAGAAAAGTACACTGCATTAGGCCTAAAAAATGGGTATGGGGTGGAGAGAGATGGTGTGTTACACTCCAAGGTGTTCCCCAGGTTGCCTTTCCTGAACTTCGATCTTCATGCTCTCGTTTAGTAGGTGTCGGAAAGTAGGCTGCATTAGGCCTACAAATTGGGTATGGGGTGGAGAGAGATGGTGTGTTACACTCCAAGGTGTTCCCCAGGTTTCCTTGCCATTGCTTCGGTCTTCCGACTCTCGTTTAGTAGTTGTAGAAAAGTACACAGCATTAGGCCTACAAAATGGGTATGGGGTGGAGAGAGATGGTGTGTTACACTCCAAGGTGTTCCCCAGGTTGCCTTTCCTGAGCTTCTATCTTCAGGCTCTCATTAAATTGTGGTTAAATGGAACAACTGCATTTGGCGTACTAGTTGGTTTGGGGCCTACTATCGGTGTCTGCCACTCCTTGCTGTTCTCCTGGTTTCCTGTCCTGAAATTCCATTTTCAGCCTCTCGTTAAGTAGTTGTTAATGTTAGACTGCATTTGGCCTACTAGTTGGGTTGGGGCCTACTATCGGTGTCTGCCACTCCTTGCTGTTCTCCTCCACTGAACAAAGCTGTGCCGCCTGTTTACTACGGTTGCCAATTTTGAACTGCATTTCGACTACTTACTGATTTGGCCCTACTCTCTGTGTCAGCCTCTCATTCCAGTTGTCCTCCACTGCAATGCCCCCTGGTTATTCCTGTGTTACCAATTTTGAACTGCATTTAGCCCACTTTCTTCTTTGGGCCTATATCTGTGTTTCCACTTCATCGTGCCCATTGCCCAGCCAGTGATAGATGAGTCTGCTGGTACATTGACCCATAACGCAACATTCCCCGTGCACGCTACACAACAACATTGTGACCCTGCTGAAAGTCAGGTTGCTGTTCCCGCATACCATACCACCTTACACGGGGACAAAGAGGAAGGTGCAGATGAAAGTGCAGGTTCCTTCATCAGGTGGGGGGAGGAATACTAGTTGGCGACGTCACTGGCACAGGGCCTCTCATAGTACGCAAAAGTGTTGCTGCCGGTGGGAGGCGCCCCCGCCGTGCAAACACACCGCTGTACTTTGAGGGGCCCTGTGCCAGTGCCAATGCCAACGAGTGGGCCCCCCCTGCTTGCTCAGGTTCACAGCACTTGCAAAGTTGAAATACTTACCTCTCCCTGCTCCACTGCCGTGACGTGGTCCAGATTTCCTGGGCCCACTAATTACTTGAACCAGCCCTACCCCCCACAACTTTAGCCAAATGACCCCCAATTTCAAATGCCTTCCAATTATTATAAGGTAAATTACGCTTGACAAGCTTCATTAAGAAGAATGGATGGTTTTGACATTAAAATGGGTACTCTAGGTGTTTTCCTGGCCCCCACTCACTGCCGACTATGCTGCCCCATTGACTTGCATTGGGTTTCGTGTTTCGGTCGATCCCGACTTTACGTCATAATCGGCCGATTTCACTCGACCCGACTTTGGACATAGTCGGGTTTCGCAAAACCCGGCTCGACTCTAAAAAGGTCAAGGTCGCTCAACTCTACTAGACAAGATCGTTGGTCGTTGTTTTTTGCCCGTTTTGACTTTGTGATTTAGTACCTTCCGGGCTCTAAAAATGTGAAGGCGGATGCTTTGTCTAGGAGTTTTGTGCCCGACTCTCCGGGTTTATCTGAGCCGGCGGGTATCCTCAAGGAAGGAGTAATTGTGTCTGCCATCTCCCCTGATTTGCGGCGGGTGCTGCAAAAATTTCAGGCTAATAAACCTGATCGTTGCCCAGCGGAGAAACTGTTTGTCCCTGATAGGTGGACGAATAGAGTTATCTCTGAACTTCATTGTTCGGTGTTGGCTGGTCATCCTGGAATCTTTGGTACCAGAGAGTTAGTGGCTAGATCCTTTTGGTGGCCCTCTCTGTCGCGGGATGTGCGTACTTTTGTGCAGTCCTGTGGGATTTGTGCTCGGGGTAAGCCCTGCTGTTCTCGTGCCAGTGGGTTGCTTTTGCCCTTGCCGGTCCCGAAGATGCCTTGGACACATATCTCTATGGATTTTATTTCTGACCTTCCCGTTTCTCAAAAGATGTCAGTCATTTGGGTGGTCTGTGATCGCTTTTCTAAGATGGTCCATCTGGTACCCTTGTCTAAATTGCCTTCCTCCTCTGATTTGGTGCCTTTGTTCTTCCAGCATGTGGTTCGTTTGCATGGCATTCCAGAGAATATTGTTTCTGACAGAGGTTCCCAGTTTGTTTCGAGGTTTTGGCGAGCCTTTTGTGGTAGGATGGGCATTGACTTGTCTTTTTCCTCGGCTTTCCAGCCTCAGACTAATGGCCAGACCGAACTAACCAATCAGACCTTGGAAACATATCTGAGATGCTTTGTTTCTGCTGATCAGGATGACTGGGTGTCCTTTTTGCCTTTGGCTGAGTTCGCCCTTAATAATCGGGCCAGCTCGGCTACCTTGGTTTCGCCGTTTTTCTGCAATTCTGGGTTCCATCCTCGTTTCTCTTCAGGACAGGTTGAGTCTTCGGACTGTCCTGGTGTGGATACTGTGGTGGACAGGTTGCAGCAGATCTGGACTCAGGTAGTGGACAATTTGACCTTGTCCCAGGAGAAGGCTCAACTTTTCGCTAATCGCAGACGCCGTGTGGGTCCCCGACTTCGTGTTGGGGATATGGTTTGGTTATCTTCTCGTCATATTCCTATGAAGGTTTCCTCTCCTAAGTTTAAACCTCGTTTTATTGGTCCGTATAGGATTTCTGAGGTTCTTAATCCTGTGTCTTTTCGTCTGACCCTTCCAGATTCTTTTTCCATACATAACGTATTCCATAGGTCATTGTTGCGGAGATACGTGGCACCTATGGTCCCATCTGTTGAGCCTCCTGCCCCGGTTTTGGTGGAGGGGGAATTGGAGTATATTGTGGAGAAGATTTTGGATTCTCGTGTTTCAAGACGGAAACTCCAGTATCTGGTTAAATGGAAGGGTTATGCTCAGGAACATAATTCCTGGGTTTTTGCCTCTGATGTCCATGCTCCCGATCTTGTTCGTGCCTTTCATGTGGCTCATCCTGGTCGGCCTGGGGGCTCTGGTGAGGGTTCGGTGACCCCTCCTCAAGGGGGGGGTACTGTTGTGAATTCTGTGGCAGAGTTCACTCCTGTGGTCACAAGTGGTACTTCGGCTGATTCTCTCTGGGAGCTTCCGTTTGTGGAGGAAAGTGGTACTGCAGCTTCTGAGTTTCCTCCCTCAGGTGATCTGGTGAGGTCGTTAGCTGCTTCTCTACTTAACTCCACCTGATGCTTTGATCCATGCTTCCTGTCAATGTTCCAGTGTTGGACTTGTGTTTCTCTGGATCATTCCTGTGGCCTGCTGCTCTGCATAGCTAAGTGCTTCTTTGCTATTTGTTGCTATTTTTTCTGTCCAGCTTGTCTATTTGTTTTGCTGGAAGCTCTGGGACGCAAAGGGTGTACCTCCATGCCGTTAGTTCGGTACGGAGGGTCTTTTTGCCCCCTTTGCGTGGTTTTCTTTAGGGTTTTGTGTAGACCGCAAAGTTATCTTTCCTATCCTCGTTCTGTCTAGAATATCGGGCCTCACTTTGCTGAATCTATTTCATCCCTACGTTTGTCTTTTCATCTTACTCACAGTCATTATATGTGGGGGGCTGCCTTTTCCTTTGGGGTATTTCTCTGAGGCAAGGTAGGCTTATTTTTCTATCTTCAGGCTAGTTAGTTTCTCAGGCTGTGCCGAGTTGCATAGGGAGCGTTAGGCGCAATCCACAGCTGCCTCTAGTTGTGTTTGGAGAGGATCAGGAATTGCGGTCTACAGAGTTTCCACGTCTCAGAGCTCGTTCTATTATTTTGGGTTATTGTCAGATCACTGTATGTGTTCTGATCGCTATGTACATTGTGTTACTGAATTGCCTATCATAACAGGAAAGGTGAGGAATTTTGTTGTTTGTTTTTTCTACTTTTCTACCTCTTTTGCAGATGACGAGGGCAGTCTGTCTTTCTTTCAATTAAAGGACTTTTTCTGGATGTCTGTGCTTTCTTACAATGTGACTATGGGGTTAGTAATGGGGATGTCTTATTGACGCCTCTCCATTTCTAGCCTCTAGGCTTGATGTCACCTGACACAAAAAGGTGACATTAACCCCCCAACTATCATCCCACTTGCCACCGCTGCAGGGCAAGTTGGAAGAGCGAGGCTAAGTGTCAGAATTGATGCATCTTAGAGATGTGCCTTTTCTAGGGCAGCTGAGAGCTAATGTTTTTAGCATGGGGAGCAGTATCCATGGCCCCTTCCTAGGCTATTAATATCAGCCCGCAGCTGTCTGCATTGCCTTTGCTGTTTATTAATTATAGGGGGACCCTATGTAATTTGTTTTAGGGTCCCCCATTTTAATGACCAGTAAAGGCTAAGTCTGCAATTGTGAGCTGATAAGCTAATATGTCTGACTCTCATTTGTTCATTTTTCATAGATCTTTTATTTATTATTACTTTTATCAGATTCAAGTTACTTCTATGACTATTGTGGGTTTTTCTGTCATTAAAAGAGGGGTACCAACAATTTTGACCACGTGTGTATATCTCCTTCCCCACCATCCTGTTGAATGTAAGCCTGCAAGGGCAGGGTCCTCGCCTCTCTGTATCAGTCTTTTATTGTTAGTTTGTTTACTGTAAGTGATATCAGTAATTTGTATGTGACCCACTTCTCATGTAAAGCACCATGGAATCAATGGTGCTATATAAATAAATAATAATAGTAATAAATATATATTTGTGTCACTGACATCTATATATCTATGTATCCTATGTGTATATATCTATTCTATTCTAACCTGTTACCCTGTGATTTTAATGAACGCGGTATATGAATTGCTGGCTTTAATTCTATCTTTTACCGATCACGACTCCGAATGTACCATATTCGTGCCGAATTTATGTTTGGCGTTCATTTTCCGAACATATTCGTTCATCTCTAGTCATATGTCAAGACAAGCTGCAGACTGTCTGGACACATGACTCAGACAGGCTGTATTTTGATTTAATAAAGACATACAGATCCTGAGACCTGCACCTCAACTAACATATCTCAGTTGGCCGGTAGCATGACTGTTATATGTGAACTAATACATCTATTCCTTGCTCAGCATAATGGTGGTTTTCTGAAGCATCATCCTCCTCAATGTTTACTTATTTTCCAGTTGGAAGCAGTCAATTTCCCTGTACTCCTATAAAGCTGTCAGACTGATGGAGGAAGAGAAGGAAGAGGACAAGGAAGAGACTGGAGATCTCCTCATCAATCACTACATGGGATAAATCATATTTCTGGACATATCACAGATGTGCATAGCTGCTAACTAAAGTATGTGTGATACAGTGCTTGTCAGTTAAGAAACAGGTCTCAAGAGCTTTATGTCTTCTTTTGCCACGTGCCTAGGGTGGGCTGCATTTTGAATCATATCAGGGATTCCCTTTTTTCTCATTCTTGGAGAACCCCTTTATTTCATTGTGACCTCAGCATATTTGGTTAGTTATGGGTAAACGATTAGTACCCAGTGTTAGCCAAATGCCTGTGTAGTAACATATACTAGATATAGAATTCCCATGCTTTTTAAAATTTAAAAAAAAAACTGTCAAAAAATTATTCCTCTTACTGTTGTGATCAGACACACCATTCTGTCATTGCCTGTAAGTCCATAAGAATGACTCAATTTTCTTGCATGTGAGGCCAACTCAGAATTCATCTGCTTAGGTCTGCGGCGTATGCCACATATGATTGAGCATGCATGTTATGAATGATTTTTGGATTTGTTTATGGCTATCTAATCTTTTGGCAATGACTTTATCTGTGTGTCCAATTAACTTTATGCCTCCTGATATTTCCGGTACTGGAAAGAACAGTAACGGTGCTCTCCATGTCCATGTGTACTTGTGTGTCATCTGTGTGCCATCTGTGTGCACCATCCATGTGACATATACTGAAGTAGAATGCAGAAAAGAAATGACAGATGTTTAAGTGTTAGGCCGGCGTCACACACAGCGTATGCAAATACGGTCCGTATATTACGGCCGTAATACGCTGAAAAGTCCCGAAAATAGTGGTCCGTAGCTCCTCCGTAGGCAGGGTGTGTCACCGTTTTTTGCGCATGGCATCCTCCGTATGTAATCCGTATGGCAGCCGTACTGCGTGTTTTTATCGCAGGCTTGCCAAACCGACATACGCCTATACAAGGGATCCATGTGTTTAAAAAAAAATAAAAACATATATACTGTCTATATATATATATATATATGTCAGTAGACACATATATGTATATATATTATACTTCATACAGCCGCGATATAGCAAAAAGCCGGTAATTCAATTACCGGCTTTTGCTTTCTCCTTCCTAAAACCCGACATGATTTGAGACATGGTTTACATACAGTAAACCATGTCTTCTCTCCATTTTTTTTGCAGATTCCACACTACTAATGTCAGTAGTGTGTTTCTGCAAAATTTGGCCGTTCTATCTACTAAATTAAAGGGTTAAATGGCGGAAAAAATTGGCGTGGGCTCCCGCGCAATTTTCTCCGCCAGAGTAGTAAAGCCAGTGACTGAGGGCAGATATTAATTTTTTCCGCCATTTAACCCTTTAATTTAGTAGATAGAACGGCCAAATTTTGCAGAAACACACTACTGACATTAGTAGTGTGGAATCTGCAAAAAAAATGGAGAGAAGACATGGTTTACTGTATGTAAACCATGTCTCAAATCAAGTCGGGTTTAGGAAGGAGAAAGAAAAAGCCGGTAATTGAATTACCGGCTTTCAAGCTGTCTAGCGCTGGAATAAATATTAATATATATACATATATGTGTCTCACTGACATATATATATATATACCTATTCTATGTGTACACATTTATTCTACCTATTCTACTGTAAGCTGTCAGTGTGATTTTACTGTACACCGCACTGAATTGCCGGCTTTTCTCTCTAACAGCGCTGCGTATTTCTCGCATGTCACACTGCTTGTCCGTGTGTAATCTGTATTTTTCACGCTTCCATAGACTTTCATTGGCGTATTTCTTGCGCAGTACGGTGACAAACGCAGCATGCTGCGATTTTGTACGGCCGTAGAAAGCCGTATAATACTGATCAGTAAAATACGGCAGATAGGAGCAGGGGCATAGAGAATAATTGTGCCGTATTTTTTGCGAGTTTTACGGACGAAGTTTCTGCGCTCTTACGTCCGTAAAACTCGCAAGTGTGACGCCGGCCTTAGATGTGCAAAGATAGGGATAGATAGATGTCCGCGATATATAATCAGTGCTTTGCGTACATGTACTTAGCTTATAAATAAATAAATGAAAAGAATGGTATGGGGTCATCTCTATTTTTGATAATTAGCAAAGGTAAAGCATAGAGCTGTTAGTTGATATTATCAGTCTGGAAAGGTACATGGCATCAAACCCTAGGATTAATAATGGAGAGGTGCCTATCAACCAACCCCGTTACTAAACTCAGAGATCCAAAAAAGACACACACAAACACACACACAGACTCACACACACACACACACACACACACACAAACACACACAAAAAACAACTTTATTTGAATAAAGACTCCCCCACACTATCCCTTGTTCACCAATTTATTGGATGAAAAAACCAAAAAATCCCACGCAGGTCCACCGTAGTCTCGGGAATTCGATGTAGTTCACTAATGGATAACTGAAAAACATAAAACGAGAGAAATAAGCACAAGAGACAGTCCCTTGTTCGCCAACTTATTAGCAAAAAATGTTTCCACATAGCTCTGATTGTAGTCCACATTTCCTGAATCCAGCTTTGGCATCCGTGAATAGCATTAAAGTTCCTCCTAGTCACAGGTGCTGGGTAAAAACAACATTCATCAGAGCTGCCGAGTCTCGATGAAGACGTATCTGATATTTGTTTTGTTGTGCATACAGGGAGCATGCATAAAGAAGAAGCACTAAGGAGTCTTATGTTCCCAACCCTGGGCACTGTCCCTACCCTATGAGAGTTCTACCGTGCAATTGCAACTGACTTAACAAAACAATAAATATTATTAACGCAAAAATAGAGTGTTTCTTTACAGAAAACTGCATCAATAGAACACCAAAAACTTATGTTTACCAAGTTACAACAATTTTTAATTTAGTGCCCTGTTGTGTACAGGGGTTCCATCCTGAGCAGGGAATGTGACTGAACCCAAAACATCATTAAATATCTCTAATTTATACAAAAGGTGAAATTTGTTAAAGAAAATTGAATTAATGGAAAACCACAAATTTTTGTTTTCTAAGTTAGAACAATTTTTGCCCAATTTTCCTATCCCTGCACTGGAGTCCAATCCTCCTCAGGGTTTTTCTGGGAGAAGTCACCTCACTAGATCCCCATGCCCAAAAATAAAAATTATACCAAACATAATGATAATGCAATTATTTAAAGAAAATTGGGAGCAATAGAATCTCAACAATTTTTTTTATAACAACTTTTGCCCTTTTTACCCTTTTTGCCCTTTTGGCCCCTGTTGATATGCAGGGGCTCAATCCTGTGCAAGGATCTACCTGTGAAATTCTCACCAGATGATACCTCCCCACATCCAAAAACAAAGAATTTCGTACTCTCTTTTGAAGCTTGAGTAAGCAACAACCAGTGTTCATCACCTACTAATGGTGAATGTCAAAGTAATATGTTTCAGTTTGTATTCTTCTAAATATTATCCACTGCTTAATGTCACTCATACAGATAATGCAACATATGAAGAGGTGAATTCAATCATGTTGCAATTTTTCAAATCAGCTGGAGGCTTAGTAATAACTGCTTTTTCACTGGGAATCACGGTAGGTTCAATTGTGCTCATTGTCAGAAGCTTGTGTAACCAACGTTACTTCAGCTGGAATATTTTAAAAAAATGTTACTCAATTCAATTGAGGACATGTACCTGCAGAGAGCATGTGCTATTTCGACTAATTAAATGGTAGCCATGATGTTTCTGGCATTTTCACTTAGTAAGTTGCTTGATTATAGTTGATTAGGAGAAATTTTGTGTGACGTTTGATACAACGTTATACACTATTGCTGGTGATAAAACCTACAAGAGAAAAAAGTAAATGAAAACCCTGATATAACTAAGTAAAAAAAGCAAAAATGCATTTAAATAACACAGAGTTTTTAGTAATACTGTTTTTCTGTGCAATCCGGGATGTGGCCTCCCTGTTTCTGAGCTAGAAACTATATAAGGCTTCCCTAGTCTAGTGTTTCACTGTTTGGGCTCAGTCCTTTCATCTGCCCTTATTCACACTGAGGTCAACATTGACACATGGTAAGGTTTTAATATTAGATAGTTTAGGACTGTCCCGATCAGAGTTACCGTGACGAGGTGGGATGGCTTTTGTGCTATTTTTTGATCAAAAAACAGTATTACTAAAAACTCTGTGTTATTTAAATGCATTTTTGCTTTTTTTACTTAGTTATATCAGGGTTTTCATTTACTTTTTTCTCTTGTAGGTTTTATGTTTTGTGGCCATTTTTAACATGCGTTTTACCTCTGCATGTATACCAACTTAAGTTAAGCTCAATTTTGTGTTTTTTTTCTAACTATTGCTGGTGAGTAGGGTTGAGCGACTTTTACTTTTATAGGATCGGGTCGGGTTTCACGAAACCCGACTTTCTCAAAAGTCGGGTTGAGTGAAATCGGCCGATCCTATAGAAAAGTCGGGGTCGGCCGAAACACGAAACCCAATGCAGTGCAATGGGATACTATGGTTCCCAGGGTCTGAAGGAGAGGAAACTCTCCTTCAGGCCCTGGGATCCATGTTTAAGTGTAAAATAAAGAATTAAAATAAAAAATATTGCTATACTCACCCTCTGACGCACCCTGGTACTAACCGGCAGCCTTCCTTCCTTAGAATCAGCGCGTGAAGGACCTTAGATGACGTCGCGGCTTGTGATTGGTCGCGTGACCGCCCATGTGACCTCTCACGCGACCAATCACAAGCTGCGACGTCACCGAAGGTCTTTCAAGCGCTGATTCTTAGGAAGGAAGGCTGCCGGAAAGAAGCAGGGCGCGTCCGAGGGTGAGTATATTCCTATTAGGTATATACTCACCCTCGGACGCGCCCTGCTTCTTTCCGGCAGCCTTCCTTCCTAAGAATCAGCGCTTGAAAGACCTTCGGTGACGTCGCGGCTTTTGATTGGTCGCGTGAGCGGTCACATGGGCGGTCGCGTGAACAATCACAAGCCGCGACTTCATCTAAGGTCCTTCACGCACTGATTTTAAGGAATGAAGGCTGCCGGTTAGTACCAGGGCGCGTCAGAGGGTGAGTATAGCAATATTTTTTATTTTAATTCTTTATTTTACACTTAAATATGGATTCCGATACCGATTTCCGATATTGCAAACATATCGGAACTCGGTATCGGAATTCCGATACCAGATTCAGAAGATCGCCGACCTCATGGCCGACCCCACACAGGGGTCGGGTTTCATGAAACCTGACTTTGCCAAAAGTCGGCGACTTCTGAAAATGGCCGACTCGTTTCGCTCAACCCTACTGGTGAGGACTGGAAAATATCAAATTAAGAAGTTGAGAAAGTTCATAAGTGTCACTTAGAGTGGAGGTATCAACAGTAAACAACGAGCTTGCTTTCAGTCATGCATCAAAGCTCACTCAATTGGGCATAACATACTGTACATATAAAGTCCATGGCTATAACTGCTGCTGTTTACGGAGTGTAACTTGTAGCAAAATGTAAATATCAAGGATTAGGACTATTGTCTCTGCCATGTGAAAGTATAAAGCAGAGATGGTTTTATTTCATGGATAATGGTGACTGGGAGGCTTCCATTGAGGTTAAATGCATATAATTTTTTTGGCAAAAGGCAGTACAATCCAGGTGATCAATTGTGATAAACATTGACATGTGGGAGTTTCAACACAAACAGACAACTGAAGGCATATTTCTTGTGCACACAAAGGACTAGCTGATGAGAAAAAAATGGGAGTTCAAGAAGAGTATGGAAAGCAATACATAACGATTATGAAGTGGCTGTCAATGAATCAATGATCATCAGGCAGTGACGCTTTGTTAGGGGTCGAGTTCCCGCTTCAGTACAGGGGGAATCTCGGTCCATCTCCGCTGCAGTCTCCCATTCTTCTCCTGCCGCAGTGGAGGCTGCTCAGCGGAGATGTCAGTCCTTATGTCTTGCTCAGTCTGACTCTGTGCAAAGGGTTACTACTTTCTTTCCAGCTTCTATCATTGTAGCCAGTACTGGGCAGCGGCGAGCAGACGTTTTTGGGACTAAGTCCTGCTTTTTCCCTTCTGAGCATGCCCAGGGCAAGATCTCCCGTTGGAGATCAAGGGTCACATGCTTAGATACTGCAGCAAACCCCATTGGTCCTCTAGGAAGGCCCTGAAGGTGCTCAACTTCTGTGGCAGCCTCCCATTGGTTCTTCTGGGAAGGTCCTGTACTTGCTGCAGCTATAAAAGGTTCGCATGGCCGCACGGCCATGCGCTAGTGTACATTTGAGAATGTATGTGTGTTGATGAGTGCAAGTCGTTCTTTGAACATCCCCTCTTTTGTGTATGACTGTTCGCAAAAGGTGGATGTATGCTATCTAGCGCCCGGCTGAGCTATCAGCATTAAGCATAACTTACACTGTCTCAGCACTAAACATACGTTACAGCATCTATTGCTGTGACCGCCAGTGCAGTGCCGTGCATTATTAAAGCGCTTTCCAACCCAAGCCTGGGTGGTTAGTGGCATCCACCAGTGCGGCACTGCTCGCACTCCTGTGCTACAAATTACTTAAGTTTATTCTGACACCCAGTTGCGGTGTTGAGCGCAAGTGGTCTAGACGAACCCAATCCTGTGTCTTGGAATTGGGTTCTGTGACTTCTTGCTTGCGCTCTTGGTGCGGTACTACAGCTTTATGACGTAACAGAGTTGGTTTCCACCGCCATATAGTGCCGCCATTTGCCAACAGCGGGTTCTTTCCTGCACGGTGGACCCCAGACTGTGAATGCACCTTATTATTTACTCGGTGCATTCTGCCAGTCCTAACAGAACACTAGCGCCAGGATCTGGCTAGTAAATGGCGGACGATCAGCGTCTACAGCGGTACATCCAGCAGCTGGAGGGTAGGTTGGCGGCTCTAGAATGCACAACCTCAGCTGTTGATGTACTGGACAGAGGAAGCAACATTTAGTGTTACCCCGCCAGCAACACATCATGAACTTGGACCTCATGGAAACACCCGACACCTGAGCACCTTCTTTCAGCACTATCTTCAACATGATGCCCATGCTCCTCGGGTTAGAAATAGTGCTGACTAGTGTTGAGCGATACCGTCCGATACTTGAAAGTATCGGTATCGGATAGTATCGGCCGATACCCGAAAAGTATCGGATATCGCCGATACCGATATCTGATACCAATACAAGTCAATGGGACACCAAGTATCGGAAGGTATTCTGATGGTTCCCAGGGTCTGAAGGAGAGGAAACTCTCTTTCAGGCCCTGGGATCCATATTAATGTGTAAAATAAAGAATTAAAATAAAAAATATTGATATATTCACCTCTCCGGCGGCCCCTGGACATCACGCGGGTAACCGGCAGGCTTCTTTGTTTAAAATGAGCGCGTTTAGGACCTGAGGAATGACGTCGCGGCTTCTGATTGGTCGCGTGCCGCCCATGTGACCGCGACGCGACCAATCAGAAGCCGCGACGTCATTCCTCAGGTCCTAAATTCCTAGAATGAGGAGTTTAGTGCCTGAGAATGACATCGCGGCTTCTGAGTATCCTCCGGTGGGCCCTGGCACTGACACCTGCTGGCAGGGCCCCCACTGCTCCAGCCTCCAGGGCCCCCCGCCGCTCGCCTTGAAGACGATACTCACCCTGCTCCAGCGATGGTCTCGGCATCTGCACTGCAGCTCGTCCTGAACGAGCGGTCACGTGACACCGCTCATTAAGACCATGAATTTGCGCATATTCATGACCTTAAATGAGCAGTGTCACATGACCGCTGAAGCAGGAAGAAGGTGCTGCGCCTGTGCGCCGGCGCCTGGAGTCGGGACAGAGCGCGAGGCCGTGCAGTGGGACAGGTGAGTACTGTATGAGGGATGGGGGGGATGAAGGAGGACATAAGCCAGCGCGCCGAGCAGGAGCAGGAGCGGGTGCGGGTGCGGATGCGGAGAGATAAGCCATGCATACAGGGGCGGACTATGAGCCATGCATACAGTAACGGGGGAATATAAGCCATGCATACAGGGGGGAATATAAGCCATGCATACAGGGGGGAATATAAGCCATGCATACAGGGGGAATATGAGCCATACATACGGGGGGGATATGAGCCATGCATAGGGGGGCGGAATATGAGCTATGCATACAGGGGGGGGGATATGAGCCATGCATACAGGTGGGGGGATATGAGCCATGCATAGGGGGGGGAATATGAGCCATGCATACAGGTGGGGGGGATATGAGCCATGCATACATGGGGAGATATGAGTCATGCATACAGGAGGGGTAATATGAGCTGTGTATGTGGGATGGGAGGGAGATGAGCCATGCATACAGGAGGGGGGCCGTTATACAGTATGGAGCATCATGTGTGGCCATTATACAGTATGGAGAACTGTGTGTGGCCATTATAAAGTATGGAGCATCATGTGTGGCCGTTATACAGTATGGAGAACTGTGTGCGGCCATTATACAGTATGGAGCATCATGTGTGGCCGTTATACAGTATTGAGCATCATGTGTGGCCATTATACAGTATGGAGCACTGTGTGGCCATATTTTTGTTTGCTTATAATTATTGTATATAAAACAGTGTGATCAGCAGTGCTAAATGGCTGCGGTTGGGACGTGGATATGGGTGTGACTAGTTGTGAAAGAGGCGTGGCCTAAAATTTGCCACAGCGCACTACGCGCGCCGCAAACTTTATACCTCCTTCCCTTCTTCAAAAGTTGGGAGGTATGGTACCGCATCTGCCAGATCACGGCAAGTGCCGCAAATCCCATAGGGAATGAATGAGGCCGAACGCAGTGTTGCCATAAGTGATCCGTTACGCGGCAGATGCAGAAAAACTGCCGGATCTTCTGCAAAAGGCGATTTTCACAACAGCGATTCTTGCCAAAGTCACTGCCGATAGTGTCATACTCACCAAAGGGGGAGGCAGCACTAAAAGTGCCTAGGGCAGCAGAAACGCTAAATACGGCCCTGGGGGGCTACATTATATTCTGTGGGGGGACTGCATTATACTCAGGGTACTACATTATATTATGGGGGGCTACATCATACTATATGAGGGATTACAGTATACTCTATGGGGGGCTGCATTATTCTCTCAGGGGGCTACATAATATTATGGGGTTTACATCATACTATATGAGGGGCTACAGTATACTCTATGGGGGGGCTGCATTATATTCTGTGGCGGGACTACATTATATTCTGTGGTGGGTGGCATTATACTATATGAGGGGGGCTGCATTATACCCTATGGGGTGCTACATTATATTCTATGGTGGGGACTGCGTCATACCTGAGGGGGTTGCATTATATTTTGTGGGGTGCTGCATTATATTCTATGAGAGGGGACTGCATTATATTTTATGAGGGGGCTACATCATATTCTGTGAGGGGGCTACCCCAACCCTTGCTACATTATTAAGATGTGAACTACCTTATATTATACCCTAATATTAGCGCTTTTTACCGCACAATTGGTGGTCTTGTATCTATTTCTATGTAGCTACATAGTGGGCCCCAAGAATGATTTTCTCTGGTGGGCCCAAGGTGCTCCAGTCTGACGCTGGCTTCTTGTATGGCGGAAATGTAATGTAAAAGCTTGCATTTGTCAGCTAAAGCCAGTAACAAAATATTCTACCTGCACTTTCCTTTGTGTGAGATAATATTACTGTATGAGAAAGACGTATATCCTCCCACAAACCAAAGAGCAATCTGCTGAATGTGCTTGCTCCGACACTTTTATGCTATCCATTTTATTTAAGGAGCACAAAAAACAAAACACTCAACAAAATATTCCTCTTATACAAATGTGTGCAGTTGATGTATTAGTATGGTATAAATCTACTCTTGTGCTTAGCATTGTGTTGCATGCTCTTACAGAAGAAGGCAAGTTAGTAAGGGGACTGACAGGTATTATGAGTGACTTACAGTGAGATTTATAGTTCATGTCCTTTTCCTAAGTTGTCTATTTAAGCATATCAATTTTTAACATAATGATTTCTAGAACCTGCATTTATATTACATGTTAAATACTTTACTTTCCCCAACCGACTTTTTTGGTGGAGATGTCCAGACTGTGCAGAATCTCTGATTCTTTCAGGATAGAATTGTTACAATGCTAGTGCTATACAATCATTTTTAAGGCTATGAGTAGTGATGAGGGAGCGTGTTCGCCACTGCTCCATACTAGTTTGAGCATCGGGGTGCTCGGGCACCCCGATACTTGAGTCCCCGCCCCACATGTTTGGGGCCTGTTAGACAGCCAATGAACATGCGGGGATTGCTTACCATGCGCGTTAATGCCATAGCCATGTTGGCTGCAGGGATTCCTGTGATTGGCTGGCTGCATCGCATCATGGGGTCTTATATAAGATCTGGTGATGCAATGCAAGGCACACTGTATTCAGGAAGCAGTTCAGGGAGAGTTGTTATAGGAAGGATAACATAGTTTAGAGCGGAGATATACAGTGGGTTCTGAAAGCATTCACCCCCCCCCCCCCCCCCCCGGCAGTTTTCTTTTTTGCTACACAACCTGGAATTCAACAGTTTTTTTTAGGGTTTGTATCAATTCGTACGCAGATCATGCATACAACTGTGAACATTTGGTTGTCTCTTTATTGTGAAGCAAACAACAAATAGGATAAAATAACTGAAAGCTTCAGTGTGAATATCTATTCATCACCCTAAAGTCAGTACTTTGTAGGGCCTCCTTTTGTGGAAATTAGTAGCTGCAAGACGCTTTAGGAAAGTCTCTATGACTTTCCACATCTTGCTACTTGGATACCATGGATGGATACCATGTTTTGGCATAGGTGGTTTTCCTCTTTGGATGTTGCCCTTCCCGTGGTTGTTCCTTCCCGGTGAAAGACATGGCTATTTATTGCTTGCATTGAGAAACACGTGATGGTGTCTCCGCTGCTTTTCTAAATGCATTTGCATATTTCCCAAAGGGATGGGAGCAGTGTTCTGGATCACTGCGTTGAGAATCACGTGATGGTGTCTCCGCGGTGTTGGATGTTTTGATCTCCCCAAAATCATTCATCCTTATGTTTATAGTCCTTTTACTAGGCTCTGCTCCTAATAGCCAGTTTCCTACTCCACACTGATGAGGGGCAAACACCCCGAAACAGCTGTCTGGAGTGAGGTTTTCTGGAGCAATCCAGACCCTTTTGCAGAGAATTCTGTTTTTTTCTGTGGTCGTTTGTACCGACAGCTTTGAAGATGAGTTATGTGAAGAACACCATCCGAGTGACGTTGGAGCCATCTATCCGGGCAAGGAACAGCGTGGTCTTTATTGTACGTGACCTTATTGAGGAAAAGGCTGGAGGAAAGCGGGAGAACATCTATAGCATCAATGAGTTCCCTAATCAAGGTAACTA
This sequence comes from Ranitomeya imitator, assembly GCF_032444005.1. Taxonomy (NCBI): domain Eukaryota; kingdom Metazoa; phylum Chordata; class Amphibia; order Anura; family Dendrobatidae; genus Ranitomeya; species Ranitomeya imitator. Next base: position 530,703,655 of record NC_091286.1, read on the forward strand.
CGATGTTACTTTTATGTCGGAGCATTATTGCCTGAATGTCTATGAGTGGTTTCGGAATCATGCCGGAGATCCCTGTTTGAAGGGAGTCAAATGTGAACCACTGTTTGGTCTTCAGGAAAGGCAGGTGACTATCACTGTCTATAACCCCTTTACTGAACCTGCATTGTTGGAGAGCTTCCTCTCACAGTATTGTGACTTTGTTTCAAAGGGAGAGAAGCAAGTGAACTGTTTAGGAATCTTCAATTGTCGATACAAATATCGTGTAAAGTTCAGAAGAGATCCTGGCAGTGTGGGTGGGTTCAGACACCCTCCGGCGAACTTCTCTGTGGCAGGGCATAGGGGTTTCCTCACGTACCCTGGGCAGCCTCTGTTTTGCAGGAGATGTTTCTCTTTCGGACATGTCCAGGCAGACTGCCAGAAGGGGCAGTGTTGCCGAAACTGCAAGAAGGAGGGGCATATGGCTGGTGATTGCCCGATGGCTAAGACCTGTGATGTGTGTGGTAGTAGTGACCACATGTATAAGGATTGTCCGTGGAGGGCGCCTAGACGCTCAGAGAGTGAATGGAGAGAGGAGGAGGAGAGAAGGAGGAGGTTGGCGACTATCAGGAAGGAAACTGAAAGAATGGAGAGAGAGGAAAGGAGGGAGAGGGAGAGGGAAAGACGCTCTGTGACTCCAGATGACATTGTGCTAGCACCCCGTGGTGCTATGAGTGATGCACAGAAGGACGATAAGGAGTTTTGGTTGGCGGCAAAAAAAGTAGAGAAGGGGTTTAAGAAGAAGGAAGAAGATCAGGAAGAAGATGAGGAAGAAGATGATGACTCTACTGTGCCTGAAATGTTTTCTCTTGAGGAAGCAATGGATGCAACGGAGGAAGACGTGCGTATTTCTGAAGCTGAGAGCCCTGTGCACCCCTCAGATCCTCAGAATATTAGAGGGCTTTCTTCAGATCAGGACAGGGGTGCGAATAAGTGTCAGAGGGAGGAGGATGGGGAAAGTGATGAGGCATGCAGTAGTATGCCTAAGAGGAAAATTGGGCCAGCTAAAAAAAAATGGAGTGAGCACGAAGGGGCTAGTGGTTCAGAGACTTGCTGTTCAGTCCGAATGGCAGAGGAGGACAATGGTGATACTGGGTAAAATGAAAGCTCAGTGGATCTGTTGTTTTTTTTTTTCTCTCCTTTCTGTGAGTCTTGACCTTTGTCAAGGGCTTTTTGTGTAATGTGTGTAGTTTTGTGGTAATTTTTGCATTGTTTTTTGTTTTTATAGTATGGGTTTTTCTATAGTTTCTCAAAATGTGAGAGTTTTTAAGAAAGCGAGGAGGAGAGCAGCAATTTTGGATTTTTTAGCTATGCAGAGTGCATCTATTTTTTGTTTGCAAGAATGTGGGATTGTGGATGGTGTGAAAGGGGATGAGTGGTCTTATGGTGCGTCTGTATGGTCTGGTAGTGCAAATAATAGAAATGATGGTGTGGGTATTTTAGTTAAGGGGCAGGAGGTGGTTTTGAATAATTATTTGGTGGTGGAGGTGGGGAGGTGTATCTTAGCAAATTTTGAATATAAAAATGCTAAGTTTTGTGTTATCAATATTTATGCGCCAGTAGAAAAAAATGAGCGTAAGTTATTATTTGAAAAAGTGAAGCTTTTTGTTCCAGGAAGAGTGCCTGTGGTGATTGTGGGTGATATGAATTGTGATGTGGGGGGAGTGAATGTGGATGTGTCTGGAAAAGTTTTGCTGGAGTTAGTTACTGACTTTGATTTGAGTGATATGCAGCGTGTGTGTAAGGTTAACCCTTTGTTAGATACCTTTTTTTCTGATAGTGGAAGAGCACAGTCCAGGTTGGATTATTGTTTTATTTCTAAAAATATTATTCCTGTTGGATATAAGCAGGATAGGGTCGTTTTTTCGGACCATGTTTGTGTGTTGTGCGAGTTAGATATTAATGTTAGTGGTGTGTTTGGAAAGGGTTTGTGGAAATTAAATGTGAAATTGTTGGAAAATGAAGCTGTGAGGAAGGAGTATGTGAGAAAGTATGAACAGTGGTGTAAAAGTAAGGAAAGTTTTGGGAATGTTTGTGAGTGGTGGGATTGGGTTAAGAGGCAGACAAAAAAGTTTTTTAAAAGTGTGGGGTATGAATTTGCGGCAATTAACCCCTTCCCGACCCATGACGCCACGTAGGCGTCATGAAAGTCGGTGCCATTCCGACCCATGACGCCTATGCGGCGTCATGGAAAGATCGCGTCCCTGCAGATCGGGTGAAAGGGTTAACTCCCATTTCACCCGATCTGCAGGGACAGGGGGAGTGGTAGTTTAGCCCAGGGGGGGTGGCTTCACCCCCTCGTGGCTACGATCGCTCTGATTGGCTGTTGAAAGTGAAACTGCCAATCAGAGCGATTTGTAATATTTCACCTATTATAACGGGTGAAATATTACAATCCAGCCATGGCCGATGCTGAAATATCATCGGCCATGGCTGGAAATACTAGTGTTCCCCCACCCCACCCCACCGATCGCCCCCCCAGCCCTCCGATCTGGCCGGTACACTGCTCCGGCTCCCCTCCGTCCAGTGCTCCGCTCCCCCCCGTGCTCTTGTCCGCTCCCCCCGTGCTCCAATCACCCCCCTGTGCTCCAATCACCCCCCCTGCACTCCGATCCACCCCCCCCGGTGCTCCGTTCCACCCCCCCGTGCTCCATTCCAGCCCCCCCGTGCTCCGTTCCACGCCCCCCGTGCTCCGTTCCACCCCTCCCGCACTCCGATTCCCCCCCCTGTGCTCCGATCCCCCCCCCGTGATCCCCCCCACCCCATCATACTTACCGATCCAGCCGGGGTCCCGTCCGTCTTCTCCCTGGGTGCCGCCATCTTCCAAAATGGCGGGCGCATGCGCAGTGCGCCCGCCGAATCTGCCGGCCGGCAGATTCGTTCCAAAGTGCATTTTGATCACTGAGATAGATTATATCTCAGTGATCAAAATAAAAAAAATAATAAATGACCCCCCCCCCCTTTGTCACCCCCATAGGTAGGGACAATAAAAAAATAAAGAAATTTTTTTTTTTCCACTAATGTTAGAATATCGTTAGGGGTAGGGTTAGGGTTAGGGTTAGGGTTAGGGCTAGGGGTAGGGTTAGGGGTAGGGGTAGGGTTAGGGGTAGGGTTAGGGTTAGGGCTAGGGGTAGGGTTAGGGCTAGGGTTAGGGTTTCGGTATGTGCACACGTATTCTGGTCCTCTGCGGATTTTTCCGCTGCGGATTTGATAAATCCGCAGTGCTAAACCGCTGCGGATTTATGGCGGATTTACCGCGGTTTTTCTGCGCATTTCACTGCGGTTTTACAACTGCGATTTTCTATTGGAGCAGTTGTAAAACCGCTGCGGAATCCGCACAAAGAAGTCACATGCTGCGGAATGTAAACCGCTGCGTTTCCGTGCAGTTTTTCCGCAGCATGGGCACAGCGATTTTTGTTTCCCGTAGGTTTACATTGAACTGTAAACTCATGGGAAACTGCTGCGGATCCGCAGCGTTTTCCGCAGCGTGTGCACATACCTTTAGAATTAGGCTATGTGCACACGGTGCGGATTTGGCTGCGGATCCGCAGCAGTGTTCAATCAGGTTTACAGTACCATGTAAACATATGAAAAACCAAATCCGCTGTGCCCATGGTGCGGAAAATACCGCGCGGAAACGCTGCGTTGTATTTTCCGCAGCATGTCAATTCTTTGTGCGGATTCCGCAGCGTTTTACACCTGTTCCTTAATAGGAATCCGCAGGTGAAATCCGCACAAAAAACACTGGAAATCCGCGGAAAATCCGCAGGTAAAACGCAGTGCCTTTTACCCGCGGATTTTTCAAAAATGGTGCGAAAATATCTCACACGAATCCGCAACGTGGGCACATAGCCTTAGGGTTAGGGTTGGAATTAGGGTTGTGGTTATGGTTAGGGGTGTGTTGGGGTTAGGGTTGTGGTTAGGGGTGTGTTGCGGTTAGGGTTGTGTTTAGGGTTATGGCTACAGTTGGGATTAGGGTTAGGGGTGTGTTGGGGTTAGTGTTGGAGGTAGAATTGAGGGGTTACCACTGTTTAGGCACATCAGGGGTCTCCAAACGCAACATGGCGCCACCATTGATTCCAGCCAATCTCGTATTCAAAAAGTCAAATGGTGCTCCCTCACTTCCGAGCCCTGACGTGTGCCCAAACAGTGGTTTACCCCCACATATGGGGTACCAGCATACTCAGGACAAACTGCGCAACAATTACTGGGGTCCAATTTCTCCTGTTACCCTTGTGAATCAAAAAAAATGCTTGCTAAAACATAATTTTTGAGGAAAGAAAAATGATTTTTTATTTTCACGGCTCTGCGTTGTAAACGTCTGTGAAGCACTTGGGGGTTCAAAGTGCTCACCACACATCTAGATAAGTTCCTTTCGGTGTCTAGTTTCCAAAATGGGGTCACTTGTGGGGGGTTTCTACTGTTTAGGCACATCAGGGGCTCTGCAAACGCAACGTGACGCCCGCAGAGCATTCCATCAAAGTCTGCATTTCAAAACGTCACTACTTCAATTCCAAGCCCCGGCATGTGCCCAAACAGTAGTTTACCCCCACATATGGGGTATCACCGTACTCAGGAGAAACTGGACAACAAATATTGGGGTCAAATTTCTCCTGTTACCCTTGGGAAAATTAAAAAATTCTGGGCTAAATAATTATTTTTGAGGAAAGAAAACGTATTTATTATTTTCACGGCTCTGCATTATAAACTTCTATGAAGCGCTTGGGGGTTCAAAGTGCTCACCACACATCTAGATAAGTTCCTTTGGGGGTCTAGTTTCCAAAATGGGGTCACTTGTGGGGGGTTTCTACTGTTAAGCCACATCAGGGGCTCTGCAAACGCAACGTGACGCCCACAGAGCATTCCATCAAAGTCTGCATTTCAAAACGTCACTACTTCACTTCCGAGCCCCGGCATGTGCCCAAACAGTGATTTACCCCCACATATGGGGTATCATCGTACTCAGGAGAAACTGGACAACAACTTTTGGGGTCAAATTTCTCCTGTTACCCTTGGGAAAATAAAAAATTGCAGGCTAAAAGATCATTTTTGAGAAAATATTTTTTTTTTTTTTCATGGCTCTGCGTTATAAACTTCTGTGAAGCACTTGGGGGTTCAAAGTCCTCACCACACATCTAGATTAGTTCCTTTGGGGGTCTAGTTTCCAAAATGGTGTCATTTCTGGGGGATCTCCAATGTTTAGGCACACAGGGGCTCTCCAAACGTGACATGGTGTCCGCTAATGATTGGAGCTAATTTTCCATTTAAAAAGCCAAATGGCGTGCCATCCCTTCCGAGCCCTGCCGTGCGCCCAAACAGTGGTTTACCCCCACATATTGGGTATCTGCGTACTCAGGACAAACAGGACAACAATATTTGGGGTCCAATTTCTCCTATTATCCTTGGCAAAATAGGAAATTCCAGGCTAAAATATCATTTTTGAGGAAAGAAAAATTATTTTTTATTTTCATGGCTCTGCGTTATAAACTTCTGTGAAGCACCTGGGGGTTTAAAGTGCTCAATATGCATCTAGATAAGTTCCTTGGGGGGTCTAGTTTCCAAAATGGGGTCACTTGTGGGGGAGCTCCAATGTTTAGGCACACAGGGGCTCTCCAAACGCGACATGGTGTCCGCTAACAATTGGAGCTAATTTTCCATTCAAAAAGTCAAATGGCGCGCCTTCCCTTCCGAGCCCTGCCGAGTGCCCAAACAGTGGTTTACCCCCACATATGAGGTATCGACGTACTCGGGAGAAATTGCCCAACAAATTTTATGATCCATTTTACCCTACTGCCCATGTGAAAATGAAAAAATTGAGGCGAAAAGAATTTTTTTGTGAAAAAAAAGTACTTTTTCATTTTACAGATCAATTTGTGAAGCACCTGAGGGTTTAAAGTGCTCACTAGGCATCTAAATAAGTTCCTTGGGGGGTCTAGTTTCCAAAATGGGGTCACTTGTGGGGGAGCGCCAATGTTTAGGCACACAGGAGCTCTCCAAACGCGACATGGTGTCCGCTAACGATGGAAATAATTTTTCATTCAAAAAGTCAAATGGCGCTCCTTCCCTTCCGAGCCTTACCATGTGCCCAAACAGTGGTTTACCCCCACATGTGAGGTATTGGTGTACTCAGGAGAAATTGCCCAACACATTTTAGGATCCATTTTATCCTGTTGCCCATGTGAAAATGAAAAAATTGAGGCTAAAAGAATTTTTTTGTGAAAAAAAAGTACTTTTTCATTTTTACGGATTAATTTGTGAAGCACCTGGGGGTTCAAAGTGCTCACTATGCATCTAGATAAGTTCCTTGGGGCGTCTAGTTTCCAAAATGGGGTCACTTGTGGGGGAGCTCCAATTTTTAGGCACACGGGGGCTCTCCAAACGTGACATGGTGTCCGCTAAAGAGTGAAGCCAATTTTTGATTCAAAAAGTCAAACGGTGCTCCTTCCCTTCCAAGCCCTGCCGTGCGCCCAAGCAGTGGTTTACCCCCACATATGAGGTATCAGCGTACTCAGGACAAATTGGACAACAACTTTCGTGGTTCAGTTTCTCCTTTTACCATTGGGAAAATAAAAAAATTGTTGCTAAAATATAATTTTTGTGACATAAAAGTTAAATGTTCATTGTTTCCTTCCATGTTGCTTCTGCTGCTGTGAAGCACCTGAAGGGTTAATAAACTTCTTGAATGTGGTTTTGAGTACCTTGAGGGGTGCAGTTTTTAGAATGGTGTCACTTTTGGGTATTTTCAGCCATATAGACCCCTCAAACTGACTTCAAATGTGAGGTGGTCCCTAAAAAAAATGGTTTTGTAAATTTCGTTGTATAAATGACAAATCGCTGGTCAAATTTTAACCCTTATAACTTCCTAACAAAAAAAAATTTTGTTTCCAAAATTGTGCTGATGTAAAGTAAACATGTGGGAAATGTTATTTATTAACTATTTTGTGTCACATATCTCTCTGGTTTAACAGAATAAAAATTCAAAATGTGAAAATTGCGAAATTTTCAAAATTTTCGCCAAATTTCCGTTTTTATCACAAATAAACGCAGAATTTATTGACCTAAATTTACCACTAACATGAAGCCCAATATGTCACGAAAAAACAATCTCAGAACCGCTAGGATCCGTTGAAGCGTTCCTGAGTTATTACCTCATAAAGGGACACTGGTCAGAATTGCAAAAAACGGCAAGGTCTTTAAGGTCAAAATAGGCTGGGTCATGAAGGGGTTAAGAGGGAAAAGTTTGTTAAGTTGAATGCCCGTTTATGTTTATTGTATAAATTGAGGGACGGAGGAATGGAGGTGGAGGAGGGGATAAAAAAGGTTAAAAAAGAAATTAAAGAGTTTTTGGAAGAGAAAGGGAAGAGTATTATTTTTAGGGCAAAAATTGATAGAATGGAGCAAGATGAAAGGTGTTCGAGGTTTTTCTTTAAAAAGGTTTTTGGGAAAAAGCAGAGTATGGGTGTTTTGAATGCAGAGGATGGAAGAGAGGTAAGTGGGGAGGATATGTGTGAACATGTGGCTAAGTTTTATGAGGAGCTGTATAGATAATAGAGTTGTAACTCGCATTATACATACAGGGAAAATAGAATATGCAATGATGTAAGTATAGACTACACAAGGAAATACCCCATGTATGTATGTCGAGGACTATATAGGGACAGCTGCGAACCTACCAGTTATCCTAATCACCACAAAAAATGCAGAAAAATCCCATAAAAATATAAACTTTATTAATATACAATAAAAAAGTGTACCAGAACAGATACAGAGGACACAAGTATGGAGACAAAAGAACTCAAGTGATAATACATAAAACAAAAGGGCCCAAGATCCCACCCATAGACAAAGCATACCATACTCCAATAATCAAGGATATCAATCCATAAGTATGGGCACAGTATGTATATATATACAATTATAATGCTGGTACCATGACCCGATATCCAACTAAGCAGCAAACAATGAGTAACACACTATACCTGGTATGCCTGGCAACGGGGGACCCAGAGCCCACCCCGACGCGCGTTTCGGAGCCACAGACCGGCTCCTTCCTCAGGGGGCGCAGGGAACAAACAGAGACAGCCATCTAAATATACACATTCTCTAGTAGAGCCAACCCAGAAATAATCACCTGCGCATTCAGAGACGCCACATCCGCAGATGCCGCCGACCACGGAGCCACCCCCACCCGCCGGAGCCGGAAACACGTGTAAAAACACGTGATACAGCCCCATGCGGCAGCGAGGACGCCGACATCGGCGGCTATTGCCAACCACGGCACACACGTCGCCAACCGGAACCGGAAACACGCGGGCCCACGTGATCCGGTATCCATGGCGACGGAGACGCCGCGGCCGCAAACTGCAGGAGCAGCGCCCACATGAACGCGACAGGGCAGAGTAAACAGGGGAGAGAACCGGACCCAAATGAAGGAGCACATACAGAGGGAAAAACCCTCATAAAACAGCATCTCCCAATCGATAGTCATAAATTCATCACTGCTCCACATATTACAAAATATACCAAATAATATGTATAAAAAAAAATAATAATAATGACAACAAAGGAGAATAACAGAAAATAACAGAAAATGCATACATAAATAATACAAACAAAAACCCCCAAACAAAGAAAACCCAATGCAAACTACATATACAACAATGTAGTAAATAAATACAAATGACATAAAACATGCATAAACAGACAAACAGGGCGACAGATGAGCTGACACGTATCCCGCTGGCATGACGTTATTCAGGTATATCTTCACCTATCCATATCAATAGCATCAATATAGATCAACCTAAATAACGATAAACACAAAATAATTAAATACCGAAAAATAAAAAATAAAAGCAGATTAAAAACAATGTACATAACACTTGAGATGAGAACAAGAATACTCAATAATCACGAAGGAAGATCACAGAAAGGGAGCAAATGAGATATTCTCATTCAATCCATGGGGGTGGGTTGTCCGCAATGTCCATATCCACCTCGTTTCCAATTGCGCCAGACGTTTGGCCAGATTTCCCCCTCTGATGTTAATGTGTAAGAGATCAATGCCACGGACGCGCAATAAAGTACTATCACTATGGTGGAATTCTCTAAAATGGCGCGGTAAGGTCTTAAGGGTGGCCACGTCCGCGCAGGAGGCTGCCGCCTGTATACCCAACACGTGCTCACGTACCCGGACCTTCAACTGCCGTGTGGTCAGACCCACATAGATCAGGCCACACGGGCACGTGGCATAGTATACAACATAACGAGATATACATGAAATGCGTTGTCTGATGGTGAATTGAACGGAGGAGTTCTTGAAGATTCCTAGGTACGGTGGAGGGGATAATTTGACCAGGGAAGAAAGAATCCGGTTTAAATATCTTCAAAATCTACAGGATGTGGTGCTGAAGCCGGCGGATAAGGGTGGCAATGTCGTTGTGTGGCCTAAAGTGATGTACGAGAGGGAGGCGTTTCGCCAACTCAATAATGCTGTATGTTACAAAAAACTTACGTACAATCCCCTCTCGGCATTTAGTGCAAAACTTGAGTTAATTCTCAAAAAAGCAGTGGACGACGACATTATCACCCAAGACCTGGCTTCGGCACTACTAGTTAAGGATCCGACTGTCCCCACACTGTATCTTCTTCCTAAGGTCCATAAGGATATTAAGTCACCACCCGGCCGACCTATCGTATCTGGGAGGGGGAACTTTTTGGAGCAAGTGAATAGGTGGATTGATTACCATCTGCAGCCTCTGGTGCTTGGCCTTCCTTCTTTCTTGATACTGGGGACTTGCTGCGCAGGGTCGACGGCCTGTGCTTAGGGGGTGATACTCTTCTGGCTTCAGTTGATGTTGAGTCCCTATATACTAATATCCGTCACTGTGATGGGCTGCGGGCTGTTAGATTTTTTCTTAGTACATCCATGCTTTCTGTAGCCCTGAGGGACCTCATCCTGGAGCTATTGGAGTTCACCCTTACACACAACTTTTTTGTGTTTAAGGGATCCTTCTACCTACAGCTCCAGGGCACCGCAATGGGTGCGGCCTTTGCGCCGGCCTATGCTGGGTTGTTCCTGGGGCTGTGGGAGAGGGATCTCTTCCTGTCTGACAAAGAGGGGTCGGTGGATCGTGTCCTGTTGTGGACGCGATACATTGACAATATCTTCTTTGTCTGGCAGGGCACCGCCGTCGACCTTGCGCAGTTTGTCTCCTCTTTGAACAGCAATGATCTTAATATACGTCTTACCCCGGTGTGGGACTCTGAGAGAATTGATTTTCTCGATGTTACCATCCGTAAGGATGGACGGGGCCTTCTCCAGACAGATATTTTTCGTAAGCAAACAGCCACCAACACCTTGTTGCATGCTTCTTCCTGTCATCCGCACCATATGATTCAGGCCATTCCAGTGGGCCAGTTCCTCCGGCTCCGTCGGATTTGTTCCACTGATGCCGATTTTGAATCACGAGCGGAGGAACTAAGACAACGCTTCCTGTCTAGGGGATATAGTGGCCGGTGTGTGAAGAGAGCGTACCACCGTGCTAAATATGCTAACCGTAATGAGTTATTATATAATAAAGCCACAAATAAATCTGTTGGGAATAGCACGGTTAGATTTATTACATCCTATAACCCTCAACATGCTAAGCTACGTCTGGCCCTCAAAAATGCCTGGCCCATCCTAAAGGTTGATCCAATCATTAAAAACTTCCTCCCGGATAATCCTCCAATTGCGTTCAGACGTGCTAAAAATTTGCGAGATCAATTGACGCGGAGCCACTATGTTGGGGAAAATACATCTACTTTTCTGGATGGCATGCGGCAGGGTGGCTGTGTTCCGTGCGGGAGGTGTGTCGCCTGCCCTAACATTGATAAGTGTACAACATTTGCTACCTCTGATGGTATGAAGCAATTCACCATCAGACAACGCATTTCATGTATATCTCGTTATGTTGTATACTATGCCACGTGCCCGTGTGGCCTGATCTATGTGGGTCTGACCACACGGCAGTTGAAGGTCCGGGTACGTGAGCACGTGTTGGGTATACAGGCGGCAGCCTCCTGCGCGGACGTGGCCACCCTTAAGACCTTACCGCGCCATTTTAGAGAATTCCACCATAGTGATAGTACTTTATTGCGCGTCCGTGGCATTGATCTCTTACACATTAACATCAGAGGGGGAAATCTGGCCAAACGTCTGGCGCAATTGGAAACGAGGTGGATATGGACATTGCGGACAACCCACCCCCATGGATTGAATGAGAATATCTCATTTGCTCCCTTTCTGTGATCTTCCTTCGTGATTATTGAGTATTCTTGTTCTCATCTCAAGTGTTATGTACATTGTTTTTAATCTGCTTTTATTTTTCGGTATTTAATTATTTTGTGTTTATCGTTATTTAGGTTGATCTATATTGATGCTATTGATATGGATAGGTGAAGATATACCTGAATAACGTCATGCCAGCGGGATACGTGTCAGCTCATCTGTCGCCCTGTTTGTCTGTTTATGCATGTTTTATGTCATTTGTATTTATTTACTACATTGTTGTATATGTAGTTTGCATTGGGTTTTCTTTGTTTGGGGGTTTTTGTTTGTATTATTTATGTATGCATTTTCTGTTATTTTCTGTTATTCTCCTTTGTTGTCATTATTATTATTTTTTGTTATACATATTATTTGGTATATTTTGTAATATGTGGAGCAGTGATGAATTTATGACTATCGATTGGGAGATGCTGTTTTATGAGGGTTTTTCCCTCTGTATGTGCTCCTTCATTTGGGTCCGGTTCTCTCCCCTGTTTACTCTGCCCTGTCGCGTTCATGTGGGCGCTGCTCCTGCAGTTTGCGGCCGCGGCGTCTCCGTCGCCATGGATACCGGATCACGTGGGCCCGCGTGTTTCCGGTTCCGGTTGGCGACGTGTGTGCCGTGGTTGGCAATAGCCGCCGATGTCGGCGTCCTCGCTGCCGCATGGGGCTGTATCACGTGTTTTTACACGTGTTTCCGGCTCCGGCGGGTGGGGGTGGCTCCGTGGTCGGCGGCATCTGCGGATGTGGCGTCTCTGAATGCGCAGGTGATTATTTCTGGGTTGGCTCTACTAGAGAATGTGTATATATAGATGGCTGTCTCTGTTTGTTCCCTGCGCCCCCTGAGGAAGGAGCCGGTCTGTGGCTCCGAAACGCGCGTCGGGGTGGGCTCTGGGTCCCCCGTTGCCAGGCATACCAGGTATAGTGTGTTACTCATTGTTTGCTGCTTAGTTGGATATCGGGTCATGGTACCAGCATTATAATTGTATATATATACATACTGTGCCCATACTTATGGATTGATATCCTTGATTATTGGAGTATGGTATGCTTTGTCTATGGGTGGGATCTTGGGCCCTTTTGTTTTATGTATTATCACTTGAGTTCTTTTGTCTCCATACTTGTGTCCTCTGTATCTGTTCTGGTACACTTTTTTATTGTATATTAATAAAGTTTATATTTTTATGGGATTTTTCTGCATTTTTTGTGGTGATTAGGATAACTGAGGAGCTGTATGCAGTGAAGTGGAGGGATGAGGCTTTGGAGGAGGATGTACTAAGTGTATTAGAAAATAAATTGAGTGAGATGGAGAGAGAGAGAGTGATGGGTGAGGTGACAGGTGATGAGGTATGGAAGGTAATGAATAGCATGGCGTTAAATAAGACTCCAGGAGAGGATGGTCTTCCTATAGAGTTTTATAGGGTGATGTGGCATGTGATTGGTAAGGATTTTGTGGATGTGTGTAAGTATATGTGGTCTAGTATGGAGGTGGCTGAGAGTATGCGTGCAGGGATGGTTGTGTTAATACCTAAAAAAGGAGATTTGAAGAGTTTAAAAAATTGGAGACCGATAACGTTGTTGAATTGCGATTATAAGATCTATGCGAAAGTAATGGCGAATAGGATGCGTGATGTGATAGAGAGTGTGATTGGGGATGAACAGTGTTGTGCGGTGCCTGGGAGACGTATACATGAGTGTGTGTGTATGTTGAGAGATTGTTTGTGGGACTGTATGAGTCGGAAGAAGAGTGTATTTGTTTTGAGTTTGGACTTTGAAAAGGCGTATGATCGGTTATCACATAGTTTTTTGTTCCGGGTATTATTGAGAATGGGGTTTCCGCCTGATTTTGTTTGGAGGGTGAGGAGCTTATATAAAGACATTTATAGTTGTGTTTTGATGAATGGTTCTGTGGGTAGAAGAGTGAATGTTTTTTCAGGTGTGCGACAAGGTTGTCCTTTGTCTCCTGTGGTTTTTATTTGTGCGATTGAACCGTTGCTTTGTATGTTGAGGAAAGATAAAGTGATTAGAGGAGTACAAGTGCCAGGAGGTGGAGGGAGGGAATGGAAGGTTAGTGCTTATATGGATGACGTGTGTGTGTTGTGTGATTCAGAGTATTCTGTGAGGCGGGTGAAGTTATTAGTGTCTATTTTTTGTGGTGCGTCAGCATTTAAGGTGAATTGGGAGAAGAGTGAGTGTAAGGTTTTTGGGGGAGGGGTTTTAAGTAAGGATGTAGGAGTGAATGAGGTGACTGGGTCTATTAAGGTTTTGGGGGTGAAATTTTCAGAGAGTTTGGATGGGAAAGAAAGTTGGGATGATGCAAAAGGAAAGGTTGAGCGGAAGTTATGTTTTTGGAAGATGAGAAGTCTTTCGTTTTTTGGAAAAATCTTAGTTATTAAAAGTGTGATTTTGCCTATTTTCTTATATATTGCAGTGGTCTTTCCGCCGGGGTATATGTGTATGAGAGGGTTAAATAGGATTCTGTTTGTGTTTTTGTGGAATTCTAGAATGGAGAGGGCTAGGAGGGAGGTTTTAGTGAAACGTTTAGAAAAAGGTGGGTTGGGTTTTCCAAACCTTGAGGTGTTTCTTGGTGTAAATATTGTGGTTTTTGTGTTGAGGGTGATTAGGATGGATGGCAAGTTTTCTTGTCTGTGTAGGTTTTTGTTTGGGGCGTATTTATTTCGTTTGAAGTGGCGAGAGAGGGATCTGAGGTATCCGGTTGCTTTTGACGTGCCTAGATGGTATGTGTGGGTTTATAAATTTTTGGTGAAGTATGAGTTATGTGATGTGGATGTTAGGTTGTTGAGTAATAAGAAGGCTGTATATAGGATGATTGAATGTAGAGAGACAGAGTGTGGAATAAACATGGTAAGAGGGAATGATATAGAAAAAGTATGGAAGAAAGTGCGGTTAGACGGTATGACGAATAGGCAGAGTGAGATTGTGTGGCAGTCTTTGCATGGAGTGTTACCAGTTAGAGAATTTCAGAAGAATCGTGGGTTGGGGAGAAATGATATGTGTCCGAGAGGTGGGTGTGGTGGAAGGGAAAGTGTAATACATGTGTTTTGGAATTGTCATTATGCTAGGGAGGTGATTGGAAGAATGGGACCGTTGTGTAAAGAATTGTGTGGTGTGAGCTTGTTATCATTCGAGTTGTTTATGTTTGGCTTGGGAATGTGTGATGGAGTGAAGGAGAGAGTGTTGTGGTTAATAGTTGCATGTATAAAAGAAGTATTATGGGATGTGAGGAATGTGTATGTTTTTAAGAGAAAGGAAATTGTAGAAAAGAATAGTCTAAAAGTGATTTTGGGGAAGATGTATGTGTGTTTTCTATGGGATAAAAGAATAAGGGGGGAGGTGGATGCCGAAGGGATTTGGAAGGTGAAGAAGTGGAGATACCTTGTAAATATGTCTTGACTTGCTTTTTCTGATGTTGTATTAAACTGAAATTTTCCGATGATGATGGGAACAGCTTTTGTGTTTTGGATTTGACGCAGCTGTTTGGGATTTTTCTTTGGTCTTGGATTTCTGGACCGTGGATTTTCCCATCTGAGGGAAAAAAAAAAAAAAAAAAAAAAAGAAAAAAAAAACAGCTGTCTGTGGATGGATACCATGTTTTGGCATAGGTGGTTTTCCTTTTTGGATGCTGCCCTTCCCGTGGTTGTTCCTTCCTGGTGAAAGACCTGGCTATTTAATGCTTGCGTTGAGAAACACGTGATGGTGTCTCCGCTGCTTTTCTACATGCATTTGCATATTTCCCATAAGGGATGGGAGCAGTGTTCTGGATCACTGCGTTGAGAAACATGTGATGGTGTCTCCGCGGTGTTGGATGTTTTGATCTCCCCGAGGTCATTCATCCTTATGTTTATAGTCAATAGGGAGTATGACCTACAGTCCTTCCTATGATAATGACGGCCACCCTAACCCCTTCACATATATATCTATGACCTCTGTCATCACCAACATCTACACTGGTTAACAGTATTAAATACAAGGACATCTAGTGATCTCATGCTATGTGTCATGTGACAAAAAGGGTATTCGTTTTACTCAGATTTACAGTACTGTCCACAACTAATAAAAGTTATACCTTCCAGTGCTTAGTAGATGCGAGCCAAACGTCCCAATATATACTGTTTATATACTGTTTGTTTAATGTGGAATACAGTTATTCATTGTATTAATCGCATTGCTTTTCTCTTCTCACAGAGCCGCCTGTATTGAATGCACCACGCAACCTCTCTCCCTGATTCATCCTTCTGGACTTTTGGAATATCCCTTTTCTACCTGACTGCTATAATGAACACCATCCACTAGTTCTCTCTTAGCTATTCCATTCACCGCACAGTGATACCAGCGTCTATCCCACCCAAGATGGCACCTGGGACATAAGTCCATACAGGATAGAGAACACAGTGCATTAGATCCAGCACTGATCTCACCAAACATGGTGCTGACACACTGGTCTACCCAGGGTGGAGCACACAGGTCACTTCCTGTGATGCGTCTAGTCCCACCCCTTTTCTATATACAGCGCCCCACCGGCACTATAGCTCACACAACAAGCGGGGGATGCTGCATTGGAGAGATCATCACGCCGCCCACTGAATCACCACTGGTAAGGACGCACACTTATCCATCTGCCATGGGACTCACCCTTGGTTCCTATGACCATAACAATATTGTTGTCAATAGGGTGAACTCGTTACATAGAGAAACCTTGGGGCCTTATAGCGTACATCTATACTCCCTAACAGACGGCTGGTAGGAGTGTACCCACTATTACACACGGAGGGAGCGCCTTCACCCAGGCACCAGATCAGTACCAGTGAGCAATATAAACCAACTTTTTTTTTCTTTTTTTCCATAGTCATCAGCTGTGTACATATGACAAATTATGCCTTCATTTTAATTTCGATGATAGGTTCCTCGGGACACACTATAAAGTTATATGGTGACCTTTTGCCTTACCTGGGAGTTTTCGGTCAGTGACATAATCACTACAGCTTTACATCATATATGCATTCCATAAAATTATTCTTACACTTATCCTTTGCATTATTTTTTACTATTGTTTGGTTAGGCTCTATAGACGGTCTTGGACCCACTATAGTACTCGCAAGTACACAGTGGTTATTCCCACCATAGCAACGGTCTGTCTCCTCACTCCTACCACTTACCTGAGCCACCATACCCTGTACTCTTCATATAGCCACATTACCTAGCCCTGTAGCCTATCCTATATTCCACTATATTCCACCATATTGGGATTTAAACAGCACCTAGCAGTCAGGTGTACTTCTTGATGATCAGTCTCTCTTTTCTCCATTTATTCCTCCTTTGCTTCTGAGCACGGAGATCACGCCAGATTGGCTGTTGTTGTTATTATGATTTTGTATATGTTACTTGTGTCTTTGAAGGATTTTGTACCAATGACATTGTCATGCATGTATATTGTCATTTAATTATGCACCCTTTGATCATGTATCGCAGTTCCTGATGAAGGTCCAGTGAGGACCGAAACGTTGTTTTTTTTGCTGGACTGCATTAAAAATCTTCAAATTAAACAAAAGTTGAGTGACAAGTTATATATTTATATTGGTCTTGTTTAGACCTGATGAGACTATGCGGGTAGCCAATTGCAGTAATGCCACAAGCAAGATGGCTACGGCATTACAGTGGCTGTCAGGCAATTCTCACATATTCATTTGTTGTCTACAAAGTGCCAAACGTGCAGGGCAGAGACTCAAGCTCTTCCTCGAACATCCAAAAAATTCTACTGAGTAACGAGCATTCCGAGCACACTGATGCTCGAACAAGTAACGAGTAGTGATGAGCATGCACGCTCATCACTAGATATAAGACATACAGGTATTACTCTTATCAGCATTCTACGTATAACCTGTATGCCCATATTAATAGTTACGATAAATAATAAAAAAAATTGTCTCCATTAAGATTCCGCTTCTGTGCAGTGTGACAAAACACTCTGGGATCGCCTTTGCTGGGGTCAAAGGACACGTGGTTTGTGCATTGAATCTGAGGCGTACAGCAGGTTTCTGAGCAGGCTGACCTCAGGTCAGATTTATTAACGTGAAAGCAACACAAAAAACAAAACATAAAAATAAATCCTAGCCTGTCCGGCACTAACTAAACAAATACGTTGCTATCTCAACAACTGGGGGGGGGGCTTCTCCCACCCAGCTAACATCACACAATTTCTTGAGCAGAGCCCTTCACTCACGTTTGTCCCACACAGGCAGGCAATCTGTGTGCCCCAGGCAGACACTGGAAACACCAAGCTGGTCATCTTTTATTCCTGCAATCATTAACCCATTAGCACCCTGAAGATACTAAGTGGCCTAATTCACATAGGACAAACACCTGGGCGAGATATACCTGCCTCCAACTACCACACCAGCATGAGTCTTACATATCCCCCCCCCCTTGCTCAGACCACTCCGGTCGAGCAAGAACACTTTTGAAACAGTGCACTCGGGATAGGGCATCGGCGTTCCCCATCTGCACCCCAGGTCGGTGCTCCACCGTAAAAGAGTAAGCCTGCAGGGCAAGGAACCACCGGGTTACCCGACTATTACGGTCTTTGTGGAGGTGCATCCACTTGAGAGGGGCATGGTCTGTGACCAGCCTAAACTTCCTACCGGCCAGGTAATACTTGAGGGAGTCGAGAGCCCATTTAATGGCTAGGCACTCTTTTTCAACCACCGCATACCTCTGCTCATGTGCATTCAGTTTCCGACTGAGATAGAGGACCGGGTGTTCGACTCCGTCCCTCACCTGGGAAAGTACAGCTCCGACACCAGTATCAGAGGCATCAGTTTGTACCACAAACTCGCTGCTGAAGTCAGGAGTCACTAGTACGGGCTGAGAGCACAAAGCCCGTTTCAGGCTGTGGAAGGCCTCTTCAGCAGCTGAGGTCCATTTTACCATGACGGAACCCTTCCCCTTGGTAAGATCCGTCAAGGGAGTAGCCATGGCTGCAAAATTGTGTATGAACCGGCGATAATAGCCGGCAATCCCCAGGAAAGCCTGCACTTGTTTCTTGTTCACTGGTTGTGGCCAGCCCTGAATTGCCTGTATTTTGTCGATCTGGGGTTTAACCACTCCTCGGCCAATCACGTAGCCCAAGTATCGGGCTTCTTCAAGCCCGATGTGGCATTTCTTGGGGTTTGCCGTTAAACCTGCATCTCGCAGGTCATCAACCACCGCTTGTACCTTCTGGAGATGAGTTTCCCAGTCCATGCTGTAAATTACGATGTCATCCAGGTAGGCAGAAGCGTACTGTCTGTGAGGCCTCAAGACTCGATCCATCAATCTCTGGAACGTTGCGGGAGCTCCGTGAAGTCCAAACGGCATATAGACATACTGGAACAGACCTTCCGGTGTAGCAAATGCCGTCTTCTCTCTGGCCGCCTCCGCCAGAGGAATCTGCCAGTACCCCTTTGTTAAATCCAGGGTCGTAATGTATCGGGCTTTACCAAGCCGGTCGATCAACTCATCGACCCGGGGCATAGGGTATGCATCAAATTTAGAAACTGCATTCAGTTTCCTAAAGTCATTACAAAACCGGATGGAGCCATCCGGTTTAGGTATCAACACAATTGGACTGGACCAGGCGCTGTGTGACTCCTCAATGACTCCTAAGTCCAACATTGCCATCACTTCCCGGGAGACGGCTTCACGGCGGGCTTCCGGAATCCGGTAGGGCTTCACATGAACAGTGACGCCAGGCTCTGTGACAATCTCATGTTTCACCAACTTAGGAGAAAAACTGTCGGTTCTGTAACAAAAATTGCTTAACCTCAGATTTTTGTCGTTCTGAGAGAGTCTCAGCAACCTGCACCTCTGGTACAGTAGGTGAACAAACTGGACGGGGCAGATCCGCCGTTAGGGCAGAGCGGTCTTTCCAGGATTTTATCAGATTCACATGATAAATCTGTTCCGGTTTTCTCTTACCCGGCTGGTACACTTTATAGTTCACTTCACCAACTCTTTCTCGGACCTCAAATGGGCCCTGCCATTTCGCCAGGAATTTACTATCCACCATAGGGATTAGGACCAACACCCTATCACCGGGTGCAAATGTACGGACCTTAGCGCCTCTATCATAACTTTGCCTCTGGGCTCCCTGGGCCTGTAACATCTGGTCCCTAACAATGGGCATGACAGCGGCAATACGATCCTGCATTTGTGTTACATGGTCGATCACCGTTTTAAAGGGAGTGACTTGACCTTCCCAGGTTTCTTTTGCGACGTCCAGCAGTCCCCGGGGACGACGGGCGTACAACAGTTCGAAAGGCGAAAACCACATGGAAGACTGGGGAACTTCCCTAATGGCAAACAGCAAATAGGGTAACAAGTAATCCCAGTTCTTCCCATCTTTGTCTATCGCCTTCCGGAGCATCTGTTTTAAGGTTTTGTTGAAGCGCTCAACCAGGCCATCTGTTTGAGGGTGATAGACAGACGTACGCAACGGGTCTATTTGTAAGAGCCTGCAGAGCTCCTTCATTACCCTCGACATGAAGGGAGTCCCCTGGTCGGTGAGTATCTGTTTTGGAATTCCCACCCGACTAAACACTTGTACCAATTCCTTGGCGATTGTCTTGGTAGCTGTGTTACGCAAAGGGACGGTTTCCGGGTAACGAGTGGCATAGTCCATGATGACGAGGATATGTTGGTGCCCACGTGCGGATCGGGGAAGGGGCCCAACCAAATCCATCCCAATTCTCTCAAAAGGGACCCCGATGATAGGAAGGGGTACCAAAGGGCTACGGAACTGAGATTTAGGGGCCGCGATTTGGCTCTCTGGACAGGACTCTCAATATTTACGCACATCACAATGTATTCCAGGCCACACAAAACAATGCAATATCCTTTCTGTGGTTTTCTGTACCCCCAGATGTCCCCCCATTATATGTCCGTGGGCCAAATCCAGTACCTTCCGCCGATAAGGTTTGGGTACCACTAACCGTTGCACTGTGTCTTCCCCTTTTTTTTCTACCTGGTAGAGCAAATCATTTTCAAGAACCATATACGGGTACGCTAGCCTAGTGTCAGGTTCTACGGGTACCCCATCTATCATTTTTACATTTTTCCTAGCCGGAGTCAGGGTAGGATCTTTCATTTGCTCGCTGTGGAAGTCATCCACCTGGACTCCCAAATCTGGCAGGCAGGATGCCGGATGGCTGTCTGCCTCCGCCTCTCGCTGAGGTTCCTCAGTTTCCTCTGTTTCCCCCGCCATGACGGAGAAGGGGTACTGAAGGTTAGATTCACTAACCTCCCCAGCAACATCTTCCTGTGGGGTCTCCTCTAGGGACTCGGGACCTCCAGATGGCATGGGAGAAGATTCACGGGTACAGCTACCGTGAAGGAGCAACTGATTCTCCCACAACTGCCAGAAATAGGGAAAATCCCTGCCCAGGATTACATCCTGTAACAATGCGGGAACGAGTCCCACTTTGTGCTGCACTGACCCATAGGGAGTAGAAATCCATATGACCGCTGTTAAGTACGAGCGGGTGTCACCATGCACACACGTCACAGAAAACTTGTCAGACGGACCAGACGGAAGTGCCACCAGACTAGCTTTCACCAGAGTCACCACACTTCCAGAGTCTAGTAATACCACAACATTTTTCCCATCAACAGATAATTCACACAGGTGTTTCACTGTATCATTTTGACCCGCATTCACACTCACTAGCTGTGTAACCAAAGACATGCGTTTTCTAGAGTCTATAACGTCGCACTGCATGGGTTTAGCGGCAACAGGACAGTTCGCAGAAACATGACCCTTCTCATGGCAGCGGAAACACCTAACAGGTCCCCTACTGAGACCACCGTCCAATACTCTTGGTCTCGGAGTGCGAGCAGTCCCGGACTCCTCCCCCACAGTTTTAAGCGATTTTCCTTCACCCGTGGTCCCTGGAACAGTCTTACCGGTTCCACGAGGAGGAGGCACAGACCGGGGGTTGGCGGGGCCGTCGGGAAGTCCTTCTGCCACGGAATAACGCTCGACCAACTCCACAAGTTGATCTGCTGTCGTGGGATTTCCTTGGCTTACCCACCTTTTCAGCGCTGGGGGTAGTACTCTCAGGTACTTGTCCAGGACAACCCGCTGGATTATTTCGGGTATTGTCAGTACCTCGGGTTGCAGCCATTTCTTTGTCAAGTAGATCAGGTCGAACATCTGAGACCGCGCCGGTTTATCTTGCTGGTATGTCCACTGATGTACCCTCTGTGCACGGACAGCCGTCGTCACACCCAGCCGGGCCAGGATCTCAGCTTTCAGCTTCTCAAAGTCCTGAGCGACCTCCGGGTCCAAATCATGGTAAGCTTTTTGGGCCTCGGCGGAGAGAAACGGGGCAATCAAATCGGCCCATCGTGCCTTCGGCCACTTCTCTCTCAATGCCGTCCGCTCAAACGTTGTCAGGTATGCCTCGACGTCATCTTCTGCAGTCAGCTTTTGCCAGTATCGACTCACATGGATCCTTCTGGACTCTGCTTCCGGGTCAGCATCAGGCATGCTCACCAGGCGCTGCGCCACCTGTTGGAGAAGTTGGCGGTCTGCAACCGTCATGTCCAGTAACTCCTTCAGCTGTGCGGCTATCAAGCGATTAGCTTCGTGCTGTGCGGCAGTGGCCTGCTGCTGTACGGCAGTGGACTGTACTAAGGCCTTCACCACATCTTCCATGCTGTCGCCTGTGCCACGGTATGCCCACATTCTCCACCACAATGTGACAAAACACTCAGGGATCGCCTTTGCTGGGGTCAAAGGACACGTGGTTTGTGCATTGAATCTGAGGCGTACAGCAGGTTTCTGAGCAGGCTGACCTCAGGTCAGATTTATTAACGTGAAAGCAACACAAAAAACAAAACATAAAAATAAATCCTAGCCTGTCCGGCACTAACTAAACAAATACGTTGCTATCTCAACAACTGGGGGGGGGGCTTCTCCCACCCAGCTAACATCACACAATTTCTTGAGCAGAGCTCTTCACTCACGTTTGTCCCACACAGGCAGGCAATCTGTGTGCCCCAGGCAGACACTGGAAACACCAAGCTGGTCATCTTTTATTCCTGCAATCATTAACCCATTAGCACCCTGAAGATACTGAGTGGCCTAATTCACATAGGACAAACACCTGGGCGAGATATACCTGCCTCCAACTACCACACCAGCATGAGTCTTACATATCCCCCCCCCTTGCTCAGACCACTCCGGTCGAGCAAGAACACTTTTGAAACAGTGCACTCGGGATAGGGCATCGGCGTTCCCCATCTGCACCCCAGGTCGGTGCTCCACCGTAAAAGAGTAAGCCTGCAGGGCAAGGAACCACCGGGTTACCCGACTATTACGGTCTTTGTGGAGGTGCATCCACTTGAGAGGGGCATGGTCTGTGACCAGCCTAAACTTCCTACCGGCCAGGTAATACTTGAGGGAGTCGAGAGCCCATTTAATGGTTAGGCACTCTTTTTCAACCACCGCATACCTCTGCTCATGTGCATTCAGTTTCCGACTGAGATAGAGGACCGGGTGTTCGACTCCGTCCCTCACCTGGGAAAGTACAGCTCCGACACCAGTATCAGAGGCATCAGTTTGTACCACAAACTCGCTGCTGAAGTCAGGAGTCACTAGTACGGGCTGAGAGCACAAAGCCCATTTCAGGCTGTGGAAGGCCTCTTCAGCAGCTGAGGTCCATTTTACCATGACGGAACCCTTCCCCTTGGTAAGATCCGTCAAGGGAATAGCCATGGCTGCAAAATTGGGTATGAACCGGCGATAATAGCCGGCAATCCCCAGGAAAACCTGCACTTGTTTCTTGTTCACTGGTTGTGGCCAGCCCTGAATTGCCTGTATTTTGTCGATCTGGGGTTTAACCACTCCTCGGCCAATCACGTAGCCCAAGTATCGGGCTTCTTCAAGCCCGATGTGGCATTTCTTGGGGTTTGCCATTAAACCTGCATCTCGCAGGTCATCAACCACCGCTTGTACCTTCTGGAGATGAGTTTCCCAGTCCATGCTGTAAATTACGATGTCATCCAGGTAGGCAGAAGCGTACTGTCTGTGAGGCCTCAAGACTCGATCCATCAATCTCTGGAACGTTGCGGGAGCTCCGTGAAGTCCAAACGGCATATAGACATACTGGAACAGACCTTCCGGTGTAGCAAATGCCGTCTTCTCTCTGGCCGCCTCCGCCAGAGGAATCTGCCAGTACACCTTTGTTAAATCCAGGGTCGTAATGTATCGGGCTTTACCAAGCCGGTCGATCAACTCATCGACCCGGGGCATAGGGTATGCATCAAATTTAGAAACTGCATTCAGTTTCCTAAAGTCATTACAAAACCGGATGGAGCCATCCGGTTTAGGTATCAACACAATTGGACTGGACCAGGCGCTGTGTGACTCCTCAATGACTCCTAAGTCCAACATTGCCATCACTTCCCGGGAGACGGCTTCACGGCGGGCTTCCGGAATCCGGTAGGGCTTCACATGAACAGTGACACCAGGCTCTGTGACAATCTCATGTTTCACCAACGTAGGAGAAAAACTGTCGGTTCTGTAACAAAAATTGCTTAACTGTTATGGCTGGCAATCAGGCAACACAGCGTGCAGTAATCAGCGCACATACAGAGATCTGGCAATAACCAAAAACAATAGGACGAGCTCTGAGACGTGGAATCTCTGTAGACTGCAGTACCTGATCTATCCTCACACAACTATAAGCAGCAGTGGATTGCGCCTATCAACTACCTATGCAACTCGGCACTGCCTGAGGAGCTGACTAGCCTGAAGATAGAAATACAAGCCTGACTTACCTCAGAGAAATACCCCAAAGGAATAGGCAGCCCCCCACATATAATGACTGTTAGCAAGATGAAAAGACAAACGTAGGAATGAAATAGATTCAGCAAAGTGAGGCCCGATATTCTAGACAGAGCGAGGATAGCAAAGAGAACTATGCAGTCTACCAAAAACCCTAAAACGAAAACCACGCAAAGGGGCAAAAAGACCCACCGTGCCGAACTAACAGCACGGCGGTGCACCCCTTTGCTTCTCAGAGCTTCCAGCAAAAGTTAATAGCAAGCTGGACAGAAAAAACAGAAAACAAACTAGAAGCACTTATCTAGCAGAGCAGCAGGCCCAAGGAAAGATGCAGTAGCTCAGATCCAACACTGGAACATTGACAAGGAGCAAGGAAGACAGACTCAGGTGGAGCTAAATAGCAAGGCAGCCAACGAGCTCACCAAAACACCTGAGGGAGGAAGCCCAGAGACTGCAATACCACTTGTGACCACAGAAGTGAACTCAGCCACAGAATTCACAACAGTACCCCCCCCTTGAGGAGGGGTCACCGAACCCTCACCAGAACCCCCAGGCCGACCAGGATGAGCCACATGAAAGGCACGAACAAGATCTGGGGCATGGACATCAGAGGCAAAAACCCAGGAATTATCTTCCTGAGCATAACCCTTCCATTTGACCAGATACTGGAGTTTCCGTCTAGAGACACGAGAATCCAAAATCTTCTCCACAATATACTCCAATTCCCCCTCCACCAAAACAGGGGCAGGAGGCTCCACAGATGGAACCATAGGTGCCACGTATCTCCTCAACAACGACCTATGGAATACATTATGTATGGAAAAGGAGTCTGGGAGGGTCAGACGAAAAGACACCGGATTGAGAATCTCAGAAATCCTATACGGACCAATAAAACGAGGTTTAAATTTAGGAGAGGAAACCTTCATAGGAATATGACGAGAAGATAACCAAACCAGATCCCCAACACGAAGTCGGGGTCCCACACGGCGTCTGCGATTAGCGAAAAGCTGAGCCTTCTCCTGGGACAAGGTCAAATTGTCCACTACCTGAGTCCAGATCTGCTGCAACCTGTCCACCACATAATCCACACCAGGACAGTCCGAAGACTCAAACTGTCCTGAAGAGAAACGAGGATGGAACCCAGAATTGCAGAAAAATGGAGAGACCAAGGTAGCCGAGCTGGCCCGATTATTAAGGGCGAACTCAGCCAACGGCAAAAATGACACCCAATCATCCTGGTCAGCGGAAACAAAACATCTCAGATATGTTTCCAAGGTCTGATTGGTTCGTTCGGTCTGGCCATTAGTCTGAGGATGGAAGGCCGAGGAAAAAGATAGGTCAATGCCCATCCTACCACAAAAGGCTCGCCAGAACCTCGAGACAAACTGGGAACCTCTGTCAGAAACAATATTCTCAGGAATGCCATGTAAACGAACCACATGCTGGAAGAACAAAGGCACCAAATCAGAGGAGGAAGGCAATTTAACCAAGGGCACCAGATGGACCATTTTAGAAAAGCGATCACAGACCACCCAAATGACCGACATTTTTTGAGAAACGGGAAGGTCAGAAATGAAATCCATCGAAATATGTGTCCAAGGCCTCTTCGGGACCGGCAAGGGCAAAAGCAACCCACTGGCACGTGAACAGCAGGGCTTAGCCCTAGCACAAATTCCACAGGACTGCACAAAAGCACGCACATCCCGTGACAGAGATGGCCACCAGAAGGATCTAGCAACCAACTCCCTGGTACCAAAGATTCCTGGATGACCGGCCAGCACCGAACAATGAAGTTCAGAGATAACTTTACTAGTCCACCTATCAGGGACGAACAGTTTCTCGGCCGGACAACGATCAGGTTTATTAGCCTGAAATTTCTGCAACACTCTCCGCAAATCAGGGGAGATGGCAGACACAATGACTCCTTCCTTGAGGATACTCGCCGGCTCAGATAACCCCGGAGAGTCGGGCACAAAACTCCTAGACAGAGCATCCGCCTTCACATTTTTAGAGCCCGGAAGGTATGAAATCACAAAATCAAAACGAGCAAAAAATAACGACCAACGGGCCTGTCTAGGATTCAAGCGCTTGGCAGACTCAAGATAAGTAAGGTTCTTATGATCAGTCAAAACCACCACGCGATGCTTAGCACCCTCAAGCCAATGACGCCACTCCTTGAATGCCCACTTCATGGCCAGCAACTCTCGGTTGCCCACATCATAATTACGCTCAGCAGCAGAAAATTTCCTGGAAAAGAAAGCACATGGTTTGAACACTGAGCAACCAGAACCTCTCTGTGACAAAACCGCCCCTGCACCAATCTCAGAAGCATCAACCTCGACCTAGAACGGAAGAGAAACATCAGGTTGACACAACACAGGGGCACAGCAAAAACGACGCTTCAACTCCTGAAAAGCTTCCACGGCAGCAGAAGACCAATTAACCAAATCAGCACCCTTCTTGGTCAAATCGGTCAATGGTCTGGCAATGCTAGAAAAATTACAGATGAAGCGACGATAAAAATTAGCAAAGCCCAGGAATTTCTGCAGACTTTTTAGAGATGTCGGCTGAGTCCAATCCTGGATGGCCTGAACCTTAACCGGATCCATCTCGATAGTAGAAGGGGAAAAGATGAACCCCAAAAATGAAACTTTCTGCACACCGAAGAGACACTTTGATCCCTTCACGAACAAGGAATTAGCACGCAGTACCTGGAAAACCATTCTGACTTGCTTCACATGAGACTCCCAATCATCTGAGAAGATCAAAATGTCATCCAAGTAAACAATCAAGAATTTATCCAGATACTCACGGAAAATGTCATGCATAAAAGACTGAAAAACAGATGGAGCATTGGCAAGTCCGAACGGCATCACCAGATACTCAAAATGACCCTCGGGCGTATTAAATGCCGTTTTCCATTCATCTCCCTGCCTGATTCTCACCAGATTATACGCACCACGAAGATCAATCTTAGTAAACCAACTAGCCCCCTTAATCCGAGCAAACAAGTCAGATATCAATGGCAAGGGATACTGAAACTTAACAGTGATCTTATTAAGAAGGCGGTAATCAATACATGGTCTTAGCGAACCATCCTTCTTGGCTACAAAAAAGAACCCTGCTCCCAATGGTGACGACGATGGGCGAATATGTCCCTTCTCCAGGGACTCCTTCACATAACTGCGCATAGCGGTGTGTTCAGGTACGGACAAATTAAATAAACGACCCTTAGGGAATTTACTACCAGGAATCAAATCGATAGCACAATCACAATTCCTATGCGGAGGTAGGGCATCAGACTTGGACTCTTCAAATACATCCTGAAAGTCCGACAAGAACTCTGGGATGTCAGAAGGAATGGATGACGAAATAGACAAAAATGGAACATCACCATGTACTCCCTGACAACCCCAGCTGGTTACCGACATAGAGTTCCAATCCAATACTGGATTATGGGTTTGTAGCCATGGCAACCCCAACACGACCACATCATGCAAATTATGCAGTACCAAAAAGCGATTAACTTCCTGATGTGCAGGAGCCATGCACATGGTCAGCTGGGCCCAGTACTGAGGCTTATTCTTGGCCAAAGGTGTAGCATCAATTCCTCTCAACGGAATAGGACACCGCAAAGGCTCCAAGAAAAATCCACAACGTTTAGCATAATCCAAATCCATCAGATTCAGGGCAGCGCCTGAATCCACAAACGCCATGACAGAATATGATGACAAAGAGCACATTAAGGTAATGGACAAAAGGAATTTGGACTGTACAGTACCAATAACGGCAGAGCTATCGAACCGCCTAGTGCGTTTAGGACAATTAGAAATAGCATGAGTAGAATCACCACAATAGAAACACAGTCTGTTCAGACGTCTGTGTTCGTGCCGTTCTACTTTAGTCATAGTCCTGTCGCACTGCATAGGCTCAGGCTTACTCTCAGACAATACCGCCAGATGGTGCACAGATTTACGCTCGCGCAAGCGACGACCGATCTGAATGGCCAAGGACATAGACTCATTCAAACCAGCAGGCATAGGAAATCCCACCATTACATCCTTAAGAGCTTCAGAGAGACCCTTTCTGAACAAAGCCGCTAGTGCAGATTCATTCCACAGAGTGAGTACTGACCATTTCCTAAATTTCTGACAATATACTTCTACATCATCCTGACCCTGGCATAAAGCCAGCAGATTTTTCTCAGCTTGATCCACTGAATTAGGCTCATCGTAAAGCAATCCCAGCGCCTGGAAAAATGCATCAACATTACTCAATGCAGAATCTCCTGGTGCAAGAGAAAACGCCCAGTCCTGTGGGTCGCCGCGCAAAAAAGAAATAATAATCAAAACCTGTTGAATAGGATTACCAGAAGAATGAGGTTTCAAGGCCAAAAATAGCTTACAATTATTTCTGAAGCTCAGGAACTTAGTTCTGTCACCAAAAAACAAACCAGGAATCGGAATTCTTGGTTCTAGCATCGATTTCTGATCAATAGTATCTTGAATCTTTTGTACATTTACAACGAGATTATCCATTGAGGAGCACAGAGCCTGAATATCCATGTCCACAGCTGTGTCCTGAAGCACTCTAATGTCTAGGGGAAAAAAAAGACTGAAGACAGAGCTAAGAAAAAAAAATGATGTCAGGATTTCTTTTTTCCCTCTATTGGAAATCATTGGAGGGGCTCCTTGTACTGTTATGGCTGGCAATCAGGCAACACAGCGTGCAGTAATCAGCGCACATACAGAGATCTGGCAATAACCAAAAACAATAGGACGAGCTCTGAGACGTGGAATCTCTGTAGACTGCAGTACCTGATCTATCCTCACACAACTATAAGCAGCAGTGGATTGCGCCTATCAACTACCTATGCAACTCGGCACTGCCTGAGGAGCTGACTAGCCTGAAGATAGAAATACAAGCCTGACTTACCTCAGAGAAATACCCCAAAGGAATAGGCAGCCCCCCACATATAATGACTGTTAGCAAGATGAAAAGACAAACGTAGGAATGAAATAGATTCAGCAAAGTGAGGCCCGATATTCTAGACAGAGCGAGGATAGCAAAGAGAACTATGCAGTCTACCAAAAACCCTAAAACGAAAACCACGCAAAGGGACAAAAAGACCCACCGTGCCGAACTAACAGCACGGCGGTGCACCCCTTTGCTTCTCAGAGCTTCCAGCAAAAGTTAATAGCAAGCTGGACAGAAAAAACAGAAAACAAACTAGAAGCACTTATCTAGCAGAGCAGCAGGCCCAAGGAAAGATGCAGTAGCTCAGATCCAACACTGGAACATTGACAAGGAGCAAGGAAGACAGACTCAGGTGGAGCTAAATAGCAAGGCAGCCAACGAGCTCACCAAAACACCTGAGGGAGGAAGCCCAGAGACTGCAATACCACTTGTGACCACAGAAGTGAACTCAGCCACAGAATTCACAACACTTAACCTCAGATTTTTGTCGTTCTGAGAGAGTCTCAGCAACCTGCACCTCTGGTACAGTAGGTGAACAAACCGGACGGGGCAGATCCGCCGTTAGGGCAGAGCGGTCTTTCCAGGATTTTATCAGATTCACATGATAAATCTGTTCCGGTTTTCTCTTACCTGGCTGGTACACTTTATAGTTCACTTCACCAACTCTTTCTCGGACCTCAAATGGGCCCTGCCATTTCGCCAGGAATTTACTATCCACCGTAGGGATTAGGACCAACACCCTATCGCCGGGTGCAAATGTACGGACCTTAGCGCCTCTATCATAACTTTGCCTCTGGGCTCCCTGGGCCTGTAACATCTGGTCCCTAACAATGGGCATGACAGCGGCAATACGATCCTGCATTTGTGTTACATGGTCGATCACCGTTTTAAAGGGAGTGACTTGACCTTCCCAGGTTTCTTTTGCGACGTCCAGCAGTCCACGGGGACGACGGGCGTACAACAGTTCGAAAGGCGAAAACCACATCGAAGACTGGGGAACTTCCCTAATGGCAAACAGCAAATAGGGTAACAAGTAATCCCAGTTCTTCCCATCTTTGTCTATCGCCTTCCGGAGCATCTGTTTTAA
Source organism: Ranitomeya imitator (assembly GCF_032444005.1). NCBI lineage: Eukaryota > Metazoa > Chordata > Amphibia > Anura > Dendrobatidae > Ranitomeya > Ranitomeya imitator. The sequence goes on from NC_091286.1 coordinate 530,733,910, forward strand.
GGTTTTGTTGAAGCGCTCAACCAGGCCATCTGTTTGAGGGTGATAGACAGACGTACGCAACGGGTCTATTTGTAAGAGCCTGCAGAGCTCCTTCATTACCCTCGACATAAAGGGAGTCCCCTGGTCGGTGAGTATCTGTTTTGGAATTCCCACCCGACTAAACACTTGTACCAATTCCTTGGCGATCGTCTTGGTAGCTGTGTTACGCAAAGGGACGGCTTCCGGGTAACGAGTGGCATAGTCCATGATGACGAGGATATGTTGGTGCCCACGTGCGGATCGGGGAAGGGGCCCAACCAAATCCATCCCAATTCTCTCAAAAGGGACCCCGATGATAGGAAGGGGTACCAAAGGGCTACGGAACTGAGATTTAGGGGCCGCGATTTGGCTCTCTGGACAGGACTCTCAATAGTTACGCACATCACAATGTATTCCAGGCCACACAAAACAATGCAATATCCTTTCTGTGGTTTTCTGTACCCCCAGATGTCCCCCCATTATATGTCCGTGGGCCAAATCCAGTACCTTCCGCCGATAAGGTTTGGGTACCACTAACCGTTGCACTGTGTCTTCCCATTTTTTTCTACCTGGTAGAGCAAATCATTTTCAAGAACCATATACGGGTACGCTAGCCTAGTGTCAGGTTCTACGGGTACCCCATCTATCATTTTTACATTTTTCCTAGCCGGAGTCAGGGTAGGATCTTTCATTTGCTCGCTGTGGAAGTCATCCACCTGGACTCCCAAATCTGGCAGGCAGGATGCCGGATGGCTGTCTGCCTCCGCCTCTCGCTGAGGTTCCTCAGTTTCCTCTGTTTCCCCCGCCATGACGGAGAAGGGGTACTGAAGGTTAGATTCACTAACCTCCCCAGCAACATCTTCCTGTGGGGTCTCCTCTAGGGACTCGGGACCTCCAGATGGCATGGGAGAAGATTCACGGGTACAGCTACCGTGAAGGAGCAACTGATTCTCCCACAACTGCCAGAAATAGGGAAAATCCCTGCCCAGGATTACATCCTGTAACAATGCGGGAACAAGTCCCACTTTGTGCTGCACTGACCCATAGGGAGTAGAAATCCATATGACCGCTGTTAAGTACGAGCGGGTGTCACCATGCACACACGTCACAGAAAACTTGTCAGACGGACCAGACGGAAGTGCCACCAGACTAGCTTTCACCAGTGTCACCACACTTCCAGAGTCTAGTAATACCACAACATTTTTTCCATCAACAGATAATTCACACAGGTGTTTCACTGTATCATTTTGACCCGCATTCACACTCACTAGCTGTGTAACCAAAGACATGCGTTTTCTAGAGTCTATAACGTCGCACTGCATGGGTTCAGCGGTAACAGGACAGTTCGCAGAAACATGACCCTTCTCATGGCAGCGGAAACACCTAACAGGTCCCCTACTGAGACCACCGTTCAATACTCTTGGTCTCGGAGTGCGAGCAGTCCCGGACTCCTCCCCCACAGTTTTAAGCGATTTTCCTTCACCCGTGGTCCCTGGAACAGTCTTACCGGTTCCACGAGGAGGAGGCACAGACCGGGGGTTGGCGGTGCCGTTGGGAAGTCCTTCTGCCACGGAATAACGCTCGACCAACTCCACAAGTTGATCCGCTGTCGTGGGATTTCCTTGGCTTACCCACCTTTTCAGCGCTGGGGGTAGTACTCTCAGGTACTTGTCCAGGACAACCCGCTGGATTATTTCGGGTATTGTCAGTACCTCGGGTTGCAGCCATTTCTTTGTCAAGTAGATCAGGTCGAACATCTGAGACCACGCCGGTTTATCTTGCTGGTATGTCCACTGATGTACCCTCTGTGCACGGACAGCCGTCGTCACACCCAGCCGGGCCAGGATCTCAGCTTTCAGCTTCTCAAAGTCCTGAGCGACCTCCGTGTCCAAATCATGGTAAGCTTTTTGGGCCTCGCCGGAGAGAAACGGGGCAATCAAATCGGCCCATCGTGCCTTCGGCCACTTCTCTCTCAATGCCGTCCGCTCAAACGTTGTCAGGTATGCCTCGACGTCATCTTCTGCAGTCAGCTTTTGCCAGTATCGACTCACATTGATCCTTCTGGACTCTGCTTCCGGGTCAGCATCAGGCATGCTCACCAGGCGCTGCGCCACCTGTTGGAGAAGTTGGCGGTCTGCAACCGTCATGTCCAGTAACTCCTTCAGCTGTGCGGCTATCAAGCGATTAGCTTCGTGCTGTGCGGCAGTGGCCTGCTGCTGTACGGCAGTGGACTGTACTAAGGCTTTCACCACTTCTTCCATGCTGTCGCCTGTGCCACGGTATGCCCGCATTCTCCACCACAATGTGACAAAACACTCTGGGATCGCCTTTGCTGGGGTCAAAGGACACGTGGTTTGTGCATTGAATCTGAGGCGTACAGCAGGTTTCTGAGCAGGCTGACCTCAGGTCAGATTTATTAACGTGAAAGCAACACAAAAAACAAAACATAAAAATAAATCCTAGCCTGTCCGGCACTAACTAAACAAATACGTTGCTATCTCAACAACTGGGGGGGGGCTTCTCCCACCCAGCTAACATCACACAATTTCTTGAGCAGAGCTCTTCACTCACGTTTGTCCCACACAGACAGGCAATCTGTGTGCCCAAGGCAGACACTGGAAGCACCCAGCTGGTCATCTTTTATTCCTGCAATCATTAACCCATTAGCACCCTGAAGATACTGAGTGGCCTAATTCACATAGGACAAACACCTGGGCGAGATATACCTGCCTCCAACTACCACACCAGCATGAGTCTTACAGCAGTAGCATCTATCGGTGATTTGATACATGCTACTGCACAGTCATCGGGGGGTTGAGCCATCTTGGAAGAGGCTTTTTTTCTCTAGCAAGATGGTGCTGCCGGCAACTGCGCAGCAGCTATTGGAAAGCCGATAGCTGCTACTGTGCAGGCGTGGCCGGCGCTATTTTCAATCTGATTTTTATTAATGAATTTATGGATTTTATCAAGACCAATAATTAAATTCACATTATGGATGCGATCATGCTGCAGCGCAGGCGCCTGCCTGCAGAAGGTGATTTAAAAAAAAAAGTATATATAATATTCATTATGTAAACTAGGGGGCAGGTCGTCATTGAGGGATCAGTGACTTGTCAGACTCTATATTTGTGAATACCTAAGCAGAACACCACATGAAGACATCCCCAAAGCAAGAACATATCATTAACTCAAAACTGAAAATAAATATTAAATAACCACAAGACGGATTTCATCAACCAAGATATCATTTTAATTAGTAGAACGGCGCCAACATGACGCTGTCTGCAGGTTACTGTGCACAATCCTGCTGAAAGGTTCCCTTTAAGGGCATCTCTTAGAGTATTCACACAGGTTCAATGATTTCCTTTATTTTTGAAGTTGCAGTCCATAAAGATTTGCCATTATTTAGAGCCACTTAACTCTGACTCTTTCTCAGCAGGTCACTCGGACTCTCACTTGCACACTTTGTCTATCACCTCCTGCTGCTAACCAAGGGGCTCACCTGTTTTATGCATTTGATCTTTTTAGAACAGTGCTATGGTATTCTGCACGAGTAATGTAAAACTTTTGTACAGCATTGTAGGATGTGGTGATCATGCATGTACAGGAGATGTGTAACACAATAACCACCGGGAAGGACAAGAGAAAAGTGGTATGCAAAACCAGTGATCACCAACAAGTATATAAAATTTTATTACATCATGGACAACATATGAGAAAACGAACATATTGAAAACATTTAAAAGAGGAACCAATTATGGCCTACAAGAACCACACACCAGCAACAGCCTATAATATGGCCATTGGAGGTCCCAGGAATGGATGGTGGGGAATATATCAATATAGGGTGCAGAGCATGTAAACACAGACAAAAAAAGTGCAACAGTGCCAAATAGTGGAATATATTGAATATTCAATAAGCACAAAAAGTACAGGGTCCTCAAACCTATATATGCATGCGAGCATGGATACAGACAGCAAAATACATATGTAAACCAGAACCCATAGATATACTGTGTTGAATATATAAGGTCCTCACTAATCTATGTCATACAAGATGTTATGATAAATGATGCAAAAGTACAAGAAATGCAAAAATGAATAAACATATTGGCAAAAGAAGCAATTCAGAGGACATCTGTAAACAATACTTAGCACTTAAATAGAGTGAGCGCCCCTATGCACATAAGATGCCATTCATAATGGGAGTGGAACCCCACACGTATCGACATAAAGTGTCTTCCTCAGGGGTAGTTTGTCATAAAAGGGGCAGTTCGTCATATGTTTATATATCATAAATTATCAAAAGAAAATAGTTACCAGCTGGTTGGAGCTGAACGGCATTTGACATGCAGCGCTTGTGGTCTGAATGCGCATGCGCTGCTATGGATGGAAGTCAGGAAGAGTTTGTTGTTAGAAGTATCCGAGGATATGATGCGCAAAACCCAATGATCAGGGTGTGCATGCATTGCGGCCATGTTGGCCTGAAGTCAGCAGTACAAGAGGCTGTGTGTTCTCTGTGTTTACCGGAAATGAGAGACACATGAGGCTAGGAACGTATGGCGAGCTCCGACGAGTGGGACAACAATCTCAACATCTTTATACCATAAGGAAACAGTGACCAATGCCTTACTTCACTACCTCAGTTTCCATCCAGCCCATCTACACAACGGGATCCCCAAAGGATAGTTTCTGCGGCTCAGGAGAAATTGCAGCAACTTTAATGACTTTTGGACGCAGTCACAGGATCTCACCAGGAGATTTGTTGCGAGAGGTTATCCACGAAGAATTATCTCAGACGCATATCAACATTCACACTGTAGTGATCATCAGGAAATACTTAAATCACGGTATAGACAGCCACCCCAGAACATTAACCTCATCACAACAACCAATGGAGGGATATCTATAATGTTTTAGAGAAAAATTGCAACATCATATTAAGTGAACCGAAGCTTCACCCATTCATCACAGACAAGCCAAAGATCATAGCAATGTGAGCTAAGAACCTAAAGGACCACCTTACAAATAACCTATTCAGACAGGCAACCCATAGACTTACATCGGGTAACAGTATTATTGGTTCTTCTCCTTGTGGTGGATGAACATTTTGTCCCTTTATGATCATCGATGCTAGTGTCCCTATTCCGAATTCTCACATACAGGTTTGATCAATGGCATATTTCAACTGTCGCTCTCGGAATATTGTATATGTCCCAGTTTGTGGATGTCAGAAGATATAAGTGGGACAAACCACCCAGGAACTTAGACGTAGGGTGCAGCAGCATATTTCGAGAAAAGCTACAGTGCATAAAGACCAACTGAAAGGTTAAAAGCTTACATCTGTTGCTGCACATTTTTTGACTAAGCATGCAGGCTCTAGCAACAGCCTACAGGTAATGGGGATTGAGGCGGTCAGGACTAGCATTAGGGGAGGGGGTGTTACTAATTTATTGTTATGCTGTGACTCTAAATGGATTTATCGCTTTAACAGTCTGGTCCCTTTTGGGCTAAATGAGGAGCTTTTGTATACTGGCTTTCACAAACAGAAATAATTAAGTTTAGTTGTCATAGTCACTTATTGTCCTCTTTTGTTTTTCGCATAAATTCTTATATCTTCTTCTTTGGCACTCTTCGACTCTGCTATATTGTAATACCAACTGATGTCACTTTCGGATCATTCACTCAGCATCTTAGAGATGAAGTTCCTTCGTGCTCTTCCACTTTTATTTATTTTGGATTTTTTTACTTACCTTGGCCTTTGGCTCTCATTGTTCACGTTAGTGTACACTTTTTCACTTATCCCTCTGTATGGTTCACTGTGTTGATTATACAACAATCATCGTCACTTTTTAATGTACACTTATAGGTGCATCTCATAAAATTATAATATCATCAAAAAGTTAATTTACTTCATTTCTTCAATATAAAAAGTGAAACTCATATATTAGATAGAGTCATTACAAACAGAGTGATCTATTTCAAGTGTTTAGTTCTGTTAATGTTGATGATTATGGCTTATTGCCAATGAAAACCCAATCCTTATGTGTATCATGCCCTTCTGTTCTCAGAGCGGTTCCGCTTAAAGGTGCATCTTGTGATGCCCATGCGTATAAATATATTCTGCTTTATTAATATAATAGAGAATATCTCTTGCTTTGTGATTTCCTGCTGGGTATTGATAGTTCCACTGTAACATCGATGCATTGTTATATTGTGAGCCATGATATTTTGTTCAATCGTGACTTTTGAGGTATGGTCGTGGTTGGAAGTATAGAGTGAAATCATTGTCTTCAGACATATAAGTCTTAAAAAGCCACTTAAAAAGTGAAGAGACCCCTAATATTATAGGTTTTGTAAAATTAAAACATTCTGCTAAAATTTGAACCCTTCTAAGATTCTAACAGAAAGAAAGACATCTCAAAAAAATTCTGCTGTAAAGTATGAGTATGGTAAAGGTTTTGATTTTTTAAACCATTTAATACAATGTGACTTTCTGTTTTAGGGCATACCAATTAAGAGTTTGGAAATAACTAATTTTTTAAAATTTTCCAGACTTTTTTGTCATTTTCACCAAGTTTCATATATTTTAATTAAGAAATGCAAGTCTTATCAACCTAAATTTACCATTACCTTAAAGTACAGAGTGTCATGAAGAAACAGTGTCAGAATCACTGGGGTGTGCAGAAGTATTCTAGACTTTACTATAAAAAGTGATACAAGTCAAATTTGAAAAATTAAAACTGTTTGAAACTGACTTTGGCGAAAAGTGGTTAACCTGATGTAAGTATAAAATTATATACAGGTAACCTAATTCACATTAACAACTGCTTCATCAAATAATAGTGCATAACCATAGCTTACAAAATGTGCTCTAAGAAGCAATAATACTTTTCAACGGAAATCTGTTCGCCATTTCATTTCACATACGGGTGAGTGTTAAACAATCTTATGAATTTTCAGGGAAACCGCCACACACTGCACTGTGTGACTCCTTCAATAAAAGAGAGATTTTATGTGCCTTCTGGACTTTAGAACCTGGCAAGCTAAAATATAACAGCAGTGGAAGCTGATTTGTGGTTTGCCTCTGACTGGCAATTTATCAAATTACAATAAAAACAAGAGTTATAATTTAAATTCTGCCCATGCTAGCAAAGACTTGTCACAAAACAGCAGCCAATTTCCAGGCTCTTGAATTCTCACTTTATTCTTTGAAGTTGTTTTGTGGAGAGATGGGAATCCTACTTTGAATTGCTAAGAAACATTTGAAAGACGAGAACTGAAGATCCACAGATAACAGAGGCTTCACTCATTTCCTGTGTAGGAGGATCTGATGGTCGCTGACATTTAAATGGAACCATTTTGAATTAGAAAGAGTTTCTTAGGATGTTGTTGGCACAACAGCAGGGAACAGACCTAAAAATGGAGAATGTTGTCAGTTTCAGGTTTGAAGTCTTATTGATTTCAATCAAATAATGTTACTTCATCATGAATGTTATTCGCTTTCTGTGCCTAAAATAAGTACAATAGAGCTCAAATTTTCCTAGAAAAAAATGTAATAAAACTTTACCTATATTTCCAAAGTCACTTTAAAAATAATTTCTCATTTCTTATTACACTATTTTTCAATCTGGAAACCAAAAAAGAAATGGACACCAGAGGTAAAAATAACTAATTTATTAAAGAATATATTTAAAAAAATTTTTTTGAACAACAATAATGAAAATAATAATAAATGATGCAAAAGAAAAGGGGAAGGCAACACAATAGTGCCACGTACAAATAGCCACACCGATAATAAATATAAGCAATAGAATGTAAGCTACTCCTGTCATATAAGGCTTTTAAAGGCAGTGAATTATAAACAGTTTAATATGTAACATACATGGAAATGGTAAAGAAACTACCAACCATATGAGAAAACAATAATACCCAATAAATATAGGAAAAAAAAAAGTTTTAACGGAGTGAATCTCTCATAAGAGCAAAGCTAAATAAGACAGGGCTAAATATAGAGGGGGTTCATATATAGCAGGGTACAAAAAGCAGCATATGAATAAATATACAGTGGGGCAAAAAAGTATTTAGTCTGTCAGCAATAGTGCAAGTTCCACCACTTAAAAAGATGAGAGGCGTCTGTAATTTACATCATAGGTAGACCTCAACTATGGGAGACAGACTGAGAAAAAAAAATCCAGAAAATCACATTGTCTGTTTTTTTTAACATTTTATTTGCATATTATGGTGGAAAATAAGTACTTGCACTATTGCTGACTGACTAAATACTTTTTTGCCCCACTGTATAAGGGGGAAAAACCCATGCAATAGAAAGGCTGCATAAATAATAAATAATAGCCTGTGAACCAACCTGTAGCTGTACATGGAAGAGGAGGCCCCAACGCGCGTTTCGCACAATAGCTTCCCTGGGAAGCATCTTCCCAAACATTGCACTCCTTGTGACTGTACCCCTTGCCTCTGGGTCAGGGCAATGGGAGGGTCTGAGAAAACTGTCACAGAACTTTACCAGTGTTCCTCTGCCTCTGCTGGAGTGCAGTTGTGTCTGTCTCGCCTGTACTCCTTGGTTGTCCAACAAATTATGACGTCTGCCGCCAGCGTTCTCAGATGGGAAATTTTTTTTAGTAGTTGCACAACAAGGACCGTCTGGTCCTACACTATTTTAGTAGACCTGTCTGCGTCTGGAAAAAGAGATTGAAAGTTCTCCTTGGGTCTAGAATGCGAGGGTCACGGGAAAGGCAGCACAAGTTAAAGTCAGCCATGCGTGCCAGACTGCTAACAGGCAAGACTTCCATGTCCTCACCAATAGGACAACTGACCATGCTGTCCTCCAACTCCTTTTCCTGTTTATTCTCAGGTCATCCACGCTGAACAGATGGTATGACAGTTGTGCTTGTAGTACCGTCTACAGTGCATGAAAGTAGCTCCTGTTCTTCCTCTTCCTGTTCCTCATTGTCTACCAATCCACGTTGGGCTGACATGAGGCTGGGCTGTGTGTAATCTCCCTGTATGGTTCCTTGCTCCATGTCCACGTGCTCCGCCTGCAATGCATCCTCTTTCATAGTGAGCAGAGAGCTTTTCAGAATGCAGAGAAGTGGGATGGTGACACTATTTATGGCATCATCGCCACTCACCATCTTGGTGGACTCCTCAAAGTTTTGTCAAATGGTACATATGTCTGACATCCATGTCCACTCCTGAGGTATTATGTGTGGAGTCTGAACTGAATAACGACGGCCATGTTGAGGCTGGTAGTCAACAACTGCCCTCTTCTGCTCACATATCCTCTCCAACATATGAAGGGTAGAATTCCAAAGCATGGGGACATCACACACCATTCGGTGAGCCAGAAGCTGCAAACGATGCTGAAGCATGGCTGAAGCTGTAGCTGACTTTCTAAAATGGGCACACATCCAGCGTACTTTTACAAGCAGATTCAGCAGCTCCGGGTAGCTTTTAACAAACCATTGAACGACAAGGTTAAGCACATGGGCCAGGCATGGTACATGTGTGAGCTCATCTCACCTCAGAGCAACCACCAGATTCCGGCCATTGTCACACACGACCATGCCTGGCTCTAGGTTCAGCGGTGTCAGCCACAAATCTGTCTGCTCTTTCCGAGCTGTCCACAACTTTTCAGCATTGTGTGGTTTGTCACTTCAGCAGATTAGCTTCAGCACAGCCTGTTGCCGATTGGCTGAGGCAGTGCTGCAGTGCTTCCAGCTTGTGATTGGTGTGCTCATTTTCAGAGATGGAGGCTGAAGAGGAGGAGGTGTAGGAGCTGTAGACTGTGGGGACAACCCTGATTGACATAAGGCCCCAATCCTCAGCATCGGGAGGATGTGTTCCATCCCAAGGTGCGACTGGGTCCTGGGTTCCACTATGTTAACCCAGTGTGCCATCAGTGAGTTGTAACATCCCTGCCCACAAGCACTTGTCCATGTGTCCATGGTCAGGTGCACATTCCCAGTAACAGCATTGTTGAGGGCATGGGTAATGTTGTGGGACACATGCTTGTGTAATGCCGGGACAACACAACGGGAGAAATAGTGGCGGCTGGGGACAGAGTACCATCAAGTTGTGGAAAGCTTCCATCTCCACAAGCCTAAAAGGCAACATTTCGAGTGGAAGCAGATGAGAAATGTGAGAATTTAGTACTGTGGCTTGTGGGTCATTGGTTGCGTATTTCCGCTGACTGAGGTATGGACAATGACTGAGGTATGGACAACTGAAGGCTGCGCAGGGACAAAGACGTGGACATGCTTGATGATGGTGCTAGTTGGCTGTGGGCAATGACAGGTGCAGGGCCCGAGGCATCTTTGCATGCACTGTTGACAGGGGATTGGCTTGCATGTGCAAAAGTGGAAGTAGCAGTGGTGTCACCCGCAGACACTGTTCCTGGAGCCTGGGGTTCTGCCCACAAAGTTGGGTGCTTTGCTGTCGTAAGCCCGATCGTGCTGGTGGTGTTCAGTCTGGTAGTTTTGCTACCACTGCTGATGCGGGCATGGCAGGTGGTGCAAATGGCCTGTTTGGGGTTATCGGCAGAGTCTTTAAAAACAACCAAACTCGTGAAGACCTAACAGTTGGACTGGCAACTTCCGTTATGTTGGTGTTATGGGGAAAGGATGCACGCTTTCTGTCTGCGGCCACCACACTGCTTTTTCCTGCCCATTGAGGTGCTATGCCTCTTTCCCCATGTGTGCTGCTTTCCTTGCTCTGCATGTCCTCCTGCCAGGTTGGGTCAGTTACTATATCATCCACCACCTCATCTTTCACATCCGCACCCTGGTCCTCCTCCTGACTTTCTGGCAATTGTGTCTCATCATCATCTACCTCTTGTGGCACTTTCCCACCATCATCTTCGTGTGACCGTGGCTGCTCAAATATTTGGGCATCAGTACATGCGATCTCATCTTGTCCCTCCTCAAGTGAACTGGCCGAGGGTCCCGAATCTGTAAATGGAAAAGTGAACAGCTCTTTGAAATGTCCAAGGGTGGGTTGAGTTGTCTCTGGGCACTTGGCATGGTGGGAGGAAGGAGGATCAGGGTGAGTAATATGCGGTCCAGACTCACGGCTACTCAGACTTGACTGTGTGGAAGACATGGTGGTGGTGTGGAAAAGTGACTGGAAGCATTATCCGCTATCCAACCAACAACCTTTTGACACTGCTCTAGGTTCAATAGTGGTGTGCTGCGGTTCCCTAGTAATTGGGACAGGAAGATTGAGGAAGATGTGGGTGTTTGTTGTGTCCCAATTTCAGCTTGCCCACAGCCTTGGCCTCTACATGCACCATCAGCATCACGTCCACTTCCCCATCCCTTGCCACACACCTTGCTCATTTTAAATGAACTACTGCAATATTTTCCACGTTCACTGCAAATGGCTGAATTTGGAGCAAATCTATATGTGATCAGTGTGCGTAAAAACCACAGTTTAAATTATCTGGACTGTAAATAAAAATTGCTCTTTAAAAAAAAACAAAAAACTTTTATTAATAACTAGGGTAAGACACAGCAAAACCAGTTCAAAGGAGCCCTCAAATGCCACAATTTTTAGCCCACAGATAGAGGAGGCGTTTGACAGAGATACCACACTGTTCAATATGTGGCCTGTATATTTTTAATTTAAACAGAAAAATGCTGTTTAGAACTGGGGTAACAGACAGCAAATACAGTGGGATGTAGGCCTGAAATGCCCAAATTTGTAGCCCACAGATAGATCAGGCATCTGACAGAGGTACCACAATGCTCAATATGTGGCCTGTATTTTTCGTTTTCTTACACCCAAAATACTGCATAGAACGACGGTAGCAGACAGCAAATACAGTGGAATGGAGGCCTGAAATGCCCAAATTTGTATCCCACAGATAGATCAGGCATCTGACAGAGGTAACCAAAAACACCAGAGAGAAAGCAGTCATAAGTCCAATTATATGCAAATTACAAACAAATCCTTATTAGGAATGACAGGTGAACGAACGGCAGAGAGAGGATCCCCCATGGTATCCTCAACACGCAAAAACAGGGCAGAAGTGGGTCCACATACATATATCCATTATTTACGATAAATACAAAAAATAATTTATCATGTATATAGGTAATACAGTCACAGCTGACATATATTACAAACAGGAGATATCAAGAATACTCATATATGCAAAGAGATACATACCCGTATGTAAGGTGTATGGATAGGTGCGCTCCCACTAAGCGCCCACCCCGATGCGCATTTCGGCTGATGCCTTTCTCAAGGGGTAACATACAGTACTCACGAATTCAGTATTTATAGCTACCAGGCCGGATATTTTAGCGCCCAAACCCCCCCTCCATAGCGTCATCAAAGCCGGTCATCGGCACAGTTAGACGGCACCGGAAACACATGGGCCCATGTGATCCGGGGTCATCAGCACCAAAGCGTCCGAGACCGGAAGTGACGCTCGCAGACATGCGCATTAAGATGAACCACTGCCATCTCGACGAATGACCAACACAATTGGATAACTCTAGGAATAAATGTTACATAGAGAGCACAAACTATATATTCATAAACACATAGTACATAGATGCAATACACAACATATGCTAGATGGTATATATGATATACATAGTGTACATAGTATACAGAAACAGATAGACAGGGTATCCATATAGACACATTGCAGATAACCATATATAATATATTCACTAGTGACAGTGCAATACAAACATATAATGGGCTCCACCAGATGTACATACTAGTATTAGGATGGTATACAGTAACTGCAACAAAGTATAGTATATATATATCCATATATGCGCACATCCTCCTATTTTATATCCACAGGAAATTTCAAAATAATGATCCAACAATGTTAGTGTCTTCTTACAATATTCATCAAGCAAAAACCCAATGTGCGATGCCACAACAGAATTACAGAATTACAAAATAAAAATCTGACAGAGGTACCACAATGCAGCAACATCTAGCCAAATTAGTTCTCATGCTTCGCACTGACGAGGGCCAACAGCCCGAAACACTGTGTCTGCGAATTGAGATACTGATTTGGCTTTTATCCTAAGTCATATTGCATGACTTGTTAAAGGGTTGATTGTGACTTGTAGGCTCGCTACTTCCAACAGGTGGCACTATAGAGTTTAAGTCCTCTTTTTCTCTGAAGAGGCAATTTGCATATTACATTTCCCATAGGAGCATTGTATGGCGAATAAGCCTCCTTACCTTGACAAGCCAGAGCTGGTATCTCACTCTCCATTAGGAGAAACGTTGCCCCTTGTCTACGAATTGAGATACTGGTTTGGCTTTTATCCTAAGTCATATTGCACGACTCGTTAAAGGGTTGATTGGGACTTGTAGGATCGCTACTTCTAACAGGTAGCGCTATAGAGTTTAAGTCCTCTTTTTCTCTGAAGAGGCAATTTGCATATTATGTTTTCCAGAGGAGCATTGCACGGTGAATAAGCCTCCTTACCTTGACAAGCCAGAGCTGGTATTTCGCTCTCCATAAGGAGAAACGTTGCCCCTTAGACCCCATTCCAGAGCCTCTCAATTTGCACAATATGTGGCCTGTATTTTTGTATTTTTTAAACCCAAAATACTGTATAGAACTTGGGTAACAGACAGCAAATACAGTGGAATGGAGGACTGAAATGCCCAAATATGTATCCCACAGATTGATCAGGCATCTGACAGAGGTACCACAATGCTCAATATGTGGCCTGTATTTTTATTTTTTTACCTCAAGATACTGTTTAGAATACGTTGAACAGACAGCAAATACAGTGGAATGGAGGCCTGAAATGCCCAAATTTGGAGCCCTCAGATAGATCAGGCATCTGACAGAGGTACCACAATGCTCAATATGTGGCCTGCATGTTTGTATTTTTTAAACCCAAACCCAAAATACTGTACAGAGCTTGGTAACAGACAGCAAATACAGTGATATGGAGGCCTGAAATGCCCAAATTTGTAGCCTACAGATAGATCAGGCGTCTGACAGAGGTTCCACAATGCTCAATATGTGAACAAGCAAAAAAAAAGGTGGGGCTCTGGATTGCTTTGGAATATAATAATCAGGATTAAGATGCCAAAAATCTATATACCTACATACAGTACCTGCATGCCTTGCACTGATATGTTTAGAGCCACATACACTCCACTGCCTACCTAGAACTGCAATCTATATAATCCGTAATCAGTCCTTAGAAGAACTGTTGGTTTAGCTGAATTTGTGTCAAATCTGATGGTATACCCACACTAACTGATAACCCCCAAATCTGACCCTATCTTGGCCCCAGCTGTCCCTACACTGTCTGAATCAGGAGCAGAATGTGGTGAGCAGGGCGGCGTGAGGTCTCTTATAGACCTGACGATCCTGTGCGGCCAGCCAATCACTGTAATGCCACAACCAAGATGGCTATGGCATTACAGTATGTGGCAGACAATCCTTGCATGTTGATTGGCTCTGTAAAGAGCTCCAAACATACAGGGCTGGGACCCGGGCTCCCTCAGAGCAAACTCGGAAATGCTCGGTGCTTATTGAGTACCGCGAGTACAGCGATGCTTGGGCGAGTAACGAGCATTACCGAGTATGCTCGCTCATCACTAGTCACTTGTCTTATCTATTGCATTATTCCTGTGTTCTCCGCTGCGGAAATATGTGACTCTTCAGATGTGTTATTCTATGCCTTATGCCTACGCCTCTCGAAAGCTTGCAATTTCTTACCATATTTTCAGTTAGCCATGAAAAGGTATAAACCAGTGAGGACTCTCAAATGGTCTCTTGTTTGGGATTTATGTCAAGAGCACGCAGAGTAAGTTCCTGTTTCACTTCACTTGATCAGATATGAAGTTTGGACCCCTGTGCACATTGTTGCTAATCGTATTACACCTACTGTATATGCCTGGTGCTTTAGAGTACCTTTACACATAGACCATTTGCTGCAGATTTGTTATTCAATGAATTTGACGCCAAAAAGTAGAAATATTGTAGTTTTCCTGTGGAAAAAATATTCACAGCAAAATCTGCAGCTTGAGAATTCACTCTTAGGGTATGTTCACACGTTCAGGATTTCCATCCTTTTTTTTTCCTGACTGTTTTTTAAAAAACTGCAGCTCTTGGCAGAAAACGCAGGTCCTTTTTTTGGTCCTTTTTTGGTCCGTTTTTGATGCGTTTTTTGATGCGTTTTTTGATGCGTTTTTTTGATGCAGTTTTCTAGCCAGAGTCTGTGTGTTTTCTAGGAATTTTTTTAGGGTTAAAATGGCTGAAAATACCCTAACCCTACCCCTAACCCTACCCCTAACCCTAACCCTACCCCTAACCCTACCCCTAACCCTAACCCTACCCCTAACCCTACCCCTAACCCTAACCCTACCCCTAACCCTACCCCTAACCCTACCCCTAACCCTACCCCTAACCCTAACCCTAACCCTACCCCTAACCCTACCCCTACCCCTATTCTAACCTTAGTGAAAAAAAAAAAAAAAAAATTCTTTATTTTTTTTATTGTCCCTACCTATGGGGGTGACAAAGGGGGGGGGGTGTCATTTACTATTTTTTTATTTTGATCACTGAGATAGGTTATATCTCAGTGATCAAAATGCACTTTGGAACGAATCTGCCGGCCGGCAGATTCGGCGGGCGCACTGCGCATGCGCCCGCCATTTTGCAAGATGGCGGCGCCCAGGGAGAAGACGGCCGGACGGACACCGGGACGCCGGGTGAGTATAAGGGGGGGAGATTAGGGCACGGGGGGGGCATCAGAGCACTGGGGGGGGGCATCGGAGCACTGGGGGGGGGGCATCGGAGCACGGGGGGGCGGGATCGGAACACGGGGGGGGCAGCCACACTCCGCCCACGCACTTCCGCCCGCTCCCCGCACTTCCTGCTGCAGCGGTTCTGCACATCAAATCGCAGTAAAACCCGCAGATATATTTTTGATCTGCGGGTTTTACTGCGGTTTGGACCTCACAATGGAGGTCTATGGGTGCAGAACCGCTGCGGCTCCGGAAAAAGAATTGACATGCTCCTTCTTTTTTCCGGGAGCTATTCAGCGCGTCTTTTTTTTAACAATTTCCGGACCATGTGCACAGTGTGTCCTGTTTTCCATAGGGTACAGTGTACTGTACCCTGCATGGAAAACAGCTGCGGAACCGCAGCGGCAAAACCGCCGCGGTTCCGCGGTAAAAAACGCACTGTGTGAACATGGCCTTAAAGTAATCCCCTGACGAAGGAAGAAGATTCCGAAACGCACGTCGGGGTGCGTGATAGCGGGACCTGGTGACCCCTTCAATAAGGTATAACGTGGAGTAATATTGCCTCCTGTGTTTTGGATTGGCGGTTTTTATTAGCACATTGCACTTTTTTTGGTGTTGCTCATTTATCTGCTTGTGGCACATTGTATGCCCTACAGATGCCCCTATATAGTGGTTCTGTCTAGCACTTTTGCACCTTGTTATAATCAACTTTATTCCGCAAATGTGTGTTTTGTCCTGCGGTAGCACATATATATCTTTTACAATTTTTTGCACTTACCTTAAATAATATTCAATTTATTATATATATTTTTTTGAACTTGGAAATTATAAATTTTTTCGTGCACCTTTTTTTTGCTGGATTTGTTTTACATCAACTATTTATTATATAAAAAAATTTTTTTGGCTGTTACCACATGATATATATCCATTAATAATTATTCTTGAGGTCACCTATTTATATCCTATTTTTGATTTTAATATACTACTTTTTTATTGTCCTGTTATATTCGCATACTATTATCTATTTTTATCTTATTGTGCCAATTGTCACCATAAATAAAGGCTATATTTTTTTAATTGATCCTCTGTGTGGGTGCACTTTCTCGGCTGTCCGCGTTGTAGTTGTGGTTGGTTCTCTACCTAGAACTGCAATCTATATAATCCGTAATCAGTCCTTAGAAGAACTGTTGGTTTAGCTGAATTTGTGTCAAATCTGATGGTATACCCACACTAACTGATAACCCCCAAATCTGACCCTATCTTGGCACCAGCTGTCCCTACACTGTCTGAATCAGGAGCAGAATGCGGTGAGCAGGGCGGCGCAAGGTCTCTTATAGACCTGACGATGCTGTGCGGCCAGCCAATCACTGTAATGCCACAACCAAGATGGCTATGGCATTACAGTATGTGGCAGACAATCCTTGCATGTTGATTGGCTCTGTAAAGAGTGTCAAACATACAGGGCGGGGACCCGGGCTCCCTCAGAGCAAACTCGGAAATGCTCGGTGCTTATTGAGTACCGCGAGTACAGCGATGCTTGGGCGAGTAACGAGCATTACCGAGTATGCTCGCTCATCACTAGTCACTTGTCTTATCTATTGCATTATTCCTGTGTTCTCCAATGCGGAAATATGTGACTTTTCAGATGTGTTATTCTACGCCTTATGCCTACGCCTCTCGAAAGCTTGCAATTTCTTACCATATTTTCAGTTAGCCATGAAAAGGTATAAACCAGTGAGGACTCTCAAATGGTCTCTTGTTTGGGATTTATGTCAAGAGCACGCAGAGTAAGTTCCTGTGTCACTTCACTTGATCAGATATGAAGTTTGGACCCCTGTGCACATTGTTGCTAATCGTATTACACCTACTGTATATGCCTGGTGCTTTAGAGTACCTTTACACATAGACCATTTGCTGCAGATTTGTTATTCAATGAATTTGACGCCAAAAATAGAAATATTGTAGTTTTCCTGTGGAAAAAATATTCACAGCAAAATCTGCAGCTTGAGAATTCACTCTTAAAGTAATCCTTTCTATTTGGTTTTAATAATAATGAAGAGTATAAGAATTCTTGTACAAGAACTATAACATTGTCTTAATAGATCCATTTTTAAAATGGAGTTCATAAAATACAAGGCAGCATAGATTTTGTTTCTACTTGGTCCATGGACCTAGAAAAAGCACGTTGTAATGACACTACAAATCCATGAATGATACTATACACTGTGGTTCTTAACACACTATTTCAGTATTGTTCTGCAGTGCATGACTTTCATAAATGTCAGTCTGCAGCTACCACAAGAGGATACATAAACCCAATTGTGCAGTTTTGGCTCTTTTGTTAAGGAGCGGAACATGTGGCCACAGATTATTTTCTCATCCAAATCCATCTTGAAGGCATACTTTAGATTTGGAGTAAAAATATGGGAAATAATTTTTTTACCATTTAGAAAAGTTTAACTGAAATCCTTTTCAGAAAGTGACTTATTGTTTAAATCAAGTTTTTATGTTAAAGTCTATGGAAATATTAGTATTTTTAAATTTTACATTTGCTTCAAGCTACAGTAGGAAGCATTTTTATGAAAAAATGTCCTTCAATTTTACTGCTGTATGGTCTGTGTTACTGTTAGGGTTGGTGGATTGCACTAAATATAAATTATGATGAAGTGCGATCGCAACCCAGGGTCCACCGTGCAGAGATGGGAAAATGCAACTAGTAAACAATGGCGGAAGCGTGCAGCAAGTGATCTCGAAAACATAAGGGGTTAAATGTCACCCTGTGTGAATAGAAACTAATCCAACTCTGTTAGCTTCACAGAGGGGTACACATGGAGATACATCTGTCCCTAGACAGTATGGTGCAGCTAGGTGCCACGCTAATGAAAATGGCGCTATATGAAATCCCCTTCTACTTCACAGGTGAACGCAACCCTTACAGGGACAAGGGAACAGGTGGTGGACACAATCACAGCGTATACATGCACACAAACTCCTCTCCAGAAGTGCCGGAATTCTAAAGGCTATACGCCTGCCCTGAATTCACCCAAACTCCTCTCCAGAGATGCCGGAATGCTAAAGGCTATAAGCCTGCCCTGAGCACACGCAAACAAGTCCACACTACCGTTATGTTCAGGGTCGGACTGGGGCACCGGGACACCGGAGAATCCTCCGGTGGGCCCCACCCCCAGCTCCTGCCTCGCTCATTTGTGCCTGCCTGCATCATGCTCATAGCGTGCACCCAGCAGTGCGCATGTTATTGTATAGCCGGCATCGGCTGGCAGACTGCACAGGTGATGGGAAGTGCAGGAGCAGCTCCTTCACATCACCTGCTGCCGCTGCCATTCCTCTGCCAGGAGAGCTGTTTGCAGAGTGCGCACCCTCACTTCAGCCAGCACAGTCAGAGGAACAGCTGACTGTGAGGCTGAGAGCAGACAGCACACACAGCTGACCCGCAGTCACCTGTTTCCTGTGCTCCACGGCTCTGCTCCTCTTCAAAAATGCCCTGGGCAGCAGTGTAAACGCTGATTGGCTGCAATTCAGCCAATCAGCGTTAGTTTTCTTTGTGTGAGCTCACAGCACAGCTCAGGCAAGGAGCTGTGCTGTGATTGGTCAGCAGTCCTGCCCAAGCAGCAGTGGAGCAGAGGGAGTCTGATGGCTGCAGTCAGTGTGACTGTAAGTACATAACTCTATGATGCCTGCACCTGAGTAGAGGCAGTTAGGGGAGGGGGCCCCATGCATCCTAAAGGTGACACAGGGGAGGGGGCCCACAGTGATATTCTAATTTTCTTGTGGGCCCCCTCCCCTACCTCTATTTTAGGCTATGTGCACACGTATTCTGGGTCCACTGTGGATTTTTCTGCAGCGGATTTGGAAAACCGATGCGGATTTATAGTGGATTTACCGCGGTTTTTCTGCATTTTCCACTGCGGTTTTACAACTGCAGTTTTCCATAAGGGCAGTTGTAAAACTGCTGCGGACAACGCAGAAAAAAGTGACATGCTACTGAATGTAAACCGCTGCGTTTCTGCGCATTTTTTTCCGCAGCATGTGCACAGTGTTTTCTGTTTCCCATAGGTTTACATGGTACTGTAAACGCATGGGAAACTCCTGCGGATCCGCAGCTGCGGAAACGCTGCAAATCAGCAGCAAAATCCACATCGTGTGCACCTAGCCTTACTGTGGCTCCCCTTTCACTCTCTGAGCAGGCCCATAGGAAATTAGAGGTGAAACAGTGGGGTAGGGGGCCCATCGGATATTGGGTGACACAGTGGTGAAGGGGGTCCTCAGGTGATTAACACCTTTATGACATCTGCCTTACATGTATGGCGCGTGTTAAATGCCAGTGTCAATCTCTGCAGCATATAACACATGCCAGCATGCGTGCGTATCATTCTCTCACCCATTGGTGCCCATGAGGTGATCGTGGGTCGCCAATGGGTTTTAATGACAGCCAGGGGTCTTCTTCCTGTAGCCGAGCTTTAAAGGAGATCATAATTTCTTCTATATGCAGGGATGCTGTGGCATCACTGTATATAATAGCACATGCGATCGGATGATCGCATCTTCATGTCCTCTAAGGCTATGTGCACACATTGCGGATTAGGCTTAGGAATTTCTGGTACGGATTCTGTCTCTCCTGGCAGAAAACGCACCTGTGGATTTGTTGCGTTTTTTGTGCGGTTCCACTGCGGTTTTTGTGCGTTTTTGCTGCGGTTTTCTTGCGGATTTGCTGCGGTTTTTACCCCTGCGGTTTTCTATAATGGAATGGGTACAAAAACGCTGCCGATTCACAAAAAAGAAGTGACATGCTACTTCTTTTAAACCGCAGCGTTTCCGCAGCGGATTTTCTGCAAAGTGTGCACAGCATTTTTTTTTCTCATTGATTTACATTGTACTGTAAATCAATTGCGGATCCGCAGAGAATCTGCAACATGTGCACATAGCCTAAGGGGGCTAACTGTACCAGTGAAAGGTAAAAAGAAAATAAAAAAATTCCTAAAAGTTCAAATCACCCTTTTTATCCCATTGAAAATAAATATATGTTAAAAATAAAAAACAACAAATATTTGGTATTGCTAGGTTCAGAAAAGTCCAATCGATCAAACTATAAAAACAATTAACTTGATCAGAAAACACCGTAAAAAGAAACAAATGCCAAATGTCCTTTTTTCTGTTCGCCACAATTCCACAAAAAAAGCTTTAACAAATGATGAAAACATTACATCTATCCCAAAATCGTACTAATAAAAACAATGTCTCGCCCCAACAGAAAGCTTCCCTGTGTGTAATAAAATACGCAGCAGTCGCCGTCTTCTGCCGCTGTGTCGTTGCTTGTGTCTTCATTGCAGTGGAATATGGCCACCGGTAAGTATTTTACTACACACAGTGGACCTACATTACTCTGTGTGGTGTAGTATATAGAGGATCTGTCCTGTGTGGTGTAGTATATAGAGGATCTGTCCTGTGTGGTGTAGTATATAGAGGATCTGTCCTGTGTGGTGTAGTATATAGAGGATCTGTCCTGTGTGGTGTAGTATATAGAGGATCTGTCCTGTGTGGTGTAGTATATAGAGGATCTGTCCTGTGTGGTGCAGTATATAGAGGATCTGTCCTGTGTGGTGTAGTATATAGAGGATCTGTCCTGTGTGGTGTAGTATATAGAGGATCTGTCAGCTCTCCCGTGTGGTGTAGTATATAGAGGATCTGTCAGCTCTCCCGTGTGGTGTAGTATATAGAGGATCTGTCAGCTCTCCCGTGTGGTGTAGTATATAGAGGATCTGTCAGCTCTCCCGTGTGGTGTAGTATATAGAGGATCTGTCCTGTGTGGTGTAGTATATAGAGGATCTGTCAGCTCTCCCGTGTGGTGTAGTATATAGAGGATCTGTCAGCTCTCCTGTGTGGTGTAGTATATAGAGGATCTGTCAGCTCTCCTGTGTGGTGTAGTATATAGAGGATCTGTCAGCTCTCCTGTGTGGTGTAGTATATAGAGGATCTGTCAGCTCTCCCGTGTGGTGTAGTATATAGAGGATCTGTCAGCTCTCCTGTGTGGTGTAGTATATAGAGGATCTGTCAGCTCTCCTGTGTGGTGTAGTATATAGAGGATCTGTCAGCTCTCCTGTGTGGTGTAGTATATAGAGGATCTATCAGCTCTCCTGTGTGGTGTAGTATATAGAGGATCTATCAGCTCTCCTGTGTGGTGTAGTATATAGAGGATCTGTCAGCTCTCCCGTGTGGTGTAGTATATAGAGGATCTGTCAGCTCTCCTGTGTGGTGTAGTATATAGAGGATCTGTCCTGTGTGGTGCAGTATATAGAGGATCTGTCAGCTCTCCTGTGTGGTGTAGTATATAGAGGATCTGTCAGCTCTCCCGTGTGGTGTAGTATATAGAGGATCTGTCAGCTCTCCCGTGTGGTGTAGTATATAGAGGATCTGTCAGGTCTCCCGTGTGGTATAGTATATAGAGGATCTGTCAGCTCTCCCGTGTGGTGTAGTATATAGAGGATCTGTCAGCTCTCCCGTGTGGTGTAGTATATAGAGGATCTGTCAGCTCTCCCGTGTGGTGTAGTATATAGAAGATCTGTCAGCTCTCCCGTGTGGTGTAGTATATAGAGGATCTGTCATCTCTCCTGTGTGGTGTAGTATATAGAGGATCTGTCAGCTCTCCTGTGTGGTGTAGTATATAGAGGATCTGTCAGCTCTCCTGTGTGGTGTAGTATATAGAGGATCTGTCAGCTCTCCTGTGTGGTGTAGTATATAGAGGATCTATCAGCTCTCCTGTGTGGTGTAGTATATAGAGGATCTATCAGCTCTCCTGTGTGGTGTAGTATATAGAGGATCTGTCAGCTCTCCCGTGTGGTGTAGTATATAGAGGATCTGTCAGCTCTCCTGTGTGGTGTAGTATATAGAGGATCTGTCCTGTGTGGTGCAGTATATAGAGGATCTGTCAGCTCTCCTGTGTGGTGTAGTATATAGAGGATCTGTCAGCTCTCCCGTGTGGTGTAGTATATAGAGGATCTGTCAGCTCTCCCGTGTGGTGTAGTATATAGAGGATCTGTCAGGTCTCCCGTGTGGTGTAGTATATAGAGGATCTGTCAGCTCTCCCGTGTGGTGTAGTATATAGAGGATCTGTCCCCTCTCCTGTGTGGTGTAGTATATAGAGGATCTGTCAGCTCTCCCGTATGGTGTAGTATATAGAGGATCTGTCAGCTCTCCCGTGTGGTGTAGTATATAGAGGATCTGTCTGCTCTCGTGTGTGGTGTGGTATATAGGATCTATCCTGTGTGGTATTTTTAAACTGCATGGTGGGCCCCAAGAATGATTTTTCTCTGGTGGGCCCAAGGTACTCCAGTCCGACGCTGGTTATGTTCCACACACACATGTGATATAAATGATCTTAGTGTGCCGGCGTGCACTCCAGAGAGTCTTTTATATGCTCCGCTTAAGTCCAGTTAGACAGGACCTTGCTGGAGGACCAATCCGGAACTGCCACATCATCCGAGCAGCTGGCAACCGACCACCAATGAGAAGTCATCATCTGACGAGCATGCTCAGTAGAGTGATTTCTGGACTTAGCCTCTGGAGCGTCTGTTTGCCGCTGCTTATTGCTGATTACCATAGCTTTGTCTGGAAGGCAAGCAGTAACCAAGTGAACAGCCCGAGTTTGAGCAAGACGCTGAGACCGATGTATTTGCTGAGCAGCCCCTATTGCGGCCAGAGCAAAATGGGAGATCGCAGAGGCAGAAAAGGCCTGTGATCTACCTTGTGCAGTGGTAGAATCCCGGCTCCTAACAGTTACTCCCTTACATAGCAGAGTGTGCTTCTGCTTATGACAGAAATCCAATAGCACACGACACCAGCAGATAAGGGAGAAAACTGAACATTGCAGAACAAATTGCAATTAAGTGTGCTTTTGATAACCCAGAGTCTGTCAGGTAAAGATCAAGTGCATCAGGTACCGAGAAAGAGAGAGGCCCCGGAGCAGAATCTGGGAGAGGAAGAGGTGAGAACCTATTGCAAAATCTGCAGACATAGTGGGAGACTGTTCATATTACGATAGTGGAGGGAGGATCACACAGAGCTTTATTGTCGGGAAGCCAATTGCGGACTGAACCTGACCTACAACATTAGTACTAGTAAAGACACACAGACCTGAAATGCAAGATGTATTGCTGAGTGAAACACATACACCTGATTATGAAACTAGGAATAGGTTACAAGCTGCCTATTTGGGAGTTTAAGTTGAATAAAGTAAACTGAAGTGAAGCCTAATACTTAGTACAACTTTTTTTTCACTAAATGTAACTGCCAATATATGTAAACATCCTTTTGCTAAAGGTGTCCATAGCTTTTAAATGTGTTTTTAATGCTTTATTTTCTGTGCCACTTTATGAATCCAATAAAAAAGAGTATTTTAGTTTCAACACTGAGCACTCACAATAGGGTGATATCTCCATTTTGTTGTAGTCACTTTGAGCTTGTGATTAGTGTACTTTGGACAGATTAAGAAAAGATTATACATCTTTTACAACAGCAGTTACAAAGCTGGAGGCAGGCGATAAAGGATCGCACCGTTCACTATCCTCACCCCTACCACTCCCTGCACACTGACTCAGAACATGCACACAAATCTGCCCTATATAAGTCAATGACATGCTTCCTGATTTGGTTCTTGCTGTAAAGCATATGTGACGCCCAGGAGACCGGGATACCCAGCACCGGACCAATGGAGTCTGTCTCTTGAGGGGGATGTCACGGGTGGCTTGACCCGGTGCTGTGGCCTCAGGCAATGCACAGTGTAAGGGGTATCATGAGGGGACAGGCACTTACTTGATCAGCAGCAGGTTCTCCCAGCGGTGACGATCTCGATCCTGGATAGATGGCTATTGTCCAAATGAAAGACTGAGGCACTGAAACGTTTAACCAGTTTACTTTAACATAAAAGGATTTACAACCAGTCCTGTCACCGGAGTCTGTATGGGAACTCTGAGTTACTTTGACCCTGCCGGGGTCTTCGCCTCTTATTGTGCGCAATTTCTGTGTGGCCCTGCTGCTGTATGTGAACTGGCTGCCGGCCCAATCTGTCCCCTCCGGGTCCTGGTTCGACGGGCAACCCGAGTCCTTTTATCGGTTTACCCCCTCTGGGAGTACCGCTGAACTCTGTGTCTGTTGCTGCATCCGACCCTAGTGAAGCTGATATCACCTCACGTTTTTTCCGGTTGCTGTATTATATATAATGAATACAGCCACGGATCCGGTATCCGTCTTTGCGCCTGTTCTGGGTAGTGATTAATGCTACCCGGTTCTCACAATGTCCTTTTTCTCTATCCCTCTTCTCCTCAGGCCGGTGATTTAGGCCTGGTAACAGTCACAGGGCTGTTAGAGATTCAACTGTATGACCTCTCACTATCAGCTCCTTGGCCCAACTGCCATTTCTTCTCTCAGACCAGAATGGATCAAGGGAAGTCTCTGGAGCTCCCCCTTCTAGCCGGAGGTGGTAGTGCAGTCTTGCTAATTTAGTATTTGTATTTACTGTCAGTAACTATTTTTGTGGCAAATACCCCTAGGGGTGCCACATATATCTCTTCCATTCACAGCTATTAGTTTTGCTCGTGACATGCGCTCTATATATTATGCTTACAATCTAACTACATCCACAGCACTAAATCACATGTTTCAAAACTGTAATGACACTGAGGCTAATAAGCAAATTAATTTCAGAGCAATTTCTGTCTGATTTAGAGTAGAAATCTGAACAGGAAAAGAAGTAAAATTTCAATACACATTTCATAATTCTTAAAGTGAACATGCATTACAGACTAAAGAGGATTAAAAAAATTCAAACCTAGAAATAGTTTGTGAGGAGCGATTTAACAACAAACTAGTTAACTAGTGAGATGATGTCATTATCTGGAATGAAATCGGCTGTGTTCAAAATATTTGGCTGAGGCCGGTTTCACACGTCAGTGTCTCCGGTATGTGTGGTTACAGTTTTCTCATGTACCGAAGACAGACACACGTAGACCCATTCAAATGAATGGGTCTGTGCACATGTCAGCATGTTTTCACGGACCGTGTGTCCATGTACAAAACATGCAGACATGTCCATTTTCATCCGGACACACGGGCCACAAAACGTGCCACATACGTGCACACGGAGAACAGTGCATAGATAGCCGCCGGGGAAGTAGCGCTACTGTACGCCACTGTTCCCC
The DNA here is from genome assembly GCF_032444005.1 of Ranitomeya imitator. Classification (NCBI taxonomy): domain Eukaryota; kingdom Metazoa; phylum Chordata; class Amphibia; order Anura; family Dendrobatidae; genus Ranitomeya; species Ranitomeya imitator. The sequence continues at coordinate 530,759,904 of NC_091286.1, forward strand.
GGCGGCTGGTGCTGAACGAAGCTTTCATCCATTCCCCTCTGCTCTGCCGGCAAGCAGCGTGAGTAGGGGAAAATGAATGAATGAAAAAACGGATGTGGGCTCCCCCTATGTTTTTAAACCAACAAGGCAAAACTCACAGGTGCGGGCTGCTATTCTCAGGCTGGTAAAAGGCCATGGATATGGCCCCCCCCAGCCTAAAAACAGGAGCCCGCGGCTGCCCAAAAAAGTCACATCTATTAGATGTGCCAATTCTGGAGCTTTGCCCAGTTCTTCCACTGCTACAGGGCAAGTGGTGTAATGGGGGTTAATGAAACCTTCCTATTGTAAGGTGACAATAAGCCCTGCTTAGTAATGGAGAGGTGTCAATAAGACACCTCTCCATTACTAATCCTATAGATGGTAAAGGGTTTAATAAGCACCACACAGTAAGAATAAAGTATTTTAATGAAATCATACACCACACAGTTTTGCCATCTTTATTGTTTCTGCTAATCTAATTGACACTTCACTCTCCTGTTAAAAAAATTAAAATAGTAAACTAACAATATACCATACCTGTCTGGCGTTCAGTCCTATGCCGTAATCCATATCTGGTGCTATTGTGACCCCCTCTGGCTGTAAACTACTGGAGAATGAATGAGAAGCAGCGGGCACAGGCTCAGTAACTAGCGGTGACGTCACTGAGTCTGTGCTCACTGCCGGCATGAACTCCTGTGACCTCAGGACCGCGAGAGAACGAAAGTGATGAGGTCACGGCAGTTCACGCTCTGTCACAGTGACCTCATCACTTGCATTCTCCCACGGTCCTGAGGTCAGAGGAGTTCATGTCGGCAGCGAGCACAGACTCAGTGACGTCACGCTAGTTACTGAGCCTGTGCCCGCTGCTTCTCATTCATTCATTCTCCCCTGCTCGAGCTGCTCACCGGCAGAGCAGCGGAGATGGCTTCAGCACCAGCCATTGAGGAACAGCGCTTACAGTAGCACTACTTCCCCAGTGGCCGTCCGTGTGGTACTGATGCGGCACAAGGGCAGCAAACAGTTGCCACACGTGTGCCGCATGTAGTACTCACAGAGACACATGTACACACTGACACTGATATCTCTGCTACCAGTTTTTCCGGGATTTGAAATATCAGGACATGTGAAACCAGCCTGAGACACAGAATGATGAATGAATTCTGTAAAAGATTTTTTGTGTGAAACATTTTTCATTACATCTATTACACGTTTCACTTTCAACAATACACTAGGGATCAGTGAGGACCAGGACAGCAGATAAACAAGTAGCACAGATGAAGCAGAACCAGGTGCGGTACACACAAGAGCAGTAGCAGTAAAGGAAAGTGGTGTCTTCCAGAGGGGAAGCAGTTAATCACAGAATGCAGTTTGGTATATTTGGTATATTCTAGCAGGGCCACAGAAAAACACAGGAGTTACCAAGAAGTGAATGGTATCTTCCAGCAGCTAAATTGTTACTGACAGCAATGTATAATTACATTTGTGAAAATTTTAATATTGGAAAGCTTGTAATTGCTCATAAAATACATGTTGGAAGAGAATATAGTTAACCGTAAGAGGTTACACTTCACAGGAGAGAAAAAAATGCTGTTGCTTACTATATGAGCTTATAATTTACAGGTAGGAAAGATAGCTCTGGCCATAAGAACTTACATTCTACAGAAGAGAAACACCCAGTGACTCTGGAGATTAAAAATTACTCTGCCGTAAAAACTATGCTCCACTAGGAGCCACTGATTTCTAATGCCCCAGTTACTGACTACCATTGTTCATCTACTATATAATTGTCTAAGTGTCACTTCCGTCTTTCCGCCTGTCCTTCTGTCTTTCTGTCTGTCTGTCACAGATATTCATTGGTCGTGGCCTCTGTCTGTTAGGGAATCCAAGTCCCTGATTGGTCATGGCAAAACGCCCACGACCATTGCCACGACCAATCAGCGATGGCCACAGTCCGGCGGCAATATGGCCGCTCTTTCCTCCCCGCAGTCAAGGCCTACTCCATACTCCCCTCCAGTCATCCAGTCAGCCCTCACACAGGGTTAATGCCAGCATTACCGGAGCGCGGTGTAACACACTCCGGTTACGCAGCTATTAAACCTGTGTGACCAACTTTTTACTATTGATGCTGCATGATACAAATAATAATAATAAAAAAGAACGTTATTCTCACCCTCTGACGTCCCGCCCTGTCCTTGGCAGTGCAAGCGGCAGGTTCCGATGCTAAGGATGCTATGCGAGAAGGACCTGCCATGACGTCATGGTCATGTGACCACAATGTCATCAATGCGCTCATACCAACCCTGGGACCGGAAGCTGCCGCGTGCACCGCACACAGGCGACAGGACTACAAGGGGCTCTCGGAAGGTGAGTATATGTTTATTATTTATTTTTTAACCTGGTACATACGTGGCTGGGCAATATACTACGTAGCTGGGCAATATACTACGTGACTGGCCAATATACTACGTGACTGGGCAGTATACTACATGACTGTGCTGTATACTACGTGGCTCTGTGCTGTATACTACGTCGCTCTGCAATATACTATGTGGCTGGGCAATATACTACGTCACTGGGCAATATACTACATAACTGGGCAATATACTATGTGATTGGGCAATATACTATGTGACTGGGCAATATACTACGTGACTGGGCAATATACTACGTGGCTGGGCAATATACTATGTGGCTGGGCAATGTACTATGTAGCTGGGCAATATACTACGTGGCTGGGCAATATACTACGTGGCTGGGCAATATACTACATGGTTGGGCAATATACTACGTGGCTGGGTAATATACTACGTGGGCTGTGCAATATACTACGTGGACATGCATATTCTAAAATACCCGATGCGTTAGAATCGGGCCACCATCTAGTGGTATAATAATCTACTAGATGTCATAGCTGCAGGATGTTGAAGGGGTTTTCCCATGAACAAAGTACCTTTTAATCAATGGGTCTTTGAATAATAATAAATTCCACAAATGGATGTGTTCAAAAAATGTTCCTGTGCTGAGGAAATGTAATTTGACTAGAAATCAATTCTCTATGCGATGATCCACTGACCTCTAAACTAAAGCAACGTTACTTCAAGGGAATCTGTCACAACATTGTATCTATCCAAGTTATTAATATCGGCACACTGCTGAAAGCAGTCATACCTGTATGTCTCATATCAGATACCTTGTTTTTGAGAACTCATCTTTTATCACTTTATGTAAATGACCTCTTCCAGGCTATGGGGAGGATGCTGCCTGGAAGATAACTCTGCCTCCAGAGATTGCGAGTTACCAGTGTGATGTGTGATGGCCGCTCTCTGCTCCCTGTTCTCATTGCAGAGGTGTGTGATTATACCTGACACATCTGCAGGTTCCTCTCAGCTTCAGCTTCCATCTTACAGGCAGCCAGGGCTGCAATACAACAGAGCTGTGACAAATGTGTTTGTAATGAGACAAAGTTCAGTTTTACTGCTCTGTGTTAGTTACATGTCTCACACTGGTAATGCCCTTTCTATTAAAAAAATCTCTGGAAACAGATTTGCATACAGATCAATGTCCAGCCCATAAATCTTAACAGTTCATTTACAAATAAGAAAAACATGGATTTCTCTGGAATAAGATATTAGATCACAGATATCAAGGTAACATTTGATTCAGCTTCCTATGACCTACATGTCCATATAGACAGCTTAGGATGGTTGATGATAATAATAATAATAATCTCCTTATTTATATAGCGCCAACATATTCCACAGCGCTTTACAGTTTTGCACACATTATCATTGCTGTCCCAGATGGGGCTCACAATCTAAATTCCCTATCAGTATGTCTTTGGAATGTTGAGTTGTTCCTTCTGACAGATTCCCTTTAATACCTAGGCACCTGGTCTTTGCCAACGTTGGCCTTAAAAGGCTTAAAGTGATGATGTCAAAGGAGTCTGGTAGAAAATATGAAAACCCTGACATAGATTACTGCAAAGGGAGGCGGTCATAGGAGAAGGGAGTGAGGGCTAGTGCTGGTGCCGGGATATGTGAGTAACACTACAACCTGTAGAAAATTAGACTAAAGTCCCATTTAAACAAGCCGACCTTGGCAGTTAAGCAATCTCCGCTTGACTATATACAAGCTGATCGGCGTTTGGTGATGGCCTGTTTTGACAGAATTTTGTTGAGAATTCTCTGTGCAGAGGGCTATCACTAATAAAATCATTCTGTGAGCATAGAATATCGTAATAATCGGCAGCACATCTTCTGTTTACAAAGGATGATTTGCTGCCAGAAACAATTATTTTAATGTTGGTATAAAAGATCCAATCATCCGATGAACAAATGTTTTACTTGTGTTTCAGTTGATTGCCGGCATGTTTGTACAAGCTGGTAATTGGCAAACGAGTTCTAACTTTAGCTCTACACACGGTCATTTGTTATGCAATTCTTTCTACATGAAAAGATAGGCTATACTTTATCATACCACTTGTGAATGCCAACAAGCATGAATCCTCCGCTTTCCTATAATCACTATACTTTATATTGATTGCTATCACCTTTTTTGATCCACCCTGACTTGCCTCCCATACCGATCCTTTATTTCTTTTGACCCATACCATGCTAAATCCTTTCCAGCTGTTTCCTGCTCACCTGAGTCTGCCAAGCCCAACCTCTTTTACTACTTCTTGTAAAAGAGTAGCCTACACAATTTATATGTACCGTATATCTTTTTCATCACAATGCATTATTTTGCCCACAGATGTAATCCTGAAAAAAAAGTGTTTGGGCTGTAATGCTTGAAGTGGTGGCAAGTAACGGAGCTGTAAAGCATGTGCTACATTTGTGCATGTAATTATAAATTAGAATTACAATGGACATGAATATGTAAATAGGGAGTCTAGAAAGGTATTGTGACATGTCTAGACTGGATAATCGGCAAAAAGTAAATCCAGTACATTCGAGTGGATCTTGGAATGTAAGGAACTATATTTAGTGCAAAAACTTAAAAATTATACTGTCATACATTCCCACAGGATTTTAAACTTCATGTTTTCAACCACATGCTTGAAGTGGTACGTGGTCAACGAAAGTGAACAGTTGGTCAGTAAGTCATTATCATCCCGTAATTTCCCCCGGAATCAATAAGGTGTATTGCATCATATTGTAACATATTTGAAAAGAGTACTTACCACACACCTAGTGATTGTACTGTCCAGAACATCTCTTTTAAGAATTTCTTGGTGTACCTTACCAAGCAAAAAAGTGTGCAAGGATATTGTCCTGGTGCCCTGGCACTAGGACATCACTGCCACCTTTATGTGCTGTTCTGTGGGAAATAATATTATGTCTCATCTAGTTAAACATTCTAAAAACCTTGAATTCTCTGTCACTTATAAATCATTTTAACTTATGAATGCACGAAAACTTGGGACAGTCTTCATTATGAGTAGAAGACATTATTTTAATGGGTTTAGGTATTGTCCATTTATGCTGGCGAAATCACTAATACTGTAACATACAGAAACCACAGCACTAATGCTATATAACCTACTCTGCTACTTACATGCAGGAATCAGGATTTGACCACTTCTTAGCAAATTACTTCTTGCCATGCAGAAAAGTTCCTTGAATCGCTAAGCAAATGTTACATGGTAACAAAGGAGAAACTGGGATGCATCTGCAGCTGGATCGATTACACCATCAGTATATTTTTTAAATAACTCTTTATATGAAATGTCCCACAATCAAAACTTCCCATCACTGGTGCCCCGATCAACCATAAGAATACTCTGTGAGACTGATGGAGATAGCCAAACAAGTAAAAGATTTATCATACATGCAGTAACTAGACACAGATTATTCAATAACTGCCTGTCACTATAAACCAAGTTGAAAATATTATTTTTGGTGAAGACATTTTAAAAGCTGAATATGAAAATCATTTTATTTTCATCTTGGACTTTTACATGTTTCAGTTAGATGTAAATATTAATGTAATAATGCCTTTCAAGTTTTTTTTATGCTGTGTTTTAGAGTTAAATCTATTGATGTCTAAAAAAAAGATATACTACAAAGGCAAAGCTTTTATTTCCATATACAGAGTTTTATCATGCAAGGAGACTGGAAGCATTTTACACTACAAAGGCATTTTCATCCAATATACCCATTAAAAAGCTTAGGACTACTCGATACTATAGAGTTGTTTTCATTTATAGTGCTTGAAAAAATAATAATATTGGGGAATGTATTCTGTGTAGCTCAGGATTTCATTGCAATTGTTTGTATTTTTTTCTTGAGTATCGATTTTCTTTAAAAATAATGTCTTCTTATGTACAGTATTTGCAATTAATGCTTTCCTGTATAAAATAGTAAAGTGATTGTATAGTTGTATTCAACCTATTACTAAATTGAATGTTTGATTATGTTAATAGAATTAGGGGGGGTTAATAAAATGAGTAAATAAATATTTGCACTAAGTTTTGCAATGTTTAATGGAAGCTCATCACTATGTTAATGCTGCCCTTCTGAGCGCAAGCAGATAAGAAATTCTGCTATGTGCATAATTAAGTTTTAGCGGTAGGAGAAGGTGACTGAGCAGAACTCTAAGTCCAGCTGATGGTGCCGCTGTAAGAGGCTACATTCATTTGCTATGTTTGTGATTTGAGATGGCAGAGGAGGCCAAATATAACCTGTGCTTGGTAGTACCACTGCCAGGATAGTTGATGGCAAATATGCCCATGTTGTTGCTACTGCTATTAGCTAACACATTCTTATCCATGATTATATGTAGGGTTGAGCGACTTTTACTTTTTTAGGGTCGAGTCGGGTTTCGCGAAACCCGACTATCCCTAAAGTCGAGTCGAGTGAAATCGGCCGATTATGGTCGGGGATCGACCGAAACACGAAACCCAATGCAAAGTCAATGGGAATTTTTTCTTTTTGTTTTTTTTTCTTTTCTCTCTCTCTCTCTCTCTCTCTCTCTCTCTCCCATCCGTCCCTGAACAGAAAAGCTGGTGTTACACATTGCAAATCGCTACAGCGCACAATTGACAACATGGCGATAGGCGTTCACGCCCCTAAGACCTATGTCATCACCCTGCCCACGCTCCTTCATTGGCTGAAAAAAATGGCGCCATGCGCGTAATACGAAACGCGACTTTGGCGCGAAAGTCGCGTACCGCATGGCCGACCCCACACAGGGATCGGGTCGGGTTTCATGAAACCCGACTTTGCCAAAAGTCGGCGACTTTTGAAAATGAACGATCCGTTTCGCTCAACCCTAATTATATGTTTTTGTATCACTCTACCATGTCTGTTAATCATGCCACATTTAGGTTTAGCATATATTTTTGACACAAAGAGAACATTTTATTTATTTCTAAACAGTAACAAACTTCGACAACTTTGAAAAAAAAATGTAAGAGAATTAATTAAAAATAACCACAGGTCACTAAAAGGGGCCAGTGTCCCCTTTAGACCTTCAATAACGCGTTCAAATTTAATTAAAAAAACTTTTGTTTAATTGTATTAAAATGTGCACACATACAACGTGACAGGTTACAAAGAAGAGATTAAATCTGCTGCAGTATGTGCCTGCCTGATAACATGCTTCCTTCCGAATAAAACTGTTGTCTGCAAAATTTTTATTATTCCTATGTATTGATGGCAAAGAGAATCAGGATTGCAGAGGGAACACTAAAGAAATGACAAAACATACCAGTCTGTCACCACCACCATAGGCTTCATAGTAAATGAACAATAAGGCAAACTTGCTTGCAGAAGTAATGTAATTCTGACATGCAGTAAAGGAGAACTAATACTGTTCCTTTTTCTACATGAATTAGCATAGTTAGTTATAGATAGCATAGTTCAGTCATCATTTGCATGAAGACAGGACAGCCTGCTTTGTACAGTGTATCTCAGCTTTCTTGACTTCATTTTCACTGGGAAAAACATTGAAGTCCTTGTTGATCTCTACCTGGGACAGTCTAGCAATGATCTTATTCTTGACATCAGCTGGGATATTAAGTCTGCTGTTGAAGTGCTCAGTCCACTGTTGCAGAATCTGTTTCTTTCCTGTCAGCAGCTTAGATCCGTCCCCATTGAGGAGAGATGAGATGTTGGAGGATTGGGGTCCATATACAGCCTTTAGCGCATCATAGATGGTCGTGGAGGTCTGCCGAGCCAAGAATTTCATCAGCCTTCTTTCTAAATCAGTTATCCTGCATCTCATGTAACTTTTTTCTATACTTTTCTAGTTGTGTTGATAAAAGCATCCTTCTTGGCTAGCAACGTGGGGTTGTTTTGATGCACTTTGTACTGTCTTCTAGAAGTGCCTTTATTTCTTCATTGCTTTCATCAAACAAATCTTGGTTACTTCATCTGCTGATTTGAGATGTTCCAAGGCAGTATTGTATATAGCATATTTAAGAATTGCCCATGGCTCATTTTCGCCAGTCTCGCTTGCCTGTGGTGTGTCTGAAAGTCTGCCGTCAAGGTCATTGGCAAATTGCCTTGCAACTCTTCTTCTTTACATCTTGTAGACATTCAACCTCTTAGTGGTCTTTGGTCCTTGGGATTTCCTAAGTGTCAGAATGCAAAGCCTGCACTTAGACACAACGAGGTGGTGGTCAGTCCACCAGTCAGCACCACAAATGGCTCTCATTACTGTAAAGTCCATCCTAGTCCTCTTATTGCCAATGGTGTAGTAATTACCGTATTTTTCGGACAACAAGACACACTTTTTCCCCCCCAAAAAAGGGGGGAAAATTGGGGGTGCGTCTAATAGTCGCAATGCAGGCTTACCATGGCGGCAGAGGTGCGGGGATGAGGAGGCGCAGTAAGCGGGGTCCCTTTCTCCGGTGAGGTGATGCAGCAGCCCGGTAAGCAGCAGAGCCGGGTGAATCCTGTTGTTATCGGAGGGGGTGGCCATCTTCCTGAAGCCGCGCATGCGCAGATGAAGCGCTCTGCTTCCCGGGGCTTCAGGAAAATGGCCGCCGCGATCTCCATTTGCGCACGCGCGGCCTCCTGCGGCCATTTTCCTGAAGCCCCGGGAAGCAGAGCGCTTCATCTGCGCACGCGCGGCTTCAGGAAGATGGCCGCCCCCACAGATAACAACAGGATTCACCCGGCTCTGCTGCTTACCGGACTGCTGCATCACCTCACCGGGGAAAGGGACCCCTCTCACGCCATACCTCTCACTGCGCCTCCTCATCCCAGCACCTCCTCATCCCAGCACCTCCTCATCCCAGTACCTCCTCATCCCAGCACCTCTACCGGTAATCACTGCTGCAACCCTCCCATGGACACCAGGCCGTGGCATCGCCCACCTAAGCAGGAAGGGACCCTGCTCAGGTGCACGCCACACCGCATCACCCCACCTCTGCCGACACCATGCCTCCTGTGACCCTGCTCTGCCACCGCCAGCCCTCAGGTAAGATACTGTACATTCGGACAATAAGACGGACCCCCATCTTATAAAAAATCTTTTTTTCTGCAATTTTCACCCCAAATTTGGGGTGCGTCTTATGGTCCGGTGCGTCTTGTAGTCCGAAAAATACGGTATATGCCAGTGTCTTGAGCACAGGTGCATCAATGATGTCTTCTTGGGGGTGGCTAGACGCAACAAGGTATTGGTGATTACAAGGTTATGTGTAGCATATGTGTTGAGATCTCCCAATGACTCCTTCCCAGTTTTGACAGTCTGTTCCCCATTTGGCATCAAAATCTCCAAGTATACTGAGCTTGTCTGACTGCGGGATTGCTAAGAAAAGTGTGTCAACTTTTTCATAGAACATATGCTTAACATCATTTGAATTGAATATTGTGGCAGCATATTCACTAATCAGTGTAGCATGCTTCTTGTTTGTAATTGAAAGCTGAAGTGTCATCAGGTGGTCATTGATGCCAACCAGAAGCTGGGCAAGTTTATGAGTGAGATTTGATAGCAAATTCCACGCTTGCTTCTAATTATTTAGTGCATCCTATAATGCCAGAAAAGCATGTCCACCCCTATGCTCTGTCAGTTCGCACTTATCTGCTAATAGTGTTTGGTTGAGTGATGCTATGTCCATGATGTAGTGAGCTAGCTCCTTATCAACCAATGCTGTTCTTCTCTTTGGTCTGTCTACCTTGATACTGTCTAGCAGAGTTCTTAAGTTCCATGTGTCAAAGTTGAGTACCATCACTTTTTTCTTTGAGTGTCGACTACTAAGAGGGAGACACATGAGCTGCAGTAGGCTAGTCAGGGAAAGGTGAAGCAGACTATGCTTGAGGCAACTTTTCTAGTCCCTTCACCAATGGAGGTGAGCACAGTGATCCTAAAATGGGCTGCTCAGACACCCATGGAGCTGCCAAACTCCGCTGCTTCTACGGTCCAGTGGGAAGCAACTCTATGCCTTGTGCCACCTGTGTGCAAGTTTGTGGCTACAGGTTCCAGAGAATCCACATTTGCTTCTATGCCTCTTCTTCATTGCCACAGGACTTTGAATAGTGGTGATTGCGTGGTCTTGAGTTGCACTTAACTTGGATTAAAGTGAGAAAGAGCTGAGCAGGTTGTCAGTCTCACTCTCGCATCCTTGCCTATCGGGTCCCAGTGGCAAGAACTAGCCGAGATGACTAGATGTTAATGTCCTAAATATGCCTTGCTGCTCCATCTCAGGGCTTGACATTTTGTGTCCATTCAATCTTTGACTGTATATTTTGCACAGTCCACTGAATCCAGCCTTCACATACACGGGTAGGTAAACCCTAAAAGTCACCTTGGACCTCAAAACCGATGATTACTCTCACCTGGTTTGGCCCACCTGCCAAAGCAATGTTCCAGGGTGTACCTACTGCCACATGCTAGAAGTTACTTCGAGGTACAGTTTAGAGTCGAGTACCAGATAAGGACCAAAGAAAGGCAAGCTGTCCTGAAAAGACACAGCAAGCCCTCCACCAGAGGTGCCACCTCTATCTGGACACCCCATACACCACATCTGGTATCAAGGCATTAAACGTTTTCACTTGCTGTGAGAGAAATGTAGCACCAGATAGAGCTTCCTACTGTATAGAGATAAAGACAGTGATTGATGAATGAATCATTAATTTTCTTGATGATACATCCCTATTAATGGGGTATTCCAATGACAGATATTTATGATGTGCTTGTCTAATATTGGAGAGTTTAATTTCTCAAACTTTTAAGAGAACCGGGATTCAATATATCACGTTGTGCAGAAGATGAAGAGGATGCCAAAGTAAGAAAAAGCAACACAGTTTAATAGAGTTATATATGCAACCAAGCCACTTATCTTAAATACTTGTTGTTAGATTGCTCCATTAAGTTGGACAAAATACAAGGATCACTGTGAGAAAAGTATTTGCATTAAGACTTACCGTATATACTCGCGTATAAGCCGAGATTTTCAGCCCAAATTTTTGGGCTGAAAGTGCCCCTCTCGGCTTATACTCGAGTCACGGTAGCGGTGGGGTCGGCGGGTGAGGGGGAGAGGGCGCTGAGGTATACTTACCTAGTCCCAGCGATCCTGATGCTCCCCCTGCCGTCCCACGGTCTTCTGTGCTGCAGCTTCTTCCCCTCTTCAGCGGTCACGTGGGACCGCTCATTAGAGAAATGAATAGGCGGCTCCACCTCCCATAGGGGTGGAGCCGCCTATTCATTTCTCTAATCAGCAGTGTCGGTGACCGCTGATAGAGGAAGAGGCTGCAGCACAGAAGACCGTGGGACGGCAGGGGGAGCGCCAGGATCGCTGGGACCACGTAAGTATGTCATATTCACCTGTCCACGTTCCAGCCGCCGGGCGCAGCTCCATCTTCCCGGCGTCTCTCCGCTTTGACTGTTCAGGTCAGAGGGCGCGATGACGCATATAGTGTGCGCGGCGCCCTCTGCCTGATCAGTAAGAGCGGAGAGACGCTGGGACCGGACGCTGGGAGCTGCAATCAAGAGAGGTGAGTATGGCTTTTTTTTTTTATTGCAGCAGCAGCAGCGGCACAGATTTATGTGGAGCATCTATGGGGAAATATGAATGGTGCAGAGCACTGTATGGGGCACAGCTATGGGGAAATATGAACGGTGCAGAGCACTATATCGGGCACAGATATGGGGAAATATGAACGGTGCAGAGCACTATATGGCACAGCTATGGGACAAAAATGAACGGTGCAGAGCACTATATGGGGCACAGATATGGGGCAATATGAACGGTGCAGAGCACTATATGGGGCACAGCTATGGGGAAATATGAACGGTGCAGAGCACTATATGGGGCACAGATATGGGGAAATATGAACGGTGCAGAGCACTATATGGCACAGCTATGGGGCAATATGAACGGTGCAGGGCACTATATGGCAGAGCTATGGGGAAATATGAACGGTGCAGAGCACTATATGGCAGAGCTATGGGGAAATATGAACAGTGCAGAGCATATATGGGGCACAGATATGGGGCAAGAATGAAGGGTGCAGAGCACTATATGGCACAGATATGGGGCAATATGAACGGTGCAGAGCACTATATGGCACAGATATGGGGAAATAATGAACGGTGCAGAGCACTATATGGCACAGCTATGGGGAAATAATGAACGGTGCAGAGCACTATATGGCACAGCTATGGGGAAATAATGAACGGTGCAGAGCACTATATGGCACAGCTATGGGGAAATAATGATCTATTTTTATTTTTGAAATTCACTGGTAAATGCTGCATTTCCACCCTAGGCTTATACTCGAGTCAATAAGTTTTCCCAGTTTTTTGTGGCAAAATTAGGGGGGTCGGCTTATACTCGGGTCGGCTTATACTCGAGTATATACGGTACGTTCCTTTAGAATCACCATGCAATGAATAGTATACTTACTTTAATATATCTTACAATTCATTTAGCTAGAAACATCCTATTTAAACTTTGCAAAAAAGTCTTGGCTTTCAAACTCTATGTTGCACAAATAATAAAATGACTGAGAATGCTGTTTAAAGTTAAGATTCTTTTGCTTGCATAACTCCGATTGAAAGTATTAAATGGCACTCCTTCCCAGCTACAAAACAAATCAAATCCCAAATAGACAAACTTGGCGATATTCAATGTGCAGTGAACCAGTATCTATATAATAAGTGTGTCTAATGAGGGTTTTAGCGCTGTTACAAATGTATTGAGTTTGTATATTTAGAGGATATTAATGGGCCAGAAGTGAGATGAATTTACAGTATATTCTCTCAGTGGATCCAGATCTGTTATATGACTATAGGCACAAGTCTCAGAATTTACATGTATATTGAATATAGATGGGCGTCAAGATATTAGCAACTAGTTAAGCATTTTCTCCATGTCTAGCTTGATTGCAAATCATAAGTGCATTAACAAGATGACTACATAAGCATTGAGGGGATATTAATGGTCTCAGCGGTTCTATACCATAGGTCTTCTTTGTGTCATTAATACCTTTTCAGTTTAGTAACTTTGTAAGTGCTGCATTTACTTCTGCATATATGTGGTTATTTTATTTTTTTGTATAGCTTTTTATTCCATTTTGTTTTCCTCATACTGGGAAGGCAGAATAAGCACATCTAATCTCAAACCACAAATTTTGTGATATGCCCTGTTTACAAGACCAAAAACACTGTCCAGATTTGATAGTAGTCTAGAAGACACTTCTTTAGGGAAAAATCCTGTGTCCAAAGCAGGCCCATGTTTGGCACTAGGCACTAGAAATCCATTGAGTAGGTCGGCAGGTTGCAGAGGTTTAGTGCCAGAAACTAGAATTTACTTTCATGCTTAATGCACACAGCCTTTCTCTGAGCTAGAAGAGGGTGGCTGCAAAGGAGTCCTGTTGAGCTGTCAGTGCAGTGATTGCCACCACTCTGATTGGTGGGACAGTGGTCTGGCATTCACAATGAAACACTGACTTTCCCATAGGAAGCACCACTGAAGAATAAATTGTGTAGGCTGCTCTGGTTACTTCCCCCACTCCAGTTCAAATTCTCCCAGTACATTTTATTAGGTAAGTGTACAAAAATTCATGAGTAGCTCTGTTTTGTACTGGGCCGATGCACACGTGAGGTTTGGTTGCAGCATACTATGTTTGAGGGTATCATGGGGACATGGTGTTGGCAAGTGTCATCTGCTTGTCCGGAATGTGCCTATACCTCCCTTTGCTGAATCAGAAAGCAAAACTGATGGTGCGGACAGATAAAATTGTTGCTGCTCAATAGCTGTACTGCTCCGAATAGCAAGAATAAGTGCTGTTTAGTACACAGTGGCTGAAATGGATGAGAACTTGTAAGAATTTTTGAAAAATAGGCTGTTTCAGTCAACACTCAGGTAGAAAGAGCAACAGAAAGTGAGAGGAGGCTGCATTACAAGACTTATCAACAGGAGGATGCTGGAAACGTCACCAATTCACCAGCCACAGGGTCCCTATGATGTAAACATGTATACTTGTGTATAAGTAGTATGTTGCCTATTCATCAAGAAGTTTACAACAGAATACCGCCATAAAATGCCTTCAAATGTTGGAAATGTGTTGTGCAACACAAATATGTATATGGTTTATTCACTGGTGATATATTTATGTATACGGTTTATTTACTGGTGAAGGTGATATATTCTGTAGATTCATGTGTGTGAGTTATTCGCTGGTGATATATTTATATATACACGAGTTATTAATCTGTGCTATATATACTGCACACCGTTAGTGTGTATAATATATATATATGTACAGTATCTATACCATCAGTGAATAAAAGTAAAAATACATACTATATAATTGTCTAAGGGTCACTTCCGTCTTTCTGTCCTTCTGTCTGTCTGTCTTTATTTCTGTCATGGATATTCATTGGTCGCGGCCTCTGTCTGTCATGGAATCCAAGTCGCTGATTGGTCGTGGCAAAACGCCCATGACCATTGCCACGACCAATCAGTGACAGGCGCAATCCGGCGCCAACAAGGCCGCTCCTTCCTCCTCGCAGTCAGTGCCCGCTCCATACTCCCCTCCAGTCAGCGCTCACACAGGGTTAATGGCAGCGCTAATGGACCGTGCTATGCCGCGGTGTAACGCACTCCATTAATGCTGCTATTAACCCTGTGTGACCAACTTTTTTATTATTGATGCTGCGTATGCAGCATCAATAGTAAAAAGATCCAATGTTAAAAAAATAAAAAATTAAAAAATCATCATCATCGTCATCATCTCGCAAGACCGCAATACACTCTTGAGACCGGAGCGTGCGAGGAGCGTCGGTAAACGCTTCCTGGATCCAGGGGCCAATGGAAGATGAGCATATAACTATTTTTTATTTTATTTATTTTTTATTTATTTTTTTTTATTTTTTTTAACCGGGATATGATGCCCACATTGCTATATACTACGTGGGCTGTGCAGTATACTACGTGGGCAGGGCAATATACTATGCAGGCTGGGAAATGTACTACGCGGGCTGGGCAATATACTACGCGCTCTGGGCAATATACTACGTGGGCTGGGCAATATACTACGTGAGCTGTGCAATATACTACGTGGGCTGGGCAATATACTACGCGCCCTGGGCAATATACTACGCGGGCTGTGCAATATACTACGCGGGCTGGGCAATGTACTACGTGGGCTGGGCAATGTACTACGCGCGCTGGGCAATATACTACGTGGGCTGTGCAATATACTACATGGGCTGGCAATATACTATGCGGGCTGGGAAATGTACTACGTGGGCTGGGCAATATACTACGCGCTCTGGGCAATATACTACGTGGGCTGTGCAATATACTACGCTGGCTTGGCAATATACTACGCAGGCTGGGATATATACTACGTGGGCTGGGCAATATACTACGCGGGCTGGGCAATATACTACGCGCGCTGGGCAATATACTACGTGCACTAGGCAATATATTATGCGCGCTGGGCAATATGCTATGTGGGCTGTGCAATATAATACGCAGGCTGGGCAATGTACTACGCGGGCTGGGCAATGTACTACGCGCGCTGGGCAATATACAACGCGGGCTGGGCAATATTCTATGCAGGCTGGGAAATGTACTACGTGGGCTGGGCAATATACTACACGCTCTGGGCAATATACTACGCGGGTTGGGCAATATACTACGTGGGCTGTGCAATATACTACGCTGGCTGGGCAATATACTATGCGGGCTGGGCAATATACTATGTGGCTGGGCAATATACTACATGCGCTGGGCAATATACTACATGCGCTGGGCAATATACTACATGAGCTGAGCAATGTACTACGCGGGCTGGGCAATATACTATGTGGCTGGGCAATATACTATGTGGCTGGGCAATATACTACGCGACTGGGCAATATACCATATGGCTGGGCAATATACTACGTGGCTGGGCAATATACTACATGGCTGGGCAATATACTATGTGGCTGGGCAATATAGTACGTGATTGGGCAATATACTACGTGGTTGGGCAATATACTACGTGGTTGGGCAATATACTACGTGGCTGTGCAATATAGTACGTGGGCTGGGCAATATACTACGCGGACATGCATATTCTAGAATACCCAATGCGTTAGAATCGGGCCACCATCTAGTATTTATATAAAGAAAACAGGTCTAGAGTCATTAAAAATTAATAAAGTGTGGATTTACTACAGCCACATAGTGTACAACGTTTCGGCTCGGCAAGGACCCTTTCTCAAGGCATGTATATTTAAACATACATATCATAAGTGAAGAAAACTACAAATAACGTATTTTGCAGCATCATAATTGATGGTCAACAATAACCAAGTTTTTATATTGATGTTTTTAATTAACATTAATTTTTATTAGGGTTGCTCAATCGTTAGCAGATCATGACAATAATTGACAACTGTAAATGAGCCTTCATTGGTCGTATTCACAACTGGGCAGTGTGAGCCCTAAATACAGCGGGGTCTCACCCAATGCTCTGAGACTTATCTACTGTTTTTTAAAACTTGGGACAGAGATACAGGGGTGTTAATTTTATGTTTTTGTATCCATAACATACTCGAGTATAAGCCGACCCGAGTATAAGCCGACCCCCTTAATTTTGCCACAAAAAACTGGGAAAACTTAATGACTCGAGTATAAGCCTAGGGTGGGAAAAGCAGCAGCTATCGGTAAATTTCAAAAGTAAAAATAGATACCAATAAAAGTAAAATTGATTGAGACATCAGTAGGTCAAGTGTTTTTGAATATCCATATTGAATCAGGAGACCCATATAATGCTCCATACAGTTCATGATGGCCCCATAAGATGCTCCATACAAAATACACCACATATAATGCTCCATAAAGTTCATGGTGGGCCCCATAAGATGCTCCATATTAAAATATGCCCCATATAATCCTGCATAAAGGTTAATAATGGGCCCATAAGATGCTCCATTAGGGCCGGACTGGCTATTGGGCAGTTCTGGCAAATGCCAGAAGGGCCGGTGGCAGTCGTGGGATGCTCGCCAGCGCCAACTCCCCCCCCGCTGACTCACTCCCCTGCCAGCGCCGCCACATTAAACTATTCCGGTGTCTATGATGCCGGTACAGTTGAATGCAATGATGGAGGAGAGAGCGTCTGCTGACGCTCCCTCTCCCATCACTCCCCGCTCTGCCTGGCGCTGACACTGCAGGTGCGCGATGACGTCATATCATCGTGCACCTGCTGTGTGACCGGGCAGACTGCAGCTGCTGAGAGCAGAGCCAGGAGCAGCACTGGGCACGTGGAGAGGTGAGTGTTTTTTTTTTTGTTTTTTTAAATATATCACTGAGTGATAACTGGATTGTGGGGCTATTGGTGGGATTGCATTACATTCTATGGGGCTGTGCTACATTACATTCTATGGGGGCTGTGATGCATTATGTTCTATGGGGCTGTGCTGCATTACATTCATTGGGAACTGTGCTGTATTACATTCTATGGGAACTGTGCTGTATTACATTCTATGGAGGCTGGCTGCAATACATTTTATGGGGGCTGGCTGCATTACATTCTATGGGGGCTGTGCTGCACTACATTCTATGCGGGCTGTGCTGTATTACATTCTATGGGGGATGTGCTGCATTACATTCTATGGGGGCTGTGCTGTATTACATTCTATGGGGGCTGTGCTGTATTACATTCTATGGGGGCTGGCTGCATTACATTCTATGGGGGCTGACTACATTACATTCTATGGGGCTGGCTGCATTACATTCTATGGGTGGCTGGCTGCATTACATTCTATGGGGGCTGTGCTGCATTACATTCTATGGGGGCTGTGCTGTATTACATTCTATGGGGGCTGGCTGCATTACATTCTATGGGGGCTGGCTGCATTACATTCTATGGGGGCTGGCTGCATTACATTCTATTGGTGTCTGTTAGGTCTCGAGTTCCCGCTTCTGCACAGGGGGAATCTCGAGCCATCTCCGCTGCGGTCTCCCATTCTTATCCAGCCGCAGTGGAGTCTGCTCAGCAAGGACGTCGGTCCCAGCGTCTTGCTCAGTCTCACTCTGTACAGAGAGTTACTGCTGCTTCTTCAGCTTCTGCCATTAAAGCCAGTGCTGGTCAGCAGCGAACGGACTTCTCTGGGACTAAGTCCTTGTCTGAACACACTGAGCATGCCCAGGGCAAGATCTCCCGTTGGAGATCGAGGGTCATGTGCTCAGGCTCTGCAGCACATTCCATTGGTCCTCTTGGCAGGTCTTGGATGGGCAAAGTTTCTGTGGCCACTTCCTGTGCTGCAACTATATAAACTGCGCATGACCGCACGGCCATGCGCTAGTGTACATTTGCATACGTGTGTTTGTTGTGAGTGCAAGTCGTCCTTGGATACCCCTTCCCTATTGAATGTCTGTTCGCGGAAGGTGTATGGTTGCTATCTAGCGCCCGACTTATCCTACAGCACGAATCACACATTAAAGCGTCCAGTTGCTGTGACCGCCAGTATGGCGCCGTGCACTTCCTCTGTGCTTTCCTTACCCAAGCCTGGGTGGTTAGTGGCGTTCGTCAGTGCGGCACCGCATGCACTCTTGTGCCTTAATATTGTTGTTTGGCTTCTTTACACACCCAGTTGCGGTGTTGTGCCAGCAAGGGTCTAATCGGACTTCAATCCTAGTTGGGGTTGAGTTCGCTGACTACTTGCTCGCGCTCTATGTGCGGTACCGCGATCCTGTGATGCAACAGGATCGCTTCTTTCATGCTGGGTGAAGTTTAACCCACGTGTGTATACTTATGAGTACCGCCATATAGTCCGTCATTACTTGGCAGCAGGTTCCATCTCTGCACGGTGGACCCCGGGCTGCGAACGCACCATACTCTATATGTCTTATTATTTGGTGCATTCCGCTAGCCCTAACATTACACTAGCGCCAGGGTCTGGCTAGTAATGACGGACAAACAGCAATCCTTGCGGTATATCCAGCAGCTGGAGGGTAGGTTGGCGGCTCTTGAGAGCGCAACCTCAGCTGTGGATTTTACCGCAGTTGCTGTACAGGCTGCTAGCGTGGCTGCAGCAACCCTGTCCATTGCCACCCCTGCTCCGACATTTTCTCGCCTCCCGCTGCCAGAGAAATTTTCTGGTGATAGCAAATTTTGTAAGGGATTTGTGAGTCAGTGCTCTATTCACCTCGAGCTCCTGGCTGCACGTTTTCCCACAGAGCGGGCTAAGGTGGGATTTATAGTGTCTCTCTTGTCGGACAGGGCGTTGGAATGGGCTACGCCGCTGTGGGAGCGTGGCGATCATGTGGTGCAGAGTGCTCCGCTGTTTCTGAGCACTCTGAAACAGGTCTTTTTAGGACCTCAAGTCACCCATGATACTGCGCTCCAACTGCTGGCATTAACTCAGGGTGAGTCCTTGGTCAGTCATTTTGCCGTCCAATTCCGCACTTTAGC
Source organism: Ranitomeya imitator (assembly GCF_032444005.1). Lineage (NCBI taxonomy): Eukaryota > Metazoa > Chordata > Amphibia > Anura > Dendrobatidae > Ranitomeya > Ranitomeya imitator. The sequence goes on from NC_091286.1 coordinate 530,779,784, forward strand.
TTCTGAGCTGGATTGGTCGGATAAAGCTCTTATCCCCATATTTTGGAGGGGCCTGGCTGACCACGTTAAGGACGCTCTGGCCACTAGGGAGATTCCTGCCACACTGGAGGAGTTAATAACTGTCTCCACTCGAATTGACCTCCGTTTTAACGAGCGGAGGTTAGAGCGAGCCCAGTGTAGGTAGAGGTTTCGGCTGGCTCCTACCTTCGCCAAACCTCTGGAATCTCCGGTCCTGGTTCCTGAGTCACATGAGGCCAGGGAAGTGTCACAAGCAGGACCTAAGTCCCGGACCGCTTGTGCACTCAAGGTCTGTCATGTTTGCCAGCAGTCAGGACATCTAGCCACCAGATGTTCTCAGCGGTCGAGGAAACGTCAGCGTCTAGTGGTAGTAGGTGGAGGTACACTAGACACGGCGACGTTTGCCTCTAAATTGTCCTTTAAGGGGACAATTACTATAGGCTCATTCTCCCACTCGGTAGAGCTCTGCGTGGATTCTGGAGCGGAGGGCAATTTTATGTCTTCTGCCTTCGCCCAACGTCACGCAATACCCCTGGTTATGCTAGCTCAACCAGTAACGGTACGAGTGGTGAATGGGTCGACACTGCCCTCACAGATAACACACCAGACCATCCCTTTTATTCTGTCCATGTCGCCATCTCATCAGGAGATTATATCTCTGCTCGTCATTCCTGAGGGAATTGATGAGGTCAGGGCCGGCTCCAGGTTTTCGAGGGCCCCGGGCGAAAGAGTCTCAGTGGGCCCCCCCCTTTAACACATACCCTGATTTATGATGCACAGATACGGCAGAGAAATGTATAGTACAATGCCAGATTTCACTTCTTACATGAGTGACAGCTATTGTAGATTCTGCAGTGTATATATACAGGAGGAAAGGTGCTGTGCAGTGTATATATACAGGAGAGGTGCTGTGCAGTGTATATATACAGGAGGAAAGGTGTTGTGCAGTTTATATATACAGGAGAGGTGCTGTGCAGTGTATATATACAGGAGGAAAGGTGCTTTGCAGTGTATATATACAGGAGAGGTGTTTTTCTGTTTTGAGTTTTTCTATGAAACAAGGACTTTTCTACATAAACAACGTTGTTTGGTTTTGCGGACCCAACAGATCTGTGCTACAAAGTAACAGGCGGCTCGGGCATTAATGAGGGACCTGATGCTGAATCCTTTCCACAAACCCTAATGACCCAATTAGTGCCCTGTCATTAGAAGCTCATTAAACGCCTCCCTGTCCCGAGCAGTCATGTACAGTATGGGGGGATCCTGCAGCCCACCCCCTGACTGCTCCATACCATACACTGCCCTCTGTCGCGCTCACTATTATCCTGTGCATTTCTCCGTCATCGTTACCCCATGTTACACTTGTCACCCCCCACTACAGAGTAGCAGGGCAGCCAATGTCACCCCCTCCCGGACCCTAATGGCAGCAGGAAATGTCTGCTCCTCTATTGGGTTGGAACCTGATTTAATCAAGGAATAATGTGGATTTGTTGCCGGTGGCTGCAGGGGAAGGGTTAAGTGATGCCATGTCCGTGGTGGGAGCGGTGGCAGCTGCTGGACCTGGACAGAGACAACCATTGTTGCTGTGACTGCAGAGTGTGGCCTGGAGGAGAGAAGCTGAGACTCCGGAGCAGAAATCACCCACATGCCGGCTCTGGGCAGAGTCCCTCCAGTCACCAGCCTGGGGCCACGGGGCCCCAATGTACAGCCCACAGCTCAGTTTTATCCATGGCAGCAGCTCCCCTTCCTCCTGGCATCTGGTTAACACCATTTATGCGGGTCGGATTGTTATCTTTAAGGTTCAGCAATAACCTTCATACAGATGGGAAGGGGTTAAGCTTCTTCCTACCCCACTGGTGCAGGTTTGGTGCAGCATGCATGTATTCTGGGTGAGCTGGGCGGCTACAGGCTGCACCCCACCAGCTGCTCCTCCAGACATCACCCACATTTTTAGGCAGCGGAGACAGACAGCAGCAGACTGAGCCACAACTGCAAGATACCTTTGCACTCAGGCACTGGTAGGACGGAGCTCCTCCGGGATCTGCCTGATAAACTTCAGCACTGTCTGCAGTCAGCCAGGGGGGAGAGCAGAGAAGGTGCTCTCTCCGCCCACAATGTCACACAGGCTGCCTTCTGTTAACCCCTATGTGTGCCTGCCTGGCTGCACTGACTGAGTGAGAAGATGCTTGTGTCAGAGCTGGCACATAGGGGTTAAGAGAACGCAGCCAGCAGTGACTTTGTGGGGGGAGAGAGCATGTTATCTCCTGCTCTGCTCTCCCAGCTGTATCTATGACAGCTAAGTGGGCCCCCCTCTCTCCCCAGGGCCCCGGCATTTGCCCGCTGTGCCGGGTGCTGACGCCGGCCCTGGATGAGGTCCTGTTGGGAATACCTTGGCTACGGTACCACTCTCCTCATATCGAGTGGTCCTCTGGCAGAATCCTGGGATGGGGCGAATCTTGTGGGGGTAGGTGTCAGAGGGAGTGCGTTCAGGTTGCTACTACAGAGGTACCCGCAGATCTTTCCTCTCTCCCCAAGCAGTATTGGTCTTATGCAGACGTGTTCTCCAAAAAGGCGGCGGAGATCCTTCCACCCCATCGCCCCTATGACTGTCCTATTGATCTCTTGCCTGGTGCTGAGCCTCCCCGGGGTCGAGTCTATCCGCTATCTCTCCCGGAGACGGAGGCAATGTCACAGTACATCCAGGAAAATCTGGCAAGAGGATTCATTAGGAAGTCAGTGTCACCTGCTGGGGCAGGGTTCTTCTTCGTGCAGAAGAAGAATGGGGAATTGCGTCCATGCATAGACTACAGGGGTCTTAATGCCATCACCGTTAAAAATAAGTATCCTTTACCCTTGATATCTGAGCTCTTCGATAGGCTTCGGGGAGCAAGGGTATTTACTAAACTAGATCTGCGGGGTGCTTACAACCTGATTCGCATCCGTGAGGGGGACGAATGGAAGACGGCTTTTAACACCAGGGATGGGCACTATGAATATCTGGTGATGCCCTTCGGGCTCTGTAATGCCCCAGCCGTTTTCCAAGACTTTGTGAACGATATCTTCCGGGATATGCTTTCCACCTCGGTCGTAGTCTATCTGGATGATATTCTCATCTACTCTCCAGATATTGACTCCCACCAGAGAGATGTTTGCAAAGTCTTCGACCTCCTACGGGCAAACTCCCTCTATGCCAAGTTGGAGAAGTGTATGTTTGAGCAGGAGTCCTTACCTTTCCTAGGCTACATCATCTCTGCCCAGGGATTGGCTATGGATCCTGCCAAACTACAGGCTGTGATGGACTGGCAGGAACCCCATTCTCTTAAAGGGAACCTGTCACCTGAATTTGGCAGGACTGGTTTTGGGTCATATGGGCGGAGTTTTCGGGTGTTTGATTCACCCTTTCCTTACCCGCTGGCTGCATGCTGGCTGCAATATTGGATTGAGGTTCATTCTCTGTCCTCCATAGTACATGGCTGCACAAGGCAAGATTGCTTTGCGCAGGCGTGTACTATGGAGGACAGAGAATGAACTTCAATCCAATATTGCAGCCAGCATGCAGCCAGCGGGTAAGGAAAGGGTGAATCAAACACCCGAAAACTCCGCCCATATGACCCAAAACCAGTCCCGCCAAATTCAGGTGAAAGAGTCCCTTTAAAGCGATGCAGCGCTTTATGGGGTTCATTAATTATTATCGCCAGTTCATTCCGCACTTCTCAACTTTGGTAGCTCCCTTGGTTGCCCTCACCAAGAAGGGGGCGAATCCCAAATTGTGGTCTGAGGAGGTCTCCAAGGCCTTTAACTCTATAAAGTCACACTTCGCTAGCGCTCCCATCCTACATCGCCCCGATGTTGATAAGCCATTTATCATGGAGGTGGATGCCTTTTCTGTTGGTGCTGGAGCAGTCCTCTTCCAAAAGGATGCTCAAGGTCGGAAGCATCTTTCTTTTTCTCCAAGACCTTCTCACCAGCAGAGAGGAATTATTCCATCGGGGACAGGGAGTTGCTAGCCTTGAAGTTGGCTTTCTCGGAGTGGAGACATCTCTTGGAGGGAGCACGTTTTCCCTTCCAAGTCTTCACAGACCATAAAAATTTGGTGTACCTGCAGACAGCCCAGCGGTTGAATTCTCGCCAGGCCAGATGGTCCTTATTCTTCTCCCGGTTTCATTTCACCCTCCATTTTCTTTCTGGGGAGAAGAACATTCGGGCCGACGCTCTCTCTCGCTCCGTTGTGTCATCTGCGGAGGAGGAGGAGGAGCCTCGGCTTATTGTCCCCACCGAGAGCTTGAGAACTGTGGCCCCGGTTTCGCTAGAGTCTGTGCCTCCAGGCAAGACTTTTGTACCATCCAGTTTGCGACCGGAGGTTCTCTCTTGGGCACACTCGTCCAGGGTGGGTGGACATTTTGGTACCAAAAGGACATCTGAGTTACTGGCGAGGACATACTGGTGGCCGCATATGGCTCGTAATGTCGCAGAGTATGTTCGGGCGTGTGTCTCTTGCGCCAAGAACAAGACTCCTCGACAACGGCCAGCTGGTTTGCTTTATCCTCTGCCGGTGGCGGACAGGCCCTGGGAGATGGTCGGGATGGACTTTGTGGTGGGCTTACCCAAGTCTCGTAACTGCACCATTATCTGGGTGATCACCGACCATTTTTCCAAAATGGTGCACTTGGTGCCTCTTCCACGGCTACCTTCTGCACGGGCGTTGGCTGTCTTGTTCGTCAAGCATATCTTTCGCCTACACGGTATGCCAGACAAAATTGTTAGTGACCGGGGTCCCCAGTTTGCGTCTCGATTCTGGAGAGAGCTTTGTCGTCTACTCAGTATTGAGTTGAATCTCTCTTCGGCATATCATCCCGAGACGAATGGGTTGGTAGAGAGGGCCAACCAGACCTTGGTCACATATTTACGACATTTTGTTTCTGCCAGGCAGGATGACTGGGCATCCTTGCTACCGTGGGCAGAGTTTGCACTTAACAATGCCGTAGCCGACTCCACCGGTCAGACTACATTCCTCCTAAATTACGGCCAGCATCCGCGTGTTCCTGTGCCCATGCCTGTGTCTTCTGCTGACTCCAGGGTGGCAGACTGGGCTGTGGAGGCACGGGACATTTGGGACCGCACGCAGGATGCCATTCGGGCCTCCAAGGAGAGAATGAGGTCCTCCGCCGATGTTCATCGGCGCCCCGCTCCGACCTTTGCTCCTGGCGACTTGGTGTGGCTCTCCGCCCGTAACATCAGGCTGAGAGTTGAGTCCACTAAGTTTGCTCCTCGCTACTTGGGTCCCTTCAAGGTTCTCGAACGGGTTAATCCTGTGGTCTACCGTTTGGCTCTTCCTCCACGCTTGGGTATCACCGACACCTTTCATGTGTCCCTCTTGAAACCCGTATACATGTCCCGGTTTTCCGAGTCATCTGCCGGGACATCGGGTTCGTCTACGGACGATTACGAGGTGAACGCTATTTTGGGGTGCAAGGTGGTACGTGGCAAAAAGTTCTATCTGGTGGATTGGAAGGGTTATGGCCCAGAGGACAGGTCATGGGAGCCTGCTGAAAACATTCGGGCCCCACAGCTCATTGCTGCCTTCGAGCGTAGCGAGGCCCAAGGAGGGGGGGGCCATGTTAAGTCTCGAGTTCCCGCTTCTGCACAGGGGGAATCTCGAGCCATCTCCGCTGCGGTCTCCCATTCTTATGCAGCCGCAGTGGAGTCTGCTCAGCAAGGACGTCGGTCCCAGCGTCTTGCTCAGTCTCACTCTGTACAGAGAGTTACTGCTGCTTCTTCAGCTTCTGCCATTAAAGCCAGTGCTGGTCAGCAGCGAGCGGACTTCTCTGGGACTAAGTCCTTGTCTGCACACACTGAGCATGCCCAGGGCAAGATCTCCCGTTGGAGATCGAGGGTCATGTGCTCAGGCTCTGCAGCACATTCCATTGGTCCTCTTGGCAGGTCTTGGAAGGGCAAAGTTTCTGTGGCCACTTCCTGTGCTGCAACTATATAAACTGCGCATGACTGCACGGCCATGCACTAGTGTACATTTGCATACGTGTGTTTGTTGTGAGTGCAAGTCGTCCTTGGATACCCCTTCCCTATTGAATGTCTGTTCGCGGAAGGTGTATGGTTGCTATCTAGCGCCCGACTTATCCTACAGCACGAATCACACATTACAGCGTCCAGTTGCTGTGACCGCCAGTACGGCGCCGTGCACTTCCTCTGTGCTTTCCTTACCCAAGCCTGGGTGGTTAGTGGCGTTTGTCAGTGCGGCACCGCATGCACTCTTGTGCCTTAATATTGTTGTTTGGCTTCTTTACACACCCAGTTGCGGTGTTGTGCCAGCAAGGGTCTAATCGGACTTCAATCCTAGTTGGGGTTGAGTTCGCTGACTACTTGCTCGCGCTCTATGTGCGGTACCGCGATCCTGTGACGCAACAGGATCGCTTCTTTCACGCTGGGTGAAGTTTAACCCACGTGTGTATACTTATGAGTACCGCCATATAGTCCGTCATTACTTGGCAGCAGGTTCCATCTCTGCACGGTGGACCCCGGGCTGCGAACGCACCATACTCTATCTGTCTTATTATTTGGTGCGTTCCGCTAGCCCTAACAGGTGTCTGGCTGCATTACATTCTATGGGGAGCTGGTTGCACTACATTCTATGGAGGTTGGCTGCATTACATTATATGGGGAGGGCTGTATTACATTCTATGGGGTGCTGTATTATATTCTATGGAGGGGCTACATTATATTCTATGGGGGACTGCATTATGCTCTATGAGGGGGCTACCATATATTATATATGCAGGGGCTGCATTATACTATATGACGGGGCTGCATTATATTCTCTGTGGGGTTACATTATACTCAGGGGGCTAGAATATATTTTGTGGGGTGGCAGCATTATACTCTGGGGTGGCATCATTATACTATATGTGGGCTGCATTATACTGTATCGAGTACTATGGGGAATACATTAAACTATATGAAGAACTATGGGGTGCATTATGGAGCACTATGAGGAATCTATTATACTATTTGGAGGACTGAGGAATGTATTAAACTATTTGGAGGACTGAGGAGTGTATTATACTATATGAGGAATTGCAGTGTATTTTAATATATGGAGGACTATGTGGAGTGTATAATACTATATGGAGGACTGGTGAGTGTATTATACTATATGGAGGACTGAGGTGCACATTATAATATATGGAGGACTATGGTGTGTATTATACTAAACAAGCAAAATGCTGCCTATTCATCAACTGATTGGATTGTTTATGTGGGAACAGAAATCCTTGTTTTCAGCAGGACATCACCGGTGTAAACTGTAGATGTGCTGCTGAAAACATGATACTGTAGGAGGACAGATTGATCTAATTGTGATTGTTCTGTTCCCTTCATTCTTTCTCAGTTGGTGTAAAGAGGCCGGGAAATAAGCGAACGACTTCACACTCGTTTAGCGGCCTGAGATCAGCACATGTAAATACAGCAGAAATGCTTCACAGGGAGACCAGGCAAGGATGATGACAGTTGTAGTTAGCACCCGGCGCCTGGGAATAGCGCTAACTACTGCTTTTCCCAGCCGCCAGAGCATTTCATTCTGGTATGTGTAATGATTTTTAGGGTTGATGTCAGCTGGATAATGTCAGCTGCTATCAATCCCTGGTGTAAGTAATAAAGAGGTGCCTATCAGACATCCTCACTACTAGCCCTGACCTGGTGAGACCCAGTGACTCTGAAGAGCGGTGACGGTAGTAACAATACCGCTCTTCCCAGTCGCCGAGCTCAGTGCAAGACCCGGAATGTCTGAAGAGCGGTGACGTTACTGATGTCACCGCTCTTCAGAGTCACCGGGTCTTGTGCTGCGCAGCGGTGCGGAGCCAAAAATGGCTGTATGTAAGTTTATGGAGCATCAGAATGAGGTTCCATAGCCTTTGGTCGTCTCAATCCCGAGATCCAGTTATGTAGGTAAAGTAGTGGCTTTTCTTGGTACTGCAACTAAAAGCAATAAATAGGACAGAGCTGTAATGCTGCACACAGCTGTGATTATATGTTATATAGTCGTGTTACACTCCCCTCCCTTCTTGTAACCTACAAGTGTACAAAGATATTATACAGTCACCATGCGACAAGTGGGTCTGTGTACCTTCAAATGCCAGGGCTGAATTTTAGTCCAAGTCCGGCCCTGTGCTCCATAGACACATTTGGCCAATATAATGCTACACAAATGTTGATTTTGGCCTCATAAGATGCTCCATAGAGATATTTGCCCCATATAGTGCTGCACAAAAGTTATTGCCCCATAAGGTGCTCCATAAAGATAGTTGCCCCATATAATGCTGCACAAACGTTAATTATGACCCCGTAAGATGCTCCATACAGACACTTGCCCCATATAGTGCTGCACAAATGATAATTATAGCCCCATTAGATGCTCCTTAAAGATATTTGCTCCATATAATCCTGCACAAACATTGATTATGACCCCATAAGATGCTCCATACAGACACTTGCCCCATTTGCAGTTGCTGCGATTTAAAAACAAAAAAAATCCCATACTCACCTCTCGTCGCTCAGGCCCCTGGCACTTTCAATATTCACCTTTCATTGTTCCAGCCGCTGCTCTGTTTTCAGCGTCTTCTGCATTGATGTTTAGGCAGCGGGCGCGCACTAACCACGTCACCACACCCTCTGACCTGAGCGTCACTGCAGAAGACGCTGAAGACGGAGTGGCGGCTAGAACGAGGAAAGGTGAATATCGTGCAGCGCTGTTCTCCCCCTCCCCATTATACTCGCCTGCTCCTGGCGCGGTGCATTCCCTGTTCACCAGCGCCGCAGCTTCTTCCTGTATTGAGCGGTCACATGGTACCACTCATTATAGTAATGAATATGCAGCTCCACCCCTATGGGAGGTGGAGCCGCATATTCATTACTGTAATGAGAGGTACCTTGTGACCGCTCAGTACAGGAAGAAGCTGGGGCGCTGGGAGAACCAGAGACCTGCAGGGACCGCGCCAGGAGCAGGTGAGTATTATTAGACAGCCCCCACTCCCCCTCCCCTTCCGACCCCTGGGTATGACTCGAGTATAAGCCGAGAGGGGGCCTTTCAGACCCCAAAAATGGGTTGAAAATCTTGGCTTATACTCGAGTATATACAGTAGTTTCTTCTAAGCCATCCCACTTTTATAGAGAAGGAGCAATGTGGTGGCTTTTTGCAGTCAGCCTTCACTATGTAGTGTCTTCTTGTGTAACTGCTATGTTTTCTTGCAGTTATCTGGACCCTTGCATTTGTCTAAGTTTGGCTGGTGCTGATGCCATTTATCTATATTTATCTTTCTATTATGCGTCTTTTAGCAATGTTTGAAAATATTATTTTTCATCAGTATAGCAACATAATAAAATGAGAATGTTTTCTGTAAACAAGTACTTTTAAGAATTACCATTTAGAATTAGGGTTCAGAACTATAAATTAGAATTCCATGCTAAAACACCTTAAGCTTATCTTGTGTTCCCTGACTGTGAGACATTACATTTTCCATGTGACATTTTATTGATTGCTAATCAAAGGTGGCCTTGACAACAGCAATTTGTAATCATGGTGCTTTGCAGATAACATCAGTTTATTTCAGTTTAGATTCAGTTTAGAGAGACCCTTTGATGCCTTGTCTAAGGCTGCATATAGACAGTCCGATTGTGGTCGTTAAGCACTAAACCGCTACATGTAAGCCGATCATCAGACATTTAATAGCCTGTTTAGATGTGCAGTAATAGAACATTTAGTGCACACAGACTGTCATTGTTCTCGGCAGCACATGACCTGTTTATACAGTATATGAGCAGCTGAGAATGAAGATTTTTATGTAAGCTTAAAAAGCATTTCATCAGATAAATGTTTTGCTAATTTATCAGTTAATTGGCAATCTTTTTACGCTGGTCAATTATCAGGAAGCAAGCAGAGATGAGCAGAGCTTTAGAAATTCCAATTCACTAGATTTTCAGAATTTTTCTAGAATATTTGATTTGTACAAATAAATTCACTCATCTAAATAATGAAAAGCTTCGAATTGCTCAGACAATGCACAATATACAGAGGAGAGAGAAAGGACCCTTCTAATCATAAGAGCTTACACTCTACAGGAGAGTGAGACTTAGACCACGTTCACACATTCAGTATTTGGTGGTTGTGGGTGGTATATGGAGTGGGTGATAAATACAGAAGTGGTGACGTGTTTCTATTATACTTTTTCTCTGATTGCCCCATTCTTGATTTTGGCTTACAAATACTGATGTAAAATACTGACCAAATACTGAATGTGTGAATATGGCCTTACAGTGACTCTGGAGATGGTAACGACTCTGCTGTACAAACTTCCTTTGGGAACTACTGATCTCTGATGGTCCAAGAGCTGACCACCACAGACAAGGTACAGGTGCTTCCCACAAAATTTGAATATCATCAAAAAGTTAATTTATTTAAGTTCTTCAATACAAAAAGTGAAATTCATATACTGTATTACATACTGTAGCGCCATTGCAAACAGAGTGATCTATTTCAAGTGTTTATTTCTGTTAATGTTGATGATTATGGCTTGTAGCCAATGAAAACCCCAAAGTCATTATCTCAATAAATTAGAATACTTTATAATACCAGCTTGCAAAATGATTTTAAAATCTGAAATGTTGGCCTACTGAAATGTATGTTCAGTAAATGCACTTAATACTTGGTCAGGGCTCCTTTTGCATGAATTACTGCATCAATGTGACGTGGCATGGAGGCGATCAGTCTGTGGCACTGCTGAGGTGTTATGGAAACCCAGGTTGCTTTGATAGCTGCCTTTGACTCATCGTCATTGTTGGGTCTGGTATCTCTCATCTTCCTCTTGACAAATCTATGGGGTTAAGGTAAGGTGAGTTTGCTAGCCAATCAAGCACAGTGATGCTGTTATTTTAAAGCCAGGTATTGGTACTTTTGGCAGTGTGGACAGGTGCCAAGTCCTGCTAGAGAATAAAATTTCCATCTCCAAAAAGCTCAGCACAGGGAAGCATGAAGTGCTTTAACATTTCCTGTTTGATGTCTGTGCTGACTTTGGTGTTGATAAAACACAGTGGACCTACACCAGCAGATGACATGGCTCTCCAAACCATCACTGATTGTGGAAACTTCACATTACACCTCAAGCAGCTTGAATTGTGTGCCTCTCCACTCTTCCTCCAGACTCTGGGACCTTGATTTCCAAATGAAATACAAAATTTACTTTCCTTGTGTGTCAGTGACTGCCTTCTGGATATCTGTCATGTCAGCAGTCTTCCCCATGATTGTGGAGCCTACTGAAACAGAATATGGGACTTTTTAAATGATTGGGAAGCCTTTACAGGTGTTTTTTGTTAATTATTGTAACATACTGAGAAAATGACTTCTGGGTTTCATTGGCTGTAAGCCATAATCATCAATATTAACAAAAATAAACACTTGAAATAAATCAATCTGTTTGTATTGACTCTATATAATATGTGAGTTTCAATTTTTGCATTGAAGAACTTAAATAAATTAACTTTTTGATGATATTCTAATTTTGTGAGAAGCACCTGTATGATAATCCATTTGCCCACTCTAATGCAGTGTGGACAATGGTGCAATTTTTTTTTTTGGCAAATCATGAATCAAATTTTAAAGTGTTTGAATTTGCGTTAAACCTTGAACTTGAGGAAATTTGACTTGAACTTGATATTCTGCAGATCGATCTGCTAAAGCCTCCTTACCTTGACAAGCCAGCTGGTATGTCACTCTCCATAAGGAGAAATGTTATCCCTTAGACCCCAGTCCTGAGCCTCTCGCCCTCTCGCCTAGCCAAATCAGCTCTCATTAGTGTTGAGCATTCCGATACTGCAAATATCGGGTATCGGCCGAAATTTGCTGTATCGGAATTCCGATACCGAGTTCCAATATTTTTGCGATATCGGAATCGGCGTGTGCGGTGCGTTTGGTTCCAAGGGTCTGGAGGAGAGGAGACTCTCCTTCAGGCCCTGGGTGTTGTGAATTCTGTGGCAGAGCTCCCTCCTGTGGTCACAAGTGGTACTTCGGCTGATTCTCTCTGTGAGCTTCCGTTGGTGGAGGAGAGTGGTACTGCGGCTTCTGAGTTTCCTTCCTCAGGTGATGTTGTGAAGTCGTTAGGTGCTGCTCTATTTAACTCCACCTAGTGCTTTGATCCTGGCCTCCAGTCAATGTTCTAGTATTGGACCTGTTTCCTCCTGGATCGTTCCTGTGGCCTGCTGCTCTGCATAGCTAAGTTCCGCTTTTGCTTTTTTGTTTGCTGTTTTTTCTGTCCAGCTTGCTTATTTGTTTTTTCTTGCCTGCTGGAAGCTCTGGGACGCAGAGGGTGTACCTCCGTGCCGTTAGTTCGGTACGGAGGGTCTTTTTGCCCCCTTTGCGTGGTTTTTTGTAGGGTTTTATGTTGACCGCAAAATTACCTTTCCTATCCTCGCTCTGTTCAGAATGTCGGGCCTCACTTTGCTAAATCTATTTCATCTCTACGTTTGTCTTTTCATCTTAACTCACAGTCATTATATGTGGGGGCTGCCTTTTCCTTTGGGGTATTTCTCTGAGGCAAGGTAGGCTTATTTTCTATCTTCAGGCTAGCTAGTTTCTCAGGCTGTGCCGAGTTGCATAGGGAGCGTTAGGCGCAATCCACGGCTGCCTCTAGTGTGGTTGGAGAGGATTAGGGATTGCAGTCAGCAGAGTTCCCACGTCTGAGAGCTCGTTCTATGTTTTTGGGTTATTGTCAGGTCACTGTATGTGCTCTGACTTCTATGTCCATTGTGGTACTGAATTACCTTATCATAACACCTGGGATCCATATTCATGTAAAAAATAAAGAATAAAAATAAAAAATATCATATACTCACCCCTCCGGCGAACCCTGGCTGTCACCGCTGCGAGCGTCTGCCTCCGTTCCTAAGAATGCAGTGAGTGAAGGACCTTCGATGATGTCACGATCACATGAGCGGTCAGGTGACTGGTCACCTGACCGCGACGTCATCGAAGGTCCTTCACTCACTGCATTCTTAGGGACGGAGGCAGACGCTCGCAGCGGTGACAGCCAGGGTCCTTCGGAGGGGTGAGTTTATCCATATTTTTAATTTTTATTCTTTATTTTCCTCTCCTTAAGACCCTGGGAACCATTCAGGATACCTTCCGATATTTGTGTCCCATTGACTTGGATTGGTATCGGGTATCAGTATCGGCGATATCCGATATTTTTTGGATATCGGCCGATACCATCCGATATCTCTGAAGGTATCGCTCAACACTAGTTCTCATGCTTCGCACTGACGAGGGCCAACAGCCCGAAACACCGTGTCTGTGAATTGAGATACTGATTTGGCTTTTATCCTAAGTCATATTGCACGACTCGTTAAAGGGTTGATTGTGACTTGTAGGATCGCTACTTCCAACAGGTGGCGCTATAGAGTTAAGTCCTCTTTTTCTCAGAAGAGGCAATTTGCATCTTTAAAAGCAAGCATTTCTTTGAGTGCTCATTTACGATAATCATCTAATGTAGATGCATCTCCAGTTGAGATACAGAAAATCAGCACTGTATTACTTTTTTCAGGGTGAATTCATGCAGGGTAGATTTCATTGCAGACATTTCTGAGACTGTCCCATTCTGAACAGAATTTGCTGAAATCATGTACTCTCCATTAACACCAACATGCTCCCGAATCCACTACTTTCTATGATCACTTTATTAGCTTTTGATTAGGCAGGCTGGTATGATATAATTTCAGCATGATAAATAAATGACATTGTGCCAGCAGGGCAAATCAGCAGCACCAGGGATACACAATAAAGGTCAAAAGTGTTGGCACCCTTGAAATTGTTCCATACAATGAAGTATTTCTCCCAGAAAAGTATTGCAATTACACATTTTGTTACACACATGTTTATTTCCATTTTGTATATTGGAACAACACAATAAAACTGAGAAAAACCGTCAAGTTGGACATAATTTTCACTAAACCTTAAAAATGGGGCTGACAAAATTGTTGGCAGCCTCAACTTAATATTTTTAGTTGCACACCCTTTGAAATAAATAACTGCAATCAATCACTTCCTACAACCAACAACAAGATTCTTACACCTCTCAACTGGAATTTTGGACCACTCTTCCTCTGCAAACTGCTCAAGGTCTCCCATATTTGATGGGTGCCTTCTACTAGCAGAAATTTTAAGATCTCTCCACAGGTGTTCAATTGGATTGAGATCTGGACTCATTACTGGCCTCTTCAGAACTCTCCAGTGTTTTGTTTCCAACCAATTCTGGGTGTTTCTTGAAGTATGTTTAGGATCATTGTCCTGCTATAAGACCTATGCAAACCCAGCTTTCTGACACTAGGCACTACATTGCGACCCAATATCCTTTGCTTTGGTAATCTTCAGATTTCATGATGCCTTGCACATAGTCAAGGCACCCAGTGCCAGAGGCAGCAAAAACAACCACAAAACATCTTTGAACCTCCATCATATTTGACCGTAGGTACTGTGTTCTTTTCTTTGTCGGCCTCATTCCATTTTTGGTCAAAAGTACAATGATGTGCTTTACCAAAAAGCTCTCTCTTGGTCTCATCTGTCCACAAGACACTTTCCCAGAAGGATTTTGGCTTACTGATGCACATTTTGGCAAACTGCAATCTAGCTTTTTTATGTCTCTGTTTCAACAGTGAGGTAATCCTGGGTCTCCTGTAATAGCATTTCATTTGTAATAGAAATTTTGTTAGGATAAATCCATCCCCGTGTGTGCTGCATTCGATCCCAATTAGGATAAGTATTTGAGTGCTCAAGAATGACACTGTACACAAAGGTGACAGAATAACGTCCCATCAATACTGATGCTTTATTTGAGTAACATTTGTTTTTATAGTTGCATATAGAAAGGGGAGGTTAGTTAAGGATCATATGGAATAAATGGTAAATATATGGAATATTGTGGCTAAGACACAGCAACAGGCTGATTAAGCAACTAATTCATAAATGTCACCTTTCCTGCAGTTAGGCCAAAATTTGAGGCATCTGGTGTTCAGTTCCTCTTTATATCTGGAAAGTCACAAGGCGTTGTCTGGTCTTATGACGGCCATTTTAAGCAACTGATTATAATGTACATATTCACTGTTAGTATATATGCAAGTGAAATCTATATGTGTTATATATTTCCATCACAATTTCATTCAAATGTCGCTGAATGATTCTCGCTGACACTGGTGCACCCTGAGCCTGCAGGACAGCTTGAATTTCTTTGGTACGTGTTTGGGGCTGATTATTCATCATCCAGACAATCCTACATTGCAACCTTTCATCAATATTTCTCTGGATTCCACGTTCAGGGAGAATAGCTGCAGTGCCATGGGTTGTAAACCTCTTGATTATGTTGCACACCATGGACAAAGGAACATCAAGATCTCTAGAGAATGACTTTAAACCTTGCGATTGCTGATATTTTTCAACAATTTTGGCTCTCAAGTCCTCAAAGAGTTCTCTTCTCTTTCTGTTCTCCATACTTAGTGTGGCACACACAGACACACAATGCAAAGATTGAGTTAACTTTCTCCCCTTTATATCTGGTTTCAGGTGTGATTTTTATATTGCTCACACCTGTTATTTGCCATAGGTGAGTTTGACGAGCATAACATGCTTGAAACAAAGCTGTTAACCTGTAATTTTGAAAAGGTGACAATAATTTTGTACACCTCATTTTTAGAGTTTTGTTTGAAATTACTGTATGTCCAATTTTCCTTTTTTCAGCTCAGTTTTTTGTTTTGTTCTAATACACACAAAGGTAAAAAACGTGTATAACAAAACATGAGTAATTGCAATAATTTTCTGAGAGGAATACTTCATTTTCTGGAACAATTTAAAGGGTATCAACACTTTCGGCCATGAACGTAACTCTACTGAGGAGATTTAATAAAAAATATGTTTTTTCAAGAGCCACATGAACCATCGTCTATAGATGTTAACTATATTGGGGCAGCACGGTGGCGCAGTGGTTAGCATAGCAGCCTTGGAGTGCTGGGTTCAAACCCCACCAAGGACAACATCTGCAAAGAGTTTGTATGTTCTCTCTGTGTTTGCGTGGGTTTCCTCCAGGTACTCCGGTTTCCTCCCACATTCAAAAAGACATACTGATAGGGAATTTAGATTGTGAGCCCCATCGGGGACAGCAATGATAATGTGTGCAAACTGTAAAGCGCTGTGGAATATGTTAGCGCTATATAAAAATAAAGATTTTTTTAAGATTATTTATTTATATTCTACGGGAGTGTGTTCTAGGCATGCTTTATGATCTGTGTGGAGGAAGGAAGTAAGGGTACCATCACACAGTGCCATTTTGATCGCTACGACGGCATGATTCGTGACGTTCCAGCGATATCATTACGATATCGCTGTGTCTGACACGCAGCAGCGATCAGGGATCCTGCTGAGAATCGTACGTCGTAGCAGATCGTTTGGAACATTCTTTCGTCGCTGGATCTCCCGCTGTCATCGCTGGATCGGTGTGTGTGACACCGATCCAGCGATGCGTTCGCTTGTAACCAGGGTAAACATCGAGTTACTAAGCGCAGGGCCGCGCTTAGTAACCCGATGTTTATCCTGGTTACGATCATAAATGTAAAAAAAAACAAACACTACATACTTACATTCCGGTGTCCGTCAGGTCCCTTGCCGTCTGCTTCCCGCACTGACTGACTGCCGGCCGTAAAGTGAAAGCAGAGCACAGCACACTTTACGGCCGGCAGTCAGTCAGTGCGGGAAGCAGACGGCAAGGGACAGACACCGGAATGTAAGTATGTAGTGTTTTTTTTTTTACGCTGGTAACCAGGGTAAACATCGGGTTACTAAGCGCGGCCCTGCGCTTAGTAACCCGATGTTTACCCTGGTTACCCGGGGACCTCGGCATCGTTGGTCGCTGGAGAGCTGTCTGTGTGACAGCTCTCCAGCGACCACACAACGACTTACCAACGATCACGGCCAGGTCGTATCGCTGGTCGTGATCGTTGGTAAATCGTATAGTGTAACGGTACCCTAAGGGAACTGTGACCATCGACTATTGAGAAAGGTGAATCTTATGTTATTTACTGCATACAAAGTCATTACCTTACATTGTAATCCTGATTGTGATGACAATGAGACAACTACTGAGTAGTGATGCATGTAAAACAGGAAGTGAAGCTCAGTTCTTGTTGTACAAGATTTCAGGATATTTTAAGTTAAAAAAGTTAAAATCCACCAAAGTTCTTAATGGAAAGCTGCTTCCAAAAAATGGCTACTAACCTACAGATATGAGATTAATCTGCAGGCAGGCAGCAGTTAGTTTTAATAACGCTATTAAAATGCAGATTAACCCCATTTCTGCATGTTAATAGCATTTTTTCTGGTGACAGATTCCCTTTTATAAAATATGCTTAACATGAAAATTTTATTTAAACAAAAGATCATTTTCATTTTTCTTTTAAGAGGAAATGGATGTTGTTCATCATGGTCCACTAGTCACAGTTCAGTGATCAACCAGTAGATTGTGGTCAGAAAGAGTTTCAAGGTCTTTTAGTTTACTGATGGTCACAACTAAAGAACACCAATCTGGCAAAAATTCTGTAGCAAAACTCCCAACAAACTGATGAAGATTTTCCCTTTTAAAATAAGATCAAAGTTCTAATGATTCAGCTGCAGCTCTGAGAGATAGTCATTTACTAGGCTTTTGTCATCAACCTTTTCTATAAAAAGTACTAGGGCACTCCAGGCCATTTAACAATGATTCTGGAGAAAGCAGCAAAGATTGTTTATTGCCTAGAATTCTGAGTCTTACAATGACATAGAAAATAAAAAACAGTGAAATGCACACTAAATAATTACACGTTCTAAAAAGGATTTTATAAAATCAACATGTCTACTGCTTGAATTTAATAAATAGAAGCCATATGTAACAGATTATTCATAATTACATAATAACTAGGTACAGTAATAGATTGCTAAGACCCAACTAGAACAAACAGTTGAAACTAGAAGTTTACATATACCATATAAAAGACACATATGCATGTTTTTCTCAATATCTGACAAGAAATCAGAATAATATTTGAAAAGATTTATACTTGCGCTGAAAACCGGGGTATATGATTATCTAAAATAACGAATAGAAAGGATAAGTCTATAAAACTCGAGTCAGAGGCGTTAAAAAGTCATAAGGACCTTGAACAAAGTAAAAACAAAGTAAAAATAAAGTAAAAACACGAAATGTTAGATTACCTATGCTTGATAGTAATCCACTTATAAAGGTCCTTGTGATGGGCAGATTAAACACATTTCAATACCCCAAAAGGTGTAGCTTGTTCACCAAAGGTATTCCGTGATAGAGCAGAAAAAAAGGGGAAACAATATTAACAACAGAAAGATTAAATAGTCCCTTCTGAATAAAAGATATTTAATTTGAGTGACCATACACTAAGCACGAATGAAATCCACCTATTAAATAAAGGCCTAAAATATTCACCTAGTACTAAATTTGACAAATTTCAGGCTTTCATGGGGATTAAATCATTCATGAGGAAACTGGCGATTAAAAAGTATTGTATGAAAAAGAAACTAGCTAAGAATGAGATTGATGGCTCCAGTGGGATTTTTGACCCATATGAGCATACTTCCTTAGAGAAGAAATCTAATTTTCACTCTATTCAAGAATATTCAGAAGCATTTGAGGCTTTTCAGAAGAATGTTATCCATGACATTAGAAAGATCTCTAATAAAAGATTTGCTAAATTTAGATACAATTTGTCTAATGATGAACATAAGGCAATTTGACAATTTCAAAATAACAAAGAAATTACTGTCAGACCAGCTGACAAAGGAGGTGGTAGAATTATTTTGAATACTATTGATTATAATCAGGAGTCTCATCGTTTATTAGGAGACACACACATATACCTTACTCGAGACAGACCCATCAGAGAGTTATCTTAAAGAGATGCAACAGTTAATAAAAGGGGGCTGCAAAAAGGTTTTTTAAATAAACATGAATTAGATTTTATCAACACAACCCATCCTAGAGTTCCATACTTTTATTACCTACCTTAGGTACATAAGGATCCAGTTCATCTACTTGTGAGTAGTGTTGAGCGATACCTTCTGATATCGGAAAGTATCGGTATCGCATTGGATCAGCCGATATTCAAAAAATATCAGATATCGCCGATACCGATACCCAATACCAATGCAAGTCAATGGGAGGAAAATATCAGAATTAAAATAAACCCTTTCTTTCCTTGTAGGTTCATTCTACATGAAGGAAAACAACTAAGAATAATGCAGGATGTATTGGGGGAGGTGAGGGAGACATTAAAGGCATAGAGGTTTAGCCCAATCAAATAGAATAGCAGGAATTTTATTTTTATTTAAGACGTTCGGAGTTACAAAGATATTGACTATGTTAAGATTTTTTTATTTTGTCAGATATTGATGTTTCACTACTTCCACGCCCTTCACCTTTTTTTTTACTTTCCCCACACTTTCTTCTTCATCATCATCAGCATCTTTGGCATCAACTTCTTCTTCACCTTATTCATCTTCTTCTTCATCTTCTACCTATTTTTTTTTGTTACATTCTTCATATTCTTTTTATTCAACTATTCTTCTTCTTCATATTCTACTTCATCATATTCTTATTTGTGACAGGCATTCCTGTAGTTGTTATCTATAAAAGTTTGAAGATTGCACCTTCCGTTCTGCCTGTCACAAAAGAGTTACATTTGTCCGCATTCAGTTTGGCCTGCAGGATCAGGCTTTATCCAGGGGCACCACGAGGAGGAATGGACTCACCCCCATACACTGCTTAGTCTTCTTCTGCTTATAATTTAGATAATATCTTTTGCTCTGATATTAAGTGTTATGCTTAATGTTCTTCTGCTCTTTGTTCTGCAGCCTCTTGTTCTTCTGCTTCTCGGTCTTCCATGTCGTCTTCTCCAGGGTCATCGTCTCCGGAGTCATCGTCATTATCGTCGTCGTCGTCGTCATCGGAGTGGTCTTCAGGGTCATCGTCTCCAGGGTCGTCGTCATATCAGTGGTTGTTGTCTCTGGTGTCGTCGTCATCTTAGGGGTGGTCTTCCGAGTCGTTGTCTTTAGGGTCTTGAAATTGGAAATGTAGCAGAAGGTACAAGAAGGCTGAGAAAATGCCGAGAACCAGCTGATGGAACTGGAACTCAGATGGCTACCCGAAGGTCCAAGAGCCAATGGAACTACCGAGGACCAGCTGACGTTACTGGAACCCGGTTACTAAGCAGGAGGTACCTGTGCCAGAAAGCACTACCAAGGACCACCTGACGTTGGTGGAACTCGGATACCCAGAAGGAGGCACCTAAGCCAAAGGCTCTGCCCAGAACCAGCTGACGGTACTGGAACCAGGATGGGGAGCAGAAGGTACAAGAGCAAAAGACACTGCCGAGAACCAGCTGACGGTACTGGAACCTGGATGGGTAGCCGAAGGTCCAAGAGCCAATGGAACTACCGAGGACCAGCTGACGTTACTGGAACACGGTTACTAAGCAGGAGGTACCTGTGCCTGAAAGCACTACCAAGGACCACCTGACGTTGGTGGAACTCGGATACCCAGAAGGAGACACCTAAGCCAAAGGCTCTGCCCGGAACCAGCTGATGGTACTGGAACCAGGATGGGGAGCAGAAGGTACAAGAGCAAAAGACACTGCTGAGAACCAGCTGACGGTACTGGAACCCGGATGCGCTGCCCAAGTGTGCAAGAGCCAGTGGCACGACCAAGGACCAGCTGACGGTGCTGGAACCCGGTTACTAAGCAGGAGGTACCCGTGCTAAAAAGCACTACTAAGGACCGCCTGATGTTGGTGGAACTCGGATACCCAGAAGGAGGCACCTAAGCCAAAGGCTCTGCCCGTAACCAGCTGACAGTGCTGGAACCAGGATGTGGAGCAGAAGGTCCACAGGAGAAGAGAGAACAACTCAGCCGCAAGGCTGCCGCAGTTACCGAACACCAACAGTCCTACAGGGGGAGCTTGGCCTACTGGCACTACAGAACCAGCCTTGGTTGCCACTTCCCGCAGCCCGCATAGGAAGCTCCTAAACTGGAGGCACCATGGAGTTGGCTAAACTGACCGCAACACAACGGGACAACGTATAGGCGTGTAAGTGACCTTGTCACTACCTGGAACCAGCTGACGGTGCTGGATCCAGGCTGGGCAGGAGGGAGTACCCATGACAAAGACACTGCCGAGAACCAGCTGACGGTACTGGAACCCGGATGCGTTGCCCAAGTATGCAAGAGCCAATGGCATGACCGAGGACCAGCTGACGGTGCTGGAACTCGGTTACTAAGCAGGAGGTACCCGTGCTAAAAAGCACTACCAAGGACCGCCTGACGTTGGCAGAACTCGGATACCCACAAGGAGGCACCTAAGCCAAAGGCTCTGCCCGGAACCAGCTGACAGTGCTGGAACCAGGATGTGGAGCAGAAGGTCCACGGGAGAAGAGAGAACAGCTAGGCCGCAAGGCTGCCGCAGTTACCGAACACCAACAGTCCTACAGGGTGAGCTTGGCCTACTGGCACTACAGAACCAGCCTTGATTGCCACTTCCCGCAGCCCACATAGGAAGCTCCTAAACGGGAGGCACCATGGAGTTGGCTATCGCTAGCAGATCTCTAGCGGTGTTGGAGCAAAGGGTCAGCAGGGGGAGCAGAGTGTAGGCCGAAGCCTGCACTGGAGGCAGCTTTGTGTCTGCATGGCGTTTGCAGGACATGTTGCCGGCTACACAGCAGGGGAACAGCTGGCATTGCTGAACCCCACTGACACATTGTCGGGTGTTTTGCTCTGTACAGCAAGCAATTCCGGGCACCAGCTGGTGGTGTTAGAGCCCAGGGTCAGCAGGAGGAGGAGAGGAGCAGAGTGTAGGCCGAAGCCTGCACTGGCGGCAGCTTTAGGTCTGTTGTGTCTGCGTGGCGTTTGCAGGACACGTTGCCGGCTACACAGCAGGGGAACAGCTGGCATTGCTGAACCCCACTGACACATTGGCGGGTGTTTTTCTCTGTGCAGCCAGCACTTCCGGACACCAACTGGCGGTGTTAGAGCCCAGGGTCTGCAGGAGGAGCAGAGGGTAGGCCAAAGCCTAATTGAACCAATTTCAAAGGTAACGTTTAACCCCCCCTCAGGTGTTACAAACTAGAAGAGCCACACCTTGTGCAGCAGTAATGCTGCACAAGGAAAAGGTTGCTCTTTAAATTTTGCTCCTTGCACACGCTGAATGAAACACGTATAAAATTTAGCCCCTTATACAGTCAAACTGTCTTGGAGGCGTGACTTGCCTTCTTAATGAGATGCAGCACAGATGTAAAAAATCCCACCTTGGTGCTGGGCGCAGCCTCCTGAGCGACGTTATTTGCTGTACAGGAGTCTGCGCTGTTGTGTTATCCCTTGGCCATGCACTGTTAGCGCTGCCCGTCTTCTGACCTCATTTCATGTCGGCCGGTGCGGTTAGCGATGCCCATGAATCCCAGACCCACAGTGTCTTTTCATTAATTCACACTGCGGGGCTGGGATTCATGGCCTTGCGCAATAAATATGTTCGCCTCTCACTCATGTCCTTACACCTGCTTCAGACTGGGCGTTGTCCGCTGATCCCTTATCGCATGCCATGGCCATGACGCCGCACAGTCTGAAGAAGGCAGAAGGAGATGAGTGAAGACAGGCGAAGATATGCACTGCTCATGCCCATCAATCACACCCTCGCAGTCAAAATAAATAAAACACCAAGGTGCGTTGTGTCGGGCAGGGCGGACGAACAGGCGCAGCCAGCCAACCAATGATGTCAGAAGATGGGCAGCGCTACCAAGGGGGTTGCTGCGTGTCATTAAAAAGGAAAGTCACACCTCAGGGACGGTTTAATGGTCTCAGGGGAAACATTTTTTACGTGTTGAGTTCGACGTGTGCAAGGAGAATAAGTTAATGAGCCACCTTGTACAAATGCAGCATTACTGCTGTACAAGGTGGCTGATATACATACAAACGCCTGGAGGGGGGACAGGTTCCCTTCAATTTCAGTTCAGGTGTCCGCGTGGCGTTTGCAGTACATGTTGCCGGCTACACAGCAGGGGAACAGCTGGTGTTGCTGAACCCCACTGACACATTGGCGGGTGTTTTGCTCTGTGCAGCCAGCACTTCCGGGCACCAACTGGCGGTGTTAGAGCCCAGGGTCAGCAGGAGGAGGAGAGGAGCAGAGTGTAGGCCGAAGCCTGCACTGGTGGCAACTTTAGGTCTGTTGTGTCTGCGTGGCGTTTGCAGGACAAGTTGCCGGCTACACAGCAGGGGAACAGCTGTCATTGCTGAAACCCACTGACACATTGGCGGGTGTTTTGCTCTGTGCAGCCAGCACTTCCGGGCACCAACTGGCGGTGCTAGAGCCCAGAGTCAGCAGAAGGAGGAGAGAAGCAGAGTGTAGGCCTAAGCCTGCACTGGAGGCAGGTTTATGTCTGTTGTGTCTGTGTGGTGTTTGCAGGACACGTTGCCGGATACACAGCAGGGGAACAGCTGGCATTACTGAAACCCACTGACACATTGGCGGGTGTTTTGCTCTGTGCAGCCAGCACTTCCGGGCACCAACTGGCGGTGCTAGAGCCCAGAGTCAGCAGAAGGAGGAGAGGAGCAGAGTGTAGGCCTAAGCCTGCACTGGAGGCAGGTTTATGTCTGTTGTGTCTGTGTGGTGTTTGCAGGACACGTTGCCGGATACACAGCAGGGGAACAGCTGGCATTACTGAACCCCACTGACACATTGGCGGGTGTTTTGCTCTCTGCAGCCAGCACTTCCGGGCACCAACTGGCGGTGTTAGAGCCCAGGGACAGCAGGAGGAGCTGAGTGTAGGTCGAAGCCTGATTGGAGAAAGTCGAAAGGGAACCTTTAACCCCCCCAGGCGTTTGTTGCTGAAAGAGCCATCTTGTACAGCACTAATGCTGCAAAAGGAAAAGGTGACTCTTTTAATTATGCTCCTTGCAAACCCTGAACTAGACACTTATGAAATGTGTCCTCTCGCACCGTTAAACCGTTCTGGAGGTGGGACATTCCTTTGTAATGTGACGCGGCACAGCTGTCATTCCTACCCCCTTGGTGCCGTGCGACGCCTCCTCAGCATTGTTTGAATCTGTCCCGGAGCCTGCACTGTAATGTTATCCCTTGGCCATGCACACTTAGCGCTGCCCGTCTTCTGACATCATTTGGTGTCAGGCTGGCTGCGCCTGTGAGTCCACGCTGCCCGAGATCCCACCTCGCAATGTCGTCTAATGTAATCCCACTGCGGGCCTGGGATCCATGGGCATGCGCAGTGCATATCCTCGCCTCTCACTCCCCTCCTTCCGGCTTCTTCAGACTGTGTGGCGTCTCATCATCAGATGCGTACTGCGCTGTGGTGACTGGAGGCACTGGCCCACCCGCCTCTTCAGAGTCAGAGAGACAAAGCTGTTGGGCATCACTGCACACTGCCTCTTCTTCCATTTCTCCAATGCTGCTTGGCTGGCCCCCTGTTTCCAAGCCAAGAGATTCAGAGAACAGAAGTAGAGACGGCTCCTGTCCTGGGCTCTCTGACTTCCTGGCCAATTTGGCAGGTGGTGAAGAGACAGATGGCTGCTCTCCAGTGCTCTGTGCCTGAGAGGATGTGGAACTAATTGAAGTCGATGAGTTAGCTGCCATCCATCCGACAACGGCTTCAATTTGATCTTCACGCAGCAGCGGTGTACGGCACTCTCCTACAAAGCTGCGCATGAAGGACTGTTCCCTGCTGAAACTGGGTGATGATGAGTCACCGGTGTCCGCAGCAGGCACAGAATCACCACGTCCTCTCACTGCTCCGCGCCCATGCCCACGTGCCTTACTCCTTTCCCGCTTCATCTTGGTTGACAGATAAAGATAAGTAGAAAAGTACTAAGGGCTTAGTGTGCTTATTCCTTTACAGCTCCTCCTAATAGGTATAAGAAACCCTAATTTTCTAAAGTGTGGACTAGACTTTATTATGAGCTAATGTGGCCTACACAACTGTAAAGAGGTGTGTTTGGTGAACTTTACTTTTTTTTGGAGGGAGGGCAGATCTGACTACAGAGCGAGTTTCACTCACACGGAGACCGTGCAGACAGCCGTAAACGGCGCTGCAAGGCCCAAAAAACCTCCTCTATGTTATCCTATGTAGTGTTTTTCCACAATTTAGCTGGATACGGGTTGAAAGCCACTAATAAGAAATTTTTGAAAAAATGTGCACCAGACTGCACTATTAGCAAAAAAGGACAATGTATTTTACGGTATGAGTCAGTAACGCACCCTGAGCTGAATACAACCGGCTGTGGCTGCACACAGACTACAGGGCGAGCTGCACTCACACGGAGACCATGCAGACAGCCGCAAATGGCGCTGCAAGGCCCAAAAAACCTCTCCTATGTTATCCTATGTAGTGTTTTTCCACAATTTTGCTGGATATGGGTGGAAAGCCACTAATAGGAAATTTTTGAAAAAATATGCAGCAGGCTGCACTATTAGCAAAAACGGACAATATATTTTATGGTATGAAGCAGTGACGCACACTGAGCTGAATACAACCGGCTGTGGCTGCACACAGACTACAGGGCGAGCTGCACTCACACCGAGACCGTGCAGACAGCCGTAAACGGTGCTGCAAGGCCCAAAAAACGTCCTCTATGTTATCCTATTTACTGTTTTTCAACAATTTAGCTGGATACGGGTGGAAAGCCACTAATAGGAAATTTTTGAAAAAATGTGCAGCAGGCTGCACTACTAGCAAAAAAGGACAATGTATTTTATGGTATGAGGCAGTGACGCACCCTGAGCTGAATACAACCGGCTGTGGCTGCACACAGACTACAGGGCGAGCTGCACTCACACGGAGACTGCGCAGACAGCCATAAACGGCGCTGCAAGGCCCAAAAAAACCTCCTCCATGTTATCCTATGTAGTGTTTTTCCACAATTTAGCTGGATACGGGTGGAAAGCCACAAATAGGAAATTTTTGAAAAAATGTGCAGCAGGCTGCACTATTAGCAAAAAAGGACAATGTATTTTACGGTATGAGGCAGTGACGCACCCTGAGCTGAATACAACCGGCTGTGGCTGCACACAGACTACAGGGCGAGCTGCACTCACACCGAGACCGTGCAGACAGCCGTAAACTGTGCTGCAAGGCCCAAAAAACCTCCTCTATGTTATCCTATGTAGTGTTTTTCCACAATTTAGCTGGATACGGGTGGAAAGCCACTAATAGGAAATTTTTGAAAAAATGTGCAGCAGGCTGCACTATTAGCAAAAAAGGACAATGGATAGAACAGTATGAGGCAGTGTGAACCACCCTGAGCTGAATACAACCGGCTATGGCTGCACACAGACTACAGAGTGGGCTGCACTCACACACGCAGAGACCTTGCAGAACGCTGTTAAAACAGCGCTGCAAGGCAAAAGCAAGGTGAACACACAGCGGTTGCTAAATTAGCCTGGGAAAAGTGCAATGAAGCAAATCGCTATCTCAACTGGCCCTCAGTCAGAACACAGCGTTCTGTCGCTAACTGAATTCACAGCAGAGTGAACGCAAAATGGCGGCAGCGTTTTTTATAGTGCATCATGACATCATTTCAGCAGCCAATCACAGCCTTGCCAGTAGTTACATGTCCACCATGCTGAACAGGATGTGCCCACACTTGCAATCATTCCTCATTGGCTGAATTCGTGCAGTTTGAATTCTGGGAACTTCCGATTCCGGTATCCAATATGCGGTAAATATCGGAATTCGGTATCGGAATTCCGATACCGCAAATATCGGCCGATACCCGATATTTGCGGTATCGGAATGCTCAACACTACATGTGAGACCAATAATTTCGGCTATGGAAGGCCTTACTACCAATTTATCCAGATTTGTGTATTGTCATTTACAGAAGTTATGTTCTGAACTCCCATCTTATTTAAAAGATAGTTCCCACATTCTACAAATCTTACAAACTATTCAATGGGAGGAACATTACATCATGGGGACCCTTGACATCACTTCCCTATATACCATCATTCAACACGAAAAGGGGTGCAAAGCGGTTAAACACTATATGTCCAAGAATAGCACCACACAAGAGGACAAGACCTCTTTCGTTGTGGACTGTATAGATTTTATATTAACTCATAATTACTTCAGATTTGGGATGCACTACTACGCCCACCAGTGGGGCACTGCCATGGGTACCAGGTTCGCCCCCAGTTATGCCAACTTATATGTGGGTAAATGGGAAGAAGAGAATATTTATACCCGTGGTACACTGCTGGCAAACCTGGTTCTATGGCAGAGTTTTATCGACGACAGTTTTTATTTGGTCTGGTGGTCCTATTTTATTGCTTGATTTTATTAATTATATAAATAAAAATTATTACTTTTTAAACTTTACAGCCACCACTAGAAATCAAGAAATCAATTTTTAGATTTAAATATTTTTATAGAGCAGAACACGATACAGACCCGAATGTATCATAAACCTACAGATTCCAACAACTACATCGCTTTAGATATCTGCCATCTTCCAAGTTGGCTCATAAATGTTCCAAAAAGTCAACTCAAAAGAGCTTATAGAAATTGTTCAAAACCAGAACATTTTAATAGAGGCAAACACTCTGATTGATAGGTTCCACCACAAGTGATATGATAAGCAATCATTGATGCAGACCAGAAAATTGGTAGAAAATTTGCCATGTGAAAAATTACTTGAACATAAAGAGAGGAATAGTAATTATTTGGAGAGTAATGAGATCCCAATAATAACTCAATACAATTCTAATAATCACCAGTGTTGAGCGATACCTTCTGATATTCGGAAGTATCGGTATCGGATTGGATCGGCCAGATATCGACAAAATATCGGATATCGCCGATACCGATACCCGATACCAATGCAAGTCAATGGGACAAAAATATCGGAATTAAAATGAACCCTTTCTTTCCTTGTGGTTAATTCCACATGAAAGAAAACAACTAAGAATAATGTAGAATATATCGGGGGAGGTGCAGGAGACATTAAAGGCATAGAGGTTAGCCCAATCAAATGGAAGAGCAGGAATTAATTTTTTTTAAGACGTTCGGAGTTACAAAGATATTGACTATGTTTAGAATTTTTAAATTTTGTCAGATATTTATGTTTCATATCTTCTTCACCTTATTCATCTTCTTCTTCACCTTCTTCCTATTATTCTTTTTGTAAAAATTCTCCATATTCTTCGTATTTAACTCTTATTCTTCTTCATATTCTACTTCTTCATCTTCTTCATATTCTTCTTCTTCATCATATTCTTAGTTGTGACAGGCATTCCTGTAGTTGTTATCTATAAAACTTTGAAGATTACACCTTCCGTTCTGCCTGTCACAAAAGATTTACAACAGTATTTGTCCGCGTTCAGTTTTGCCTGCAGCAGCAGGTATTTTCCAGGGGCACCACGAGGAGGAACGGACTCACCCCCATACACTGCTTAATCTTCTTCTGCTTATAATTTAGACAATGTCTTTTGCTCTGATTTTTAGTCTTATGCTTAATGTTCTTCTGCTTTTTCTACTTCAGCTTCTTGTTCTTTTGCTTCTCGGTCTTCAGGGTCATCATCTTTAGGGTGTTGAACTTGGAACTGTATAGATAATTGGTCTGCACTAGTGTTGAGCGATACCTTCCGATATCGGAAAGTATCGGTATCGGTTTGGATCGGCCGATATTCAAAAAATATCGGATATCGCCGATACCGATACCCGATCCCAATGCAAGTCAATGGGACCAAAATATCGGAATTAAAATAAACCCTTTCTTTCCTTGTAGGTTCATTCTACATGAAGGAAAACAACTAAGAATAATGTAGGATGTATGGGGGAGGTGGCGGAGACATTAAAGGCAATGAGGATTAGTCCAATCAAATAGAATAGCATGATTTTTTTTTTTTTTAAAGACGTTCGGATTGAAAAAGATATTGACTATGTAAATTTTTTTTATTTTGTCAGATATTGATGTTTCACTATTCCACGACCTTCCCCTTCTTTTTTTTCCTTTTCCCACACTTTCATCTTCATCATCATCAGCATCTTTGACATCAACTTCTTCACCTTATTCATCTTCTTCTTCATCTTCTACCTATATTTTTTTTTTATTACATTCTTCATATTCATTTTCTTCAACTATTATTATTCTTCCTATTCTACATATTCTTTTTATTCCACTGTTATTATTCTTCCTATTCTACTTCTTCATCATATTCTCATTTGTGACAGGCATTCCCGTAGTTGTTATCTATAAAAGTTGGAAGATTACACCTTCCGTTCTGCCAGTCACAAAAGTTACATTTGTCCGCGTTCAGTTTGGCCTGCAGCATCAGGCTTTATCCAGGGGCGCCACGAGGAGGAACGGACTCACCCCCATACACTGCTTAGTCTTCTTCTGCATATAATTTAGATAATATCTTTTGCTCTGATATTAAGTCTTATGCTTAATGTTCTTCTGCTCTTTGTTCTGCAGCCTCTTGTTCTTCTGCTTCTCGGTCTTCCATGTTGTCGTCTCCAGGGTCGTCGTCTCCAGTGTCGTCATCTCCGCCGTCGTCGTCTCAGCCGTCGTCGTCTCCGCCGTCGTCATCTCCGCCGTTGTCGTCGTCGTCATCGGGGTGGTCTTCCGGGTCGTCGTCATCGGGGTGGTCTTCCGGGTCGTCGACGTTAGGGTCTTCAACTTGGAAATGTAGCAGAAGGTACAAGAAGGCTGAGAAAATGCCAAGAACCAGCTGATGGAACTGGAACTCGGATGGCTACCCGAAGGTTCAAGAGCCTATGGAACTACCGAGGACCAGCTGACGTTACTGGAACCCGGTTACTAAGCAGGAGGTACCCGTGCTAAAAAGCACTACCAAGGACCGCCTGACGTTGGCGGAACTCGGATACCCAGAAGGAGGCACCTAAGCCAAAGGCTCTGCCCGGAACCAGCTGACGTTACTGGAACCAGGATGGGGAGCAGAAGGTACAAGAGCAAAAGACACTGCCGAGAACCAGCTGACGGTACTGGATCCCGGATGGGTAGCCGAAGGTCCAAGAGCCAATGGAACTACCAAGGACCAGCTGACGTTACTGGAACCCGGTTACTAAGCAGGAGGTACCCGTGCCTGAAAGCACTACCAAGGACCACCTGACGTTGGTGGAACTTGGATACCCAGAAGGAGGCACCTAAGCCAAAGGCTCTGCCCGGAACCAGCTGACGGTACTGGAACCAGGATGGGGAGCAGAAGGTACAAGAGCAAAAGACACTGCCGAGAACCAGCTGACGGTGCTGGAACCAGGTGGTGGACCCCAAGGCCCACAGGAGAGGAGAGAACAGCTAGGCCGCGAGGCAGCCGCAGTTACCGAACCCCAACAGTCCTACAGGGGGAGCTGGGCCTACTGGCACTACAGAACCAGCCTTGACTACCAGTTCACGCAGCCCACATAGGAAGCTCCTAAACTGGAGGCACCCTGGAGTTGGCTAACCCGACCGCACCACGACGAGGCAAGCATAGGTGTCTCAGTGAGCTTGACACAACCCGGAAACAGCTGACGGTGCTGAAACCAGGCTTGGCACGAGGGAGTACCTGTGACAAGAACACTGCCGAGAACCAGCTGGCGGTGCTGGAACCCGGATGCGTTGCCCCAGTGTGCAAGAGCCAATGGCACGACCGAGGACCAGCTGACGGTGCTGGAACCCGGTTACTAAGCTGTAGGTGCCCGCGCTTAAAAGCACTACCAAGGACCGCCTGGCGTTGGCGGAACTCGGATACCCAGGAGGAGGCACCTAAGCCAAAGGCTCGGCCCGGAACCAGCTGACGGTGCTGGAACCAGGTGGTGGACCCCAAGGCCCACAGGAGAGGAGAGAACAGCTAGGCCGCGAGGCAGCCGCAGTTACCGAACCCCAACAGTCCTACAGGGGGAGCTGGGCCTACTGGCACTACAGAACCAGCCTTGACTACCAGTTCACGCAGCCCACATAGGAAGCTCCTAAACTGGAGGCACCCTGGAGTTGGCTAACCCGACCGCACCACGACGAGGCAAGCATAGGTGTCTCAGTGAACTTGACACAACCCGGAAACAGCTGACGGTGCTGAAACCAGGTTTGGCACGAGGGAGTACCTGTGACAAAAACACTGCCGAGAACCAGCTGGCGGTGCTGGAACCCGGATGCGTTGCCCCAGTGTGCAAGAGCCAATGGCACGACCGAGGACTAGCTGACGGTGCTGGAACCCGGTTACTAAGCTGTAGGTGCCCGCGCTTAAAAGCACTACCAAGGACCGCCTGGCGTTGGCGGAACTCGGATACCCAGGAGGAGGCACCTAAGCCAAAGGCTCGGCCCGGAACCAGCTGACGGTGCTGGAACCAGGTGGTGAACCCAAAGGCCCACAGGAGAGGAGAGAACAGCTAGGCCACGAGGCAGCCGCAGTTACCGAACCCCAACAGTCCTACAGGGGGAGCTGGGCCTACTGGCACTACAGAACCAGCCTTGACTACCAGTTCACGCAGCCCACATAGGAAGCTCCTAAACTGGAGGCACCCTGGAGTTGGCTAACCCGACCGCACCACGACGAGGCAAGCATAGGTGTCTCAGTGAACTTGACACAACCCGGAAACAGCTGACGGTGCTGAAACCAGGTTTGGCACGAGGGAGTACCTGTGACAAAAACACTGCCGAGAACCAGCTGGCGGTGCTGGAACCCGGATGCGTTGCCCCAGTGTGCAAGAGCCAATGGCACGACCGAGGACTAGCTGACGGTGCTGGAACCCGGTTACTAAGCTGTAGGTGCCCGCGCTTAAAAGCACTACCAAGGACCGCCTGGCGTTGGCGGAACTCGGATACCCAGGAGGAGGCACCTAAGCCAAAGGCTCGGCCCGGAACCAGCTGACGGTGCTGGAACCAGGTGGTGAACCCAAAGGCCCACAGGAGAGGAGAGAACAGCTAGGCCACGAGGCAGCCGCAGTTACCGAACCCCAACAGTCCTACAGGGGGAGCTGGGCCTACTGGCACTACAGAACCAGCCTTGACTACCAGTTCACGCAGCCCACATAGGAAGCTCCTAAACTGGAGGCACCCTGGAGTTGGCTAACCCGACCGCACCACGACGAGGCAAGCATAGGCGTCTCAGTGAGCTTGACACAACCCGGAAACAGCTGACGGTGCTGAAACCAGGCTTGGCACGAGGGAGTACCTGTGACAAGAACACTGCCGAGAACCAGCTGGCGGTGCTGGAACCCGGATGCGTTGCCCCAGTGTGCAAGAGCCAATGGCACGACCGAGGACCAGCTGACGGTGCTGGAACCCGGTTACTAAGCTGTAGGTGCCCGCGCTTAAAAGCACTACCAAGGACCGCCTGGCGTTGGCGGAACTCGGATATCCAGGAGGAGGCACCTAAGCCAAAGGTTCGGCCCGGAACCAGCTGACGGTGCTGGAACCAGGTGGTGGACCCCAAGGCCCACAGGAGAGGAGAGAACAGCTAGGCCGCGAGGCAGCCGCAGTTACCGAACCCCAACAGTCCTACAGGGGGAGCTGGGCCTACTGGCACTACAGAACCAGCCTTGACTACCCGTTCACGCAGCCCACATAGGAAGCTCCTAAACTGGAGGCACCCTGGAGTTGGCTAACCCGACCGCACCACGACGAGGCAAGCATAGGTGTCTCAGTGAGCTTGACACAACCCGGAAACAGCTGACGGTGCTGAAACCAGGCTTGGCACGAGGGAGTACCTGTGACAAGAACACTGCCGAGAACCAGCTGGCGGTGCTGGAACCCGGATGCGTTGCCCCAGTGTGCAAGAGCCAATGGCACGACCGAGGACCAGCTGACGGTGCTGGAACCCGGTTACTAAGCTGTAGGTGCCCGCGCTTAAAAGCACTACCAAGGACCGGCTGGCGTTGGCGGAACTCGGATACCCAGGAGGAGGCACCTAAGCCAAAGGCTCGGCCCGGAACCAGCTGACGGTGCTGGAACCAGGTGGTGGACCCCAAGGCCCACAGGAGAGGAGAGAACAGCTAGGCCGCGAGGCAGCCGCAGTTTCCGAACCCCAACAGTCCTACAGGGGGAGCTGGGCCTACTGGCACTACAGAACCAGCCTTGACTACCAGTTCACGCAGCCCACATAGGAAGCTCCTAAACTGGAGGCACCCTGGAGTTGGCTAACCCGACCGCACCACGACGAGGCAAGCATAGGTGTCTCAGTGAGCTTGACACAACCCGGAAACAGGTGACGGTGCTGAAACCAGGTTTGGCACGAGGGAGTACCTGTGACAAAAACACTGCCGAGAACCAGCTGGCGGTGCTGGAACCCGGATGCGTTGCCCCAGTGTGCAAGAGCCAATGGCACGACCGAGGACTAGCTGACGGTGCTGGAACCCGGTTACTAAGCTGTAGGTGCCCGCGCTTAAAAGCACTACCAAGGACCGCCTGGCGTTGGCGGAACTCAGATACCCAGGAGGAGGCACCTAAGCCAAAGGCTCGGCCCGGAACCAGCTGACGGTGCTGGAACCAGGTGGTGGACCCCAAGGCCCACAGGAGAGGAGAGAACAGCTAGGCCGCGAGGCAGCCGCAGTTACCGAACCCCAACAGTCCTACAGGGGGAGCTGGGCCTACTGGCACTACAGAACCAGCCTTGACTACCAGTTCACGCAGCCCACATAGGAAGCTCCTAAACTGGAGGCACCCTGGAGTTGGCTAACCCGACCGCACCACGACGAGGCAAGCATAGGTGTCTCAGTGAGCTTGACACAACCCGGAAACAGCTGACGGTGCTGAAACCAGGTTTGGCACGAGGGAGTACCTGTGACAAAAACACTGCCGAGAACCAGCTGGCGGTGCTGGAACCCGGATGCGTTGCCCCAGTGTGCAAGAGCCAATGGGACGACCGAGGACTAGCTGACGGTGCTGGAACCCGGTTACTAAGCTGTAGGTGCCCGCGCTTAAAAGCACTACCAAGGACCGCCTGGCGTTGGCGGAACTCGGATACCCCGGAGGAGGCACCTAAGCCAAAGGCTCGGCCCGGAACCAGCTGACGGTGCTGGAACCAGGTGGTGGACCCCAAGGCCCACAGGAGAGGAGAGAACAGCTAGGCCGCGAGGCAGCCGCAGTTACCGAACCCCAACAGTCCTACAGGGGGAGCTGGGCCTACTGGCACTACAGAACCAGCCTTGACTACCAGTTCACGCAGCCCACATAGGAAGCTCCTAAACTGGAGGCACCCTGGAGTTGGCTAACTCGACCGCACCACGACGGGGCAAGCATAGGCGTCTCAGTGAAGTTGACACAACCCGGAAACAGCTGACGGTGCTGAAACCAGGCTTGGCACGAGGGAGTACCTGTGACAAGAACACTGCCGAGAACCAGCTGGCGGTGCTGGAACCCAGATGCGTTGCCTTGCCTATTAAAGATTGTCTTCCTAGAGCCCCAACTAGCGGTGTTGGAGCAAAGGGTAAGCAGGGGGAGATGAGTGTAGGCCGAAGCCTGCACTGGAGGCAGCTTTGTGTCTGCGTTGCGTTTGCAGGACACTTTGCCGGCTACACACTGGGGGAACAGCTGGCGTTGCTGAACCCCACTAACACAATGGCGTGTGTTTTTCTCTGTGCAGCTAGCACTTGCGGGCAAAACTAGCGATGTTAGAGCCCGTGTTGAAGCAGGAGGAGGAGGAGAGGAGCAGAGTGTAGGCCGAAGCCTAGTTGAACCAATTTCAAAGGAAACCTTTAACCCCCCCCTCAGGTGTTACAAAGTACAAGAGACACACCTTGTGCAGTATTAATGCTGCACAAGTGAAAGGTTGCTCTATTAATTTGTCTACTTGCACACGCTGAATGAAAGACATACACAATTTACCCCATTCTACAGTCAAACTGTAGTGGATGCGTGACTTGGTTTTTTGATGAGACGCAGCACAGGTGTCCAAAATAACGCCTTGGTGCTTGGCGCAGCTTCCTGAGCGTTGTTATTTGCTGTACAGGAGTCTGCACTCTTGTGTTATCCCTTGGCAATGCCCTGTTAGCGCTGCCCATCTTATGACATCATTTCATGTTGGCCGGTGCGGTTAACGATGGCCATAAATCCCAGACCCACAGTGTCTTTTCATAAAGCCACACTGCGGTGCTGTGATTCGTGGCCTTGAGCAGTAAATATTTTGGCCGCTCACACACGTCCTTACACCTGCTTCAGACTGGGCGGCCTCTGCTGATCCCTTCTCGCATGCCGCGGCCATGAGGCTGCACAGTCTGAAGAAGGCGGAAGGAGATGAGTTAAGACAGGCGAAGATATGCACTGCTCGTGCCCATCAATCACACCCTCGCAGTCAAAATAATTAAGACAACGAGGAGCATTTTATTCAGGCAGGGCGGACGAACAGGCGCAAGTAGCCAACCAATGATGTCAGAAGACGGGAAGCGCTACCAAAGGGGGTGCTGCGTATCATTAGAAAGGAAAGTCACACCTCAGGGACAGTGGAATGGTCTCAAAGAGACACATTTTGTACGTGTTGAGTTCCACGTGGGCAAGGAGAAAACATCAGCCACCTTGTACAAATGCAGCAGTACTGCTGTACAAGGTGGCTGTTATACATAGAAACACCTGGGGGTGGGGGCCAGGCTCCCTTCAATTTCAGTTCATGTGCCTGCGTGGCGTTTGCAGGTCACGTTGCAAGCTGCACAGCAGGGGAACAGCTGGCGGTGCTGAACCCCACTAACACATTGGCTGGTGTTTTTCTCTGTGCAGCTAGCATTTCCGGGCAAAAACTAGCGGTGTTTGAGCCCAGGGTCAGCAGGAGGAGGAGGAGAGGAGCAAAGTGTAGGCCGAAGCCTGCACTGGTGGCAGCTTTTGGTCGGTTGTGCCAGCGTGGCTTGTGCTGGACACGATGCCGGCTACACAGCGGGGGAACAGCTGGCGGTGCTGAACCCCACTAACACATTGGCTGGTGTTTTTCTCTGTGCAGCTAGCATTTCCGGGCAAAAACTAGCGTTGTTACAGCCCAGGGTCAGCAGGAGGAGGAGAGGAGCAGAGTGTAGGCCGAAGCCTAGTTGAACCAATTTCAAAGGTTACCTTTAACCCCCCCTCAGGTGTTACAAAGTACAAGAGCCACTCCTTCTGCAGCATTAATGCTGCACAAGTAAAAGGTTGCTCTATTAATTTTTCTACTTGCACAAGCTGAATGCAACACGTAGACTATTTAGCCCATTATACTGTTAATCAGTAGTGGAGGCGTGACTTGTCTTTTTAAAGAAAAGCAGCACAGGTGTCGAAAACAACACCTTTTTGCATGGGCGCAGCTTCCTGAGCGTTGTTAGTTGCTGTACAGGAGTCTGCGCTCTTGTGATCCTTTGGCCATGCGCTGTGAGCGCTTCCTGTCTTATGACCTCATTTCATGTTGGCCGTTGCGGTTAGCGATGGACATGAATCCCAGACCCACAGTGTGTTTTTAAAAAATCACACTGCGGTGCTGGGATTCGTGCCCTGGTGCACTAAATATGTTTGCCTTTCACACATGTCCTTACACCTGCTTCAGACTGGGCGGCCTCATCTGATCCCTTATCGCCTGCCGCGGCCATGAGGACACCCAGTCTGAAGAAGGCGGAAGGAGATGAGTGAACACAGGCAAACATATGCACTGCACATGCCCATCAATCACACCCTCGCTGTCCAAAAAAATAAGACACCGTGGGGCGTTGTTTCGAGCAGGGGAGATGCACAGGCGCAGCCAGCAAACCAATGATGTCAAAAGACGGGCAGCGCTAACAAGGGTGGTGCTGCGTGTCATTACAAAGGAAAGTCACACCTCAGGGACATTGTAATGGTCTCTAATGAGACACATTTTGTACGTGTTGAGTTCCACGTGGGCAAGGAGAAAAAGTCAGCCACCTTGTACAAATGCAGCAGTACTGCTGTACAAGGTGGCTGTTATACATAGAAACACCTGTGGGTGGGGGGCAGGCTCCCTTCAATTTCAGTTCATGTGCCTGCGTGGCGTTTGCAGGTCACGTTGCAAGCTACACAGCAGGGGAACAGCTGGCGTTGCTGAACCCCACTGACACATTGACTGGTGTTTTTCTCTGTGCAGATTGCATGTCCGGGCAAAAACTAGCGGTGTTAGAGCCCAGGGTCAGCAGGAGGAGGAGGAGAGGAGCAAAGTGTAGGCCGAAGCCTGCACTGGTGGCAGCTTTTGGTCGGTTGTGCCAGCGTGGCTTGTGCTGGACACGATGCCGGCTACACAGCGGGGGAACAGCTGGCGGTGCTGAACCCCACTAACACCTTGGCTGGTGTTTTTCTCTGTGCAGCTAGCAGTTCCGGGCAAAAACTAGCGGTGTTTGAGCCCAGGGTCAGCAGGAGGAGGAGGAGAGGAGCAAAGTGTAGGCCGAAGCCTGCACTGGTGGCAGCTTTTGGTCGGTTGTGCCAGCGTGGCTTGTGCTGGACACGATGCCGGCTACACAGCGGGGGAACAGCTGGCGGTGCTGAACCCCACTAACACATTGGCTGGTGTTTTTCTCTGTGCAGCTAGCAGTTCCGGGCAAAAACTAGCGGTGTTTGAGCCCAGGGTCAGCAGGAGGAGTAGAGGAGCAGAGTGTAGGCCGAAGCCTAGTTGAACCAATTTCAAAGGTTACCTTTAACCCCCCCCTCAGGTGTTGCAAGGTACAAGAGCCACACTTTGAACAGCATTAATGATGCACAAGTCAAAGGTTGCTCTATTTAATTTTGCTCCTTGCACACGCTGAATTAAACACGTACACTATTTAGCCCATTATACTGTCAAACAGTAGTGGAGGCGTGACTACTAGTCTTTTTAAGGTGACGCAGCACAGGTGTACAAATTTACACCTAGGTGCTGTGCGCAGATTCCTTACCGTTGTTATTTGCAGTACAGGAAACTGAGCTCTTGTGTTATCCCTTGGCAATACCCTGTTAGTGCAGGCCGTCTCATGACCTCATTTCATGTTGGCCGGTGCGGTTAACGATGGCCATAAATCCCAGACCCACAGTGGCTTTTCCTAAAGTCACACTGCGGTGCTGGGATTCGTGGCCTTGTGCAGTAAATATGTTCGCCGCTCACACATGTCCTTACACCTGCTTCAGACTGGGCGGCCTCAGCTGATCCCTTATCGCATGCCGCGGCCATGAGGCCGCACAGTCAGAAGAAGGCGGAAGGAGGGGAGTGAAAACAGGGGAACATATGCACTGCTTGTGCCCATCAATCACACCCTCGCAGTCAAAATATATGAGACAACAGGGGGGCGTTGTGTCGGGCAGGGGGGACGCACAGGCACAGCCAGCCAACCAATGATGTCAGGAGACGGGCAGCGCTAACAATGGGGGTGCTGCGTGTCATTAAAAAGGAAAGTCACACCTCAGGGACATTGTAATGGTCTGTAATGAGACACATTTTGTACTTGTTGAGTTCCACGTGTGCAAGGAGAAAAAGTCAGCCACCTTGTACAAATGCAGCAGTACTGCTGTACAAGGTGGCTGTTATACATAGAAACACCTGGGGGGGTGGGGGGCAGGCTCCCTTCAATTTCAGTTCATGTGCCTACGTGGCGTTTGCAGGACACGTTGCCAGCTACACAGCAGGGGAACAGCTGGCGGTGCTGAACCCCACTAACACATTGGCTGTTTTTTTTATCTCTGTGCAGCTAGCATGTCCGGGCAGAAACTGGCGTTGTTTGAGCCCAGGGTCAGCAGGAGGAGGAGAGGAGCAAAGTGTAGGCCGAAGCCTGCACTGGTGGCAGCTTTTGGTCAGTTATGCCAGCGTGGCTTGTGCTGGACACGATGCCGACTACACAGCAGAGGAACAGCTGGCGGTGCTGAACC
The DNA here is from genome assembly GCF_032444005.1 of Ranitomeya imitator. Taxonomy (NCBI): domain Eukaryota; kingdom Metazoa; phylum Chordata; class Amphibia; order Anura; family Dendrobatidae; genus Ranitomeya; species Ranitomeya imitator. The sequence continues at coordinate 530,818,696 of NC_091286.1, forward strand.
CCACTAACACATTGGCTGGTGTTTTTCTCTGTGCAGCTAGCATGTCCGGGCAGAAACTGGCGTTGTTTGAGCCCAGGGTCAGCAGGAGGAGGAGAGGAGCAAAGTGTAGGCCGAAGCCTGCACTGGTGGCAGCTTTTGTCCTGTTGTGCCAGCGTGGCTTGTGCTGGACACGTTGCCGACTACACAGCAGGGGAACAGCTGGCGGTGCTGAACCCCACTAACACATTGGCTGGTGTTTTTCTCTGTGCAGCTAGCAGTTCCGGGCAAAAACTAGCGGTGTTTGAGCCCAGGGTCAGCAGGAGGAGGAGGAGAGGAGCAAAGTGTAGGCCGAAGCCTGCACTGGTGGCAGCTTTTGGTCGGTTGTGCCAGCGTGGCTTGTGCTGGACACGATGCCGGCTACACAGCGGGGGAACAGCTGGCGGTGCTGAACCCCACTAACACATTGGCTGGTGTTTTTCTCTGTGCAGCTAGCATTTCCGGGCAAAAACTAGCGGTGTTTGAGCCCAGGGTCAGCAGGAGGAGTAGAGGAGCAGAGTGTAGGCCGAAGCCTAGTTGAACCAATTTCAAAGGTTACCTTTAACCCCCCCCTCAGGTGTTGCAAGGTACAAGAGCCACACCTTGAACAGCATTAATGATGCACAAGTCAAAGGTTGCTCTATTTAATTTTGCTCCTTGCACACGCTGAATTAAACACGTACACTATTTAGCCCATTATACTGTCAAACAGTAGTGGAGGCGTGACTACTAGTCTTTTTAAGGTGACGCAGCACAGGTGTACAAATTTACACCTAGGTGCTGTGCGCAGATTCCTTACCGTTGTTATTTGCAGTACAGGAAACTGCGCTCTTGTGTTATCCCTTGGCAATACCCTGTTAGTGCAGGCCGTCTCATGACCTCATTTCATGTTGGCCGGTGCGGTTAACGATGGCCATAAATCCCAGACCCACAGTGGCTTTTCCTAAAGTCACACTGCGGTGCTGGGATTCGTGGCCTTGTGCAGTAAATATGTTCGCCGCTCACACATGTCCTTACACCTGCTTCAGACTGGGCGGCCTCAGCTGATCCCTTATCGCATGCCGCGGCCATGAGGCCGCACAGTCAGAGGAAGGCGGAAGGAGGGGAGTGAAAACAGGGGAACATATGCACTGCTCGTGCCCATCAATCACACCCTCGCAGTCAAAATATATGAGACAACGGGGGGCGTTGTGTCGGGCAGGGGGGACGCACAGGCACAGCCAGCCAACCAATGATGTCAGGAGACGGGCAGCGCTAACAATGGGGGTGCTGCGTGTCATTAAAAAGGAAAGTCACACCTCAGGGACATTGTAATGGTCTGTAATGAGACACATTTTGTACTTGTTGAGTTCCACGTGTGCAAGGAGAAAAAGTCAGCCACCTTGTACAAATGCAGCAGTACTGCTGTACAAGGTGGCTGTTATACATAGAAACACCTGGGGGGGTGGGGGGCAGGCTCCCTTCAATTTCAGTTCATGTTCCTGCGTGGCGTTTGCAGGAAACGTTGCCAGCTACACAGCAGGGGAACAGCTGGCGGTGCTGAACCCCACTAACACATTGGCTGGTGTTTTTCTCTGTGCAGCTAGCACTTCCGGGCAAAAACTAGCGGTGTTTGAGCCCAGGGTCAGCAGGAGGAGGAGAGGAGCAGAGTGTAGGCCGAAGCCTGCACTGGTGGCAGCTTTTGTTCTGTTGTGCCAGCGTGGCTTGTGCTGGACACGTTGCCGACTACACAGCAGGGGAACAGCTGGCGGTGCTGAACCCCACTGACACATCACCTAGTGTTTTTTCTGTGTAGACAACACTTCCAGGTGGCAACTGACAGTGTTGAAACCCAGGGAATCAAAGAGGAGCAGAGTGTAGGCCGAAGCCTGCAGTGGAGCAAGTTGAAAGGGAACCTTTAACCCCCCCCCCAGGCATTTGTTGCTGAAAGAGCCATCTTGTACAGCAGTAATACTGCACATGGAAAATGGTTGTTCCGAAAATTATGCTCCTTGCAAACGCTGAAGTACACACTCATATAATGTGTCCTCTCACACCGTCAAACCATCCCGGAAGTGGGACTTTCCTTTGTAATGTGACACAGCACAGCCGTCATTCCAACCCCCTTGGTGCCGGGCGCCACCTCCTCAACGTTGTTTGGTTCTGTCACGGAGCCCGCGCTGTAATGTTATCCCTTGGCCATGCACAGTTAGCGGTGCCCGTCTTCTGACATCATGTAGGTGTCAGGCTGGCAGTGCCTGTGCGTCCAAGCTGCCCGAGATCCAACCTTGCAGTGTCATCTAATGTAGTCCCACTGCGGGCCAGGGATCCATGGGCATGCGCAGTGCATATCATCGCCTCTCACTCACCTCCTTCCTGCTTCTTCAGACTGTGCGGCGTCACGGCCGTGGCATGCTATTAGGGATCAGCTGACGCCACCTAGTCTGAAGAAGCGTGAAGAAGGGGAGTGAGAGGCTAGTATATGCACTGCGCATGGCCATGGATACCAGGCCCACTGTGGGATCACATTAGACGACACTGCGAGGTGTGATTTCGGGCAGCGTGGACGCACAGGCGCAGCCAGGACGACAACAAATGATGTCAGAGGACGGGCAGCGCAAACTGTGCATGGCCAAGGGATAACATAACAGCGCAGGGTCCATGACGGAATCAAACAACGCTAAGGAGGCAGCGCACGGTGCCAAGGGGGTAGCAATGACGGCTGTGCTGCGTCACATTACAAAGGAAAGTCCCACCTCCGGGACGGTTGGACGGTGTGAGGGGACACATTACATGAGTGTGTAGTTCAGCGTTTGCAAGGAGCATAATTTCAAGAGCGACCTTTCCCTTGTGCAGTATTAGTGCTGCACATGGTGGCTCTTTCAGTAACAAACGCCTAGGGGGGGTGGGGGACAGGTCCCCTTACATTTTAGTTGTGCCAGCGTGGCGGTCGCATGACACGTTGCCGGATACACAGCTGGGGATCAGCTGACGTTACTGAACCCCAATAACAGAGGAGCGACTGTTGACTGTGCACACAGCACTTCCAGGCACCAACTGGCGGTGTTAGAGCCCAGGGACAGCAGGAGGAGCAGATTGGAGGTATTGCCGCACACACAGCTGGGGACCAGCTGACGTTACTGAACCCCAATAACAGAGGAGCGACTGTTGACTGTGCACACAGCACTTCCAGGCACCAACTGGCGGTGTTAGAGCCCAGGGACAGCAGGAGGAGCAGATTGGAGGTATTGCCGCACACACAGCTGGGGATCAGCTGACGTTACTGAACCCCAATAACAGAGGAGCGACTGTTGACTGTGCACACAGCACTTCCAGGCACCAACTGGCGGTGTTAGAGCCCAGGGACAGCAGGAGGAGCAGAGGAACAGAGTGTAGGCCGAAGCCTGATTGGAGCAAGTTGAAAGGAAACCTTTAACCCCCCCCCCAAGACGTTTGTAGCTGAAAGAGCCATGTTGTGCAGCACTAAGGATGCAAAAGGAAAAGGTTGCTCTTTTAATTATGCTCCTTGCAAACACCGAAGTAAACACTAAAAATGTGTCCCTTTATACCGTTAAACCATTCCGGAGGTGCGAATTTCCTTCGTAATGGGACACAGCACAGCTGTCATTCCTATCCCCTTGATGCCGTGCGCTGCCTCCTCAGCGTTGTTTTAAGCTGTCACGGAGCCTGCGCTGTTCTGTTAGCCCTTGGCCATGCCCAATTAGCGCTGCCTGTCTTCTGACATAATTTGGTGTCAGGCTGTCAGTGCCTGTGCGTCCACGCTGCTCCAGATCCCACCTCGCAGTCTCATCTAACGTAATCCCACTGCGGGCCTTGGAACCATGGGCATGCACAGTGCATAGCCTCGACTCTCACTCCCCTCCTTCCCTCTTCTTCAGACTGTGCGGTGTCACGGCCGTGGCATGCTAGGGATCAGCTGACGGCGCACAGTCTAAAGAAGGCGGAGGGAAATGAGCGAGAGCCCGAGGGGAAGATATGCACTGCGCATGCCCATGGATCCCAGGCCCGCAGTGTGACTCAATCAGAAGACACTGCGAGGCGGGATCTCGGGCACCGCGGCCGCACAGGCGCAGCCAGCCTGACACCAAATTATGTCAGAAGACAGGCAGCGCAAATAGGGCATGCCCAAGGGATAACAGAACAGCGCAGGCTCCGTGACAGCTTAAAACAACGCTGAGGAGGCAGCGCATGGCACCAAGGGGGTAGGAATGACGGCTGTGCTGCGTCACATTACGAAGGAAAGTCCCAGCTCCGGGACGGTATAACGGTATCAGTGAACACATTTTATAAGTGTTAAGTTCTGCGTGTGCAAAGAGCTAAAAAAAAAAAGCTACCTTTTCCTTGTGCAGCATTACTGCTGCACAAGATGGCTCTTTCAGTAACAAACGACGGGGGGGGGGGGGGACAGGTTCCCTTACATTTAGGTTGTTGTGCCAGCGTGGCGGTCGCAGGACACATTGCCGGCTACACAGCTGGGGATCAGCTGACGTTACTGAAACCCAATAACACTGGGTCGTATGTTTTTACTGTGCAGCCTGCACTTCTGAGCCGCAACTGGCGGTGTTGGAGCCCAGGAATAGCAGTTCAGGTGGTAGAAAGATGAACACAGCAGGAGACCTGGATGACACCCAATTATTAATCAGGCAGAGGAGTGGCAAATTCCTGCGAGATCCAGGCCTGGTTCATTTTCAGGAAAGTAAGCCGGTCAACGTTATCGGAGGATAGTCGCATGCGACGGTCTGTTAGTACACCACCTGCGGCACTAAAGACACGTTCCGATAAGACACTAGCCGCAGGGCAAGCCAGCACCTCCAATGCATACTGGCTTAGCTCTGGCCATGTATCCAGCTTAGAGACCCAAAACTTGAACGGGGAAGAGCCGTCTGGGAGTACAGTAAGATGGCAAGCCATGTAGTCTGTCACCATCTGACGGAACCGTTGCCTCCTGCTGACTGGAGCCGCCGGTGATGGTGTAGACATTTGGGGCGGGCACACAAAAGTGTGCCAGAGTTGTGCCATACTGGGCTTGCCTTGGGCAGAGGCACTGCTTCTGCTCCCTCTTTGGGCAGAGCCTCCCCCACTGCCTCGACGCACTGAGCTGCTTTGTAAAGCACTAGCAGCACTCCTCTCAGTTGGACAGGAGAAGATGATGGAATTCACCAGTGTGTCGTGGTACTCCCGCAATTTACGCTCCCGGGTCAACGCAGGGATGAGGTTTTGGACGTTGTCCCGGTAGCGAGGATCGAGGAGGGTGAACACCCAATAATCAGGCATGTTGAGAATGTGGTCGATGCGGCGGTCGTTTCTCAGGCACTGCAGCATGAAATCCACCATGTGCTGCAGAGTGCCAACTGGCCCAGAAACGCTGTCCCCTGCTTGAGACATGATCTCTGCCCGCTCGTCATCACCCCACCCTCGCTGTACACACTGACCACTGGACAATTGTGTCGCTCCCTCCTCTGGACGGAGCTCTTCCTCCTCCATTGACTCCTCCTCATCCTCCTCACAAATTGGCCCCTGCGTACCCCTTTGTGAGGAACCACGTGGCGCTGACTCTCCAGAAGCTGATGGAAAAGGTGACTCCTCATCCTCCACCTCTTCCACCACATCATCCCTTAACCCTTGCAAAGTTTGCTGAAGCAGGCAGATAAGGGGGACAGTCATGCTGACTAGTGCATCATCTGCACTTGCCATCCGCGTGGAATAATCAAAAGGACGCAAAACCTGGCAGACGTCCTTCATAGTGGCCCACTCTGTGGTTGTGAAGTCTGATCGGCGCTGACTGCGACTTCTTTGCGCCTGATGCAGCTGGTACTCCATAACTGCTTGCTGCTGCTCACACAACCGCTCCAACATATGTAACGTGGAATTCCACCGGGTAGGTAGGTCACATATGATGCGGTGTTCCGGAAGGCGGAATCGGCGCTGCAGAGCAGCAATGCGGGATCTGGCCAAGCTGGAACGCCGCAAGTGAGCACACTCTAGGCGGACCTTGTGCAGCAGGGCATCAAGATCCGGATAGTCCCTCAGAAAACTCTGCACAACCAAATTGAGCACATGTGCCAGACATGGGATGTGAGTGAGGTTGCCAAGGGCCAAAGCTGCCACCAGATTTCGGCCATTGTCACACACTACCATGCCTGGCTGGAGATTCGCTGGCAGTAACCACACATCGCTCTCCTGCTTGATGGCATTCCAGAGCTCCTGCGCTGTGTGGCTTCGATGCCCCAATGAAACTAGTTTCAAGACGGCCTGCTGACGTTTGGCCACGGCTGTGCTCATGTCGGTCATAGGTAAACGTTCACGGGTCCATGTGGGGGTGGACTGTGACGGATCCTGCAGAGAGGAATCAGAGGAACTGGTGTAAGAGGAGGAGTCGATGCGTACAGACTGGATTCCTGCAATCCTTGGAGTGGGCAGGACACGTCCTGCGCCACTCGCACGATCTGTACCTGGCTCAACAACATTAACCCAATGGGCAGTGAGGGAAACATATCGCCCCTGTCCATGCTGACTGGTCCACGCATCGGTGGTGAGGTGGACCTTGCTACTGACGGCGTTCAGTAGCGCATGTTTTATGTTTGCCTCAACATGCCTGTGCAGGGCAGGGACAGCCTGCCTGCTGAAGTAAAAGCGGCTGGGCACCTTGTACTGTGGGACTGCCAATGCCATCAAGTCACGGAAGCTGTCAGTCTCCACCAGCCTGAACGAGAGCATTTCCAGGGACAACAGTTTGGCAATGCCTGCATTCAGAGCCTGTGCTCGGGGGTGGTTGGCCGAGAATGCCCGCCTTTTCTCCCATGCCTGTACTACCGATGGCTGTAGAGTAGACTGGGAGTGTGAGGATGACTGGGAAGGTGGTGCTGTGGGTGGAATTACACAAGGTCTCTGGGAGGAAGCCAAACCAGCTGTGCGTGAGCTGGAGGAAGAGGCAACATGAGCTGAAGAGGTGGTAGCTGCCGCTGTTGGTTGGCCTACATCTTCAGTGTGTTTCTGTAACTCCACCGCGTGCCTGGTCCGCACATGTTTCCACATATTTGTGGTATTGAGGTTGCTGACATTTTTCCCTCTTTTTACTTTATGATGACACAGCTTGCATTTGACAAAACAAATGTCATCTGCAACTGTGTCAAAAAAGGACCAGGCACTGCAAGTCTTGGGAGCGCCCTTTTTGGCTTTGGAAAGAGACAGGCTCCTAACGGGTGCCAAAGTGGAGGCTACAGGCTCCGCAGTCTTCCCCCTCCCTCTCCCTCTTTGGCCCGTAAGAGGAAGCTCTTCCTCTGAGCTGCTCCCACCACCTTCCTGTTCCTCACGCCACGATGGGTCAAGGACCTCATCATCTCCACTACCCTCTGCCACCAACTGCTCCTCCTGGGTAGTCTCAGCAGCACAGTACGCACGAGAAAGCGGCACCTGAGTTTCATCATCAGATGCGTACTGCGCTGTGGTCACCGGAGGCACTGGCCCACCTGCCTCTTCAGAGTCAGAGAGAAAAAGGTGTTGGGCATCACTGCACACTGCCTCTTCTTCCATTTCTCCAATGCTGCTTGGCTGGCCCCCTGTTTCCAAGCCAAGAGATTCAGAGAACAGAAGTAGAGACGGCTCCTGTCCTGGGCTCTCTGACTGCCTGGCCAATTTGGCAGGTGGTGAAGAGACAGATGGCTGCTCTCCAGTGCTCTGTGCCTGAGAGGATGTGGCACTAACTGAAGTCGATGCCGAAGCGTTAGCTGCCATCCACCCGACAACGGCTTCAATTTGGTCTTCACGCAGCAGCGGTGCACGGCGCTCTCCGACAAAGCTGCGCATGAAGGACTGTTCCCTGCTGAAACTGAGTGACGACGAGTCACCGGCGCCCGCAGCAGGCACAGAATCACCACGTCCTCTCCCTGCTCCTCTCCCTGCTCCGCGCCCACGCCCACGTGCCTTACTCCCTGCCCTCTTTATCTTGGTTGACAGATAAAGATAAGCAGAAAAGTACTAAGGCCTTAGTGTGCTTATTCCTGTAATGCTCCTCCTAACAGGTGTAAGAAACACTAATGTTGTAAATTGTGGACTAAACTTTATTATTTTTCAAATGTGGCCTACACAAGTGTTAAGTTGTGTTTGGTGAACTTAACTTTTTTTTTGGTGCAGATCGGGCTACAGAGCTAGTTTAAATCACACGGAGACCGTGCAGACAGCCGTAAACGGCGCTGCAAGGCCAAAAAACCCTCCTCTAGGTTATCCTATATAGTGTTTTTCCACTATTTAGCTGGATACAAGTGGAAAGACACTAATAGGAATTTTTTTTTTCAAATTTTAAACTGGCTGCACTATTTGAAAAAAAGGAAATTGTTTTTCAAGGTATGAGGCAGTAACGCACCCTGAGCTGAATCCAACCGGCTATGGCTGCACACAGACTACAGGGCGAGCTGCGCTCACACAGAGACCGTGCAGACAGCCGTAAACGGCGCTGCAAGGCCCCAAAAAAAACCTCTAGGTTATCCTATGTAGTGTTTTTCCACAATTGAGCTGGAGACTGGTGGAAAGACACTAATAGGAATTTTTTTTTTTTCAAATTTTAAACAGGCTGCACTATTTCAAAAAAAGGAAAATTTTTCTCAAGGTATGAGCCAGTAACAAACCCTGAGCTGAATCCAACCGGCTATGGCTGCACACAGACTACAGGGCGAGCTGCGCTCACACGGAGACCGTGCAGACAGCCGTAAACGGCGCTGCAAGGCCAAAAAACCCTCCTCTAGGTTATCCTATATAGTGTTTTTCCACTATTTAGCTGGATACGAGTGGAAAGACACTTATAGGATTTTTTTTTGTCAAATTTTAAACAGGCTGCACTATTTGAAAAAAAAGGAAAATTTTTCGCAAGGTATGAGCCAGTAACGAACCCTGAGCTGAATCCAACCGGCTATAGCTGCACACAGACTACAGGGCGAGCTGGGCTCACACGGAGACCGTGCAGACAGCCGTAAACGGCGCTGCAAGGCCAAAAAACCCTCCTCTAGGTTATCCTATATAGTGTTTTTCCACTATTTAGCTGGATACGAGTGGAAAGACACTAATAGGAATTTTTTTTTTCAAATTTTAAACAGGCTGCACTATTTGAAAAAAAGGAAAATTTTTCTCAAGGTATGAGCCAGTAACGAACCCTGAGCTGAATCCAACCGGCTATGGCTGCACACAGACTACAGGGCGAGCTGGGCTCACACGGAGACCGTGCAGACAGCCGTAAACGGCGCTGCAAGGCCCAAAAACCCCCCTCTAGGTTATCCTATGTAGTGTTTTTCCACAATAGAGCTGGAGACTGGTGGAAAAACACTAATAGGAAATTTGAGAAAAAATGTGCAGCAGGCTGCACTAAGGGCAAAAAAGAACAACTGTGTGAGGCAGTGTGAACCCCCCCTGAGCTGAATACAACCGGGTATATGGCTGCACACAGACTACAGAGTGAGCTGCACACACACACACACACAGAGACCTTGCAGAACGCTGTTAAAACAGCGCTGCAAGGCAAGAGCAAGGTGAACAGTGAAGAACACACAGCGTTTTGCTAAATTAGCCTTTGGAAAGAAAAATAAAGCAATTAGCAAGCTCAACTGGCCCTCAGTTAGAACACAGCGTCCTGTCCCTAACTGAAATCACAGCAGAGTGAGCGCAAAATGGCGGCAGCGCTTTTTTATAGTGCAGAGTGACATCATTTCAGCAGCCAATCCCAGCCTTGCCAGTACTTACATGCCCACCATGCTAAACAGGATGTGCCCACACTTCCAATCATTCCTCATTGGCTGCTGCGTTCAATTTGAATTCTGGGAACTTCCGATTCCGGTATCCGATACGCGGGAAGTATCGGAATTCAGTATCGGAATTCCGATACCGCAAATATCGGCCGATACCCGATACTTGCGGTATCGGAATGCTCAACACTAGTCTGCACACTTCTAAACTAGTTTAGTGGTGCTGGTATAGTGGACGAAAGTCCCAAATACTAATAGTTCAGAAATATACCGCACTCACAGGTGGAATATCATGCAAAAGTATGAACACTTTATTGTGTACAAAAACAACGTGGCATTACTGTACAAATGAAACTTATCAAGCGTTGCAAATAAATGACGTTTTGGACCCACCAAGTCCTTAATCATATATCGCTGTGGAAAGAAAAAAGAAAAACATACTATCTCTATACAAATATACAATTGACAGAAAATAACAATATGATCATGGTGTCAGGTACACAACAGGTAAATGAACCAAAAATAATAGCCCCAAAGTCCAACATTACAAAGTAGGGAAATAACACCAATTCCAAGCCGTGTCTGTATAAAATCACCCAAAACCACACATGAGTGAGGGGAGAGCAATACGGAATTACCTTTGACGAGGTGATAAGTGGTAAACTAACGAACTCAAGAGGAAGGAGTAATAGCACTTATCAAGATTTTGAACTATTTTTTATTATTTTTTATTATTTCTTTATTTTTTTATTTTTTTATTTTTTTTTTCTCATTTTTTCATTTTTTCGTTTTTTTCATTATTTTCATTCTTTTCATTTTTTTATTTTTTTATTTTTTTCATTTTTCAATTTTTTTCACTTTTTTCACCTTTTTTTCATTTTTTTCACTTTCTTTCATTTGTTTCAAAAAATTTTTTTTCCTTTTGTTCATTTCCTTCATATTTTTATTTCTTTTGTCTACTATCTATTTTTTCCATTTGCCCTACATTTACATAACTTCTATTTTTATTTTTTTGATTTTTGATTTTTACTTTTATCATCTAATTTTGTTTTATTTTTATTTTTATTTTTGTTTTATTTTCCATTTTCTACATTATAACTCTCTGGTCCCACAGTTTGTCAGGAGGCTTTTTTCCATATATAATCAGTGCCAGATTAGGAGCTCCGTTTAGTGTTATGTTTCGTCTTAGATTGTTATAACCATTTTTCCACTAGTACTATGTATAGATCCACACCAATCAGATTTGAGCTATACCAATTAAAGTGATATATGATCCCTTATCATAACACATTTCTATTTCCGGAGGTAGGGAGGGCTATAGTGATACCGTTGCACGCACGCTTCGACAGGGCACCTCCATAGCGGTAAGGACACTAGGACTCTCTGTGCCTGTGCTTCTCTCTATCAACAATACGAGATAGGGCGTCCTTAGCAACCAGAGCGCATTACCTACATATACACCAGTGGTCTCCGCGTCACGTCCGGTAATTGGAACCTTCTATTGTGCCCACTCCACATCAGACAATATACTGGTGCCTTCTACGCATGCGCCGCCTCCTTCGTTGAGCGGTAACATGTCTCTGGCGTTCCTAACAACCAAGGAACAAGCAGCCCACACATGCGCCGCCTCTCTTCATCGGCGTTACACATTACTAGCGTCCCTAACAACCAGGACGCTAACATAATACAAACCTGAGATGAATCCACGTCACTTCCGGTATGAGGTGTCTTCCTGTCCGCAGCATTTACATTGGATGTAAGCGCGCCCACTACCAATACAGAAAACAAGTGACTAGCACACTCCTAGGAATTGTGATGCAAAATGGAGGGGTTTATTTACATACAAAGTCACAAACGTTCCGGTCAACTCTAGACCTTCATCAGTGTGCTACAAAGAAAATAAATACAAAACAGAAATATATGTAAACAAAAACAGGGAGTGTAAACAAAATAGGACACAGTGATAACAAAAATAACCAAATAAACAGAAGTATATACATCATATGAATACAAAATGTCATGGGACGTCAGATATTATATAATCGTAGAATACAACCAGCATAACCGCCGTTTGTGTACTAAAAAGGCTGCAAAATAGAATGTGGACATAGAACCGCAAGAAGTAGAACATAAGTGCCAGTATGGGACTAGAATCAGAACCTACATAGATCGTATAGGGGCCAGGGAACCGGAGAATAATATAAATATATAATAAGATGGCAGTGGAGTAAGTGTGGTGAGGAAGGAGTAAAGTAGTAAGAGGATGGAACACATACCTAAGTACACCTGTATGTAAGGTTGAGCCCCAAATGGAATGTAAATAAATGGCATCTAAAATTGGACATGGGAAACGTATCAAAAAAATGACACAGCTGGAGTGTCGTGACAGTGTAACCATATAGTTGGACTAGAGCAGGTACATACCAAAAAATATAACTGGTAAACACAAACCAGGACAAACAAATTGGAGATGTCTATATAAAAAAGATATGGTATTCAGTATATCCAGGAGTAAAAACAGGCCGGGAAAATGGACAAAATGGTATATGTAATAACTATTGTTGCATAAATTGCCCACAGAGATACATACCTAATGGAAAGGGTTAAGCCAAGGGGAGGGGAGAAAACCCTTATAGCTAAAGAGCTATGACGCAAATCTACAAGGAAGCAACAAAATGTAAGTTAACCATAAGGCTAAGGAGAACGGCCCGGTATAAAGATGCCATATAGGATGGGTGTGGGGAAAAAAGAACTATTCTTACCAGCGCATAGGAGTGCATAGTTCTTTTTTCCCCACACATGGTTACACTGTCACGACACTCCAGCTGTGTTATTTTTTTGATACGTTTCCCATGTCCAATTTTAGATGCCATTTATTTACATTCCATTTGGGGCTCAACCTTACATACAGGTGTACTTAGGTATGTGTTCCATCCTCTTACTACTTTACTCCTTCCTCACCACACTTACTCCACTGCCATCTTATTATATATTTATATTATTCTCCGGTTCCCTGGCCCCTATACGATCTATGTAGGTTCTGATTCTAGTCCCATACTGGCACTTATGTTCTACTTCTTGCGGTTCTATGTCCACATTCTATTTCGCAGCCTTTTTAGTACACAAACGGCGGTTATGCTGGTTGTATTCTACGATTATATAATATCTGACGTCCCATGACATTTTGTATTCATATGATGTATATACTTCTGTTTATTTGGTTATTTTTGTTATCACTGTGTCCTATTTTGTTTACACTCCCTGTTTTTGTTTACATATATTTCTGTTTTGTATTTATTTTCTTTGTAGCACACTGATGAAGGTCTAGAGTTGACCGAAACGTTTGTGACTTTGTATGTAAATAAACCCCTCCATTTTGCATCACAATTCCTAGGAGTGTGCTAGTCACTTGTTTTCTATATATCAAGGTTTGGGCACCTATCGACTGTGCACCTCCCCCCTCGGCTGTGCTTTGCATTTTCTATATCACTACCAATACAGACACACACAGCAATAGCAGGGTGCGGGAGCGCCGCTTTCCATGACAGATATTCAAGGTAACACCGGTGCCCTGCACCTATATGGGCATACGACTTGGGGATTATTACCAGCCCCGGGCACATTACATTGTATTTTCCCATAACCTTGCAGGTTCAGCTTTTGGGACATTATCCCCACACTAACGCTGCGTACCAGGTCTCTAGGTAACAAATTATTACTCCCTCCTCCTCCTTACAATTACGTATAGCCTTTTTCTAATTCACACTCTATTCCCAACAGCAAACGTACTAAGTGCTATTACTCCTTCCTCTTGAGCGCGTTAGTTTACCACTTATCACCTCGTCAAAGGTAATTCCGTATTGCTCTCCCCTCACTCATGTGTGGTTTTGGGTGATTTATACAGACACGGCTTGGAATTGGTGTTATTTCCCTACTTTGTAATGTTGGACTTTGGGGCTATTATTTTTGGTTCATTTACCTGTTGTGCACCTGACACCATGATCATATTGTTATTTTCTGTTAATTGTATATTTGTATATAGATTCCTCACCATATTCCTCACCAACCGTTACACCGATGCCTCTACCCTGTGCCAGTCATTACACTGGCTACCCATCCACTCCAGAATCCAGTACAAAACTACTACCCTCATCCACAAAGCACTCCATGGCTCAGCACCACCCTACATCTCCTCCCTGGTATCAGTCTACCACCCTACCCGTGCCCTCCGCTCCGCTAATGACCTCAGGTTAGCATCCTCAATAATCAGAACCTCCCACTCCCGTCTCCAAGACTTTACACGTGCTGCGCCGATTCTTTGGAATGCACTACCTAGGTTAATACGATTAATCCCCAATCCCCACAGTTTTAAGCGTACTCTAAAAACTCATTTGTTCAGACTGGCCTACCGCCTCAATGCATTAACCTAACGATCCCTGTGTGGCCTATTTATAATAAAAAAAAATTAAAAAAAAAAAAAAAAAAGGTTCCTTGCATCATGTTCTCATACACTTTATGCAGTATTAGCCCTCTGTGTCTGTACTGCTACATACTGGTTCATGCAGCTTTACATGAACACCTGAGCCTTACACTATAGCTGGTCCGAATAACTAAAGCAATTGTTACCATCCACCTCTCGTGTCTCCCCTTTTCCCCATAGTTTGTAAGCTTGCGAGCAGGGCCCTCACTCCTCCTGGTATCTGTTTTGAACTGTATTTCTGTTATGCTGTAATGTCTATTGTCTGTACAAGTCCCCTCTATAATTTGTAAAGCGCTGCAGAATATGTTGGCGCTATATAAATACAAACTATTATATTATTATTATTATTATGGTATGTTTTTCTTTTTTCTTTCCACAGCGATAAATGATTAAGAACTTGGAACTGTAGCAGGAGGTACAAGAAGGCTGAGGAACTGCCGAGAACCAGCTGATGGTACTGGAACCCGGATGGCTACCCGAAGGTAGAAGAGCCAACGGCACGACCAAGGACCAGCTGACGGTACTGGAACCCGGTTACTAAGCAGGAAGTACCCATGCCTGAAAGCACTACCAAGGACCACCTGACGTTGGTGGAACTCGGATACCCAGAAGGCGGCACCTAAGCCAAAGGCTCTGCCCGGAACTAGCTGACGGTGCTGGAACCAGGATGGGGAGCAGAAGGCAGAAGAGCAAAAGACACTGTCGAGAACCAGCTGACGGTACTGATCCCGGATGGCGACCTGAAGGGAGAAGAGCCAATGGTACGACCGAAGACCAGTTGACGGTACTGGAACCCAGTTACTAAGCAGGAGATACCCGTGCTTGAAAGCACTACCAAGGACCACCTGACATTGGTGGAACTCGGATACCCAGAAGGAGGCACCTAAGCCAAAGGCTCTGCCCAGAACCAGCTGATGGTGCTGGAAGCAGGGGGACCTAGTCAAGATGCTCTTCCCAAGAACCAGCTAATGGTGCTGGAACTCAGAAAGGCAGCAGAAGGTCCACAGGAAAAGAAACAATAGCTAGGCCGCGAGCCGTCCGCAGTTACCGAAAAACCACAGTCCTACAGGGGGAGCTTGTCCTATTGGCACTACTGAACCAGCCTTGATTGCCACTTCCTGCAGCCCACATAGGAAGCACCTAAACTGCAGGCACCATGGAGTCGGCTAACCCGGCCGCAACATGACAGGACAACATTTTGGAGCCTAAGTAACCTTGATACTACCCGGAAACAGCTGGCATGCTGGACCCAGGCTGGGCAGGAGGGAGTACCCATGCCAAAGACACTTCTGAGCAGCAACTGGCGGTGTTGGAGCTCAGGGTCATTGCTAGAAACTGACTGTAATAATTGCCGCACACACAACTGGGGATCAGCTGACGTTACTGAACCCCAATAACACGGCAGCAAGTGTTGACTGTGCAGACAGCACTTCCGAGCACGAACTGGTGGTGTTAGTGCCCAGTGACAGCAGGAGGAACAGAGTGTAGGCCGAAGCCTGCACTGCAGGCAGTTTAATATCCGATGTTGTGCCAGCATGGTGGTCGCATAATTCAATGCCGCACACACAGCTGGGGAACAGTTGAACGTTACTGAACCCCAATAACACAGCAGCAAGTGTTGACTGTGCAGACAGCACTTCTGAGCACGAACTGGCGGTGTAAGTGCCCAGGGACAGCAGGAGGAACAGAGTGTAGGCCGAAGCCTGCACTGGAGGCAGTTTAATATTTGATGTTGTGCCAGCGTGGCGGTCGCATGACACATTGCCGCACACACAGCTGGGGATCAGCTAACGTTACTGAACCCCAATAACATGGCAGCAAGTATTGACTGTGCAGACAGCACTTCCGAGCACGAACTGGCAGCGTAAGTGCCCAGGGACAGCAGGAGGAACAGAGTGTAGGCCGAAGCCTGCACTGGAGGCAGTTTAATATCTGATGTTGTGCCAGCATGGCGGTCACATGACACATTGCTGCACACACAGCTGGGGAACAGCTGACGTTACTGAACCTCAATAACACGGCAGCAAATGTTGACTGTGCAGACAGCACTTCCGAGCATGAACTGGCGGTGTAACTGCCCAGGGACAGCAGGAGGAACAGAGTGCAGGCTGAGGAGGCAGAGTGCAGCACTGGAGGCAGTTTAATGTCTGTTGTTGTGTCTGCGTGGTGGTCGCAGGACACGTTGACGGCTACACAGCAGGGGAACAGCTGTCGTTACTGAACCCCACTGACACAATGGCGAGTGTTTTTCTCTGTGCAGCCAGCACTTCCGAGCACCAACTGGCAGTATTAGAGCCCAGGGAATCCAGGAGGAGCAGAGTGTAGGCCGAGGCCAGCACTGGAGGCAGTTTAATATCTGTTGTCTCTGCGTGGTGGTCACAGGACACGTTGCCAGATACACAGCAGGGGAGCAGCTGGCATTACTGAACCCCAATGACACATGAGCGAGTGTTTTCTCTGTGCAGCCAGCACTTCCGGGCACGAACTGGCGAAATTGGAGCCCAGGGACAGCAGGAGGAGCAGAGTGTAGGCCGAGGCCTGCAATGGAGGCAGGTAATGTCTGTTGTTGTGCCAGCGTGGCGGTCGCTGGACACATTGCCGGATACACAGCAGGGGAACAGCTGGCGTTACTGAACCCCACTGACACAGTGGCGAGTGTTTTTCTCTGTGCAGCCAGCACTTCCAAGCACCAACTGGCGGTATATGAGCCCAGGGAATCCAGGAGAAGCAGAGTGTAGGCCGAGGCCAGCACTGGAGGCAGTTTAATGTCTGTTGTTGTGTCTGCGTGGCGGTCGCAGGACATGTTGCTGCCTACACAGCAGGGGAACAGCTGGCGTTACTGAACCCCACTGATACAGTGGTGAGCGCTTTTCTCTGTGCAGCCAGCACTTCTGAGCATTAACTGGCAGTATTGGAGCCCAGGGAATCCAGGAGGAGCAGAGTGTAGGCCGAGGCCAGCACTGGAGGCAGTTTAATATCTGTTGTGTCTGCGTGGCGGTCGCAGGACACATTGTCGGCTACACAGCAGGGGAGCAGCTGGCTTTACTGAACCCCACTGACACATGATCGAGTGTTTTCTCTGTGCAGCCAGCACTTCCAGGCACCAACTGGCGGTATTGGAGCCCAGGGACAGCAGGAGGAGCAGAGTGTAGGCCGAGGCAAGCATTGGAGGCAGTTTAATATCTGTTGTGTCTGCGTGGCAGTCGCAGGACACGTTGCTGCCTACACAGCAGGGAAACAGCTGGCATTACTGAACCCCACTGACACAGTGGTGAGCGCTTTTCTCTGTGCAGCCAGCACTTCTGAGCACCAACTGGCAGTACTGGAGCCCAGTGAATCCAGGAGGAGCAGAGTGTAGGCCGTGGCCAGCACTGGAGGCAGTTTAATATCTGTTGTGTCTGCGTGGCGGTCGCAGGACACGTTGCCGGATACACAGCAGGGGAGCAGCTGGCTTTACTGAACCCCACTGACACATGAGCGAGTGTTTTTCTCTGTGCAGCCAGCACTTCTGAGCACCAACTGGTGGTATTGGATCCCAGGGACAGCAGGAGGAGCAGAGTGTAGGCCGAAGCCTGCAATGGAGGCAGATTAATGTCTGTTGTGCCAGCGTGGCAGTCGCTGGACACTTTGCCGGATACACAGCAGGGGAGCAGCTGGCATTACTGAACCCCACTGACACATGATCGAATGTTTTTCTCTGTGCAGCCAGCACTTCCGGGCAACAACTGGCAGTATTAGAGCCCAGGGACAGCAGGAGGAGCAGAGTGTAGGCCGAGGCCTGCAATGGCGGCAGGTTAATGTCTGTTGTTGTGCCAGCGTGGTGGTCGCTGGACACGTTGTCGGATTCACAGCAGAGGAGCAGCTAGCGTTACTGAACCCCAATAACACTTGGTCATGTGTTGACTGTGCAGCCAGCACTTCTGAGCAGCAACTGGCAGTGTTGGAGCCCAGGGATTAAAGTTCAGGTGGTAGAAACATGAACACAACAGGAGACCTGGATACTGTTGCCAACCACGTAGTTAATCTGGAGGAGGAGTGGCAAATTCATGCAAGATCCAGACCTTGTTCATTTTCAGAAAATAAGCCGGTCAACGTTAACGGAGGATAGTCGCATGCGACGGTCTGTTAGTACACCACCTGCGGCACTAAAGACACGTTCCGATAATACACTAGCAGCAGGGCAAGCCAGCACCTCCAATGCATACTGGCTAAGCTCTGGCCATATATCCAGGTTAGAGACCCAAAACTTGAAGGGGGAAAAACCATCTGGGAGAACACAGAGGGCAAGCCATGTAGTCTGTCACCATCTGACAGAAACGTGGCCTCCTGCTGAGTGGACCCGTCTGTGATGGTGTAGACATTTGTGGCGGGCACACAAAACTTTGCCACTGTTGGGCCAGATTGGTCTTGCCTTGTGCTGAGGCACTGCTTCTGCTCCCTCTTTGTGCAGAGCTTCCTCCACTGCCTCGATGCACTGAGCTGCTTTGTAAAGCACAAGCAGCACTTCTCTCGATTGGACTGGCCAAGATGATTCACTGCACCAGTGTGTCTTGGTACTCCCGCATTTTACGCTCCCGCTGCAACGGTGTTATGAGGGTTTGTAAGTTGTCCTGGTAGCGTGGATCTAGGAGGGTGTACACCCAATAATCAGCCGTGGTAAGAATGTGGACAATGCGGCGGTCGTTTCTCAGGCACTGCAGCATGAAATCAACCATGTGCTGCAGACTGCCAACTGGCCAAGAAATGCTGTCCCCTGCTTGAGGCGTGATCTCTGCCTGTTCTGCATCACCCCACCCTCGCTCTACATACTGACTACTGGAGATTTGTGTAACTCCCTCCTCTGGACAGATCTCTTAACTAGGGTTGTGCTTGCTCTGGAACTCTTCTGTGCTAACCGCACACATGAAGGAACCAGAAGCTAAGCCAAGGCTAATTGCCCCCACTGACGCTATCTCACTGCCTGAGTGTACAGCTCCAAAGCTAATTAGCCTCACACCACATATGAACTGAGCGGTAGAGTATCCACTGGCAACAGCCACACACAAATGATACTAGTGCATGGCCGTGCGGCCATGCAAACCTTTTATAGTTGTAGCTCTCCAGGACCTTCCTAGTGGACCAATAGGTGCTGCTACAGGACCTGAGCGTGTGACCCTCGACCTCCAATGAGAGGTCTTTCCTTGGGCATGCTCAGAAGGAGAAAAGCAGGACTTAGTCCCAGGAGCGCCTGCTTGCCACCGAACAGTACTGATAATGGCTGAACCTGGCAGGGCAGCTGTAACCAAACGTGCAGTATCTGTCCGAGCCAGGAGCTGGGACGGACATCTCCACTGAGCAGATTCCACTGCGGCTGGAGAAGAATGGGAGACCACAACGGACATGGTTCGAGATTCCCCCTTTGCAGCGGCAGGAACTCAACACCTAACAAAGGGTTACCCCCATTTATGAAAACCAGAAAAGCTAAAGCAAACAGCTGGGGGCTGGTATTCTCTGACTGGGAAGGGGAAATAGACTTTGGCCCTTCCCAGCCTAAAAATATCAGCCTGCAGCCGCCCCAGGAAAAGTGCATATATTAGATGAATTCTGGCACTTAGTCCGGCTCTTCCCAGTTGCACTGGTATGGTGGCTAATGGGGTAATCGTTGTAGGGTTGATGTCAGCCGTTTTATGGCCGTTAACATAAAAAAACTCACCAACCTTCTATTACCCATTTATGCCACAAAAATAAAAATAAAAAAGCAGAGTTTCTCACACTCTGCTCTGTGTGTTCAGACTGGCGTGGAGAATGGTCGTCTCAGAATTGTTGTAAGACATGGGCTTAATACATCATGGGAGGAAAGGTGAGTATTACTTTACTTTTTTTATTTTTATGTAATAAATGGGTAAAAGATGGTCAGAAGTTTCTATTTCAAATAAAAGACCTTGTGTATTTAATTCAATTAAAGGACTTTACTCTTTGTCTTTAGTAAATTTGACTTTGGGGTTAGTAATAGGGTGTCTTATAGCTGCCTCTCCATTACTAACCTGTGGGCTTGATGTCAGCGGCCATAAAACAGCTGACATGAACCTCACAACTATTACTCCGCACCAGGGATATTGAGAAGAGCAAGGCTAAGTGCCAGAATTGGTGCCACAGATGCTCCATTTCTGGGATGGCTGAGGGCTGATGTTCTTAGTCTGGGAGGGGGCCAATATCCATGGCCCCTTTTTGTGAGATATAAATATCAGCACGATGTAATTTTCTGGGAGGTCTCCCCTATAATAATCAGTAAAGGTTAAGCAAACAGTGGTGAGCGGATATTAACAGCCTAGGAACCTTTAAGGCTATTGGCCACTTCCCAGAATATTAACATCAATCCCCATTCGTTGGCTTTCCCTCAGTTGGTTATGAAAATTACTGGGACCTCAAGCCATTTTTGTTCACTTATTTTTTTTATTTATTAATAATTACAGTGAAATAAACCCCCAAGGTAACCTCCAGGTGTGGAGAGGTGTCTGTCAGTCACCCCTATTACTAACGCCATAAGTTTAAGTTAAAAAACACGCAGAAAGTAAAATACTTTATTTGAAATACAACTCCCCAACCCTCTTTTACCCATTACTAATTTTCTAAACAGAAAAAAAGAGTATTTCTCACCTGTCCACAGATAATCCACGAATCCACGGGTCCCACGAACAGGCCAACTCAGTTACATCTGGATGCATTGCTGAGTGGCGAAATGATGCAACCTCCCAGTCCTGCATCCGGGAGCCACTGAGCTGAGTATGAGCTGAGTATGGGCAGCATAGTTGCTCAGTGGTTAGCACTGCAGCCTTGGAGTCCTGGGTTCAAATCCCACCAAGGACAACATCTGCAAGGAGTTTGTATGCTCTCTCCATGTTTGCGTGGGTTTCCTCCAGATACTCCGGTTCCCCCCCCACATTCCAAAGACATACTGATAGGGAATTTAGATTGTGAACCCCATAGATGACAGCGATGATAATGTGCGCAAGCTGTAAAGTGCTGCAGAATATGTTAGCGCTGCATAAAAATAAAGTTTATTATTAGAGTGCCAGCAGTGATGGCGATAAGGTGACTGGAGTTCATCGGCTATTAACTCCGCTCACCTTATTGACGTAATTGCTCAGCACTGAAGCTGCACTCTGACACTCAGCTCAGTGTCTCCTGGATGCAGGACCAAATAGTCGCATCATTCCACTGCTCAGCAATGCATCCAGATGAAGTTGAATGTAAATATTTAAAAAATTATAGCATAGTCGCCGGCATGTGGATACTCTTCTCAGCATACGCCTGCTATCAGTGACATATTCATCACTGTAATGAGCGGGACCATGTGACCGCTCACACAGGACCTGCTGCCGGCGCTGAGAGGAGACATCGCTGGAGCTGGGTGTCGGTGGTGAGTATTTCCTGCCAAGCGGGGGGGGGGGCGCACAGGGGATGGGAGGCGGTCGGGGACGCACAAACTTTATTTTTAAGGGAAAAGAAAAAAAAAGATTTTTCATTCCTTCTCTCCAGCGAACGCTGCTGGGAAGAAGGAATGAATTTTGGCTTCAGCACCACACGCAGCGGGGACAGCGCTTACTGTAGCGCTGTCTCTCCTGCGGGCGGTACGTGCACACGGAGGAGAGTGCACACTGTTCTCCGTATGCACGTGTGCAGGACGCTTTGCGGACCGTGCTGCCGGCGAAAAATGAACATGTGTCCGTGTTTTCAACATGGACACACGGTCCGTGAAAACACGGAGAAATGTGCATAGACCCAGTCATTTGAATGGGTCTACGTGTGTCAGTGTCTTCGGTACGTGAGAAAACTGTCAGTACACGTACCGGAGACACTGACATGTGAAAGAGGCCTTATTAAGTATTTTGTGTGACATATCTCTGTGATTTAAGGGCATAAAAATTCAAAGTTGGAAAATTGCAAAATTTTCTAAATTTTTGACAAATTTCCATTTTTTTTCACAAATAAATGCAAGTCTTATTGAAGAAATTTTACCACTATCCCGAAGAACAATATGTCACAAGAAAATAGTTTCAGAATCATCAGGATCAGCTGATGCATTCCAGAGTTATAACCTCATAAAGGGACAGTGGTCAGAATTGTAAAAATTTTCCCGGTCATTAACGTGCAAACCACCCTTGGGGCTTAAGGGGTTAATTGGTTAAGCAAAAAAATATTGTGAAATGTTTTGGAATTGCAAACATTTTACTACAAAGCCTCCTCATTTCTACATAAAACTATTTGGGCAAATTAACTTTACCATAAATAAAACGTCCATTTTTAGTACCGTGTAAAGGGTACTTTTCAGGTAATGACTGTCTCAAGAGTGGAAACCATGAACATCACCAAACTGGGATTTCTTCCTTTGCAATGCTTTGCCAGGCCTTATCGCAGCTGACTTCATTTGTTGCTTTTTTGTGAGTCTTTCTGCCTTATGTTTTGTCATAAGGGAAATGCATTCTCGATGGGGTTAAGATCTGATGATTGACTTTGCCACTTATTTGCTTCAAAAAACTCTTGGGTTGCTTTTGCAATATGTTTTGTATCATTGTCCATCTGTACATCTGTACTGTGAAGTGCCATCCAATTAATCTTGCTGCATTTTGTTGAATCTGAGCAGAAAGCCATGCATGTTTCAAATTTCACTGCTGCTTCTGTGTTCAGTCACATCACCAATCATCGCTAGTGACCCGGTGCCATTTGAAGCCATGAATGCCCATGCCATTACACTGCCTCAACCAGGTTTTACAGCAGATATGATGTGCTTTGGATCATGAGCTGTTCCAAGCTTTCTCCGTACTTCCTTATTCCCATCATTCTTCTATGGCTTGATCTTAAAATCATTTGTCCAAAGTTTTTCCAGAACTGGGCTATCTTCAGATGTGTTTTTGGCACAGTCCAATGTAGTCTTTCTATTTTTTTAGCCTGATTAATGGTTTGCACCTTGTGATGAACCCTTTGCATTTGAAGTCTTCACTTGATGGTAGACTTAGTTACTGAAACATCTACTTCCTATTGCGTGCTCTTCACCTGAGTGGATGTTGTGAAGGGGATTTTCTTCATCATAGAAAGGATTCTGCGATCATCCACCATTGTTGTCTTCTGTGAACGTCCAGGCATTTTTCAGTTCCCAAGCTCTCCAGTGCGCCCTTTTTTTGCAAAATATACCAAACTGTTCATTTGGACATTCCTAGTATTTCTGCTATCTCTCTGCTGGATTTTTTCTTTTTTTATCAGTCTAATGATGGTCTTTCTTTTTTCCATTTAGAGTTCCTATGACTGCATGTTGTGGGTTCACAGCAACACCTTCCAAATTCAAGTGTCACACCTGGAATAAGCTCCAGAACTTTTACCTGCTTAGTTGAAGGATTGAAGGAATAGCGCATGCAACCCTTTACAGAGCTTAGAGGTAATTGTCCAACTACCCATGGTCCCTTCAAAAAGAGGCACCTACATATTAGAGAGCTGTAATTCCTAAAACCTTACACAATTAGAATTATAATATCCTCAAATTAAAGCTGACAGTCTGCACTTTAAGCTCATATTAATTATATAACTTTATCTTGAATATGTTTTGGTAAACAGCTAAAATGCAAAACTTGAGTCACTGTCTAAATATTTCTATATCTAACAATATATCAAAATATCTGCACATCATAGTCTCCCATTTGAAAATTTTTCATTTACACTACTTCAGAACAGAGCTTACTTCAACATAATTTCTCTTCAAGGAGGGACATTAAAAAGTCCTTGTGATTCTAAGCCTTTATAAATGAATCAGTTTCTTTTTTAATAATATCTAATGGAAGCTAACGGCTGAACCATTCAGAGTCTATTAGATTGTAACTTGCTGTATTTGTCAAAGTAATGTTTCCATCAAGGATAAATTCCAACAGTAAGAACAAAACAATTGCCATAAGGGTACAGTCGATAAAACCCTCATACGTTTGCTTTTTCTTCCAATGAAAGATGACTTAACACTCTTTTCTTACTTTCCATGTCGTTATTTGTAATTATTCCACCACTAATATTTGCTGCATTATTAATGATGCTGCTAGGAATATTATAGAAGTGAGTGTAATTTGGTAGCTGAGGGGCATATGCTTTTCATAAACGATGTAATTAGAAATGTTTCCAATCTGCAAATGAACCATTACCCTTACAGAATGATTAAATAGCAGTAAAGGGAATATTTCATCGCAGTCTTTTTGTTCTATCTAAACAGGACATAATAAGTCCTTCAGTGTAGTATCAAATACAAGTCTTTTAAACCCTACAATTAAATGCACAATTGGAGCAATTTTAAAATGCAACGTCACAATTAAAAATGAATGAATCGATTAGATACAAATTCAATTTGTGTCAATTTTTAGGTGAACAATTTGCGGTAATTATATAAATGGACCACTGTTTTTTTTTTTACACATTGTAAAATTACACCAGCAAGATAAGCATCAAATGATACATGATATTCAGCGTGGCCAGGTGAGCATCACCATAATACCTTCTGCTATCATATTATATTGTATAGCACAATGAATCAGGAGAGACTATCACAGCCTTTTTTATGAATTTGGGTAGTGGAAAGACATTACAAATCACAGCTTAGTAATAGAGTTATTGACAAATAGTTATAAAACACTAAATGAATTGTATAGATCAGTGTGTGATAGCACTGGACAGCAGTGAAAAAGATTGGTGTGTGAAGAAAAGAGAATAATAAAGAGGGTTATTTGATAAAGTGTGAAATATAGGCTAGCTGTCAGCTGTTGCTTGCTTAATCAGTGTAATTATAGTGCTGTTGCATTTCACATTTTTTGCATTTGTGCAAAAGCAGGCCACCAGTATTTCTGAAAAAAAAAAAACATTGAGCGGTGTGCCCAAGAAACACTGTATGTGGGTGTCACATGCTCCTTTTTTGGCATATTTGTTATATTAAGCTGATTTCATACAGTACATGCAACACAAATACTATAACCTGTTGCCTTTATTATTATTATTTTTTTCTGCATTTACTAGTGATGAGTGAGCACTAAAATGCTTTGGTACTCGTTACTCGAGTCGAGCAAATCGTAATGCTCGGGTGCTCGACCCGAGTAATCAGTATACTGTAATGTAAGTCAATGGGAAACTCAAGCATTTTTATGGCGGCCCCTTTTAGGTCTGGAGGGGAGGCTATAACTTGCTGAAAATTATGTAAGCAGTGCTAAAAAGGCATGGGAACAGCATGTTGAAGACTCCTGGAAGTATCTCTGAATCCCAGGTCTGTGCTGAGAACAGTGTTGTCAGAGTATTATGGCACTTTTACGGGCTGACAATAAAACTGAAGATACAATTGATTTGAATGGAAAAGAATGTTAAGAAACATTCTTTCCAGGATAATAACTTGCACAGAATGCTATATAAATAAGATAAAAAATGCCCCTGCACACCTTGGGTTGTGTTCACACGCAGTGTTTTTGTCGAGTTTTTGCATGTCTGCATTGCCTTTAATAGTGATAAAAACATTCAACAGGAAATGCAATTTTATCATTTTAATACTTTATCTGGCCATGTGGTGTCTGAGACATGATCAGACTCATTAAAAGTCACAATTTTTTTTTCAGGGCTATCAGCCAGCCATCACTAATTGTAGAGTGCCCTCAGGCAGCCCTTTCTATTGTTAGAGAGACAGAAGGTGTCTTGTGGACAGATAAGACCAAGACTGAGGGTACCGTCACACAGTGGCACTTTGATCGCTAGGACGGCACGATCCGTGACGTTCCAGCAATATCGTTACGATCTCGCTGTGTCTGACACGCTACTGCGATCAGGGACCCCGCTGAGAATCGTACGTCGTAGCAGATCGTCTGAAACTTTATTTCATCGCTGGATCTCCTGCTGACATCGCTGAATCGGCATGTGTGATGCCGATTCAGCGATGTCTTCACTGGTAACCAGGGTAAACATCGGGTTACTAAGCGCAGGGCCGCGCTTAGTAACCCGATGTTTACCCTGGTTACCAGCGTGATTGTAAAAAGAACAAACATTACATACTTACCTTCAGCTGTCTGTCCCCGGCGCTCTGCTTCTCTGCACTCCTCCTGCATCCTGTGTCAGCGCCGGCCAGCCAGAAAGCACAGCGGTGACGTCACCGCTCTGCTTTACGGCTGACCGGCGCTGACAGTGCAGAGGAAAGCACAGCGCCAGAGGACAGACACGGAATGTAAGTATGTAATGTTTGTTTTTTTTACGTTTACGCTGGTAACCAGGGTAAACAACGGGTTACTAAGCGCGGCCCTGCGCTTAGTAACCCGATGTTTACCCTGGTTACCAGGGGACTTCAGGATCGTTGGTCGCTGGAGAGCTGTCTGTGTGACAGCTCTCCAGCGACCAAACAGCGACGCTGCAGCGATCAACATCGTTGTCGTATCGCTGCAGCGTCGTTTCAGTGTGACGGTACCCTGAGGTTTTTGGTAAAGCACACAATTCTGCTATTTACTGAGACATGTCCAGCTTTGCTATGTCATTCTGACCTTTGATTAAAACTGCTGACAGGACTACATATTGTATTAGCATGAGGCTAATTAGATGGACCTTGGGACCTTACAACACTAAACATGTATTCACAGTTCACTTCTAATGGAAAATGAATTAAGAATGATCTCATGTGTAATAAACAGCTGGTTTGCACACAAACATAATGTATACGCCTACTCAAAAGAGTATATAACTGCATGTGACCAGTAAAACTTTATGGCATTTGAAACAGACCAGCTCTGTCTTTGTCCCATCATTGCTCGAGCATCCTCATATCTGGCAACCATCCAATATCCCTGAGGGTCTGACTTGCAGACCACCCTAACATTACTATAAATGGAATGAGGCCTACAAAGAAAATAACACAGTAGTTATAATCAAATATGGTGGAGGCTCAAAGATAATTTGGGGTTGTTTTACTGCCTCTGGCCCAGGGTGATTTGACTGTGTGCAAGGCATCATGAAATGTGAAGATTCCTAAGGATTTTGTGTTGCTATGTAATGCCCAGGGTTAGAAAGCTGGGTTTGCATCATAGTAGGTCATGGGTCTTCTAGCAGGACAATGACCCCAAACATATTACCCATAAACAGATAGAAACAAATAAAATGACAGAAGCCTTTGTATCTGGATGTTGAAGATGGTTTCTGCACCCTGAATGGCTGCCAGAATCTCTACACATTAAGCTAATTTAAAAAAAGAAAATACATTTCTCTGCTCCTCTGACCTCTCTCCATCCCCTCCCCTCATCAAACACATCCCTAAAGCTCATCATACAGTACTACTATTCTACCCAAAGTCCTAACAAAAGCATTAGTGGAAACGCGATCATTTAACAAACTTAGGCTGACTTTTGTCGATTTTGAGGAAAATGCTCGAGAATCCAAACACAAATTCGAATATACTATGTTTGTGCCAAATTTCCGATTGGCAAACTTTTTCCGAACAAATTTGCTCATTTGAAAAAGTCAGTAAGAAGTTTAAGAACTCCCCAGAAGCAACACATTTGATGAATTGCTGTAGTCATCTGCAGGCTAGGAGAACTTTCTTAGACTGGATGAATGATGTGGCAAATTAAGAAATGAAAAACACAATGCAAAGAAAGCATAAAATATCTACTACCTGAAATGTAAAATCCATCTAAAAGTGCGTAGAACATTACAATGCATTTTTTTCTGCTTGTTAGTTGGTTGCATGATAAGGGAGCTTTGTGAAGAGGGCACCTTATTGTAGGAATATTTTCCACTTGCCACATTGTGTTAATATTCAGAGGTGAATGAGATAATTACTGCTGAAATCCATCCAAGAATTACACACAATATTTTTTGTTCACTTTTCAATTGAAATGCTGTCTTTACATTTGTTAAAAAGATTTGTAAAATAGCTTGAGACTTAATAAACGTTTAACGCGAAAGAGAACAGTTCCTTTCCAGTTTTGAAGTTGGAAGACTTTGATAAATAACCCTCTTTGTCTCCTTTGTGTTCACAGAATGAGTGGCATCTTCTTGGCAGAGTCCTGTCTTCTGGGACAAGCAGCTTCTAATCTTGCCAAATGACATTGATGAATCCCTTTGTATCACAAGCCAGTTCTATTGGGTAAGAACACGCTTTTTATAACAGGACAAAAATTATGTTGCATTGGAATTAAATGTGATTGTGTAAAACGATGTCTTAATTGAGTCAATAGGCAAACACTAACAGAAAGCTGAGAAAATACCAATCAATCATTACTACCATTATTATCAGTAAAATCGGATGATCTTCATAATTTGTAATCTAAGGCTCAATCTGATTATTATAGCATTGAAAATGTATTTTTTTCAAAAAGATGCTAAATTTCTAACTAAATATAAAAACCCACATCAGATTTTCTCCAGAGATTCTTGTCAACTTGCCTACTAAAAACAATGAAACTCCGGATAACAAACATTTGCAGAAATAGCATCTGAAATAGTTGACAGAGGTATTATGCCATGATTTGTAGAAGTATTTACCACGCAGAGGAAATTTATGGTAACAAAATTCTTTGGCTTGAGCGGCAAAATGAGAACTCAAAACGTTTGAAAGGAAAAAGTTCAGACGTTACTCGGAGGACTTCAAAACTAAACTAAAAACTAAGACTAAAACTAAGGTTGTTGAATTAAAGAGTTATTCTTGTCACGGATAATAATGATATGTTGCTAAAATATGCGT
Source organism: Ranitomeya imitator (assembly GCF_032444005.1). Taxonomy (NCBI): domain Eukaryota; kingdom Metazoa; phylum Chordata; class Amphibia; order Anura; family Dendrobatidae; genus Ranitomeya; species Ranitomeya imitator. The sequence continues at coordinate 530,847,635 of NC_091286.1, forward strand.
TAACTGTCTTATTAGTGGGGGTCCTACTGACACTATTGAAGAAGTTGGAAATTGAAGGGATTGCTTCTCTTCTAAATTAAACAACAATCTTTATATGTATTCATTAATCACAGTAATAAGGATGCCCCTACTCAAATGAGAAACCAAAAATAGGCTCTTAAGTGCAATGCAGCTCCAGTAAATAAAATCACAAGTTTAGTCAACATGGGTTAAACATTATATAATCAACAACAATTAGTGCAGCAGGTGAGGCTGTGTCAGAGGGTGTCAGCCATGTTTTGGTGATGCCCAGGAAGGAAAAATTAAGAGAAGTGAAGAGGTTGTGAATCACGTGGAGTTTACTGCAGATAAAGCAGGCATTCCAGAGTGATCCAGAGAGAGGGAGCAGGGTGGTGGGTGTCAAGGGCATGGATTTGAGGTGGGAAAGATTTCAGGTGTTTATATTGGGTTGGGAGCGATAGGAGGGGATAATAGGAGGCATGAGCTGTGGGGGTCCAGGATTGAGAGATATGTCGCCAGCAGTGAGGAGAAGCAGAGAGAGACAGAGCAGGTGGGAGAAGGAGAGTGGCCGGCTTGTCTCGTGTTTTATTAGGAGAGATCTGAGGTTGAGGAGCATGTCAGCAGAGGAGGTCTGGTAGGAGGGCAAGAGGGAAGGAGAGATTATTACTTGGTTCGAGGGTGCTGGGGTTTGCTAATAGCGAAGGAGAGTGAGGATTAATGGTTGCAAAAACTGTTAGATCATATGTCAGCATGATGAGTAAGTGTGGAGGAAGAGAAACAAGTTTAGTACATTTAATAACAGTGGTTAGTCGTACCTTCTGTTCTCTTTTGGCTCATTTCTGGCATATTTCATCTTTATCCTTTTAGAGCTATCCTTTTGGAGACAGACCACGGTCGAAACAGACATGTAACTCTGAAATTTCTAATAAGATAAGGGCACATGAAATAGGCCAGGTGTGATCAGGAGGGAAGGGCAGCAGGGAGACTGGTCACAGTCATAGGAGGGGATTAATTAGCAGGGAAAATGCCAAAGGAAATAGATTGAAATGAACGGATAAAGTCAACAGTAATAGCAGACATATACAGGGTGAATGGGGTCAGGAAAGATGAGTGATGTCATTGCAGCCAGTGGACATACCAGTAATAGCAGACAGATACAGGGTGAATTGGGTCAGGAAAGATGAGTGATGCCATTGCAGCCAGTGGACATACCAGTAATAGCAGACAGATACAGGGTGAACGGGGTCAGGAAAGATGGGCGATGGTATTGCAGCCAGTGGATATACCAGTAATAGCAGACAGATACAGGTTGAATGGGGTCTGAAAAGATGGGTGATAGTATTGCAGCCAGTGGACATACGTGAGGATGAAGCAGATCAATTGTCAGATTGATAGTAATAGTGAAGCACAGTAATAATAATAATGAAGCATCCATAGCAGGGGGTTATTTTTCTGGCATATTTCAGCTTTATCCTTTTAGAGCTATCCTTATAGAGACAGACCATATACATATACAGACCATATTTACTTGTTTATGACATGCTGTGATACATGTGGGATGCCTTTGATGCCATTATTTGCATTTTGTATGTAGTTACTTATATATGTGTCTAATATTCACCATGTGTAGATGCATAACATTGGCTGCATACTTGCATATTATAAATTATACCACATGTCCCCTATTGGTTTGCCCCATACATTTAAACATATCCTTGCAATATATAGGAGTTTAAATTTACATATGTTCTTCTGGATATTATTTAGTCCCAACATCACTGTGCTTTGATGATTGTGAGGAAACTTTGCTATTTAATTGTTATTGTTAATAATCTAACCCATTTTGGAGCTGCATTACACTTAACTGATCTCCTTGGAATTTGTTTCCCTGGGATCCCATTTTTGGTTTCTCGCCCCACTTTTCAGTTTTTAAATTTCCACAAAAACTTAAAATAACCAATACATTTCCATTGCACGCCCCACTTTCAGTTTTTGAATTTCCACAAAAATGTAAAATAACCAATACATTTCGTTCAACTTCACAATTGTGTTCCACTTGTTGTCGATTATTCACCGAAAATTTACATTTGATATCTTTATGTTTGAAGCATGATATGTGTGAAAAGGTTGAAAAGTTCAAGGGAGCCGAATACAACCTATGGCAAAAATTATGGAATCACTGGCCTTGGCGGATGTTCATTCAGTTGTTTAATTATTTAGAAAAGAAGCAGATCACAGACATGGCACAAAACTAAAGTAATTTCAAATGCAATGTTGCAAAATATGTTGGTTGTTCACAGTTAGCTGTGTCTAAAATCTGGACCAAATACAAACAACATGGGAAGGTTGTTAAAGGCAAACATACTGGTAGACCAAGGAAGACATCAAAGCATCAAGACCCAGAAACTTAAAGCAATATGTCTCCAAAACAGGAAATGCACAACAAAACAAATGAGGAACGAATGGGTGGAAACTGGGGTCAACGTCTGTGACCGAACTGTAAGAAACTGCCTAAAGGAAATGTGATTTACATACAGAAAAGCTAAACGAAAGCCATCATTAACACCTAAACAAAAAGACAAGGTTACAATGGGCTAAGGAAAAGCAATCGTGGACTGTGGATGACTGGATGAAAGTCATATTCCTTGATGAATCGTGAATCTGCATTGAGCAAGGTGATGATGCTTGAACTTTTGTTTAGTGGCGTTCCAATGAGATTTATAGAGATGTTTGCCTGAAGAGAACATGCAAATTTCCACAGTCATTGATGATATGAGGCTGCATGTCAGGTAAAGGCACTGGGGAGGTGGCTGTCATTACATCTTCAATAAATGCACAAGTTTATGTTGATATTTTGAACACTTTTCTTATCCCATCATTGAAAGAATGTTTGGGGATGATGAAATCATTTTTCAAGATGATAATGCATGCGGTCATAGAGTAAACACTGTGAAAACATTCCTTGAAAAAAGACACATAAGGTCAATGTCATCGCCTGCAAATAGTCCGCATCTCAATCCAATTGAAAATCTTTGGAGGAAGTTGAAGAAAATGGTCCATGACAAGGCTCCAACCTGCAAAGCTGATCTGGCAACAGCAATCAGAGAAAGTTGGAGCCAGATAGATGAAGAGTACTGTTTGACACCCATTAAGTCCATGCCTCAGAGACTGCAAGCTGTTATAAAAGCCAGAGGTACTGCAACAAATTACTAGTGATGTGTTGGAGTGTTTTTTGGTTTGTTTGTTTTTCATGATTCCATAATTTTTTCCTCAGAATTGAGTGATTCAATAATTTTTTCCCTATGCTTGGTTAAAAAAAGTAACCATTACTGGCTACCACATTTTTTGTTCTTGATTTCTTTTAGTGTTTCTTAAAGCCAGAAAGTTGCCATTTGAAATGACTTTAGTTTTGTGCCATGTCTGTGATCTGCTTTTTTTCTACTAAATTAAACAACTGATTGAACATCCTCCAAGGCCGGTGATTCCATAATTTTTGCCAGGGGTTGTACTTTCACAAGGCACTATATAGGGCAAAATAATTAACCCCAAACAAAAATGTTCCTCCACCATTTGGGCTATGTTCACACACAGCATTTTTTACGTGTTTTTCAACTTTAGCATTGCTTTCAACTAATACAAATGCGTTCACTGGGAAATCTCACTAACATTTAACAATCCTAGCTGGCCATGTGGTGTGTGACACTTCATCAGACACATCTTGTTTCATTTATGAAGGAGGGACTCTTAAAGTCACAGAGCCTATTTTTAGAGGGGCATCAGGTGGCATTAATATTCTTAAAGGGCCATTATTAAACAGTGGGGTCTCCTATACTGTTAATGCATATGCAGTGAGTGGCTGGACTGCCAAAAAAAGGACACACCACAATACCCCTTTCACAAGATGTACAGGAAGGCCTCCTGAAAAAATATTGCATTGAACGCAAAGCATGCCCTGCACCAAAGTTATATGCACCCCAATAACCCTTTCATCAGAAGTACTTGAGGGGCTCATGGCAAAATTGTTTCCATTAGAATAAAGTTTGTTTCCCATACTGTTTGCTTATGCATTGAATGCAAGGCCTGCCCTGCACCAAATTTACATGCACCCGAATAACCCTTTCAGCAGATGTATTTGAGGGCCGCATGACAAAATTGCTCCCATTAGAAGAAAGTGTGTCTCCCATACTGTTTGCTTACGCATTGAATGCAAGCCTTGGCCTGCCCCAAAGTTACATGCACCCCAATAACCCTTTGAACCCAGGTACTGGATGGCCACAGGAAAATTCATTTCACATTATTTATTTGTTACTCCCATACTGTTTGCCTATACAGTGAATGACAGGTCTGCCAAAAATTAGGAGGCACCCCAATAACCCTTGGAAGAGACATAGAGGTGGGCCTCCTGAAAACAATGTTCCCATTATTAGGAAGTGGGTTTCCCATAGTGTTTGCCTATGCAGTGAATGCAAGGCCTGCCAAAAATTAGGAGGCACCCCAATAACCCTTGGAAGAGACATAGAGGTGGGCCTCCTGAAAACAATGTTCCCATGATTAGGAAGTGGGTCTCCCATAGTCGTTGCCTATGCAGTGAATGCAAGGTCTGCCAAAAATAAGGAGGCACCCCATTAACCCTTGGAAGAGATGTAGAGGTGGGCCTCCTGAAAACAATGTTCCCATTATTAGGAAGTGGGTCTCCCATAGTGTTTGCCTATGCAGTGAATGCAAGGCCTGCCAAAAATTAGGATGCACTCAAGGCCCCTTGAAAGAGATGTGGAGGAAGACCTCATAAAAAATGTTCCCATTATAAAGGAGCATGTCTCCTATACTTGGAATGCCCATACACTGAGTGCATGGGCTAACAAAAATTTCCCCCTGGGGGGTACTTGCTTTTTAAAAAATGTAGCAAAAAACTATACTGGCTGTAGCATCACTGAACATGTTCAACCTGGTGTTCTAGTGGTGGTGGATGATAAGGAGAAGGAGAAGGAGGAAGAGGACACCAAATAGCCAAAATCAGGAAGCGTATACCCATGTGTGGGTATGAAGAGGTGCATGGGAATACACCTCCCAAAAAGACACTGTATTGGAGGTTATGTTTCGCTGTTATGATTTGGTGGTGTAGAGAATTCTGACCCAGTCCAACCCTTGTTCATTTTTATAAGAGTCAGCCTGTCTGTATTTTCAGTTGACAGGCAAATGCGCTTATCTGTTATAATTCCACCAGCCGCACTAAAAATCCGCTCTGACAAAATGCTAGCGGCAGGTCAGACCAGAACCTCCAAGGCGTAGAAAGCCAGTTCATGCCACGTTTCCAGCTTGGATACCCAATAATTAAATGGCACAGAGGAATAACGGAGGATGTTAGTACAGTCAGCATGGTACTCCCTCAGTATCTTCCCAAACATTCCATTCCTTGTGACATTACCCCACGCCTCAGAGCCAGAGCTATGGGAGGGTCAGAGAAAACTGTCCCAGAACTTTGCCAGTGTTCCCCTGCCTCTGCTGGATTGGAGTTGTGTCTCTCTCGCCAGTACTCCTTGGTTGTCCAACGAACTGTGACATCTGCCGCCAGCATTTTCAGATGGGAATTTTTTTAATAACTCAGCAACAATGGCCCTCTGGTACTGCACCATTTCTGCCTCTGGAAGAAGAGATTGAAAGTTCTCTTTGTAGTGTCATTAATGAGTGTCACCGTAAATTTTCATAATGTGAGGGTGACGGGAAAAGCAGTGCAACATAAAGACAAACATGCATGCCAGACTGGTACCAGGCAAGCCTTCCGTGTCCTCACCAACAGGACGACTGACCAAGGTGTCCTCCTCCTCCTCCTCCCTGTCCTCAGGCCATCCACGCGGTATGACAGTTGTGCTTGTAGTACCGTCAATAGCGCATGAAAAAGCTCCTGTTCTTCCTCTTCATCCTCTTCCTCATTGCCTACCAATCCACATTGGGATGACATGGGGCTGGGCTATGTGTAATCACCCTGTATGGTTCCTTGCTCCATCTCATTGTGCTCCACCTTCAATGCATCCTCTTTCATTGTGAGCAGAGAACTTTTCAGAATGCAGAGAAGCAGGATAGTGATGCTAATTATGGCGTCATCACCACTCACCTTCTTTGTGGATTCCTCAATGTTTTGCCGGATTGTACATATGTCTGATATCCATGTCCACTCCTGAGGTCTTATGTGTGGAGTCTGAACTAAGCAACGACGGTCTTGTTGATGCTGGTAGTCAAAAACTGCCCTCTTCTGGTGACAAATCCTTTCCAACATATGCAGTGTAGAGTTCCAACTCGCGGGAACATCACACACCAGACGGTGAGCCAGAAGCTGAAAAGGCTGGTGAAGCACGGCAAGGGTAGCTGAAGCTGTAGCTAACTTTCTAAAATGATAATACAGGTGGAATACTTTCACAAGCAGAACCGTCAGCTCCGGGTAGGTTTTGAAAAACCACTGAACTATGAGGTTAAGCAAATGGGCCAGGCATGGCATGTGTGTGAGCTGGCCTCGTCTCAGTGCTGCTACCTGCTTCTGGCCATTGTCTCACATGACCATGCCTGGCTGTATGCTAAGCGGTGTCAGCCACAGATCTGTCTGCTCTTTCAGAGCTGTCCACAACTGTTCAGCATTGTGCGGTTTGTCACCTATGCATATTTGCTTCAGCACAGCCTGTTGGCACTCGGCTGAGACAATGCTGCAGTGCTTCCAGCTTGTGACTGATGTGCTAAATTTGGAGATGGAGGCTGAAGATGAGGAGGAGGTGCAGGAGCTGTAGACTGTGGGGGCAACCCAGACTGACGTAGAGCCTGCATTCCTTGGGGTTGGGAGGATTTGCACCATCCCAAGGTCCGACTGGATCCAAGCCTTTACTGTGTAAACCCAGTGTGCTGTTGGCGAGATGTAGCACTCCTGCCCACAAGCACTTGTCTACGTGTCCATGGTTAGGTGGACTTTCCCAGTAACAGCATTGTTGAGGGTAAGGGTAATGTTGTGGGATACGTGCTTGTGTAATACCGGGACGGCACACCAGAAGAAATAGTGGCGGCTGGAGACCGAATACCTTGGGATGGCTGCGGCCATCAGGATGCGGAAAGCTTCCCTCTTCATGAGCCTAAAAGGCAACATTTTGAGCGCAAGCAGACGAGGAATACGTGAATTTAGTACTGTGGCCTGTAGGTTATTGGATGCGTACTTCCGCTTGCGTTCCAATGACTGTGGTATGGACAGCAGAAGGTGTCATGATCCCAATGGCAGGGGATCACAAAAGGACAAGCACAAAAACAAAACAAGCTCTAGGGTGATGGAACCTGAGCTGACCGCGATCCTGAACCTAAACACACAACTAGCAGTAGCCGGGGAACGTGCCTACGATGATTCCTAGACGTCTCGCGCCAGCCGAAGGATTAACTTCCCCTATTAGAAGAAACACAGACCTCACTTGCCTCCAGAGAAACACCCCACAGAAATAGCAGCCCCCCACATGTAATAACGGTGAAATGAGAGGAAAGCACATACGTAGTTATGAAAATAGAATCAGCAAAAATGAGGCCCGCTAAAGCTAGATAGCAGAGGATACAAAAGTGAACTGCGCGGTCAGCGAAAAACCCTTCAAAAAACCATCCTGAAATTACTTGAACTCATGTGCCAACTCATGGAACATGAGGAGTAATTTCAGCCCACTAGAGCAACAAGCAGCAAGGAATCACATATCTGCAAGCTGGACTAAGACAAAAATAAAGCAAAACGTGGAACAGGAAAATCAAAACTTAGCTTGTCCTGAAGATAACAGACGCAGGGAGCAGAGGTAAAAGGACACGCTGATTACATTGATAGCCGGTGAGGAAATGACAAAAAAGCCAGGTTAAATAGGAAACTCCCATAACCTGATGGAACAGGTGGACACCAGAGACCGCAGAGAACACAAGTCACCCAGTACCATCAGTAACCACCAGAGGGAGCCCAAGAACAGAACTCACAACAGTACCCCCCCCCCTTGAGGAGGGGTCACCGAACCCTCACGAGAACCACCAGGGCGACCAGGATGAGCCCTATGAAAAGCACGGACCAAATCGGCAGCATGAACATCAGAGGCAATCACCCAAGAATTATCCTCCTGACCATAACCCTTCCACTTGACCAAATACTGGAGTTTCCGTCTGGAAACACGAGAATCCAAGATCTTCTCCACAACATACTCCAATTCACCCTCCACCAGCACCGGAGCAGGAGGCTCAAGCGAAGGAACAACAGGTACCTCATACTTCCGCAACAACGACCGATGGAACACATTATGAATAGCAAACGATGCCGGGAGATCCAAACGAAACGACACAGGGTTAAGAATTTCCAAGATCCTATAGGGACCGATGAACCGAGGCTTGAACTTAGGAGAAGAGACCTTCATAGGAACAAAACGAGAAGACAACCACACCAAGTCCCCAACAAGAAGTCGAGGACCCATGCGGCGACGGCGATTAGCAAACTGCTGAGCCCTCTCCTGGGACAACTTCAAATTGTCCACCACATGACTCCAAATCTGATGCAACCTATCCACCACCATGTCCACTCCAGGACAATCAGAAGGCTCCACCTGACCAGAGGAAAAACGAGGATGAAACCCCGAATTACAAAAGAAAGGAGAAACCAAGGTAGCAGAACTAGCCCGATTATTAAGGGCAAACTCGGCAAGCGGCAAAAAGGAAACCCAGTCATCTTGATCAGCAGAAACAAAACACCTTAAATAAGTTTCTAAAGTCTGATTAGTTCGTTCCGTCTGGCCATTCGTCTGGGGATGGAATGCAGACGAAAAGGACAAATCAATGCCCATCTTAGCACAGAACGTCCACCAAAATCTAGACACAAACTGGGATCCCCTGTCAGAAACGATGTTCTCCGGAATGCCATGCAAACGGACCACGTTTTGAAAAAACAGAGGGACCAACTCAGAGGAGGAAGGTAACTTAGGCAAGGGTACCAGATGAACCATCTTAGAAAAGCGGTCACACACAACCCATATGACGGACATTTTTTGAGAGACAGGGAGATCCGAAATAAAGTCCATGGAAATGTGCGTCCAAGGCCTCTTCGGGATAGGCAAAGGTGACAACAATCCACTGGCCCGAGAACAGCAAGGCTTAGCCCGAGCGCAAACTCCACAAGACTGCACGAAAGAACGCACATCCCTCGACAAGGAAGGCCACCAAAAAGACCTGGCCACCAAGTCTCTAGTACCAAATACTCCAGGATGTCCTGCCAACACAGAAGAATGGACCTCGGAGATGACTCTACTGGTCCAATTATCCGGAACAAACAGTCTTTCCGGCGGACAACGATCAGGTTTATCCACCTGAAACTCCTGCAAAGCACGTCGCAAGTCTGGGGAGACAGCCGACAAAATCACCCCATCCCTAAGGATACCAGTGGCCTCAGAATTTCCAGGGGAGTCAGGCACAAAACTCCTAGAAAGAGCATCCGCCTTCACATTCTTTGAACCTGGCAGGTATGAAACCACAAAATTGAAACGGGAGAAAAACAGTGACCAACAAGCCTGTCTAGGATTCAGACGCTTGGCAGACTCAAGGTACATCAGATTTTTGTGATCAGTCAAGACCAGCACACGATGTCTAGCACCCTCAAGCCAATGACGCCACTCCTCAAATGCCCACTTCATGGCCAAAAGCTCCCGATTACCAACATCATAATTCCGTTCAGCGGGCGAAAATTTTCTAGAAAAGAACGCACATGGCTTCATCACTGAGCCATCGGAGCTTCTCTGTGACAAAACCGCCCCCGCTCCGATCTCGGAAGCATCAACCTCAACCTGAAAAGGAAGTGACGTATCTGGCTGACGCAACACAGGAGCAGAAGAAAACCGGCGCTTAAGTTCCTGAAAGGCCTCCACAGCCGCAGGAGACCAATCAGTAACATCAGCACCCTTCTTAGTCAAATCCGTCAAAGGCTTAACAACACTAGAAAAATTAGTTATGAAGCGACGATAAAAATTAGCAAAGCCCAAGAACTTCTGTAGACTCTTAAGAGATGTAGGCTGCGTCCAGTCACAAATAGCCTTAACCTTGACGGGATCCATCTCAATTGTAGAAGGGGAAAAAATATACCCCAAAAAAGAAATCTTCTGGACTCCAAAGAGACATTTAGAACCCTTTACAAACAAAGAATTGGCCCGCAGGACCTGAAACACCTTCCTGACCTGCTGAACATGAGACTCCCAGTCATCAGAAAAAACCAAAACATCATCCAAATACACGATAATAAATTTATCCAGATATTCACGGAAAATATCGTGCATAAAAGACTGGAAGACAGAAGGAGCATTAGAAAGTCCAAAAGGCATCACCAAATACTCGAAATGGCCCTCAGGCGTATTAAATGCGGTTTTCCACTCATCACCCTGCCTTATCCGCACAAGATTATACTCACCCCGAAGATCAATCTTAGTGAACCATTTAGCCCCCTTAATGCGAGCGAACAAATCAGTCAACAATGGCAAAGGATACTGATATTTGACTGTAATCTTATTCAAAAGACGATAATCTATGCAAGGCCTCAAGGAACGATCTTTTTTGGCCACGAAAAAAAAACCTGCTCCCAAAGGGGACGAAGATGGACGGATATGTCCCTTTTCCAAGGACTCCTTAACATAATTCCGCATAGCAGTATGCTCTGGCACTGACAGATTAAACAAACGACCTTTAGGGAATTTACTGCCAGGAATCAAATCTATAGCACAATCGCAATCCCTGTGAGGAGGAAGCGAACTGAGCTTAGGCTCCTCAAAAACCTCCCGATAATCAGACAAAAATACCGGAACCTCAGAAGGAGTAGATGAAGCGATAGAAATCGGAGATGCATCATCATGAACCCCCTGACATCCCCAGCTTAACACAGACATTGTTTTCCAGTCCAGGACTGGGTTATGAGTTTGTAACCATGGCAGACCAAGCACTAAGACATCATGTAAATTATACAGTACCAGGAAGCGAATCACCTCCTGATGAACGGGAGTCATACGCATGGTCACTTGTGTCCAGTACTGAGGTTTATTCATAGCCAAAGGTGTAGAGTCAATTCCTTTCAAAGGAATAGGAACTTCCAGAGGTTCCAGACTAAACCCACAGCGATTGGCAAATGACCAATCCATAAGACTCAGGGCAGCGCCTGAATCCACATAGGCATCGACGGAAATGGATGATAATGAACAAATCAGAGTCACAGACAGAATGAACTTAGACTGTAAAGTACCAATGGCAACAGACTTATCAACCTTTTTTGTGCGTTTAGAGCATGCTGATATAACATGAGCTGAATCACCACAATAAAAACACAATCCATTTTTCCGCCTATAATTTTGCCGTTCACTTCTGGACTGAATTCTATCACATTGCATTATCTCAGGTGCCTGTTCAGAAGACACCGCCAAATGGTGCACAGGTTTGCGCTCCCGTAAACGCCGATCAATCTGAATAGCCATAGTCATGGACTCATTCAGACCTGTAGGCGCCGGGAACCCCACCATAACATCTTTAATGGCCTCAGAAAGGCCATCTCTGAATTTTGCAGCCAGAGCGCACTCATTCCACTGAGTAAGCACCGACCATTTCCGAAATTTCTGACAATATATTTCTGCTTCATCTTGCCCCTGAGAGAGAGCCAATAAAGCTTTTTCAGCCTGAATCTCTAGGTTAGGTTCCTCATAGAGCAAACCCAATGCCAGAAAAAACGCATCCACATTGAGCAACGCAGGATCCCCTGGTGCCAATGCAAATGCCCAATTCTGAGGGTCACCCCGCAGGAAAGATATAACAATCTTGACCTGCTGAGCAGGGTCTCCAGAGGAGCGAGATTTCAAGGAAAGAAACAACTTGCAATTGTTCCTAAAATTCAGAAAACTAGATCTATCTCCAGAAAAAAACTCTGGGATAGGAATTCTAGGTTCAGACATAGGCGTATGTACAACAAAATCTTGTATATTTTGAACCTTAGCAGCAAGATTATTCAGGCTGGAAGCCAAACTCTGGACGTCCATGATAAACAGCTGAGGTCACAGCCATTCAAGGATTAAGAGGAGGAAAGAAGCAGCCAAGCTGCAATTAAGGCTAGGCAGCAAACACTGAGGAGGGGAAAAAAAAAAAAAAAAAACTTCCTTAGACTACTTTTCCTCCTACTTCAGCCAAAACGATGACCAATTTTTTCTGGCCGGCTATACTGTCATGATCCCAATGACAGGGGATCACAAAAGGACAAGCACAAAAACAAAACAAGCTCTAGGGTGATGGAACCTGAGCTGACCGCGATCCTGAACCTAAACACACAACTAGCAGTAGCCGGGGAACGTGCCTACGATGATTCCTAGACGTCTCGCACCAGCCGAAGGATTAACTTCCCCTATTAGAAGAAACACAGACCTCACTTGCCTCCAGAGAAACACCCCACAGAAATAGCAGCCCCCCACATGTAATAACGGTGAAATGAGAGGAAAGCACATACGTAGTTATGAAAATAGAATCAGCAAAAATGAGGCCCGCTAAAGCTAGATAGCAGAGGATACAAAAGTGAACTGCGCGGTCAGCGAAAAACCCTTCAAAAAACCATCCTGAAATTACTTGAACTCATGTGCCAACTCATGGAACATGAGGAGTAATTTCAGCCCACTAGAGCAACCAGCAGCAAGGAATCACATATCTGCAAGCTGGACTAAGACAAAAATAAAGCAAAACGTGGAACAGGAAAATCAAAACTTAGCTTGTCCTGAAGATAACAGACGCAGGGAGCAGATGTTAAAGGACACGCTGATTACATTGATAGCTGGCGAGGAAATGACAAAAAAGCCAGGTTAAATAGGAAACTCCCATAACCTGATGGAACAGGTGGACACCAGAGACCGCAGAGAACACAAGTCACCCAGTACCATCAGTAACCACCAGAGGGAGCCCAAAAACAGAACTCACAACAAGAAGGCTGCACTGGGACAAGGACGTGGATGTGCTTGATGATGGTGCTAGTTGAGTGTGGGTAACGACAGGTGCAGGGCAGGAGGCATCTTCGCATGCACCGTAGACAGGGGATTGGCTTTCACGCACAACAGTGGAAGTATCAGTGGTGTTACACTGTTATGACCTGGTGGTTAGGAGCACCCGGAATGACCTGATAGTTAAACCTCATACAGGACGAGCTCTGGGATGTGGGAGCTCTGCTGACCGCAAGCCCTAATCCTATCACACACACTAGAAATAGCCGTGGAGCGCTCCTGACCAGACCTAGGCGCCTCGTCACAGCCTAAGAACTATCTAGCCCTAGAGATGGAAAATAAAGCCTACCTTGCCTCAGAGAAATTCCCCAAAGGTAAAGGAAGCCCCCCACATATATTGACTGTGAGTAAAGATGAAAGTCACAAACGCAGAGATGAAACAGGTTTCAGCAAAGGAGGCCAGACTTACTAAATAGACAGAGGATAGGAAAGGTAACTTTGCGATCAGCACAAAAACCTACAAAAGACCACGCAGAGTGTGCAAAAAGACCTCCGCACCGACTAACGGTGCGGAGATGCCACTCTGCATCCCAGAGCTTCCAGCTAGCAAGACAAAATCATGATAACCAGCTGGACAAGAAAACAGTGAACAAATAATGACTATCAGGAACTTAGCATCTGCAGGAGAAGGCAGGTCACCAGAGAGATCCAGGAGCGAACTGAACCAATGCAAAAACATTGACAGCTGGCATGGAGTAATGATCTGAGAGGAGTTAAATAGAGCAGCCAACCAAAGGATAAACCACGTCACCTGTGTAAGGAACCTCAGAAGCAGCAGCTTCACTCATAGCCACCAGAGGGAGCCCATAGACAGAACTCGCCGAAGTACCATTCCCGACCACAGGAGGGAGTTCGACAACAGAATTCACAACAGTACCCCCCCCTTGAGGAGGGGTCACCGAACCCTCACCAGAGCCCCCAGGCCGATCAGGATGAGCCAAATGAAAGGCACGAACTAGATAGGCAGCATGAACATCAGAGGCAAAAACCCAGGAATTATCTTCCTGACCATAACCCTTCCACTTGACCAGGTACTGGAGTTTCCGTCTCGAAACACGAGAATCCAAAATCTTCTCCACCACATACTCCAACTCCCCCTCGACCAACACTGGGGCAGGAGGATCAACGGAGGGAACCATAGGCGCCACGTATCTCCGCAACAACGACCTATGGAACACATTATGGATGGCAAAAGAAGCTGGAAGGTCCAAACGAAATGACACAGGATTAAGAACCTCAGAAATCTTATATGGCCCAATGAAACAAGGCTTAAACTTAGGAGAGGAAACCTTCATAGGAACGTGACGAGATGACAACCAAACCAAATCCCCAACACGAAGTCGGGGACCAACACAATGCCGGCGGTTAGCGAAACATTGAGCCTTCTCCTGGGACAATGTCAAATTGTCCACCACATGAGTCCAAATCTGCTGCAACCTGTCCACCACCGCATCCACACCAGGACAGTCCAAAGGCTCAACCTGCCGTGAAGAGAAACGAGGATGGAAACCAGAATTACAGAAGAAAGGAGAAACTAAAGTAGCCGAGCTGGCCCGATTATTAAGGGCGAACTCAGCCAAAGGCAAGAAGGACACCCAATCATCCTGATCAGCAGAAACAAAGCATCTCAGATATGTTTCCAAGGTCTGATTAGTTCGTTCGGTTTGGCCATTAGTCTGAGGATGGAAAGCCGAAGAAAAAGACAAATCAATGCCCATCTTAGCGCAAAAGGACCGCCAAAACCTCGAAACAAACTGGGAACCTCTGTCCGAGACGATGTTCTCTGGAATGCCATGCAAACGAACCACATGCTGGTAAAACAATGGCACCAAATCAGAGGATGAAGGCAATTTAGATAAGGGTACCAAATGGACCATCTTACAAAAGCGATCACAAACCACCCAAATGACCGACATCTTTTGAGAAACAGGGAGATCAGAAATAAAATCCATGGAAATATGCGTCCAGGGCCTCTTCGGAATCGGCAAGGGCAAAAGCAACCCACTGGCACGAGAACAGCAGGGCTTAGCCCGAGCACAAGTCCCACAGGACTGCACAAAAGAATGCACATCCCGTGACAAAGAAGGCCACCAAAAGGATCTAGCCACCAAATCTCTGGTACCAAATATTCCAGGATGACCAGCCAACACTGAACAATGAATTTCAGAGATAACTCTACTAGTCCATCTATCAGGGACAAACAGTTTCTCCGTAGGACAACGGTCAGGTCTATCAGCCTGAAACTTTTGCAGCACACGCCGCAAATCAGGGGAAATAGCAGACAAAATAACCCCTACTTTAAGAAAAGCCGCCGGCTCCAGAACACCCGGAGAGTCAGGCACAAAACTCCTTGACAGGGCGTCAGCCTTCACATTCTTAGATCCCGGAAGGTATGAAACCACAAAATCAAAACGGGAGAAAAAGAGCGACCATCGAGCCTGTCTAGGATTCAACCGTTTGGCAGACTCGAGAAGTCAAATTCTTGTGATCCGTCAAGACCACCACGCGATGTTTAGCTCCTTCGAGCCAATGTCGCCACTCCTCAAATGCCCACTTCATGGCCAACAACTCCCGATTGCCCACATCATAATTGCGCTCAGCAGGCGAGAATTTTTCTAGAAAAGAAGGCACAGGGTTTCATCACCGAGCCATCAGAACTTCTTTGTGACAAAACAGCCCCTGCTCCAATTTCAGAAGCATCAACCTCAACCTGAAAAGGGAGCGAAACATCTGGCAGGCACAACACAGGGGCAGAAGCAAAACGACGCTTCAACTCATGAAAAGCCTCTACGGCCGCAGAGGACCAATTGACCACATCAGCACCTTTCTTAGTCAAATTAGTCAACGGTTTAGCAATACTGGAAAAATTAGCGATGAAGCGACGGTAAAAATTAGCAAAGCCCAGGAACTTCTGCAAGCTCTTCACAGATGTCGGCTGAGTCCAATCGTAAATGGCCTGAACTTTAACAGGGTCCATCTCGATAGTAGAAGGGGAAAAAATGAAACCCAAAAATGAAACCTTCTGAACTCCAAAAAGACACTTTGATCCCTTCACAAACAAGGAATTAGCACGAAGAACCTGGAACACCATTCTGACCTGCTTCACATGAGACTCCCAATCATCCGAAAAGACCAAAATGTCATCCAAATATACAATCATGAATCTATCCAGGTACTCTCGGAAGATGTCATGCATAAAGGACTGAAACACAGATGGAGCATTAGAAAGCCCGAATGGCATAACCAGGTACTCAAAATGGCCCTCGGGCGTATTAAATGCCGTCTTCCATTCATCACCCTGTTTAATTCGCACAAGATTATACGCACCACGAAGATCTATCTTGGTGAACCAACTAGCCCCCTTAATCCGAGCAAATAAATCAGACAGCAGCAGCAGAGGATACTGAAATTTGACTGTGATCTTATTAAGAAGGTGGTAATCAATTCAAGGTCTCAAAGAACCATCCTTCTTGGCCACAAAAAAGAACCCTGCTCCCAATGGTGATGACGACGGACGAATATGACCCTTCTCAAAAGATTCCTTTATATAGCTCTGCATAGCGGCGTGCTCTGGCACAGATAAATTAAACAGATGGCCCTTAGGAAACTTACTACCAGGAATTAATTTAATAGCACAGTCGCAATCCCTATGAGGAGGTAGGGCACCAGATTTGGGCTCTTCAAATACATCCCGGTAATCTGATAAAAACTCAGGGACTTCAGAAGGAGTGGAAGGCGAAATTGACAGCAATGGAACATCACCATGTACCCCCTGACAACCCCAGCTGGACACAGACATAGATTTCAAATCCAACACTGGATTATGGACCTGTAGCCATGGCAACCCCAAAACGACCACATCATGCAGATTATGCAACACCAAAAAGCGAATATCCTCATGATGTGCAGGATCCATGCACATGGTCAATTGAGTCCAGTACTGAGGCTTATTCTTGGCCAAAGGCGTAGCATCAATTCCTCTCAATGGAATAGGACACTGCAAGGGCTCCAAGAAAAAACCACAGCGCCTGGCAAACTCCAAGTCCATCAAATTCAGGACAGCGCCTGAATCCACAAATGCCATAACAGAATAGGACAACAGAGAGCAAATCAGAGTAACGGACAAAAGAAATTTAGACTGTACCGTACCAATGGTGGCAGACCTAGCGAACCGCTTAGTGCGCTTAGGACAATCGGAGATAGCATGAGTGGAATCACCACAGTAAAAACACAGCCCATTCTGACGTCTGTGTTCTTGCCGTTTAGCTCTGGTTAAAGTCCTATCACACTGCATAGGCTCAGGCCTATGCTCAGAGAATACCGCCAGATGGTGCACAGCTTTGCGCTCACGCATGCGCCGATCGATCTGAATGGCCAAAGACATAGACTCATTCAGACCAGCAGGCGTGGGAAATCCCACCATGACATACTTAAGGGCTTCAGAAAGACTCTTTCTGAAAATTGTCGCCAGGGCACATTCATTCCACTGAGTAAGCACAGACCATTTTCTAAACTTCTGACAGTACACCTCCGCTTCATCCTGACCCTGACACAAAGCCAGCAAGATTTTCTCTGCCTGATCCACTGAATTTGGTTCATCATAAAGCAATCCAAGCGCCAGAAAAAACGCATCAACATCACGCAATGCAGGATCTCCTGGTGCAAGGGAAAATGCCCAGTCTTGAGGGTCACCACGCAACAAAGAAATAATGATTTTTACCTGTTGAACGGGGTCACCAGAGGAGCGGGGTTTCAAAGCTAGAAACAGTTTACAATTATTTTTGAAATTCAAGAACCTAGATCTATCCCCACAAAATAAGTCAGGAATAGGAATTCTAGGCTCTAACATAGGATTTTGAACCACAAAAACTTGAATGTTTTGTACCCTTGCAGTGAGATGATCCAAACAAGAGGACAGACCTTAAATGTCCATATCTACACCTGTGTCCTGAACCACCCAAAGGTCTAGGGGAAAAGAAAGACAAAACACAGTCCAAAGAAAAAAAAATGGTCTCAGAAGTTCTTATCCCTCTATTGAGATGCATTAATACTTTGGGCCAGCTGTACTGTTATGACCTGGTGGTTAGGAGCACCCGGAATGACCTGATAATTAAACCTCATACAGGACGAGCTCTGGGATGTGGGAGCTCTGCTGACCGCAAGCCCTAATCCTATCACACACACTAGAAATAGCCGTGGAGCGCTCCTGACCAGACCTAGGCGCCTCGTCACAGCCTAAGAACTATCTAGCCCTAGAGATGGAAAATAAAGCCTACCTTGCCTCAGAGAAATTCCCCAAAGGTAAAGGAAGCCCCCCACATATATTGACTGTGAGTAAAGATGAAAGTCACAAACGCAGAGATGAAACAGGTTTCAGCAAAGGGAGGCCAGACTTACTAAATAGACAGAGGATAGGAAAGGTAACTTTGCGATCAGCACAAAAACCTGAATTCTATCACATTGCATTATCTCAGGTGCCTGTTCAGAAGACACCGCCAAATGGTGCACAGGTTTGCGCTCCCGTAAACGCCGATCAATCTGAATAGCCATAGTCATGGACTCATTCAGACCTGTAGGCGCCGGGAACCCCACCATAACATCTTTAATGGCCTCAGAAAGGCCATCTCTGAATTTTGCAGCCAGAGCGCACTCATTCCACTGAGTAAGCACCGACCATTTCCGAAATTTCTGACAATATATTTCTGCTTCATCTTGCCCCTGAGAGAGAGCCAATAAAGCTTTTTCAGCCTGAATCTCTAGGTTAGGTTCCTCATAGAGCAAACCCAATGCCAGAAAAAACGCATCCACATTGAGCAACGCAGGATCCCCTGGTGCCAATGCAAATGCCCAATTCTGAGGGTCACCCCGCAGGAAAGATATAACAATCTTGACCTGCTGAGCAGGGTCTCCAGAGGAGCGAGATTTCAAGGAAAGAAACAACTTGCAATTGTTCCTAAAATTCAGAAAACTAGATCTATCTCCAGAAAAAAACTCTGGGATAGGAATTCTAGGTTCAGACATAGGCGTATGTACAACAAAATCTTGTATATTTTGAACCTTAGCAGCAAGATTATTCAGGCTGGAAGCCAAACTCTGGACGTCCATGATAAACAGCTGAGGTCACAGCCATTCAAGGATTAAGAGGAGGAAAGAAGCAGCCAAGCTGCAATTAAGTAATTAAACCTCATACAGGACGAGCTCTGGGATGTGGGAGCTCTGCTGACCGCAAGCCCTAATCCTATCACACACACTAGAAATAGCCGTGGAGCGCTCCTGACCAGACCTAGGCGCCTCGTCACAGCCTAAGAACTATCTAGCCCTAGAGATGGAAAATAAAGCCTACCTTGCCTCAGAGAAATTCCCCAAAGGTAAAGGAAGCCCCCCACATATATTGACTGTGAGTAAAGATGAAAGTCACAAACGCAGAGATGAAACAGGTTTCAGCAAAGGAGGCCAGACTTACTAAATAGACAGAGGATAGGAAAGGTAACTTTGCGATCAGCACAAAAACCTACAAAAGACCACGCAGAGTGTGCAAAAAGACCTCCGCACCGACTAACGGTGCGGAGATGCCACTCTGGATCCCAGAGCTTCCAGCTAGCAAGACAAAATCATGATAACCAGCTGGACAAGAAAACAGTGAACAAATAATGACTATCAGGAACTTAGCATCTGCAGGAGAAGGCAGGTCACCAGAGAGATCCAGGAGCGAACTGAACCAATGCAAAAACATTGACAGCTGGCATGGAGTAATGATCTGAGAGAAGTTAAATAGAGCAGCCAACCAAAGGATAAACCACGTCACCTGTGTAAGGAACCTCAGAAGCAGCAGCTTCACTCATAGCCACCAGAGGGAGCCCATAGACAGAACTCGCCGAAGTACCATTCCCAACCACAGGAGGGAGTTCGACAACAGAATTCACAACAGTACCCCCCCTTGAGGAGGGGTCACCGAACCCTCACCAGAGCCCCCAGGCCGATCAGGATGAGCCAAATGAAAGGCACGAACTAGATCGGCAGCATGAACATCAGAGGCAAAAACCCAGGAATTATCTTCCTGACCATAACCCTTCCACTTGACCAGGTACTGGAGTTTCCGTCTCGAAACACGAGAATCCAAAATCTTCTCCACCACATACTCCAACTCCCCCTCGACCAACACCGGGGCAGGAGGATCAACGGAGGGAACCATAGGCGCCACGTATCTCCGCAACAACGACCTATGGAACACATTATGGATGGCAAAAGAAGCTGGAAGGTCCAAACGAAATGACACAGGATTAAGAACCTCAGAAATCTTATATGGCCCAATGAAACAAGGCTTAAACTTAGGAGAGGAAACCTTCATAGGAACGTGACGAGATGACAACCAAACCAAATCCCCAACACGAAGTCGGGGACCAACACAACGCCGGCGGTTAGCGAAACATTGAGCCTTCTCCTGGGACAATGTCAAATTGTCCACCACATGAGTCCAAATCTGCTGCAACCTGTCCACCACCGCATCCACACCAGGACAGTCCGAAGGCTCAACCTGCCGTGAAGAGAAACGAGGATGGAAACCAGAATTACAGAAGAAAGGAGAAACTAAAGTAGCCGAGCTGGCCCGATTATTAAGGGCGAACTCAGCCAAAGGCAAGAAGGACACCCAATCATCCTGATCAGCAGAAACAAAGCATCTCAGATATGTTTCCAAGGTCTGATTAGTTCGTTCGGTTTGGCCATTAGTCTGAGGATGGAAAGCCGAAGAAAAAGACAAATCAATGCCCATCTTAGCGCAAAAGGACCGCCAAAACCTCGAAACAAACTGGGAACCTCTGTCCGAGACGATGTTCTCTGGAATGCCATGCAAACGAACCACATGCTGGAAAAACAATGGCACCAAATCAGAGGATGAAGGCAATTTAGATAAGGGTACCAAATGGACCATCTTACAAAAGCGATCACAAACCACCCAAATGACCGACATCTTTTGAGAAACAGGGAGATCAGAAATAAAATCCATGGAAATATGCGTCCAGGGCCTCTTCGGAATCGGCAAGGGCAAAAGCAACCCACTGGCACGAGAACAGCAGGGCTTAGCCCGAGCACAAGTCCCACAGGACTGCACAAAAGAATGCACATCCCGTGACAAAGAAGGCCACCAAAAGGATCTAGCCACCAAATCTCTGGTACCAAATATTCCAGGATGACCAGCCAACACTGAACAATGAATTTCAGAGATAACTCTACTAGTCCATCTATCAGGGACAAACAGTTTCTCCGTAGGACAACGGTCAGGTCTATCAGCCTGAAACTTTTGCAGCACACGCCGCAAATCAGGGGAAATAGCAAACAAAATAACCCCTACTTTAAGAAAACCCGCCGGCTCCAGAACACCCGGAGAGTCAGGCACAAAACTCCTTGACAGGGCGTCAGCCTTCACATTCTTAGATCCCGGAAGGTATGAAACCACAAAATCAAAACGGGAGAAAAAGAGCGACCATCGAGCCTGTCTAGGATTCAACCGTTTGGCAGACTCGAGAAGTCAAATTCTTGTGATCCGTCAAGACCACCACGCGATGTTTAGCTCCTTCGAGCCAATGTCGCCACTCCTCAAATGCCCACTTCATGGCCAACAACTCCCGATTGCCCACATCATAATTGCGCTCAGCAGGCGAGAATTTTCTAGAAAAGAAGGCACAGGGTTTCATCACCGAGCCATCAGAACTTCTTTGTGACAAAACAGCCCCTGTTCCAATTTCAGAAGCATCAACCTCAACCTGAAAAGGGAGCGAAACATCTGGCAGGCACAACACAGGGGCAGAAGCAAAACGACGCTTCAACTCATGAAAAGCCTCTACGGCCGCAGAGGACCAATTGACCACATCAGCACCTTTCTTAGTCAAATTAGTCAACGGTTTAGCAATACTGGAAAAATTAGCGATGAAGCGACGGTAAAAATTAGCAAAGCCCAGGAACTTCTGCAAGCTCTTCACAGATGTCGGCTGAGTCCAATCGTAAATGGCCTGAACTTTAACAGGGTCCATCTCGATAGTAGAAGGGGAAAAAATGAAACCCAAAAATGAAACCTTCTGAACTCCAAAAAGACACTTTGATCCCTTCACAAACAAGGAATTAGCACGAAGAACCTGGAACACCATTCTGACCTGCTTCACATGAGACTCCCAATCATCCGAAAAGACCAAAATGTCATCCAAATATACAATCATGAATCTATCCAGGTACTCTCGGAAGATGTCATGCATAAAGGACTGAAACACAGATGGAGCATTAGAAAGCCCGAATGGCATAACCAGGTACTCAAAATGGCCCTCGGGCGTATTAAATGCCGTCTTCCATTCATCACCCTGTTTAATTCGCACAAGATTATACGCACCACGAAGATCTATCTTGGTGAACCAACTAGCCCCCTTAATCCGAGCAAATAAATCAGACAGCAGCAGCAGAGGATACTGAAATTTGACTGTGATCTTATTAAGAAGGTGGTAATCAATTCAAGGTCTCAAAGAACCATCCTTCTTGGCCACAAAAAAGAACCCTGCTCCCAATGGTGATGACGACGGACGAATATGACCCTTCTCCAAAGATTCCTTTATATAGCTCTGCATAGCGGCGTGCTCTGGCACAGATAAATTAAACAGATGGCCCTTAGGAAACTTACTACCAGGAATTAAATTAATAGCACAGTCGCAATCCCTATGAGGAGGTAGGGCACCAGATTTGGGCTCTTCAAATACATCCCGGTAATCTGATAAAAACTCAGGGACTTCAGAAGGAGTGGAAGGCGAAATTGACAGCAATGGAACATCACCATGTACCCCCTGACAACCCCAGCTGGACACAGACATAGATTTCAAATCCAACACTGGATTATGGACCTGTAGCCATGGCAACCCCAAAACGACCACATCATGCAGATTATGCAACACCAAAAAGCGAATATCCTCATGATGTGCAGGATCCATGCACATGGTCAATTGAGTCCAGTACTGAGGCTTATTCTTGGCCAAAGGCGTAGCATCAATTCCTCTCAATGGAATAGGACACTGCAAGGGCTCCAAGAAAAAACCACAGCGCCTGGCAAACTCCAAGTCCATCAAATTCAGGGCAGCGCCTGAATCCACAAATGCCATAACAGAATAGGACAACAGAGAGCAAATCAGAGTAACGGACAAAAGAAATTTAGACTGTACCGTACCAATGGTGGCAGACCTAGCGAACCGCTTAGTGCGCTTAGGACAATCGGAGATAGCATGAGTGGAATCACCACAGTAAAAACACAGCCCATTCTGACGTCTGTGTTCTTGCCGTTTAGCTCTGGTCAAAGTCCTATCACACTGCATAGGCTCAGGCCTATGCTCAGAGAATACCGCCAGATGGTGCACAGCTTTGCGCTCACCCATGCGCCAATCGATCTGAATGGCCAAAGACATAGACTCATTCAGACCAGCAGGCGTGGGAAATCCCACCATGACATCCTTAAGGGCTTCAGAAAGACTCTTTCTGAAAATTGCCGCCAGGGCACATTCATTCCACTGAGTAAGCACAGACCATTTTCTAAACTTCTGACAGTACACCTCCGCTTCATCCTGACCCTGACACAAAGCCAGCAAGATTTTCTCTGCCTGATCCACTGAATTTGGTTCATCATAAAGCAATCCAAGCGCCAGAAAAAACGCATCAACATCACGCAATGCAGGATCTCCTGGTGCAAGGGAAAATGCCCAGTCTTGAGGGTCACCACGCAACCAAGAAATAATGATTTTTACCTGTTGAACGGGGTCACCAGAGGAGCGGGGTTTCAAAGCTAGAAACAGTTTACAATTATTTTTGAAATTCAAGAACCTAGATCTATCCCCAGAAAATAAGTCAGGAATAGGAATTCTAGGCTCTAACATAGGATTCTGAACCACAAAATCTTGAATGTTTTGTACCCTTGCAGTGAGATGATCCAAACAAGAGGACAGACCTTAAATGTCCATATCTACACCTGTGTCCTGAACCACCCAAAGGTCTAGGGGAAAAGAAAGACAAAACACAGTCCAAAGAAAAAAAAATGGTCTCAGAAGTTCTTATCCCTCTATTGAGATGCATTAATACTTTGGGCCAGCTGTACTGTTATGACCTGGTGGTTAGGAGCACCCGGAATGACCTGATAATTAAACCTCAAACAGGACGAGCTCTGGGATGTGGGAGCTCTGCTGACCGCAAGCCCTAATCCTAT
Organism: Ranitomeya imitator; assembly: GCF_032444005.1. Taxonomy (NCBI): domain Eukaryota; kingdom Metazoa; phylum Chordata; class Amphibia; order Anura; family Dendrobatidae; genus Ranitomeya; species Ranitomeya imitator. Next base: position 530,871,908 of record NC_091286.1, read on the forward strand.
CACACACACTAGAAATAGCCGTGGAGCGCTCCTGACCAGACCTAGGCGCCTCGTCACAGCCTAAGAACTATCTAGCCCTAGAGATGGAAAATAAAGCCTACCTTGCCTCAGAGAAATTCCCCAAAGGTAAAGGAAGCCCCCCACATATATTGACTGTGAGTAAAGATGAAAGTCACAAACGCAGAGATGAAACAGGTTTCAGCAAAGGGAGGCCAGACTTACTAAATAGACAGAGGATAGGAAAGGTAACTTTGCGATCAGCACAAAAACCTACAAAAGACCACGCAGAGTGTGCAAAAAGACCTCCGCACCGACTAACGGTGCGGAGATGCCACTCTGCATCCCAGAGCTTCCAGCTAGCAAGAAAAAATCATGATAACCAGCTGGACAAGAAAACAGTGAACAAATAATGACTATCAGGAACTTAGCTTCTGCAGGAGAAGGCAGGTCACCAGAGAGATCCAGGAGTGAACTGAACCAATGCAAAAACATTGACAGCTGGCATGGAGTAACGATCTGAGAGGAGTTAAATAGAGCAGCCAACCAAAGGATAAACCATGTCACCTGTGTAAGGAACCTCAGAAGCAGCAGCTTCACTCATAGCCACCAGAGGGAGCCCATAGACAGAACTCGCCGAAGTACCATTCACGACCACAGGAGGGAGTTCGACAACAGAATTCACAACATTACACGCAGACACTTTTCCTGGTGCCTTTGGTTTGGACCACAAAGTTGGGTGATTGCAGCCATGTGCTGATCATGCTGATGGTGGTCAGGCTGGTAGTTTTTCTTCCCCTGCTGATGCGTGCATGGCAGGTGGTGCAAATGTCCTGTTTTGGGTTATCAGCAGAGTCTTTAAAAAACAACCAGACTGGGGAAGACCTTACAGTTGGACTGGCAACTTCCATCATGTCGGTGTTGCGGGGAATGATTGCCTGCATGCTCTCTGTGGCCACCACACTGCTTCTTCCTGCCTGTTGGGGTGCTACACCTCCTTCCCCTTGTGTGATGCTGTCCTCACTCTGCATGTCCTCCTGCCAGGTTGGGTCAGTTACGATATCATCCACCACCTCTTCTTCCACTTCGCCAACCTGGTCCTCTTCCTGATTTTCTGGCAATTGTGTCCCATCATCGTCTACCTCTTGTGATGTGGTCCAACCGTCACCTTTGTGTGACCGTAGCTGCTCAAATATTTGGGCATCGCTACATGGAATCTCAACTTGCCCTGCTTCAAGTGGAGTGGGCGAGAGGCCCGAAACAATAAATAGAAAAATGAACAGCCCTTCGGAATGTCCAAGTGTTGGATCAGTTTTCTCAGGGCACTCAGCATGGTGGGAGAAAGGAGGATCATGGTGAGGAATATGTGGCCCAGACTCATGGCTACTCAGACTTGACCGTGTGGAAGACAGGGTGCTGGTGGTGGAGGCAAAGTAACTGGAAGTATTATCCTCTATCCAACCAACAACCTTTTCAACATGCTCTGGCTTTAATAGTGGTGTGCTGCTGTGGTCCACTAGTAGTTGGGACATGAAGGTCGAGCGATAAGACGTGGTTGTTTGTTGTGACCCACTTTCAGTTTGTCCACGGCCTCGACCTCTGCATGCACCATCACCATCATGTTCACTCCCCATCCCTTGCTGTGCATCTTGCCCATTTAAAAAAAAGCTGAATGCAAGCCTATAATCTAATGCCACAATTTGTAGAGCACAGGTAGACCAGGCATCTGATGGAGATAACAGACTGTTCAATATGTGGACTGGAGTTTTTTTTATTTTTTTTTACCCCAAAATAATGTGTAGATCTAGGACAGCAGACAGTAAAAAAAGTGGAATGTAGGCCTGAAAAGCAACTATTTATAGAGCACAGATAGACCAGGCATCTGACGGAGATAACAGGCTGTTCAATATGTGGCCTGTATTTTTTTTACCACAAAATATCGTACAGAACTAGGGTAATAGTCAGCAAATATAGTGGAATGTAGGCCTGAGTTGTCAAAATTTGTAGGCCACAAATAGATCAGATGTCTGACAGCGATACTAGACTGTTCAATATGTGGCCTGTATTTTTTAATTTTTTACCCCAAAATAGTGTTTAGAGATAGGGTAACACACAGCGAAAAAAGGTGAATGGAAGCCTCAAAAGCACACTTTGTAGCCCATAGAGAGATGAGGCGTGTCACAGAGATACCAGACTGTTAAATATGTGTCCTGTATTTTTTTGGGCCACCAAAATTGTGTCAATAAGCAGGCTATGACACTAATAAAAAATTACTGTAGTATTAAAATTGTAAAATATTTAGCGCAATGATATGCGATGCATGTGTCGAACAAAACACAGTGATAAATATATGAACTGTAGCTAAATATTTTTTGGCCAGCCAAATAGTTTTTGGTCAGCAAAATGGTGTCCAAAAATGTTGTAAGTAGTGTTGAGCGATACCTACCGATATCCTGAAATATCGGATCGGATTGGAATGGACCGATATCCAAAAAATATCGGGTATTGCCCATTTCGATACCAGAAACCAATGCAAGTCAATGGGACACAAATATCGGAATGAAAATAAGCCCTTTCTTTCATTTGCACATCCAGTTCTGGAGTGGGGAAGAGTGTGGGCGGTGCGTGGGCAGAGACTGCATGTCTGTGTGTGCGGGCGGGGTCTGTGCGGGACCATTGGGGGTCTCTGCGAGCCTCCCAGGGGTCTGTACGGGCCTCTCGGGGGTCTGTGCGGGCTGCCGGGGGTCTGTATGGGCCTCTCAGTGGTCTGTGCGGGCCTGCCGGGGGTCTGTGCGGGCCTGCCAGGGGTCTATATGGGTCTGCAAGGGGCCTATGCGGGCTGCTGGGGATCTGTGCTGGCCTCTCGGGTGTTGTGGGTATGTGCAGGCATCGTCCGATGGGACTACAAGTCCCATCGGGCTATGCCTGCTACAATGACAGTGATTGACACATTAGCCAATGATGGGACAGTAGTCATCCCATCATGTAGAAAAAAAACACAAACATACATACTACATACTTACTACATACATACTACACATATAGACATACAGTACATACAAAATAGAGTACATACTCACCATCACTTGTCACTTTGTTCCCCGAAGCAAGTGTCACCTGTAAAAAATATGAAAATAGCAAGCAAACAATATACTCCCTTATCCGCAGAAATCCACGAGTGTCCCACGACGATCTACCATGGAGAACGGCAGCATCAGCTGATGTGACCGCTCTCTAGGGGCTCCAGGAATACAACAATGGGAGGAAGGTATCCTTCCACACTGAATTCCTCCGCCGCTGTAAAAAAAAATAGTCCCTAATCTCACTTTTGGCATTGCTGTGTGAGAAATTTCCCACGCAGCAAATGCCATAAAGTGAGACTCTGAACTATAGTAACCTCTCAGTGATGCACTGCAGGAGCCATTGTCTCCTGTCAGTGTGTCGCTGAGTGTCCTATAGAGCAGTGACATAACCCAATGTCACTGTTCTATAGGGGAGATCATCATGGGACACTCTTTATTAATTGGACTACGGCGGACCGGTAGTATACGGTTTATTATTTTACGTTTTTTGCAGGCGCAGAAATATGGTAAGTATGGTTAAATGAAGAATATTAAAATACTTTTTTCTGGCTGTATCTTTATTTTATTTTTTTAACTCTTTCACTACACTAGGATTAATAATGGATAGGCGTGTTACAGATGTGCCATTTCTGGGGTGGCTGCGGACTGGTATTTGTAGCCAGGGGGAAATATCCATGGCCTCTCTAGGCTATGAATATCAGCCCGCAGCTGTCTGCATAGCCTTTCTGGCTATAAAATATAGGGGGACCCCACGTCATTTTTTGGGGGGTCCCCCTATTTTAATAGCCAGTAAAGGCTACGCAGACAGCTGCGGGCTGATATTCATAGCCTGGGATGGGCCATGGGTATTACCCCCTTCCCAGGCTACAAATATTGGACCCGGCCGTCGTCTTTCCCCCTCTGGTGCAGAAAATTGCACGGGAGCCCACGCCATTTTTTTAATTAAACGCTCATTAAGGCCTCTTTCACACTTGCGTCGGTGCGGGTCCGTCGCTATGCATCAGGCCGACGTACCGTCGCACGTTGTGAAATTTGTGCACGACGTGGGCAGCGGATGTACTTTTTCAAAGCATCCGCTGCCCATTCTGAAGTCCGGGGAGTTTTTGATGCAGGTTTTGATGCAGTTTTTGGTGCCGTTTTGTGGCATTTTTGATGCAGTTTTGATAAAGTTTTTGGTGCGGTTTTTGCATGGTTTTGATGCAGTTTTTGGTAATAAATAAATGGAAAATGTACATGATTTGAATGGAAACATGTATGAAAAAATGGATTCAGAGGCCGGATTCATCATTTCACATCTCAGTTTCATATGCTTTTCGCCGGATCCATTGCTGTGCGTTTTTTCACCGGACAGAAAAACCGTTCCTCTGTATGTGTTTTCCGTCTGGCGTAAAAAGCTTTTTTGACGGATCCAGCAGAAAACGGATGAAACTTGTTGCCATCAGGCGCAATCCGGCGCTAATGCAACTCTATGAGAAAAAAAAGGATCCGGCAGAAAAAAACAGATCCGTTTTTTTCAAAACTCGCCGGATTGTGCCTGATGGCAAAAACCTGATGTGTGAAAGCAGCCAGATATATGGATAGATACATCTATGTATCTATAGATATATCTATCTATAAATATATATAGATAGATATATCCTCAGATATATAATAGAAAGGCCGATGTTTCTAAGGCTACTTTCACACTTGCGTTTTTAGCAATCCGTCGCAATCCATCATTTTGGGAAAAAAAGGATCCTGCAAATGTGCTTGTAGGATACGTTTTTTACCCATAGACTTGTATTAGCGACAGATCACGCCGGATGGCCACACGACGCGTCCATCGTGTTTTGGCGGACCATCGGCACGAAAAAACGTTCAAGTGAACGTTTTTTGTTTGTCGCGTCCGCCATTTTTTACCACGCAGGCGCTGCTGAAACTCCGCCCCCTCCTCCCCGCAGCGGTTGCGTTGAAAAACTGAATCCGCTGCCCACATCGTGCACAAATTTCACATGCATCGGTATGTAGGCCTGACGCATAGCGATGGACCGGTACCAACGCAAGTGTGAAAGAGGTCTTAATGAACGTTTAATTTTAAAAAAAAGGAAAAAAATGGCGTGGGCTTCTGCGCAATTTTCTGCACCAGAGAGGAAAAGCCGATGGCCGGGGGCCAATATTTGTAGCCTGGAAAGGGGGTAATGCCCATTGCCCCTCCCAGGCTATGAATATCAGCCCACAGCTGTCTGCATAGCCTTTACTGGCTATTAAAATAGAGGGACCCAAAAAAAATGACATGGAGTCCCCCTATATTTTATAGCCAGAAAGGCTACGCAGACAGCTGCGGGCTGATATTCATACAAAGAAGGAGAGAACTGGAGCAACTAGGTAAAAAATATACTTTATTAACAATAATCTCAAGAAAGTACATAACTAATAACACCACAGTAGTTGAGTATATACAAAAACAGGATAGACACAGATATGCCCAGAAGAGTCCACCATTGCACATGCCCATATAAGTAGATATATAAATCCATTAAGTAAAGGAACAGTGCATATAGTTATATTGCTATGGTAAGATTGCCATCAATAGTCATATGAAAGTCAGTAAAACCACTGGACAGAAAATCGCCAGGAAGGCAGAGCTTACCGGGGCAGAGCTGGGGAACCCAGGGTATAGATGTAGGAGACCCTCGATGCACGTTTCACATGGAAAAAGCACCGCTTTGTCAAGAGGAAATGAAGTTACAGAGAAGAGCAGGACCTTTTATGGCCATGTGACCGGACATGTGATGTCCGGGTGGCCAATGAGAGTGGTTTAAGCGGCGCATGCGCACCGCACAGCTCAGGCCCCGTACTATGCACCAGAGCTTCACACATCCCTACGCAGGCAGGGGAGAAAAAGTTTAACCCCATGCGTACGAGGGAGGCACAAGACGCGCCGGTACATATCGGCAGTGCAGAGCGACGGGACGCATGCGCACTCCCACACGGGCACAAATAAAAGAAAAGAAAAAGAAAACCCATGCACATAATGTAAAGGGCTGCCAGAATGTACTCAGACACTGGAGGAACATCAATCGTTAGCTTTAAACCGCACATCCAACACTTTCATGTACAATGCACACAAATCATATATTAAATAGATCAATATAGTTTTTAAGCATATCGGCAAAATACACTTGTATCTGTATTTCAGCAATCACTTTGCACATGTATGTATGCATAGCAGAAGGTCAGCGTTGATGCAGAGAGATGTCGTTAATAAATCCCAGTATTGCAGTCATCCATCATATTGCACGTATTAGGACATAAGAAAGGCCAGAGAGACCTGCTGAGAAACCAGTACATGAGTAAAGAATAACTATGTAAAAGACATAAAAATATACAAACACTGAAACCCCCCTACACCAGAAAACAGGGATATATGGAAAATACAGGCATCATGCATGCGTGTATATATATATATATATATATATATATATATATATATATATATACACAGATAGGAGTATCCGGAAAACAAAAAACACAAAATGCAACCATCCAAAAGACATCTCAGAGGAAGGATGCAAATGATAACGATTCATTCAACCCTTTGGGGGTCATAGTGTCCAGTGTCACAATCCACTTTGCTTCCATCTGTGCTAGAATTTTCTTGTAGTTACCACCTCTAATCCCCAGATGGATAACATCGATCCCTCCTACCATAAATGTAGATGGTTCACATCCATGATGTTGCAAAAAATGGCGTGGGATCGTTTTGAGAGGAGAGGAGTCGGTCACTGTCTTGGCCGCACAAATGTCCCGCACATGCTCCCAAACCCTTACTCTCAATTCCCTCGATGTGAGCCCTATGTAAATCTTTGGGTAACCACATGTTGTGTAATAAATAACGTTTGCGCTACTACATGAGATACGATGTCTAATGTCAAAGGTTCTTTTTCCATCAGAGGAAGAGAATGTGGTGCAGTGCAGGAAATTTGTGCAGGCAAGACAGTGACCGCACGAAGTGGAACCTAGAGTAGGGCCCCTAGAGCCAAATGGATTAGCTGTAGGAGGGACATTGTGACTATTAACCAGGAGGTCTTTAAGATTTTTAGACCTTCTGGCTGTCATAGCTGGACGATCACCCAAAATTGCTCCCAGGGACGGCTCTGAGCCCAAAACAGACCAATGCCTCCGAAGGATCTGCCTCATGTCCTCCCAATTATGATTGTACGTGGTGATAAATCTGATAGGCCCCAGATTTTTGTTTGTTACTCGAGCTCTAGATGGCCTCAAAAGATCAGCACGTGGAGTTGCCCTGGCTCTCTGATTGCCATTCTTTATGCAATGATTAGAATAACCACGTGCACTAAATCTTGCCTTTAAATCCGAGGCCTGTGCCTCGAACCTGTCATCAGATGAGCAGACCCGCCTCATCTGGAGAAACTGTCTGACTGGGACGGCCCTAATTGTAGAAGGATTGTGTGAGGAAGATGCATGAATCAAGGAATTCACCGAAGTTGATTTCCGGTATACATCAGTCTGAATACGACCAGTGTGGTCCAACTCAAAAGTAATATCCAAAAAAGAAATCCTCTTGGGGTCAGATGTATAGGTGAGATGGATATTCAGAGAATTCCGATTCAGCACTCCCATAAAGTCCTCGAGCTGTCGCACTGTCCCGTCCCACAAGAAAAAAATATCATCGATATAACGATGTCAGCACAGCACATGGGAGGTGGCCGGCGGGCCCCCGTCGCCAAAAATGGATCTTTCCCAGGGCCTCAGGAAGAGATTGGCGTACGAGGGTGCGCAGGCCGCGCCCATGGCTGTGCCACGCCTCTGTCGATAAAAATAATCCTTAAAAACAAAAAAATTATGGGTAAGGACATCTTGTGGATTTTCGGAAGCAGGTAGAAGGTGGGAACCTTTGGAGATTTGGAGATTTGGCCATATGGCCATCCATTATTTGTTTAGTAATAATCCCACCTTCAAAAGCATTAATCAAAATACATTCAAGTACGAGAGAGAAAGATGCCAATGGATTGTAAGATAGTCTAGTATATGTATCACGATCTCCCAATTGACGAAAGGCCTCCCGTTCGTATTTATCAATAGGCCAGATCACTATGTTCCCCTCTTTGTCTGCCGGCTTAATCACCACATCGGAAATGGTCTGAAGCTGTGAAATTGCAAGGCGATCTTCATGTGTCAGGTTATCATACTGACGTCTAGTAGATAATTGTTTGAAATCATCACTTACCAATTTCGTGATGAATTGAATAGCCGGACTTAGAGACAAAGGGGGGAACCTAGTAGATCTGGGAACGGTATTAGGTGGAAATCTACTTACCGATAGGGAGGCCTGTTCGTCAAGGAGATCCTCCAAATTTTGCAATGTTTCTCTATCGATGTCACTCATAAACTCATGAGAGACCCGTTTATCATGAAGCTTCCTCAAGAGGAGTTTACGGGAGAACAAGTGCAGATCCTTTAAGGCTGTGAAGAAATGATATGAGTTATTAGGTGAAAATAACAAACCTTTAGATAAAACCCTTACTTGGGCATCTGTTAACACATAAGATGACAAGTTTAGAACCTATAACCCCCCTGGGAGCAATCGGGTGTGCTTACATTAGGTTTGTTTTTTGTAGTTTGTCTAGTGGTATGCTTATTAGTCGTTGTTGTCACAGATGGGCCACTTTGCATTGAAGTCTTAGGCACCGGGTCTTCCTCCCCTGATAAGTTGGATCTCCTTGATGTTGACCGTGACCTAGAGTATGAGGTATTTCTGGATCTTGTTCTAGATCTATCATTTATGTTGCACCATCTATAGACGCATGATGATCTTTTGTCCTCTACATCCCTCTGGAATTTTTTTTATTTCGTAGTCTGTATCTCTTGTGCCTATTTATGGGATAATACATCAACTTCCTCATTCAATTTTTTGAGGGCATCATTGGTCATATCCCTCCGAAGAATGGATTTTATCTCCTCAATCTCAATTTCATGGGACAGTAGAGAGGCCTGATTCATGTCTCTCAGTAATTCAAGGAATCCTTTGGAACATGTGTTGGCAAGAGTTTCCCCATTTATTTTTAAATTCTTCATCCTGAATAGGGAAGGACAGGAAGACCTGTACGTGTAAACCTCTAGGTATTAGCCCTTTCTGAATATACTTCTCGAGAAAAGCGAGGTTCCACCAGATACGAGTCCGCTTCCTCAATAACTCCTTAAAGGGACACTGTCACCTGAATTTGGAGGGAACAATCTTCAGCCATGGAGGCGGGGTTTTTGGGTGTTTGAGTCACCCTTTCCTTACCCGCTGGCTGCATGCTGGCTGCAATATTGGATTGAAGTTCCTTCTCTGTCCTCCGTAGTACATGCATGCACAAGGCAATCTTGCCTGACAGGAGACAATGGCTCCTGCAGTGTATCACTGAGAGGTTATTTTAGTTCAGAGTCTCACTTTATGGCATTTGCTGCGTGGGAAATTTCTCACTCAGCAATGCCAAAAGTGAGACTAGGGACTATTTTTTTCAGCAGCAGAGGGATACAGTGCGGAAGGATACCTTCCTCCTGTCATTGTATTCCTAGAACCCCTAGAGAGCGGTCGCATCAGCTGATCTCCATGGGAGATCGGAGTGAGACACTCGTCGATTTCTGCGGAGTATATTGTTTGTTTGTTATTTTCATATTTTTGCAGATGACACTGGCTTCGGGGAACAAAAGTGACAAGTGATGGTGAGTATGTAATCTATGTTATATGTACTATATGTCTATATGTACGTATTGCATGTAATGTATGAATGTATTATATGTGGTATGTATGTAGTATGTTGTATGTAGAATGTATGTATTGTAGGGGTTTCACTCGCTCGGGTGCGACGGCTGACACTCAGGAGGCACGTTCCATTAGAAGTTCACAGGGTTTATTGCTCCATAAACCACATAGCAAAATAACAGAAAGCAAATAGCCTTTAGCTCAGGAAAAGAAAAACAAGTGTCCAGTCCTTCAGGCCCAGTCCTGGAGCCTTAACACACTCTGGAGGGTTTCACCTCCACACACCTCCTGTGTTAAACATTAGCCTTTCTTTTATAGGTCTAACCACACCCAGGAACCCATCACATGATTAGACATGTGGTTATGACATCACCACAGGTCCTGAAACACACATAGATAGGCAGGGTTATGTTACAGAGACAAGCCACCTATGTGACACATATCTCCCTTTGACTATACAAACTTTAGCCACGCTACATACCTCCCCCCTCTGTCTAAAGCCGTGGGGCTTGGCACTTTCTACCACTAGACAAGGGATTCTCAATAGGGCATCAACATTACCATGCAGCTTCCCAGCCCTATGTTCCACATGGAAATTAAAGTCCTGCAGGGCTAAGAACAACGGGTGAACCTAGCATTTCTACCCTTCATTTCCCTTATCCATCTAAGTGGGGCATGGTCGGATATCAGTCTAAATTTACGTCCCAGCCAAACATTCCTTCTCTACAACTGAGTAATTATTTTCAGATGAGGACAGTTTCCTACTCAGATAGAGAACAGGATGCTCCTCTGCATGTAGCTCTTGGGAAAGGACTGCTCCTACCCCAACATCTGAGGCATCTGTTTGAAGAATAAACTCTTTCTAAAAATTTAGGGCCATCAGAACGGGCTGCTTACATAGAGCCTCTTTCATTTCTTGGAAGGCTGACTCTGTCTCTTCGGACCATTTACCGTATATACTCGAGTATAAGCCGACCCGAGTATAAGCCGACCCCCCTAATTTTGCCACAAAAAACTGGGAAAACTTATTGACTCGAGTATAAGCCTAGGGTAGAAAATGCAGCAGCTACCGGTGAATTTCAAAAATAAAAAAAGATGCTCCATACCGTTCATTATTGCCCCATAGATGCTCCATATACAACTGTGCTATATAGAATGCTCTGCCCGTTCATTATTGCCCCATAGATGCTCCTTATAAAGCTGTGCCATATAGAATGCTCTGCACCGTTGATTATGGCCCCATAGATGCTCCTTATTATGCTGTGCCATATATGCTCTGCACCTTTGATTATGGTCCCCATAGGTGCTCCTTATAATGCTGTGCCATATATGCTCTGCACCTTTGATTATGGCCCCATAGCTGCCCCTTATAATGCTGTGCCATATATGCTCTGCACCTTTGATTATGGCCCCATAGGTGCTCCTTATAATGCTGTGCCATATATGCTCTGCACCTTTAATTATGGCCCCATAGGTGCTCCTTATAATGCTGTGCCATATATGCTTTGCACCTTTGATTATGGCCCCATAGATGCTCCTTATAATGTTGTGCCATATATGCTCTGCACCTTTGATTATGGCCCCATAGATGCCCCTTTTAATGTTGTGTCATATATGCTCTGTACCTTTGATTATGGCCCCATAGATGCCCCTTATAATGCTGTGCCATATATGCTCTGCACCTTTGATTATGGCCCCATAGATGCCCCTTATAATGCTGTGCCATATATGCTCTGCACCTTTGATTATGGCCCCATAGGTGCCCCTTATAATACTGTGCCATATATGCTCTGCACCTTTGATTATGGCCCCATAAATGCTCCTTATAATGCTGTGCCATATATGCTCTGCACCTTTGATTATGGCCCCATAGGTGCCCCTTATAATGCTGTGCCATATATGCTCTGCACCTTTGATTATGGCACCATAGATGCTCCTTATAATGCTGTGCCATATATGCTCTGCACCTTTGATTATGGCCCCATAGGTGCCCCTTATAATACTGTGCCATATATGCTCTGCACCTTTGATTATGGCCCCATAAATGCTCCTTATAATGCTGTGCCATATATGCTCTGCACCTTTGATTATGGCCCCATAGGTGCCCCTTATAATGCTGTGCCATATATGCTCTGCACCTTTGATTATGGCCCCATAAATGCTCCTTATAATGCTGTGCCATATATGCTCTGCACCTTTGATTATGGCCCCATAGGTGCCCCTTATAATACTGTGCCATATATGCTCTGCACCTTTGATTATGGCCCCATAAATGCTCCTTATAATGCTGTGCCATATATGCTCTGCACCTTTGATTATGGCCCCATAGGTGCCCCTTATAATGCTGTGCCATATATGCTCTGCACCTTTGATTATGGCCCCATAGATGCCCCTTATAATGCTGTGCCATATATGCTCTGCACCTTTGATTATGGCCCCATAGGTGCCTCTTATAATACTGTGCCATATATGCTCTGCACCTTTGATTATGGCCCCATAAATGCTCCTTATAATGCTGTGCCATATATGCTCTGCACCTTTGATTATGGCCCCATAGGTGCCCCTTATAATGCTGTGCCATATATGCTCTGCACCTTTGATTATGGCCCCATAGATGCTCCTTATAATGCTGTGCCATATATGCTCTGCACCTTTGATTATGGCCCCATAGATGCTCCTTATAATGCTGTGCCATATATAATGCTCTGCACCTTTGATTATGGCCCCATAAATGCTCCTTATAATGCTGTGCCATATATGCTCTGCACCTATGATTATGGCCCCATAGGTGCCCCTTATAATGTAATGCTGTGCCATATATGCTCTGCACCTTTGATTATGGCCCCATAAATGCTCCTTATAATGCTGTGCCATATATGCTCTGCACCTTTGATTATGGCCCCATAGGTGCTCCTTATAATGTTGTGCCATATATGCTCTGCACCTTTGATTATGGCCCCATAGGTGTTCCTTATAATGCTGTGCCATATATGCTCTGCACCTTTGATTATGGCCCCATAGGTGCTCCTTATAATGTTGTGCCATATATGATCTGCACCTTTGATTATGGCCCCATAGATGCTCCTTATAATGCTGTGCCATATATGATCTGCACCTTTGATTATGGCCCCATAGGTGCTCCTTATAATGTTGTGCCATATATGATCTGCACCTTTGATTATGGCCCCATAGATGCTCCTTATAATGCTGTGCCATATATGCTCTGCACCTATGATTATGGCCCCATAGATGCTCCTTATAATGCTGTGCCATATATGCTCTGCACCTTTGATTATGGCCCCATAGGTGTTCCTTATAATGCTGTGCCATATATGCTCTGCACCTTTGATTATGGCCCCATAGATGCTCCTTATAATGCTGTGCCATATATGCTCTGCACCTTTGATTATGGCCCCATAGATGCTCCTTATAATGCTGTGCCATATATGCTCTGCACCTTTGATTATGGCCCCATAGATGCTCCTTATAATGCTGTGCCATATATGCTCTGCACCTTTGATTATGGCCCCATAGATGCTCCTTTTAATGCTGTGCCATATATAATGCTCTGCACCTTTGATTATGGCCCCATAGATGCTCCTTATAATGCTGTGCCATATATGCTCTGCACCTATGATTATGGCCCCATAGATGCTCCTTATAATGCTGTGCCATATATGCTCTGCACCTTTGATTATGGCCCCATAGATGCTCCTTATAATGCTGTGCTATATATAATGCTCTGCACCTTTGATTATGGCCCCATAAATGCTCCTTATAATGCTGTGCCATATATGCTCTGCACCTTTGATTATGGCCCCATAGGTGCCCCTTATAATGTAATGCTGTGCCATATATGCTCTGCACCTTTGATTATGGCCCCATAAATGCTCCTTATAATGCTGTGCCATATATGCTCTGCACCTTTGATTATGGCCCCATAGGTGCTCCTTATAATGCTGTGCCATATATGCTCTGCACCTTTGATTATGGCCCCATAGGTGCCCCTTATAATGCTGTGCCATATATGCTCTGCACCTTTGATTATGGCCCCATAGATGCTCCATATAATGCTGTGCCATATATGCTCTGCACCTTTGATTATGGCCCCATAGGTGCCCCTTATAATGCTGTGCCATATATGCTCTGCACCTTTGATTATGGCCCCATAGGTGCTCCTTATAATGCTGTGCCATATATGCTCTGCACCTTTGATTATGGCCCCATAGGTGCTCCTTATAATGCTGTGCCATATATGCTCTGCACCTTTGATTATGGCCCCATAGGTGTTCCTTATAATGCTGAGCCATATATGCTCTGCACCTTTGATTATGACCCTATAGATGCCCCTTATAATGCTGTGCCATATATGCTCTGCACCTTTGATTATGGCCCCATAGATGCTCCTTATAATGCTGTGCCATATATGCTCTGCACCTTTGATTATGACCCTATAGATGCTCCTTATAATGCTGTGCCATATATGCTCTGCACCTTTGATTATGGCCCCATAGATGCTCCTTATAATGCTGTGCCATATATGCTCTGCACCTTTGATTATGGCCCCATAGGTGCTCCTTATAATGCTGTGCCATATATAATGCTCTGCACCTTTGATTATGGCCCCATAGGTGCTCCTTATAATGCTGTGCCATATATAATGCTCTGCACCTTTGATTATGGCCCCATAGATGCTCCTTATAATGTTGTGCCATATATGCTCTGCACCTTTGATTATGGCCCCATAGATGCTCCTTATAATGCTGTGCCATATATGCTCTGCACCTTTGATTATGGCCCCATAGATGCTCCATATAATGCTGTGCCATATATGCTCTGCACCTTTGATTATGGCCCCATAGATGCTCCTTATAATGCTGTGCCATATATGCTCTGCACCTTTGATTATGGCCCCATAGATGCTCCATATAATGCTGTGCCATATATAATGCTCTGCACCTTTGATTATGGCCCCATAGATGCCCCTTATAATGCTGTGCCATATATGCTCTGCACCTTTGATTATGGCCCCATAGATGCTCCTTATAATGTTGTGCCATATATGCTCTGCACCTTTGATTATGGCCCCATAGATGCTCCTTATAATGCTGTGCCATATATGCTCTGCACCTTTGATTATGGCCCCATAGATGCTCCATATAATGCTGTGCCATATATAATGCTCTGCACCTTTGATTATGGCCCCATAGGTGCCCCTTATAATGCTGTGCCATATATGCTCTGCACCTTTGATTATGGCCCCATAGATGCTCCTTATAATGCTGTGCCATATATAATGCTCTGCACCTTTGATTATGGCCCCATAGATGCCCCTTATAATGCTGTGCCATATATGCTCTGCACCTTTGATTATGGCCCCATAGGTGCTCCTTATAATGCTGTGCCATATATGCTCTGCACCTTTGATTATGGCCCCATAGGTGCTCCTTATAATGCTGTGCCATATATGCTCTGCACCTTTGATTATGGCCCCATAGATGCTCCATATAATGCTGTGCCATATATAATGCTCTGCACCTTTGATTATGGCCCCATAGATGCCCCTTATAATGCTGTGCCATATATGCTCTGCACCTTTGATTATGGCCCCATAGGTGCTCCTTATAATGCTGTGCCATATATGCTCTGCACCTTTGATTATGGCCCCATAGATGCTCCTTATAATGTTGTGCCATATATGCTCTGCACCTTTGATTATGGCCCCATAGATGCTCCATATAATGCTGTGCCATATATAATGCTCTGCACCTTTGATTATGGCCCCATAGATGCCCCTTATAATGCTGTGCCATATATGCTCTGCACCTTTGATTATGGCCCCATAGGTGCTCCTTATAATGCTGTGCCATATATGCTCTGCACCTTTGATTATGGCCCCATAGGTGCTCCTTATAATGCTGTGCCATATATGCTCTGCACCTTTGATTATGGCCCCATAGGTGCTCCTTATAATGCTGTGCCATATATGCTCTGCACCTTTGATTATGGCCCCATAGGTGTTCCTTATAATGCTGTGCCATATATGCTCTGCACCTTTGATTATGGCCCCATAGATGCCCCTTATAATGCTGTGCCATATATGCTCTGCACCTTTGATTATGGCCCCATAGATGCTCCTTATAATGCTGTGCCCCATATATGCTCTGCACCTTTGATTATGGCCCCATAGATGCCCCTTATAATGCTGTGCCATATATGCTCTGCACCTTTGATTATGGCCCCATAGGTGTCCCTTATAATGTTGTGCCATATATGCTCTGCACCTTTATGGCCCTATAGGTGCTCCTTATAATGCTGTGCCCCATATATGCTCTGCACCTTTATGGCCCCATAGATGCCCCTTATAATGCTGTGCCATATATGCTCTGCACCTTTGATTATGGCCCCATAGGTGTTCCTTATAATGCTGTGCCATATAGAATGCTCTGCACCTTTGATTATGGCCCCATAGGTGTTCCTTATAATGCTGTGCCATATATGCTCTGCACCTTTGATTATGGCCCCATAGGTGCTCCTTATAATGCTGTGCCATATATGCTCTGCACCTTTGATTATGGCCCCATAGGTGCTCCTTATAATGCTGTGCCATATATGCTCTGCACCTTTGATTATGGCCCCATAGATGCTCCTTATAATGCTGTGCCATATATGCTCTGCACCTTTGATTATGGCCCCATAGGTTTTCCTTATAATGCTGTGCCATATATGCTCTGCACCTTTGATTATGGCCCCATAGGTGCTCCTTATAATGCTGTGCCATATATGCTCTGCACCTTTGATTATGGCCCCATAGGTGCTCCTTATAATGCTGTGCCATATATGCTCTGCACCTTTGATTATGGCCCCATAGGTGCTCCTTATAATGCTGTGCCATATATGCTCTGCACCTTTGATTATGGCCCCATAGATGCTCCTTATAATGCTGTGCCATATATGCTCTGCACCTTTGATTATGGCCCCATAGGTGTTCCTTATAATGCTGAGCCATATAGAATGCGGCTGCAATAAAAAAAAAATCACATACTCACCTCTCTTCTCAGGACGCCGGCGCTTTCAATAATTACCTGCTCCTCGTGCGGCTCCGTCTCCAGCACTGACGCTCAGCAGAGGGCGCGCACTGACTACGTCACAGCGCCCTCTAACCTGAGCGTCACTGCCAGAGGACGCTGGAGACGGAGCCGCACCGGAGCGAGGAGCAGGTAATTATAGCGCTGCACTCCCCTTACCTGCTGCGGCGCGGTCCCTGCAGTCCCTGGCTTCTCCGGCGCTGCAGCTTCTTCCTGTAATTGAGCGGTCACATGGCACCGATCATTTACAGCAATGAATATGCGGCTCCTCCCCTATGGGGGTGGAGCCGCCTATTCATTTCTGTAATGAGCGGTGCCATGTGACCGCTCAGTACAGGAAGAATCTGCAGCGCTGGGGAAGCCAGGGACTGCAGGGACCGCGCCGCAGCAGGTAAGTATGATTACACGGCCCCCGCTCTCCCTCCCCTGCCGACCCCCGGGTATATGACTCGAGTATAAGCCGAGAGGGGGACTTTCAGCCCAAAAAATGGGCTGAAAATCTCGGCTTATACTCGAGTATATACGGTAACCATTATTGATTTTGTCCCCTTTAGCAGATCAGTCAGAGGTGCAGCCACCGTGGCGAAGTTTGGGATGAACCTCCAGTAATATCCCACGATCCCCAGAAAGGCTTTAACTTGCTTCTTGGAGAGTGACTTTGGCCATGTTTGAATTGCCTCCACTTTACTGATTTGGGGTTTTATTTCTCCACGGCCCACTACATATCCTAGGTACTTAGCTTCTTCCTTTCCCAAGGCACACTTTTTCGGGTTTATTGTAAACCCCGCCTCCCTTAGAGCATCAAATACCACTTGGACTTTTTCCAGATGACTCTCCCAGTCCGGGCTAAAGATGACTATATCATCCTGGTACGCAGCAGCGTATGGATTATGGGGTGCAAGGATTCTATCCATAGCACTCTGGAAGGTCGCCGGAGCTCCCTGTAGGCCAAATGGCATCCGAACATACTGGAAGCAACCATCTGGTGTAGAAAATGCCGTCTTCTCCTTGGCTTCCTGTGCCATGGGAACCTGCCAATACCCCTTCGTCAAATCCAAGGTGGTTATATATCTGGCGGGCCCAAGTCTTTCGATGAGCTCATCAACGTGGGGCATGGGATATGAGTCGAACTTGGAGACCTCATTCAACTTCCGATAGTCGTTGCAAAATCTCCACTCCCCATCAGGTTTTGGGACCAGGACAATTGGGCTCAACCAACCGCTCTTGGATTCCTCAATGACACCAAGCTTCAACATATGCTTCACCTCCTTGGAGATTACTTCTCGATGGGCCTCAGGAATTCTGTAGGGCTTCATGTTCACCCGCACATGTGGCTCTGTCAGGACCTCGTGCTCTATGACCATCGTGTATCCTGGCAACTCTGAAAACAGGTCCCTGTTCTTCTGGAGTAACTCCCGGCACTGCTGTTTCTGGGCCTTCGATAGCGTCTCCGCTATAGTAACCTCTCCAACCTCACCTTCTGGGTTGCTTAGCAAAGATGGAGTTACTGCCGCCTCTCTATCTTGCCATGGCTTGATGAGGTTAACATGGTAGACTTGAATTGGTTTCCATCTTCCTGGTTGGTGAATTTTATAGTTTACCTCCCCCCAGGCTGATTTAACTAAGGGACCGACCAAGTCCATGGCAATTCTCTCGAATGGCACCTCAATAATGGGCAATGGCACAAGGGGGCTCCAGAAATGAGGAGTGGGAGCAGTTAGCTGACATGTAGGGCAAGACCTGCAATAGTTCACTATTTCCCGGTGACACCCAGGCCAATAGAACCTCTGCACAACCCGTTCCTGTGTTTTTTCCACCCCTAGGTGTCCACCCAAGATGTGTGAATGGGCCATGTCCAACACCTTCCGTCTATATGGACCCGGCACTACCAACTGCTCTACCAACTCCTCCCTTATTTTCGTGACCCAGTACAACAACTCCCCACTCATCAGAAAATAGGGAAATCTTGTGTCTACCCCCGGCACCAGTACAACCCCATTGATAACTGTGACATTATTAAAGGCTTCCCTCAGAGTGGGGTCCCTATGCTGGGCAGTCCCAAAATTTTCACCGGTTACCTCTAACTCCAGAATGTCAGATGCAGGGGACACTTCCTCCTCATCCCCAACCAGAACACAAAAAGGAAACCTGTCTGTCTCTGGGTGTGGTGATACCGTTTTAGGGTTCATTGGTTCCCTACTCTTGCTAGGAACCTCAGAACCCTTTCCCCACAAATCCCAAAGCAAACAGAAATCCCGGCCAATAATTATAGGGTGCAACAAGTCCCTGACGATGCCGACTTCATGGGACTCAGTGCCACACGCTGTTTCAATATCCATAGGGTAGTCCATTGCATCACCATGTATGCACCGCACGTCGACCTTCTTTCCCGGAAGCAGGTGGAGAGGAAAAGTGGCCCTCACCAGGATCACTAAGCTCCCCGAGTGTAACAGTGCCGTTACTGCTCGACCGTTCACCTTTACGGGACACGCTTGAGGCCCCTCATTGGGTGGAGAGTTCACACTGCAGGCTGGAATGCATAGTATGAACTACGGCGTCCCATGCTGAGTCCATCTGCTCAGTGGTCTGGGAAGAACAGGCAGCTATATGTCCTGGCACATGGCACCTCCAGCAAATAATATCACCCATAGGGACTTTGGGCACCACCTCCCCCGCCCTTTGTGACCTTGGACGCCCCACCCCTTTTTGGGACTCAGCCCCCTTCTGGGACACCCAGTACGGCATGGGATGCCTCCCAAAGGAGCCTTCCAACCCTTGGTATCTCTCAACCAGTCCGATCAACTCGTTGGCATTCTGGGGATCACCCTGGGCAACCCAAGTCTGTATGGGCCTCAGGAGGGAATGCACAAACCGATCCATCATCACTCGCTCTACCATCTGTGCAGGTGTAAATGACTCTGGCTGCAGCCATTTCTGGACCAGGTGCAACAGATCAAACATTTGGGAGCGAGGCGGTTTGTCCCGGTGATAGGCCCAGCAGTGAATTTGCTGTGCCCTAACAGTTAGTGTCACCCCCAAACATGCAAGAATCTCAGCTTTCAATTTGTGATACTCCTTGGCATCCTGCAAGGTCAAGTCATAGTACGCCTTCTGAGGTTCTCCCATCAGGTATGGCACCAGTACCTCTGCCCACTGCTCTGTCGGAAGTTTTTCCCTCTCAGCAACACTCTCAAACACTGTCAGGAGGGCCTCAACATCATCCCTGGGGGTCATTTTCTGCAATGCGCGTCTTACCGTCTTCCGGATGTGGGTGTCATCAGCCATACCTGGGGTTGGGGCGCTCGTCCTGCCCTGGATGGTGGTTGTCAGAAGCTGCATCTGCTGCCATTGCTCCTGCTGGCTCTGTTGTATCTGCTGCATCAACAGCCTGTTGGTCTCTTGCTGTATCTGCTACAGTTGCTTCTTTCCACAGCTCGCATTCACATCCTGGATGAGCTGCACTACCTGAGCCACTTGTGTGGGTTGTAGAGTTCGTCTCATGCTACCATGAGTGTGAAAGTACAAACCACATTCAAAAGTGACCAAAACATCAGCCAGAAAGCATTGGAACTGAGATGTGGTCTGTGGTCCCCACCTGCAGAACCACTCCTTTATTGAGTGTTTCTTGATAATTGCCAATAATTTCCATCTGTTGACTATTCCATTTGCACAACAGCATTGTCAAACAGTATTGCTTCCTAAGTGGACAGTATGATTTCACAGAAGTTTGATTTACTTGGAGTTTTATTCTGTTCTTTAAGTGTTCCCTTTATTTTTTGAGCAGTGTATATATAAATATATACAGTGTTGAAAAAAGTATTTAATCAGCTACCAATAGTGCATGTTCTCCCACTTAAAAAGATGAGCGAGGCCTGTAATTGACAACATAGGTAGACCATAACAATGAGAGTCAAAACTAGAAAACAAATCCAGAAAATCACATTTATTTTTCAAATTATGGTGGAAGATATGTATATGGTCATCTATATATACAGTTAGGGCCAGAAATATTTGGACAGTGACACAATTTTCGCGAGTTGGGCTCTGCATGCCACCACATTGGATTTGAAATGAAACCTCTACAACAGAATTCAAGTGCAGATTGTAAGGTTTAATTTGAAGGGTTGAACAAAAATATCTGATAGAAAATGTAGGAATTGTACACATTTCTTTACAAACACTCCACATTTTAGGAGGTCAAAAGTAATTGGACAAATAAACATAACCCAAACAAAATATTTTTATTTTCAATATTTTGTTGCAAATCCTTTGGAGGCAATCACTGCCTTAAGTCTGGAACCCATGGACATCACCAAACGCTGGGTTTCCTCCTTCTTAATGCTTTGCCAGGCCATTACAGCCGCAGCCTTCAGGTCTTGCTTGTTTGTGGGTCTTTCCGTCTTAAGTCTGGATTTGAGCAAGTGAAATGCATGCTCAATTGGGTTTAGATCTGGAGATTGACTTGGCCATTGCAGAATGTTCCACTTTTTGGCACTCATGAACTCCTGGGTAGCTTTGGCTGTATGCTTGGGGTCATTGTCCATCTGTACTATGAAGCGCCGTCCAATCAACTTTGCAGCATTTGGCTGAATCTGGGCTGTAAGTATATCCCGGTACACTTCAGAATTCATCCGGCTACTCTTGTCTGCTCTTATGTCATCAATAAACACAAGTGACCCAGTGCCATTGAAAGCCATGCATGCCCATGCCATCACGTTGCCTCCATGTTTTACAGAGGATGTGGTGTGCCTTGGATCATGTGCCGTTCCCTTTCTTCTCCAAACTATTTCTTCCCATCATTCTGGTACAGGTTGATCTTTGTCTCATCTGTCCATAGAATACTTTTCCAGAACTGAGCTGGCTTCTTGAGGTGTTTTTCTGCAAATTTAACTCTGGCCTGTCTATTTTTGGTATTGATGAATGGTTTGCATCTAGATGTGAACCTTTTGTATTTACTGTCATGGAGTCTTCTCTTTACTGTTGACTTAGAGACAGATACACCTACTTCACTGAGAGTGTTCTGGACTTCAGTTGATGTTGTGAACGGGTTCTTCTTCACCAAATTAAGTATGCGGCGATCATCCACCACTGTTGTCATCCGTGGACGCCCAGGCCTTTTTGAGTTCCCAAGCTCACCAGTCAATTCCTTTTTTCTCAGAATGTACCCAACTGTTGATTTTGCTACTCCAAGCATGTCTGCTATCTCTCTGATGGATTTTTTCTTTTTTTTCAGCCTCAGGATGTTCTGCTTCACCTCAATTGAGAGTTCCTTTGACCGCATGTTGTCTGCTCACAGCAACAGCTTCCAAATGCAAAACCACACACCTGGAATCCACCCCTGACCTTTTAACTACTTCATTGATTACAGGTTAACGAGGGAGACGCCTTCAGAGTTAATTGCAGCCCTTAGAGTCCATTGTCCAATTACTTTTGGTCCCTTGAAAAAGAGGACGCTATGCATTACAGAGCTATGATTCCTAAACCCTTTCTCCGATTTGGATGTGGAAACTATCATATTGCAGCTGGGAGTGTGCACTTTCAGCCCATATTATATATATAATTGTATTTCTGAACATGTTTTTGTAAACAGCTAAAATAACAAAACTTGTGTCACTGTCCAAATATTTCTGGCCCTAACTGTATAATTGTCTAAGGGTTTTTCTGTCTGTCTGTCTGTCCTGGAAATCCCGCGTCTCTGATTGGTCGAGGCCGCGCGGCCTCGACCAATCAGCGACGAGCACAGCATGGCGACGATGATGTCATAAAGGTTGCCTCAACCAATCAGAGACGGGCACAGTCTACTGCGAATTCGCCTCGACCAATCAGCGATGGGCACAGTATCGACGTAGATGTCATAATGGTTGCCATGGCGACGATGATGTCATAAAGGTTGCCTCGACCAATCAGCGACGGGCACAGTCTGCCGCGAATTCTGGAATCATCATTGTCCATATACTACGGGGACATGCATATTCTAGAATACCCGATGCATTCGAATCGGGCCACAATCTAGTTATTAATAAAGGTTCATCTCAATATTTTGCTATATATTATTTGTTGGCAATGACAGAGGTCAAACATTTTCTGTAAGTCTTCACAAGGTTGGCACACGCTGTTGGTGGTGTGTTGGCCCATTCCTCCATACAGATCTCCTCGAGAGCATTGATGCTTTGGGCCTGTTGCTAGGCAAAATGGACTTTCAACTCCCTCCAAAGATTTTCTATGGGGTTAATATCTGGAGACTGACTGGATAATCCAAATGCTCTCTAGCAAACTTCAGAAAGGCCCAGACATGTACTGGCTTAAGCAGGGGGACACATCTGGCACTGCAAGATCTGAGACCCTGGCGGCTTATTGTGTTACTGATAACCTTTGTTACGGTGGTCCCAGCTCTATGCAGGTCATTCACTACGTCTCCCTGTGTAGTTCTGGGATTTTTGCTCACCATTCTTGTGATCATTTTGTCCCCACGGGGTGAGATCTTGCGTGGAGCCCAAGATGAGGGAGATTACAAGTGGTCTTGTATGTCTTCCATTTTCTTATTATTGCTCCCACAGTTGATTTCATCACACCAAGCTGCTTGCCTATTGCAGATTCAGTCATCCCAGCCTGGTGCAGGGCTACAATTTTGTTTCAGGTGTCCTTCAACAGCTCTTTGGTCTTCACCATAGTGGAGTTTGGAGTGTGACTGTTTAAGGTTGTGGACAGGTGCCTTTTATACTTTTATAATGATAACAAGTTCAAACAGGTGCCATTACTACAGGTAATGAGTGGTAATGAGTGGGGGACAGAGGAGCCTCTTAAAGAAGAAGTTACAGGTCTGTGAGAGCCAGAAATCTTGCATTTTTTTAGGTGACCAAATACTTATTTTCCACCATAATTTGCAAAATAAATCTTGCCAAAACTGGCAAGGTGATTTTCTAGATTTGTTTCCTCATTTTGACTGTCACAGTTGTGACAACAGATGGCGACAACCGTGGCACACGCTGCAAACATGTTTCCTGTAGCAGTGCTTCAGGTGCGCCAAACGCCTATGGAGAAAATCTAATCTACCCGAAGATTTCATCCATTATAAGTTTATGCTTAAAGCATACAACTCTGCCCTTCACCTCTTCAAACAAACCTATTTCAACACCCTCATCACCTCACTGTCCAATAACCCTAAACATCTCTTTGACACTTTTCATTCCCTACTCAACCCAAGAGTGCAGGACCCAACCACGGATCTCCGAGCTGACGAACTGGCCAATTACTTCAAAGAAAAAATTGACCATATCCGACAGGAAATTATCTCCCAATCTCCTCATATCATGCACTGCCCTCCCTCCCCCACTGCATCTTGCTCACTCTCTGACTTTGAACAGAAGAAGAAGTAATCAGGCTCCTTGCATCTTCTCACCCGACCACTTGCACCAATGACCCCATTCTTTCATATCTCCTCCAGTCCCTTTCCCCTGCTGTCACCTCTCACCTAACAAAAATATTCAACCTCTCTCTCTCTTCCAGTATCTTTCCCTCCTCATTTAATCATGCCATCATACATCCATTACTTAAAAAACCATCCCTCGACCAAAACTGTGCTGCTAACTATAGACCTGTCTCTAATCTTCCCTTCATCTCTATACTCCTCGAAAGCCTGGTCCACTCCCGTCTTATCCGCTATCTCTCAGGTAACTCTCTTCTTGACCTTCTTCAATCTGGTTTCCGCTCTTTACACTCTGAAACTGCCCTCACTAAAGTCTATAATGATTTACTAACAGTTAAATCTAATGGTCGCTACTCCATGCTAATTCTCTTGGATCTCTCCGCAGCATTTTACACTGTGGATCATCGGCCTTAAGGACACCTTTCTCTCCTGGTTCTCCTCCTATCTCTCTGACAGCTCTTTCACTGTATCTTTTGCTGGTCCTCCTCTTCTCATCTTCCCCTTACTGTTGGGGTTCCTCAAGGGTCAGTCCTAGGCCCCTTCCTCTTCTCTTTGTATATCGCCCCTATTGGACAAACAATCAGTAGATTTGGATTCCAGTACCATCTTTATGCTGATGACACCCAATTATACACTTCTGAACAGATATCACACCTGCCTTTTAAGAAAACACCAGTGATTGTCTTACCGCTGTCTGCAACATCATGTCCTCCCTCTATCTGAAACGGAACCTGTCAAAAACTGAACTCCTCGTGTTTTCTCCCTTTACTAACCTACCTTTGCCTGACATTGCTATGTCTGTGTGTGGTTCCACCATTACTCCCAAGCAACATGCCGGCTGCCTTGGGGTCATTCTTGATTCCGGACTTTCACTCACCCCCACATCTGATCACTGGCTCGCTTTTGCTATCTGCACATCAAAAACATTTCTAAAATTCAACCTTTTCTTACTTTCTAATCTGCAAAAACTCTTACTGTTTCTCTTATTCATTCTCGTCTGGACTATTGTAACTCTCTACTAATCGGCCTCCCTCTTACCAAACTCTCCCTGCTCCAATCTGTCCTAAATGCTGCAGCCAGGATCATATTCCTCACCATTCATTATACTGAAGCCTCTACCTTGTGCCAGTCATTACACTGGTTACCCATCCACTCCAGAATCCGGTAAAAACTTATTACCCTTATCCACAAAGCGCACCATGTCTCAGCACCACCCTACATCTCCCCCTGGTCTCAGCCTACCACCCTACCCATGCTATCTGTTCTGCTAATGACCTGAGGTTAGCATCCTCAATAATCAGAACCTCCCACTCCCGTCTCCAAGACTTTTAACGTGCTGCGACAATTCTTTGGAAAGAACTACCCAGGTTAATACGATTAATTCCCAATCCCTACAATGTTAAGCGTGCCCGGAAAACGCATTTGTTCAGACTGGCCTACCACCTCAATGCATTAACCTAACTATCCCTGTGCGGTCCATTCAAAAAACTTAAACCATAATCTGGTTCCTTGCATCATGTTCTCATACGCTTTATGCATTTAATAGCCCTCTGTGTCTGTACTGTTACATATTTAGGCTGTTAACTGGTTCATGCAGCTTTACATGAAAACCCGATTCTTACACTATGGCTGGTCCAAACAACAAAAGCAATTGTTACCATCCACCTCTTGTGACTCCCCTTTTTCCTCATAGTCTGTAAGATTGCGAACAGGGCCCTCATTCCTCTTGGTATCTATTATGATCTGTGTTTATTGTTATGCTGTAATGTCTATTGTCTGTACAAGTCCCTTCTACAATGTAAAGTGCTGCAGGATATGTTGGCGCTATATAAATAAAAAAAAATATTATTATTATTACTATTCTCTGTGTTAAACGACAAGTTTTGCTCCAGAAATAATTAAAATATAGTTATCAAAGGAAGAACTGTCCCAGCACCTCTATTGAGGTCCGATATTAACCATTAGCACCGAACTTGACTATTAATAATTAATATCCACTTAATATGCCTCAAGGTTATCTTTTCCTTATATTATATACTAACTGAGACAAAATAGTGTATCAATAAAGAATATTTATTATACACACAAGTCTACAGTCTATTACATACATATATATTTATACACAAGCTGGCGACTATATATATATATATATATATATATATATATATATACACACACACACACACACACACATATGGATACTAAAACTCCAATACAGTAATATCACAATTTCACACAGTAAAAACACACAATTAACTGCCCGAATTACCCAAATCACGCATGCAATATCCGCCCCCCACCTATGGCTCAACTATCCCTGAGGCCTAGTGAGTAGAGTATACTAAGCCATGTGTGTCCATCATCATCCCAGGAGAGCAGAGATGCAAGAGAGAGAGCAAAGCACATGTCTTGCCTATCTATGTCAAGCTAAAAATAGGATTATCCAGCCCCAGGTGAGGGGGGATGATGTCACAGTATATTGTCCACTAACGTATTTTTCATTTTGTAAGACGCACTTTTTTTCCCTGAACTTGGGGGGAAAATGGGAGTGCAACTTAGAAAGAAAACATGCCTTACCAATACCGTGGGTGTTGGTCGCAGGCTGGGATGAGGGGGTGTCCGGGTGTCTCCAGGTGCCCGTCGGTTGCTGTCCAGTGCTGCGATTGTCTCTGGTGCCCAGAGGTGCTGCGTGGGTGTCCGGCACTGCCAACATTTTACGACAGGCCAGAGCCCTGGCACTTCCATGGTTTCATGTGTGCTGGTCTCCGGGAATATGGCCACCGCTGGGGGAAGTGCATGTGCAGATGGTGATCTCAGGATCAAGATCTCGAGAGATGAGATCTCAGCACTGAAATCCCATCCCTCGAGATCTTGATCCTGAAATCACCATCTGCGCATTCACCGCCCCCGGTGGTGGCCATATACCCGGAGACCGGTGTACAAAAAAAAACATTTGGGCCCAACTGCACCCTGAAAAAAATATAACGTGCAAAAAAACATATCAAGATATGTAAGGTATTGGTTGATATTCTGGCCATAATATGTAAGCTGGCAACCCGCGTCAAGGGTCCTTACATTTGCCAGTCCTACTCTAACTTGAAAACCACAAAAAGAGGAAAAAAATCCTCCAAGATTCAAGAAAAAAAACAAAAACAGGCAGAGATGCTTACCTGTCTAAATGGGCCTCAATTCAATTGCACTACCAGGGTGCAGCGAACCCAAGTAAAATGGCAACTGCACAGGTGCAATACCAAATGAAACAGCCAGCCTTCGGGATTGGCCATGTGGTACACCAATGCAAAAAAATATACTCTGTATGTGGCAATGTTCACTGTTATGATCAGGTGACCTTGGAGCAGCATGAAAACTTTCACTGGAGTAGGTGGTAACTATACTGACCGCAAACACTGATCTTAACACCGCTACTAGAAGTAGCCGTGGGGTGTGCCTAACAAAACCTAGACACCTCGACACAGCCGGAGGACTAAATACCCCTATAGATGGAAATAGGAATTCTACCTTGCCTCAGAGCAGAACCCCAAAGGATAGGCAGCCCCCCACAACACAAATATTGACTGTGAGTAGTAGAGGAAAAGACACACGCAGGCAGGAAACAGGATTTAGCAAATGAGGCCACACTAGCTAAATAGGAAAGGATAGGACAGGATACTAAGCGGTCAGTATTAAAAATCCTTCCAAAAATATGCACAGCAGAAAATACAAAAACTCCACCATCTAACTAAAGATATGGAGCGTATATCTGCAACTCCAGAGAATCCAACAGGACTGAGAAAACACTGACACAGTCTAAGCTGGATAAGAGAAAAACAAATGAATAGCACAGAATATAAGCACACTGCATGTGTGCCACAGAAAAAGAAACAGACACTTATCTTTGCTGAATTGGCAGCTAAGCAGGAGAAGCCAGAAAGTGATATAACACTTCACAAGAAACATTGACAACTGGCAAGGACTAATGAATCCTGCACACCTAAATATCCCAGTCAGAACTGCAATCAGCAGATACACCTGGCCAGGACTGCGACTCAGAGACAACTGCATTCCCACCTACAACACTGGAGGGAACCCAAAAGCAGAATTCACAACAGTTCACACAAGGAATGCAGAGCATCTGGTTCTCAGCCTATTAATGATGCGCTATGGCGGGCTGCTCAGTGCTAACTATGATGCATCCTGTGTGAACAGAGGCCACAGTTTACAGAACCATTTGGGCCCAACTGCACCCTGAAAAAAATGTAACGTGCAAAAAAACATATCAATATATGTAAGATATTGGTTGATATTCTGGCCATAATACTTAAGCTGGCAACCTGCGTCAAGGGTCCTTACGTTTGCCAGTCCTACTCTAACATGAAAACCACAAAAAGTGGAAAAAATTCCTTCAATATTCAAGAAAAAAGCAAAAACAGGCAGAGATGCTTACCTGTCTAAATTGACCTCAATACAATTGCACTAGCAGGGTGCAGCGGACCCAAGTAAAATGGCAACTGCACAGGTGCAATACCAAATGAAACAGCCAGCCTTCAATCAGGGATTGGCTGTGTGGTACACCAATGCAAAAAAATATACTCTGTATGTGGCAATGTTCACACAAGGAATGCAGAGTATCTGGTTCTCAGCCTATTAATGACACATTATGGCGGCATGCCATTTGGGCCCAACTGCACCCTGAAAAAAATATAACGTGCATAAAA
Source organism: Ranitomeya imitator (assembly GCF_032444005.1). Lineage (NCBI taxonomy): Eukaryota > Metazoa > Chordata > Amphibia > Anura > Dendrobatidae > Ranitomeya > Ranitomeya imitator. The sequence continues at coordinate 530,900,968 of NC_091286.1, forward strand.
CATATCAATACATGTAAGGTATTGGTTGATATTCTGGCCATAATATGTAAGCTGGCAACCCGCGTCAAGGGTTCTTACGTTTGCCAGTCCTGGTTCTGTAAATTGTGGCTTCAGTTCACACAGGATGCATCATAGTTGGCACTGGGCAGCCCGACATAGCGTGTCATTAACAGGCTGAGATCCAGATGCTCTGCATTCCTTGTGTGAACATTGCCACATACAGAGTGTATTTTTTGCATTGGTGTACCACAAGGCCAATCCCTGATTGAAGGCTGGCTGTTTCATTTGGTATTGCACCTGTGCAATTGCCATTTTACTTGGGTCTGCTGCACCCTGGTAGTACAATTGTATTGAGGCCCATTTAGACAGGGAAGCATCTCTGCCTGTTTTTGTTTTTTTTTCTTGAATATTGGGGGATTTTTTTCCTCTTTTTGTTGTTTCCATTCAAGAATATTCCATTTCTTTGCTTTAATAAACTCCTGGGTTGCTTTGGCTTTATGTTTTGTGTCATTGTCCATTTGTAGCATGAAACGACGACCAATCAGTTTGGCTGCATTTGGCTGGATCTGAGCACACAGTATGTCTCTGAATACCTCAGAATTCATTTGGCTGCTTCTGTCCTGTGTCACATCATCAATAAATACTAGTGACCCAGTGCCACTGGCAGCCATACATGCCCAAGCCATCACACTGCCTCTGCCTTGTTTTACAGATGATGTGGTATGCTTTGGATCATGAGCTGTACCTCACCTTCGCCATACTTTTCTCTTTCCATCATTCTGGTAGAGGTTGATCTTGATTTCATCTGTCCAAAGAATGTTCTTCCAGAACTGTGCTGGCTTTTTAGATAATTTTCAGCAAAGTCCAGTCTAGCCTTTTTAGTCTTGATGCTTATGAGTGGCTTGTACCATGCAGTGAACCCTCTGTATTTACTTTCATGCAGTCTTCTCTGTATGGTAGATTTGGATATTGATACGCCGACCTCCTGGAGAGTGTTGTTCACTTGGTTGGCTGTTGTGAAAGGGTTTCTCTTCACCATGGAGATTATTCAGCGATCATCCACCACTGTTCTCTTTCATGGGTGCCCAGGTCTTTTTGCATTGATGAGTTCACCAGTGCTTTCTTTATTCTCAGGATGTACCAAACTGTAGATTTTGCCACTCCTAATATTGTAGCAATTTCTCGGATGGGTTTTTCTGTTTTCGCAGCTTAAGGATGGCTTGTTTCACCTGCATGGAGAGCTCCTTTGACCGCATGTTTACTTCACAGCAAAACCTTCAAAATGCAAGCACCACACCTCAAATCAACTCCAGGCCTTTTATCTGCTTAATTGAGAATAACATAATGAAGGGATTGCCCACACCTGTCCATGAAATAGCCTTGAAGTCAATTGTCCAATAACTTTTGGTCCCTTTAAAAACAGGGTGGCACATGTTAAGGAGCTGAAACTCCTAAACCCTTCATCCAATTTTAATGAATGAATGCTGAAAATCTGAACTTCAACTACATCTGAATTGTTTTGTTTAAAATTCATTGTGCTAATGTCTATAACCAAAATTAGAAAAACGTTGTCTCTGTCCAAATATATATGGACCTAACTGTATAATATTAGGGAATTGTAGCATGGTGCTTTGTTACAGATAAAAAATGTGAAGACATTTAGAGAAACAGCATCCGAACTGGTTGAGAGGCGTATTATTCTATGAGTTATAAAGGTATTTGCCACAACGAATAAATATATGTTGACAAAATTCTTTGGCTCGAGAGGCTAAATTAGATCCTAACAATTTAAAACTTTTCCATTCTACATTTTCTTAATTTTTGATTTTTTTACTAGTTCTGTTTTATTTACTGATGGCATATTATTATAATTACTCTGCTGTTACATGTTTGCTTTCTAAACATAAGCATCATAAACTTGTGAAATATCCTTTACGAAAGACAACATCTGGACATTTGGCAAGTTGTCTGAACATTTGTATGTGATTCCATCTTGGCAGAACCATATGTTCCATCTGAAATAGATCTATTTTACATTCGTGAATACTGTTTTATAGCCTAACAACGTATCATGTATGGGCACTGTAAATATCAGTACATGTATAACTTATGCTAATACTTGAAATCCAATTAATAGCTTTTCACATAGTAAGTGGAAAAACAGGAGGACTCTCAAATGCTTGGCCATGTGTCTGTTAAATTTTGCCAAACTATTCAAAAAAGAGAGAGAAATTTGTCTACACAAATGTTTTAAGAATGATTTCAATGTGTTTTAACTAGTGATAAGCGAACGTGCTCGCCACTACTCGTTACTCGCCCGAGTATCAGGGTACTCGCCGAGCAGTGAGCATTTCCTGGATTATTCGGCGGTAACTGCAGTCTCCACCCGCGTTTTTGGCAGAAGTTAGAGACCCAATCACGGTGCTGGGATTGTCTGCCAGGCCATGAAACGCCGCGGCCATCTTTGTTGTGGTTGTGCAGTGATTAGCTGGGCCGTACAGCATCATCCCAAGTATAAGAGACCTAGGGCCGCCCTGCTCGCCGCATTCTGCTCCTGTTTCAGCGAGAGTAGGGAGAGCTGCTGCCGAGATAGGGTCAGAATCATGGTTTTTAGAGGTAGTGTAGGTCTGCAACTCTTACATCCACAACTCCTGAGAAATCAACAGTCCTTTTTAGGGCTAATTCCTGGGTCTCGATATTGCAGCGCTAGGCAGGCAGGGCACAGCATATCCACATCAGTGCAAGGCCTGCAGGCACTGTATGCGCATCCATTGCTCCCACTGCATCCTTCCCAAAGCTCCATAACTGCCTGCTGCAGCTTATTTACTGTCTAGATACCAATTTTTTTTCACAAATTCCCCCCCCCAAAAAAAATATATATACAGTCTGTTCTGTCAGACTGAGGCCTGTTGAAAAGTGATAGTTTGTCAGGCATACGTAGCATAGTTGTGTGTGCTACCCTTGTGTCCCTTTTTTTTTTTTGGTAGTTTAAATTCAACGAAAAAGGCCTCATATATCTGTGTGCTCCAAGTTTGGGCATTGGAGGCCGGTGTACTTACTTTGTGGCTGTTTGATACTCAAGTTCTATACAGCGCTATGTAGGGCCAAACATTTTTTAAAAGGCCACAGATTTGCCAGTGTGGTATTTCTGTTACAGCCGTCATATATCTCTGCTCCAAGTTTTGCCATTGGAGGCCGGTGTACTCACTTTGAGGCTGTGTGATACCCAAATTCTATGCAGCGCTATTCAGCCTAAAAAAATTAGAAAGGCCACAGATTTGCCAGTGTGGTATTTCTGTTACAGCCGTCATATATCTCTGCTCCAAGTTTTGCCATTGGAGGCTAGTGTACTTACTTTGTGGCTGTGTGATACTCAAATTCTATACAGTGCTATTTAGCCCCCCTAAAAAATTGAAAGGCCACAGATTTGCCAGTGTGGTATTTCTGTTACAGCTGTCATATATCTCTGCTCCAAGTTTTGCCATTGGAGGCCGGTGTGCTTACTTTGTGCTGGGTGATACTCATATTCTATACAGTGCTATTCAGCTTAAAACAAATTAGAAAGGCCACAGTTTTGCCAGTGTGGTATTTCTGTGACAGCCGTCATATATCTCTGCTCCAAGTTTTGCCATTGGAGGCCGGTGTACTTACTTTGTGGCTGTGTGATACTCAAATTCTATACAGCTCTATTCAGCCTAAAAAATTAGAAAGGCCACAGATTTGCCAGTATGGTATTTCTGTTACAGCCGTCATATATCTCTGCTCCAAGATTTGCCATTGGAGGCCAGTGTACTTATTTTTTGGCTGTGAGATACTCAAATATTATACAGCGCTATTTCGCATAAATTAACTTTAAAAAAAAAAAATTGAATACAGTCTGCTAGGTCAGGCTGAGGCCTGCCTGGTGTTTGTGTTTGAAAAATCGTAGATTTGCAGGCATACTGATCACATATTATTTCGCTACTAATAAAGACATTTATGGTGAGCATTTGAAATAGTGCAGTAGTCCATTTAAAATGGTTAAGGCAAGGGGCAACAGACGGGAAAGTGGACATGATGCTGATGGTGCATCCAGAGGATGAGGCCGTGGGCAAGGTGAAAGTGGGCAACAACAAAGACCCACATCTTCTCGCTCGACCTTCCTGTCCCAGTTTCTAGGGGACTGCAGCACACCACTGTTGAAGCCAGGGCAGTGTGAAACGGATGTTGGTTGGATAGCGGATAATGCTTCCTGTCACTTAGCCACCACCACCACCTTGTCTTTCACATGGTCAAGTCTGAGTAGCCGTGACTGTGGCCAGGATATTCCTCACCATGATCCTCCTTCCTCCCACCATGCCGAGTTCCCTGAGACAACTGATCCCACACTTGGACACTCTGAAAAGCTGTTCAGTTTTCCTTTTCAAGATTCAGAAATCTCTGCCGGTCAACTTGAAGTGGGAAAGATGAGATTGCATGTAGAGCTGCCCAAAGCTTTGACCAGCCCCGGTCACACAAAGGCGATGGTGGGAAAGTTTCACAAGAGGTGGACATTGATGAGACACAATTGCCAGAAAATCAGGAGGAGGAGGAGGGTGTGGATGTGGAAGACGAGGTGGTAGATGACATAGTGACTGACCCAACCTGGCAGGAGGACATGCACAGCGACGACAGCAGCACAAATGGGGAAGGAGGCATATCCCCCAACAGGCAGGAAGAAGCAGTGTAGTGGCCACAGACAGAAGGCATGTATCTGTTGCCTGTAACACAAATATGAGTGAAGTTGCCATTCCGCCCATTAGATCTTCCTGAGTCTGGCTATTTTTTAAAGACTCTGCCGATAACCCCAAACAGGCCATTTGCAGCACCTGCCATGCCCGTATCAGCAGGGATAGCAAAACAACCAGCCTGACCACCATCAGCATGATCAGGCACATGCAAGCAAAGTACCCAACTTTGTGGGCCGAACCTCAGGCTCCAGGACCACTGCCTGCTGGTCACACCACTGCTTCTTCCACTGTTTTGCATAGAAGCCAATCCCCAGTACACCGTGCATGTGACGATGCCTCTAGCCCTGCACCTGTTGTGGCCCACAGTCAAGCAGCACCATCAGCAAGCGCGTCCACATGCATGTCCCAGCACAGCGTTCAGTTGTCTATAACCCAGTCTTTGGAACACAAGCGGAAATACCCCGCCAACGCCCCACATGCCACAGTCCTCAATTCTAATATTTCTCTTCTGCTTGCACTAGAAATGCTGCCTTTTAGGCTTGTTGAGATGGAAGCTTTCCGCCACCTGATGGCGGCGGTCATCCTAAGGTATTCAGTCCCCAGTCGCCACTATTTCTCCAGGTGTGCCATACCGGCATTACACCAGCATGTGTCCCACAACATTAGCCGTGCCCTCAACAATGCTGTTACTGGAAAAGTCCACCTAACCACGGACACATGGACAAGTGCTTGTGGGCAAGGACAGTACATCTCAATGGTGGCACACTGGGTTAACATAGTGGAAGCCGGGAGCCAGTCTGACCTTGGGATGGAACACATCCTCTCCACGCCGAGGATTGCTGGCCCTACGTCAATCAGGGTTGCCCCCACAGTCTACAGCTCCTGCACCTCCTCCACCTCTTCATCCTACATGTCTGAAATCAACACATTGGTCAGAAACAGGAAGCACTGCAGCACTGTGTCAGCCAAGCGGCAACAGGCTGTGCTGAAGCTAATCTGCATAGGTGACAAACCGCACAATGCAGAAGAGGTGTGGACAGCGCTGAAAAAGCAGTCAGATGTTTGGATGACACCGCTGAACCTACAGCCAGACATGGTCGTATGTGACAATGGCCGTAACCTGGTGGCAGCTCTGAGGCAAGGTGAGCTAACACATGTACCTTGCTTGGCCCATGTGCTTAACCTCCTGGTTCAACGTTTTCTGAAATCTACCAGGAGCTGCCAGATCTGCTAGTGAAAGTACGCCTTCTGTCTGCCCATTTTAGAAAGTTAGCTACAGCTTCAGCCACCCTTGCCGTGCTTCAGCAGCATTTTCAGCTTCCAGCTCACCGACTGTTGTGTGATGTCCCCACGCGCTGGAACTCTGCGCTGCATATATTGAAAAGGATTTGTGAGCAGAAGAGGGCTGTTGATGACTACCAACATCAACAAGTCAGTCGAATTTCAGGTCAGAATCCACACATAAGACCTCAGGAGTGGACATGGATGTCAGACATATGTAACATCCTCCAAAACTTTGAGGACTGCACCAAGATGGTGAGCGGCGATGATGCCATAATTAGCATCACCATCCTGCTTCTCAGCATTCTGAAAAACTCTCTGTTCACAATCAAAGAGGATGCATTGGAGGCGGAGCACGAGGACATGGAGCAAGGAAGCATACAAGGGGATAACACTCAGCTTAGCCTCATGTCTTCTCAACGTGGATTGGTAGGCAATGATGAGGAGTAGGAAGAACAGAAGCTTCTTTCATGCGCTATAGACGGTACTACAAACACATCTGTATTAGCTTCTGTTCAGCAGGGATGGCCTGAGGACAGGGAGGAGGAGGAGGAGGACAGCATGGTCAGTCATCTTGTTGGTGAGGACACGGAAGACTTGCCTGTTAGCAGTCTGGCACACATGGCTGACTTTATGTTGCGCTGCATTTCATGTGACCCTCGGATTATCAACATTTTGGGTGACACACATTACTGGTTGGTGACACTTCTAGACCCACGCTACAAGGAGAACTTTCAATCTATTCTGCCTGAGGGAGAGAGGTGTGCTAAAATGTTGCAGTAACAGAGGGCCTTTGTGGTGGAATTACTTAGAAAATTCAAAATGTGAGAACGCTGGCAGCAGATGTCAGAGTTTGTTGTACAACCAAGGACTCCAAGCGAGAGAGTCAGAAGTACAATCCAGCTCAGGCAGAGGAACAATGGTCAAGATCTGGGACAGTTTTCTCAGACTCTCCCATCGTGGCAGCACAGAGGCAAGGGGTGCTGTAACAAGAAGTGCAATGTTTGGGAAGATGGTGAGGGAATACCTTGCAGATCATAAAAACGTCCTCCGTGATTCCTCTCTGCCTTTTAATTATTGGGTATCCAAGCTGGACACGAGGCATGAACTGTCTCTCTACGCCTTGGAGGTCCTGGCCCACCCTGCTGCTAGCGTTCTGTTAGAGAGGGTTTTTAGTGCCGCTGGTGAAATTATGACAGATAAGCGCATCTGCCTGTCAACTGAAAATGCTGACAGGCTGACTCTTATAAAAATGAACAAGGGCTGGATTGGGAAAAACTACTGTACACCACCAAGTGAAACCAGCGAAACATAACCTCAAATACATTTTCATTTTTGGGGAGGTGTATTCTCATGCACCTCTTCACAACCACACATGGATATACGCTTCCAGATTTGGTCTGTTTGTTTTTATCCTCCTCCTTATTCTCATCCTCCTCATCCAGAACCACTATATCACCAGGGTGAACGTGGTCTGTACGGTGCATTTTGGCCCAGGGAGCTGTGATGGCACTCTTTTATTTAAAAGAAAAAAAGGATTTTACATTGGGGAATTGGGCATGACATTACATTGGGCCTACTTCTTAAGTCTGTCTCCTGCAATGTTTCCTTTAACTGCCACTTGATGACCAGGGTGCACGTGCTCAGTACTGTTATAAGCCGGTGATTTTTGGGCATGGGGCCTGTGAAGGCACTATTTCATTTTGTAAAAACAGGACCCCACATTGTGGAATTAGGCATTACATTACATTGGGCCTACTTCTTAAGTCTGTCTCCTGCAATGTGTCCTTTACCTGCCACTAGATCACCAGGGTGAACGTGCTCTGTACGGTGCATTTTGGCCAAGGGGGTTGTAATGGCACTACTTTAATCTGTCCAAAAAGGACACCACATTGGGAAATTGGGCGTGGCATTCCATTGGGCCTATTTTTTAACTCACAGAATATAAGTGACTAGCACACTCCAAAAAATTGTGATGCAAAAGAAGGGGGGTTTATTACATACAGAGATCACAAACGTTTCGGTCAACACTGGACCTTCATCAGTGTGCTAAGTACACTTGTATGCTTGCATTAGCCCCAGAGTTGGATATTTTATTTTGCATCAATATAATGGATCTGGTAGTAAATAGACCAGATTGGATAGCAGATGGCCGTCCAAAAAAAGGTAAGCCAAAAAGTCTACAGCTGTAAGACATAAACAGCCAGTCAGCGCACAAGAAATGATGTGGGTATACGCGGTATCCACCGCAAGTAAGATCTTACAAGTGTACTTAGCACACTGATGAAGGTCCATTGTTGACCGAAACGTTTGTGATCTCTGTATGTAATAAACCCCCCTTCTTTTGCATCACAATTTTTTGGAGTGTGCTAGTCACTTATATTCTACACGTTAAGGTTTGGGCACCTATTGACTGTGCACCTCCTTCTCAGGCTGTGCTTTACATTTTCTATACCACAGTATTTTTTAACTCAGTCTCCTTCAATCTGTCCTGTACCTGCCACTAGATCACCAGGGTCAACATGCTCTGCACGGTGCATGTTTGCCAAGGGGTCTATGATGGCACTCTTATTTAAAAAAAATGGATTTTACATTGGGAAATTGGACATGACATTACATTGGGCCTACTTCTTAATTCAGCCGCCTGCAATCTGTCCTGTACCTGCCAGTAGATCACCAGGGTGAACGTGGTCTGTATGGGCATTTAGGGCTAGGGGACTGCGATGGCACTATTTTAATCAGTCCAAAAAGGACCCCACATTGGGGACTTGGGCATGGCATTCCATTGGGCCTATGTCTTAACTCTGTCTTCTGCAATGTCTCTTGTTTAACTGCCACTAGATCACCAGGGTGAACGTGCTTTGTACTGTTATAGGCCGGTGAAGTTTGGTCAAGGGGGGCTGTGATGGCACTAGTCTATTTTTACAAAAGGTACCCCCCATTGGTGAAACCACATCCTTGTTGGCAAACACTTCATAATCATAACATTTGTGTACCTTAAAGAGTTCACTTGAAAAGCTCCTTTTTGTGTTGCCTGGTTGCTAACATTGGACACAATACACTTCATATAAGTTTTATAAAGCAATGCTGTTACTTTGCCTCAGTAGTTCATTAAAAATATAGCTTTGTCCACTATATTTGTTTCTCTCCCTGCAAGCCTTAACTTTGTCTGCCTCAAATGTACAAATGGAGAATATACAAATGGCGATTTGTAAACAAGATTGAAACACTGTATACCGAATGCATTCAGACAATCACATAGCTGCATTTCTCGTAAAACATTTATAGATGTGACAGACAATGCTCATAGTGACACAATCTTGATAAATATTTGTTTATTCACTTCACAAGCAGTTCTAAGCCTCTATATGTTTGCTGCTTGTCATTGTAAAACATTAAGTTTTACTGAAACTATGCCGGTGGTGATTTGATCTAAATTCTTGTGGCTTTTATTTTCTAGGGGTTTATGGCCCCTCGTCTGATGACTCCATGATATCTCAGTTTCATGCAACCTTGAAAAAGGCCACTTGAAGGTATGGGTGAAACTAGAGTTACTACATAGTGTTATTCCCTATATAAGACCAGAGAAACATGACTAAGACAGATGCCAAAAATGGGGTACCTGTACATGTACAGTGTGCTGATACCTGCATAATTGGGGATGCCCATGTAGTGTAGGTAATCTCCCAGTAGTCCTGTGTCTTGGTGTTGCTTCTCTGATATTCCAGACGGATGATGTTTAAAAGCCTCTTGGTGATGATCTAACTATACTGTATGCAGTTAATCTTCATATATACGTAACCACTATATTTTTTTAATCCTTATATGTACTTATTAACCTCTGTATGTTAACACATACAAAAGTGTACGCACTCACACTATTCAATCATACTATTCCTTTAATTTTGTAGTTTGCAATAAAGTTGCCTTGTATTGCAAGTATTTGCCTTTTTTAAAGCCATATCTGAACCTTAGTGTTAAAAACATGTCAAATAAAATTAACAAATTCTCCTGTAAATAATTTTGCAAAGAGGGAGCCATCATACCATTAAAAAATACGAGTTAATTTTCCTGGGCCGATCCAGTATGTGGGTTCCAAGGCCTAATGGGGTGCATATGACTAACTATGCAGCAGGGCTGGCCATCCTGCCAATGTATAAAACAAAGGAGTATGGAGCACAAAATGCATATTGTGAAGTGGATTTTCATGAGCACATCCACTATGTGGGCTCCAAGACCTAATGGGGTGCATATGAATGACTATGCAACAGGGTTCGCCTTCCTGTCAATATATAAAACAAAGGAGTATGGAACACAAAATGCATATTGTGAAGTGGATTTTCCTGGGCCCATCCACTATGTGGGTTCCAAGGTCTAATGGGGTGCATATGACTATGCAGCAGAGCTGGCCTTACCGCCAATGTATAAAACAAAGGAGTATGGAACACAAAATGCATATTGTGAAGTGGATTTTCATGGGTACATCCACTATGTGGGTTCCAAGGCCTAATGGGGTGCATATGACTGACTATGCAGCAGGGCTCGCCTTCCAACCAATGTATAAAACAAAGGAATATGGAGGACAAAATGCATATTCTGAAGTGGATTTTCTTGGGCCCATCCAGTATGTGGGTTCCAAGGCCTAATGGGGTGCATATGACTATGCAGCAGGGTTCGCCTTCCTGCCAATATATAAAACAAAAGAGTTCACAGTGCAAAATGCATATTATGAAGTGGATTTTCCTGGGCCCATCCACTATGTGGGTTCCAAGGCCTAATGGGGTGCATATGACTGACTATACATCAGGGCTGGCCTTGCCGCCAATGTATAAAACTTGGAGTATGGAGCACAAAATGCATATTGTGAAGTGGATTTTCCTGGGCACATCCAGTATGTGGGTTCCAAGGCCTAATGGGGTGCATATGACTATGCAGCATGGCTCACCTTCCTGCCAATGTATAAAACAAAGGAGTATGGAGCACAAAATGCCTATTGTGAAGTGGATTTTCATGGGCACATCTACTATATGTGTTCCAAGGCCTAATGGGGTGCATATGACTGACTATGCAGCTGTGCTCGTCTTCCTGCCAATGTATAAAACAAATGAGTATGGAGCACAAAATGCAAATTGTGAAGTGGATTTTCATGGGCACATTCACTATGTGGGTTCCAAGGCCTAATGGGGTGCATATGACCGACTATGCTGCAGGGCTGGCCTTCCTGCCAATGTATAAAACAAAGGAGTATGGAGCACAAAATGCATATTGTGAAGTGGATTTTCATGGGCCCATCCACTATGTGGGTTCCAAGGCCTAATGGGGTGCATATGACTATGCAGCAGGGCTGGCCTTCCTGCCAATATATAAAACAAAGGAGTGCACAGTAGAAAATGCATATTGTGAAGTGGATTTTTCTGGGCCCATCCTGTATGTGGGTTCAAAGGCTTATTGGGGTACATATGAATAGGTAGCAGGGCAGGCCTTGAATTCAATGCTACACTTTTTCAGGAGTCTCTCCTGGACATCTTATGAAAGGGGTATTGTGGTGCGTTTTAATTCTTGGCAGCCCATCCACTCACAGCATAGGCTACAACAGCTTAGGAGACCCACTGTTTCATAATGGCCCTTTAAGAAGATTAATGCCGCCTGATGCAGCAGTAAAAATAGGCTCTGTGACTTTAAGAGTCAGTCCTTCATAAATGAAAGAAGATGGGTCTGCTTATGTGTCACACACCACATGGCCAGCTAGGTATGTTAAATGTTACAATGACATTTCCCAGTGAATGCATTTGTAGTGGTTGAAAGCAATGTTAACGTAGAAAAACGCTTCAAAAACACAACGTCTGAACTAAGCCTAAGTGGGGGAGGAAATTGTCGGTCTGGGGTTAAATATTTGGTCTTACAGGCAAGTCATTAACCTGCAAAGGATGTACCTTGACATATTTCCAAACAAAACCCGTTTTGGATCATTTCTCATGTGTTTTTTGTGGCACTAGGAAAAATGGCATGAATCTCGGAAAAAATGATTAAAGCTGTGAACTATGAATCAGGAATGTTTCCAGGGGCGATCCCCATAAGGTCCCTGTGTCATTTGAGCAGTGTTTCCATCATTTTCAGATGTTTTTAGACCTTAAAAGGACCCCCGGGGGGATCGTGGTAGAAATACTCGGGTCTCCCATAGACTTACATTGGGCTCATTGTTCTGGCCGAGTACCCGAGTATTCCAATTTGTTCGACCCGAGCAATGAGCATCCGAGCATTTTAGTGCTCGCCCATCACTAGTTTTAACCCCTTGAAACCCCAAACCTGTTTGCACCTTCATAACCAGGCCAAATTTTACAATTCTGACCAGTGTCACTTTATGTGGTAATAACTCTGGAACTCTTCAGTGGATCCCACTTATTCTGAGACCGTTTTTTCATAATATATTGTACTTCATGATAGTGGTCAAATTTCTTTAAAATAAGTTGCCTTTATTTGCAAAAAAAACCCTGAAATTTGGCAAAAATTTTGAAAATTTGGCAATTTTCAAACTTTAATTTGTATGTCCTAAAATCAGAGAGTTATGTCACACAACATAGTTAATAAATAACATTTACAAAAGGTCTACTTTATATCAGCACAATTTTTTAACATAATGTTTCTGTTAGAAATTAGTGATGAGCGAGTGTACTCGTTGCTCGGGTTTTCCCCGAGCACGCTCGGGTGACCTCCGAGTATTTGTTAGTATTCGGAGATTAAGTTTTCATCGCAGCAGCTGAATGATTTACAGCAACGAGTATATTCGCTCATCACTATTAGGAAGTTATAACAGTTAAAATTTACCAACGATTTCTACAAAAGTTACAAAACCATTTTTTTAAGGACCACATTACATTTGAAGTGATTTTGCGGGGTCTATATGGCAGAAAATACCCCAAAGTGTCACTATTCTGAAAACTGTGCCTCTCAAGCTGCTCAAAACAACATTCATGAAGTTTATTAACCCTTCAGGTGCTTCACAGGAATTTTTAGAATGTTGAAGGAAAAAATGAACATTTAACTTTTTTCATAAAAATTTTACTTTAGACCAAAATGTTTTTATTTTCACAAGAAAAAATGGACTTCAAAATTTGTTGTGCAAATTCTTCTGAGCATGTAGATACCCCAAATGTGGGAGAAAATCACTGTTATTGTGGTTTGCAGGACTCAGAAGGGAAGGAGCGCCATTTTACTTTTTGAATGAAAAATTTCCTGGAATAATTAGCGGATGGCATGCTATGTTTGCAGAGCCCCTAATGTGCCTAAATAGTGGACCCTCACAAGTGGCACCATTTTAAAAACTAGACCCCTCAGGGAAGTTATCTGGATGTGTCATGAGCGCCTACATCTCCCAGGTGCTTTTCAGAAGTTTCTAGCATTGAGCCGTGAAATTTAAAAAAAAATCACATTTTTCCACCAACAAGGTTTTTGAGTTCCCAAATTTTGCATTTTCTTGATGGTAAAACAAGAAATTTCACAACTCAGTTTGTTGTGCAATATCTCCTGAGTACGCTGATACCCAAATATGTGGAGGGAAACATCTCATTGGGCACACAGCATTGCTTGGAAGGGAAGGAGCACCTTTTGACTTTTTGAATGTAAAATTTGCTGGAATAATTAGCGGATGTCATATCAAGTTTGGAGAGCCCCTGATGTGGCTAAACTGTGTAAAACCTCCACAAGTGACACCATTTTGGTAACAAGTCTCCTCAAGGAACTTATCTACATGTGTAGTGAGCACCTTGAACATTGTAACATAGTAACATAGTTATTAAGGTTGAAGGAAGACATTAAGTCCATCTAGTTCAACCCATAGCCTAACCTAACATGCCCTAACATGTTGATCTGGAGGAAGGCAAAAAAAAAACCATGTGGCAAAGAGTAAGCTCCACATTGGGGAAAAAATTCCTTCCCGACTCCACATACGGCAATCGGACTAATTCTCTGGATCAACGCCCTATCAAGGAATCTAGTGTATATATCCTGTAACATTATACTTTTCCAGAATGGTATCCAGTCCGCTCTTAAATTTAAGTAATGAATCACTCATTACAACATCATACGGCAGAGAGTTCCATAGTCTCACTGCTCTTACAGTAAAGAATCCACGTCTGTTATTATGCTTAAACCTTTTTTCCTCCAAACATAGAGGATGCCTCCTTGTCCCTGTCTCAGGTCTATGATTAAAAAGATCATCGGAAAGGTCTTCGTACTGTTCCCTCTTATATTTATACATTAAAATAAGATCACCCCTTAGTCTTCGTTTTTCCAAACTAAATAGCCCCAAGTGTAATAACCTATCTTGGTATTGCAGACCCCCAGTCCTCTAATAATCTTGGTCGCTCTTCTCTGCACCCGCTCCAGTTCAGCTATGTCTTTTTTATACCCCGAAGACCAGAACTGTGCACAGTATTCTAAGTGTGGTCGAACAAGTGACTTGTATAGAGGTAAAATTATGTTCTCCTCATGAGCATCTATGCCTCTTTTAATGCATCCCATAATTTTATTTGCCTTAGTAGCAGCTGCCTGACACTGGCCACTGAATATGAGTTTGTCATCCACCCATACACCAAGATCTTTTTCATTGACGGTTTTGCCCAGAGTTTTAGAATTAAGCACATAGTTATACATCTTATTACTTCTACCCAAGTGCATGACCTTACATTAATCCCCATTAAAGGTCATTTGCCATTTATCAGCCCAAGCTTCTAGTTTACATAAATCATCCTGTAATATAAAATTGTCCTCCTCTGTATTGATTACCCTGCAGAGTTTAGTGTCATCTGCAAATATTGAAATTCTACTCTGAATGCCCCCTACAAGGTCATTAATAAATATGTTAAAAAGAAGAGGGCCCAATACTGACCCCTGTGGTACCCCACTGCTAACCGCTACCCAGTCCGAGTGTGCTCCATTAATAACCACCCTTTGTTTCCTATCCCTGAGCCAGCTCTCAACCCACTTGCACATATTTTCCCCTATCCCCATTATTCTCATTTTATGTATCAACCTTTTGTGTGGCACCGTATCAAAAGCTTTTGAAAAGTCCATATACACTACATCTACTGGGTTCCCTTGGTCCAGTCTGGAACTTACCTCTTCATAGAAGCTGATCAAATTAGTCTGACATGAACGGTCCCTAGTAAACCCGTGCTGATACTGGGTCACGAGGTTATTCCTCTTCAGATACTCCAGTATAGCATCCCTTAGAATGCCCTCCAGGATTTTACCCACAGTAGAGGTTAAGCTTAATGGCCTATAATTACCGAGTTCAGTTTTTGTCCCCTTTTTGAATATTGGCACCACATTTGCTATACGCCAGTCCTGTGGTACAGACCCTGTTGTCATGGACTCTTTAAAGAATAAAAATAATGGTCTATCAATGACTGTACTTAATTCCTGCAGTACTCGGGGGTGTATCCCATTCGGGCCCAGAGATTTGTCAATTTTAGTGATTTTTAGACGCCGCCGTACTTCCTGCTGGGTTAAGCAGGTGACACTTAATGTGGAATTTTTGTTAACACTGATCATATTGTCTGCCATGGGATTTTCTTTTGTAAATACTGATGAAAAAAAGTCATTTAGCATATTGGCTTTTTCCTCATCCACCATTTCACCCAGACTATTTTTAAGGGGGCCAACACTATCATTTTTTAGTTACTTACTATTTACGTACCGTATTTTTCGGACTATAAGACGCACCGGACTATAAGGCGCACCCAGGTTTTAGAGGTGGAAAATAGGGAAAAAAAATATTTGAAGCTAAAAAATGTGGTAAAATATTTAATAACATAAATGACATACTATTATATGTGGTGTTATTATATATAATAGTATGTTATTATGTTGGAAGCTGCGGGACCAGTGTGGTGTCTGTAAAGTATTGTATGAATATGCTGGAGGGTGAGTATAAGAATGGGGGCACAGGGCTTATATTTAAAGCACCACTCCAGCACTGCAAAATAACACTGGAGTGCTGCTTTAAAATCCCACGGGAGAACTATAACTCCCAGCATGTCCTGCAGATCCTATGACATGCTGGGAGTTATAGTTCACCAAAGGAGTGGCAGAGTGCTTTATTGTGTTTTGTAAAGACTAACCTCTTAAATGTGGCAGCCAGCCACACTGTGGTGAGGTTAAAGCTGGAGCATCCCATTACTGTACCCAGAGCAGTCCCTCGTTTCCTTTCCACAGCACAGGTTATGAGGAAGCTGCAGATTCTAGTGGAGACTGGAGAGCCTGAAGGACCTGTGATGATGTCAAGAAGAGGGAGGGCTCTGAGCTGCCATGTGATGCTCCAGCCCGCCCACTCCTGACATCATCACAGGTCCTCCTGCACAGAACTGAGCGTCCAGCCCAGGCATGGCAGGCAGGTATGCAGCCATCTCCTCTCTCCTCTGGCCCCTGCTGCTGCCTCCTCTCCCCCAGACACACAGACCTGCCCAGCTGCTGCAGGAATCAGCGCTGGAGAAGCCATGTGTGTCCCTGCTTAAGCATTTGCTGCTCCCAGCTCACCGCTCAGCTGATAGGTGGGCGGGGAGCCGCTAATGAATATTCACTGCATTTAATCATCGGGAGCACATGGTTTCTCCAGTGCTGATTCTGGGCAGCGGGGACATCCTGAAGTGGGATAACAGTGCGATCCCACTCACTGCTGCCCCCCTCCCCATATGCTACATCCGTACCATAAGACGCACCCACACTTTCCTCCCAAATTTGGAGGAAAAAAAGTGCGTCTTATGGTCGGAAAAATACGGTAGTTAAAGAATATTTTGGGATTATGTTTACTCTCTCTGGCAATGAGTCTCTCTGTCTTAATATTTGATGCCTTGACTTGCTTTTTACAGACTTTATTTAATTTTCTGTATTTATTTAATGCCTCATCACTACCTACTTCCTTTAATTCTCTAAATGCTTTCTTTTTGTCACTTATTGCGCACCTTACAGCTCTATTTAGCCATATTGGTTTCCTCCTATTTCTGGTATGTTTATTCCCATACGGTATATACTGTGCACAGGTCCTATCCAGGATGCTAATAAACGTCTCCTATTTTCTTTGTGTATTTTTATGTCTCAGGATATCGTCCCAGTTAATTGCACCAAGATCATCTCTCATCCGTTGGAAATTTGCCCTCCTGAAGTTTAGTGTTTGTGTAACACCTCTACTACACATCTTATTAAAGGATACATGAAAACTTATTATTTTGTGATCACTATTCCCCAAGTGACCCCCAACCCTTATATTTGATATGCGGTCTGGCCTGTTGGTTAATATTACGTCTAGCAGTGCCCCCCTTCTTGTTGGGTCCTGAACCAGTTGTAAAAGGTAATTGTCTCTCATAGTTGTCAAAAACCGATTACCTTTGCTGGAACTGCAGGTTTCTGTTCCTCAATCTATTTCAGGGTAGTTGAAGTCCCCCATATTAATGACTTCTCCTTGGGTTGCAGCTTCATCTATTTGCTTTACGAGGATATTCTCCATTGCTTCCATTATTTTTGGAGATTTATAACAAACCCCTATCAGTAATTTGTTACCCCCAAGTGATTCTCAGAAATGTATAACATTGAGCAATGAAAATAAAAGAAATTACATAATTTACACAAAAAATGTATTTTAGCCTCATATTTTGCATTTTTTTTGCATAAGGGTAACAGGAGAAATTGCACAATACAATTTGTTGTGCAATTGCTCTTAAGTATGCTGATACCCAATGTGTGGAGGAAAACTACTGTTTTGGTGCAAACCAGGGCTTGGAAGGGAAGGAGAGCCATTTTACACCATGTCGCATTTGGAAAGTCCCTGATGTGCCTAAGCAGTGGAAACCACACCCACAGGTGACACCATTTTGGAACTATACCCCTCATGGAGCTTATCTAGATGTGTGGTGAGCACCTATAACCCTCAGGTGCTTCTCAGAAGTTCATAACATTGAGCTCTGAAAATAAAAAAAATCAAATTTTTCCTCCAAAAATGTTGTTTAGCTCCATATTTTGCATTTTCTTCATGGTAACATGAGAAATTTCACAATTCACCTTGTTGTGCAATATGTCCTGAGTACGCTGATACCCAATATATGGAGGAAAAGCCTTTTGACTTTTTGAATGCAAAATTTTATGGAATAATTAGCAGACGTCATGTCCCAGATGTGCCTAAACAGTGACATCATTTTGGAAACTTGACCTCTCAGGGAACTTAGATGTGTGGTGAGCATCTTGAATGTTGTTTTAGTCTCAAGTTTTTAATTTTTCTAATGGCTTATATTAAAAAAATGGATGTTAGTTTGTTGTAAAATTTTCTCCAAACTGTGCAAATACCCTACAAGGGAAGGAGCACTATTTTAAATTGCAGATTTTACTGTTATTGTTTGCGGGTGCGAAGACCCACTGAGAAAGCCCCTGAGGTGCTAAAACAGCAGAACTCCTCATAAGTGACCGCATTTTGCAAAGTATACCGCTTGATGAATTATTATAGGGGTGCATATTGACATCACAGGTTTGTCACAGAATTTTATACCATTGGGCTGTAATTACAATTTTACCACAAAAAAATTATTTTAGCAAAATATTTCACATTTTCAGAAGGATAAATGGGTAAAAATGGCACCAAAATTTTTCTTACAAATTTCTGTCTAATGTCATATGCCCCATATTCAAGAGAATGACAAGAGTGTGCAAAGCAGTCATCAAAGGAAAAGGTGGCTACTTTGAAGAACCTAGAATATAAGACATAATTTCCATTGTTTCAAACTTTTTTGTTAAGTATATAATTCCACATGTGTTAATTGATCGTTTTGATGCCTTCAGTGTGAATGTACAATTTTCATAGTCATGAAAATACAGAAAAATCTTTAAATGAGAAGGTGTGTCCAAACGTTTGGTCTGTACTGTATGTCTGTACAGTACTGCTTAGCCATACGGCAAGAATCAGGAGGGATGGAGCACTATTTGCCTTTTGGAGCGCAGATTTTCCTACAATAGTATGTGGACTCCATATACAGAGACCGTTAGTGCTAGAAGAGCAGAATCCCCCAAGTGACCTCAATTTGGAAATTATACTCCTTTGGGATTTTATCTACTGGTGTAGTGACGATTTTGCATGGGTGTGCCCAGTATAGTGTGCTGACCAGTGTGTTATAGTGACCAGTAAGTTGTAGTGACCGGTATGTTATGGTGCCCAGCTCATGCTTCTGGATACACGTAGATCTAGATAAGATGTGCACTCACCACTACAGAAATGCCACCAAACATGTGGATGCTAAAGGTAGTTTAGGCACACTGTGGGGCTTAGAAGGAAGCAGGTATTTAGAAATGGGAGCTCAGAATTCGCTTGATTGCTTTTGGGGTATGAGGAGACATAGTGCTTTTCCAGAGCCTTTGTATTACACAGTAATGTGGAAGCTCCTATATTTCCATTGACAGGTGATGGACCTGAGTGGGGACTTACGTTTTTTGTGAATTGAGTTGAAGCTTTTATTTGGAACATTTAACATAACATTTGGGATCAGATTTATGTGGAAATCTATGCTGAACACATACTTTAGTGTATCTATCTAAATTGTCGAGTGATGTGATTCAGATGAAACACCTGAAGGATCCACTCACTATAATGAGGCAGCAGAGTTTCTTTGGACTCCATCTGGCCTCTGTTCAGCGGTGTCCCTCTTTTTAGAAGTGCACAAAACAGTTTCGGACAGTGTTCTTATGCACACCAAAAACACATACACCACCGGATCATAGGCCAGTGTTCACAGTGCCTCCATCTGTCCTGTTTTAGGGAATTTTCCACTGGGGGTTCCGTCTGAATCACATATTTCAGAGAATTACGGGGAAACCCTGGGGGAAGCACTAAGAGTGGGGTGCTGGTTAAATATAAGCTGAGCCTTGCTGTGATCTTTTGGAGGCAGAATGAAAAAATCAACAGCGGGTGAAGAATTAGTTTTATTTACTATTTACGCTGTTTCTCGTGCGGTATAAGCTATTAGATGACTTTATTCTTCAGTGCAATTACAGCGATACCATATTTATATGGGATTTTTATGTTTGGCTTCTGTCACACAATAAAAGATGATTTTTATTACAAAAAGTAGTTTTTGTATCACCTTATGAGATCTATAATGTTTCCACATTTCATCAGTAATGGATTTCTTTTGCAGGACAAGTTGAGGTCTTTGTTGTTACCATTTTCGTTCAAATAACATTTCTTGATGGCTTTCTATTCTGAATTTTGGAAGACAGAATGAACAAAAACCAGCAATTCAGGAATTGTTTTTTCATTTTTTATGGTGTTCCACCAGTGGTAAAATAATAAGGCATCTTTATTGTTCAGGTCAGTGTAATTACAGCAATACCATATTTATCTTTTTTTATGTTTTTCTGCTTTTACACAATCGTATTTTATTTTACCTTTTGTTCATTGACATGATGAAAAAGCATGTTTTTTTTCCACTTTTTTAATTATTGTTTTTACTGTGCTCACTGAAGGGGTTAACTAGTATGACGGTTTTATGGGGCGGGTCATCACGGATGCGGCGAAACCAAACGTGTACTTTTTAAAAAAAATTTCTTAAACATAAAAATAGAAATTTATCAGTACACTATATTCACAAACTGTCCACTTTGTTAGCAACACTGTTTGACAATCAATTCCACATGTTGTTGTGCAAATGGCATAGACAACAGATAGAAATTATTGGCAATTATCAAGACACACTCAATAAAGGAGTGGTTCTGCAGGTGGGGAGCACAGACCACATCCTAGTACCAATGCTTTCTGGCTGATGTTTTGGTCACTTCTGAATGTTGGTTGTGGTTTCACACTCATGGTAGCATGAGACGGACTCTACAACCCATACAAGTGGCTCAGGTAGAGCAGCTCATCCAGGATGGCACGTCAATGTGAGCTGTGGCAAGAAGGTTTGCTGTGGCTGTTAGCGTAGTGTCTAGAGGCTGGAGGCGCTACCAGGAGACAGGCCAGTACACCTGGAGATGTGGAGAGGGCCGTAGGAGGACAACAACCCAGCAGCAGGACTGTTATCTCAGCCTTTGTGTAAGGAGCAACAGGAGGAGCACTGCCAGAGCCCTGCAAAATGACCTCCAGCAGGCTACAAATGTGCATGTGTCTACACAAATGGTTAGAAACTGACTCCATGAGGATGGTCTGAGTGCCCGACATCCACAGATGGCGGTTGTGCTCACAGCCCAACACCATGCAGGATGCTTGGCATTTGCCACAGAACACCAGGATTGGCAAATTCACCACTGGCACCCTGTGCTCTTCACAGATGAAAGCAGGTTCACACTGAGCACATGTGACAGAAGTCACAAAGTCTGGAGACACCGTGGAGAACGATCTGCTGCCTGCAACATACTTCAGCATTACCGGTTTGGCAGTGGGTCAGTAATGGTGCGTGGTGCACTACCCTCCATGTGCTCACCAGAGGTAGCCTGACTGCCATTAGGTACAGAGATGAGATTCTCAGACCCCTTGTGAGACCATATGCTGATGCGGTTGGCCCTGGGTTTCTCCTAACGCAGGACAATGCCAGACCTCATGTGGCTGGAGTGTGTCAGCAGTTCCTTCAAGATGAAGGAATTGAAGCTGTGGACTGGTCCTCTCATTCCGCAGACCTGAATCCGATTGAACACATATGGTATATCATGTCTCGCACCATCCACCAAAGTCATGTTGCACCACAGACTGTCCAGGAGTTGGTGGATGCTATATAGTCCAGGTCTGGAAGAAGATCCCTCAGGAGACCATCCGCTGCCTCATCAGGAGCATGCCCAGGTGTTGTAAGGAGGTCAGGCATGTGGGGGCCACACACACTACTGAGCATCATTTCCTTGTCTTGAGGCATTTCCGCTGAAGTTGGATCAGCCTGTAACTTCATTTTCCACTTTGATTTTGAGCATCATTCCAACACCAGTCCTCCGTGGGATATTAGTTGTGATTTACATTGATCATTTTAGGTTTTACTCTTCCCAACACATTCCACTATGTAATGAATAAAGATTTACAACTGGATTATTTAATTCAGTGATATCTAGGATGTGGGATTTTAGTGTTCCCTTTATTTTTTTGAGCAGTGTATATATTATTAACTGGTTTTGAAAAAAAAATCTTTACAATTATTTTTTTTTAGCATTTTTTACTTTTTTACTTTGTCCCACTATGGGACTTTCACTAGCCTGATCATACAGTAGTTATAATCCACTGCAATGCATCTGCCTTGCAATGGATTGCAACTGTCAGTGCTGCAATGACACAAACCCCTGAGATTGTGCTCTGCACATGGCCTGAGGGGCTTGCCGTATCCTGGTTACCATGATGTCGTCATGATGACATTGGGTCACAATGGCAATGATCGGGCCCCTGTTATGACTTTGCGGGGTCCCCAATCGGAGTGTAGAGAGAGCTCCCTCCCTCTGCACGCCTGGTATTTCGGGGATAAAATGCCAGGAGTGGTGCAAGCAGCGCTCCAGCACTGGGTGATGGGTGTCAGCTGTCACAATCAGCTGACACTTGTCGGCAAACGCATGCGCACAGCCTCTGTGTGCACAAAGTCTCCTGGACGTATTCAGTATGTCTATGGTGAGTAAGTACCAGCTGACCATAAGATACTGACTACATACAAGGTCAGAAAGGGGTTAAACAACTTACATACATAGCTAAGAATTAATTCATCGAAGGATTGAGTAAAAACACACACAATGTTGGATAACCAAGAAACCAAAGTTTCGGGGCAAAAAAGGTTCTGATTAGTAATAAAGCTGTATAAACTAATTAGTTGGTACAGGGGAACAATACATGGATACACTGACTGACATGGCAGTATTCTACAGTATTGGCAGTATTATGGTTAGCACAAAAGAGCAGGGGGAGATAAAGAAGATAGTACAAGTATATAAAAAGTGAGATTCAGAATCCATATGCAGATAACTGCATAGTGGTCACATGCATTAGATTAAATATAAAAGTTGAAGACACAAAAGAGCACAGTGAGCACAGCTTTAGGGCAAATGACCCACACAGGAGTGGTAGACTCCCCAGTCTTGTAGAAACAAGAGAACAATTATAGAACCAGAAACACATGGGCTACTTGCACATTGAACATGTCTGTAGGAACATGTTCACACCACCAAGAAACTTGAAAACACAAAATAGCACAGTGAGGTCAAAAATACTCTGTTGTAAAAAAATCACAGTAATAAGCAAGCTCTAGTCATAAGATGGAAAAGAACAGGGTATTTAGTTTGCAAAAAAATGTATACTAAGCTGCTCCACCAATTGTCAAGGTATACCCATATAGAGCAGTCCTAACTAATGTATATAATCCCTATCTGATGTATTTAAAAACCTGATCAACTGTATAGTACCTGTATAAGCAGGGTTCAAAGAGGGAATATCCATGTGGATCTGCTAGATGGAACAGCTTTAGTGCAAATGACCCACACGGGAGTGGTGCACCCCTGAATCCATGCACCTCTCTCCCCCTATTCTACCTGGTACGTTTGAACTGTCTGCTAACCTGGAATACCCACTGCATCCCTGAATCCATGCACCTCTCTTCCCCTATTCTACCTGGAAAGCCTACAGCCTGCAATAACCATTCTGCCGCCTCACCAACCGCCCGAGCTGCCGCCACGTCACCGACCACCTGAGCTGCCGCCACATCAATGACATTTCAAAAACCTGACCGGCACATCCAAACATAGACTAAGTGTGAACAGGTGCTGAACCTAGAGTCGCCAACTCGTATATAGTTAAGTAAATAAGGCAGTACACTGCAGCGCTAAAACATGTAAACTTGATGTTAGGGTTGGCGGAACGCACCAAATATATAATTTATTAAATGGAATTGGTGCGTTCGCAACCCGGGATCCACCGTGCAGGAAAGCACCTGCTGCTAAATAATGGCGGCTCTATATGGCGGTATATACCAACTCTGTTAGCTTCACAGAGTAACCGCGAGAGGAAAGCTCTGTGCCCTGTTAGACTTTCACAGAGGCACAGGCCAACTACCCAGATGTGAGCAGTGAGTGGTCATGCATGCATACAAAACTCCTCGCCGGAGATGCCAGCATTCTAGGGGCTTATTTCAGCCGGGTCCCTGAACACACTTAAACACAATCTCCTCGCCGGAGGTGCCAGCATTCTAGGGGCTTATTTCAGCCGGGTCCCTGAACACATTCAAACACATGACCACATTGGCGCAAAGCATATAGCATAAGACGATACTAGCGCATGGCCGTGCGGTCATGCGCAGTTTATATAGTTGCAGCACAGGAAGCTGCTACTGAAGTTTTTGCCCTTTCAGGACCTTCCAGAAGGACCAATGGAAAGTGCTGCAGTACCTGAGCATGTTTGGCCCTTTCAGGACCTTCCAGAAGGACCAATGGAATGTACTGCAGCACCTGAGCATGTGACCGAACATGTGGCCCTCGACCTTCAATGGGAGACCCTGCCCTGGGCATGCTCAGTGTGAGTAAACAAGGACTTAGTCCCAGAGAGGTTCGCTCGCCGCAGATCAGTGCAGGGTACCATAGGAAAGCCAGAAAAGGCAGTAGTGACCCTATGCACCGAATCAGCCCCAGCGACGTCTCCGCTGAGCAGAGCCCACTGCGGCCGATACCGAATGGGAGACCGCAGCAGACACGGATCGAGATTCCCCCTGTGCAGCAGAGGAAACTCGACTCCTAACATTACCCCCCCTCCTAGGGCCCCCCCTCCTTGAGCCTCACTACGCTCAAAAGCTGCGATAAGCAGCGGAGCCCGAATGTGCTCCACAGGCTCCCAGGTTCTATCCTCTGGGCCGTGACCCTTCCAGTCCACCAGATAAAATTTCTTGCCACGTACCACCTTGCACCCCACAATAGCATTCACCTCAAACTCATCCGTGGATGAACCCGATGTCCCAGCAGATGACTCGGAAAACCGGGACAAATGAACGGGCTTTAAGAGGGAAACGTGGAAAGTATCGGTGATACCAAGGCGTGGAGGAATAGCCAAACGGTAGACCACAGGGTTGACCTGTTCCAGAACCTTAAACGGGCCAATGTAGCGAGGAGCAAACTTAGTGGACTCAACTCGCACCCTGATGTTATGGGCGGAGATCCACACTAAGTCGCCAGGAGCAAAGACCGGAGCGGGGCGCCGGTGTGTATCAGCCGAAACCCTCATTCTCTCCTTGGAGGCCCGGATGGCATCCTGTGTGCGGTCCCAGATGTCACGTGCCTCCACCGCCCAGTCTGCCACCCTAGAATCGGTGAATGACACGGGCATGGGCACAGGGACACGCGAATGCTGGCCGTAATTAAGGAGAAAAGGAGTTTGACCAGTGGAATCGGCTACGGCGTTGTTCAGGGCAAATTCCGCCCAAGGTAGCAAAGATGCCCAGTCATCCTGCCTAGCAGAGACGAAATGTCGCAAATATGTCACCAGAGTCTGGTTGGTTCTCTCCACCAACCCATTAGTCTCAGGATGGTATGCAGAGGAGAGGTTTAACTCTATGCTGAGTAAACGGCAGAGCTCTCTCCAAAACCGAGATGCGAACTGGGGACCCCGATCGCTGACAATCTTATCAGGCATACCATGCAAACGGAAAACGGGTTTAATGAACAACACCGCCAAGGCCCGTGCTGAGGGTAACCGAGGAAGCGGCATCAAATGCACCATCTTGGAGAAATGGTCGGTGACAACCCAAATAATGGAGCAGCCACGCGACTTGGGTAGACCCACCACAAAGTCCATCCCGACCATCTCCCAGGGCCTGTCTGCCACCGGTAGAGGGTAAAGCAACCCAGCAGGCCGTTGCCGAGGAGACCGATTCTGGGCGCAAGAAACGCACGCCTGAATATAGTCCTTGACATCTCGGGCCATATGCGGCCACCAGTATGTTCTCGCCAGAAGCTCAGATGTCCTCTTGGTCCCAAAATGCCCACCCACTCTGGAGGAGTGAGCCCAAGAGAGAACCTTCGGTCGCAAGTTAGCTGGTACGAAAGTCTTGCCCGGGGGCACAGACTCTAGCGAAACCGGAGCTACAGTTCTCAGGCTCTCAGAAGGGACAATAAGCCGAGGCTCCTCCTCCTCCGATGACACCACGGAGCGAGAGAGAGCGTCAGCACGAACATTCTTCTCCCCGGAGAGGAAATGGAGAGTAAAATGGAACCGGGAGAAGAACAGGGACCATCTAGCCTGGCGAGAATTTAGCCGCTGGGCCGTTTGCTGATACACCAAGTTCTTGTGGTCAGTGAAGACTTGGAAGGGAAAGCGAGCTCCCTCCAAGAGATGTCTTCACTCCGAAAAAGCCAACTTCATGGCCAGCAACTCCCTGTCCCCGATGGAATAATTCCTCTCCGCTGGTGTGAAGGTCTTGGAGAAGAAGAAGCAAGTATGCTTCCGACCTTGAGCATCCTTTTGGAAAAGGACTGCTCCAGGACCAACGGATGAGGCATCCACCTCCAAGATAAATGGCTTATGAACATCGGGGCGATGTAGGATGGGAGCCCTAGCAAAGTGTGACTTGATCGAGAGAAAGGCTTTGGAGACCTCCTCTGACCACAACTTGGGATTTGCTCCCTTCTTGGTGAGGGCAACCAAGGGAGCTACCAAAGTTGAGAAGTGTGGAATGAACTGGTGATAGTAATTAATGAACCCCATAAAGCGCTGCACCGCTTTAAGAGAATGGGGTTCCTGCCAATCCATTACAGCCTGTAGCTTGGCAGGATCCATAGCCAAACCCTGGGCAGAGATGATATAACCAAGGAAAGGCAAGGACTCCTGCTCAAACACACACTTCTCCAACTTGGCGTAGAGGGAGTTTGCCCGTAAGAGGTCAAAGACTTTGCGAACATCTCTCCGATGGGAGTCAATATCTGGAGAGAAGATGAGAATATCATCCAGATAGACTACGACCAAGGTGGTGAGCATATCCCGGAAGATGTCGTTCACAAAGTCTTGGAAAACGGCTGGGGCATTACAGAGCCCGAAGGGCATCACCAGATATTCATAGTGCCCATCCCTGGTGTTAAAAGCCGTCTTCCATTCATCCCCCTCACGGATGCGAATCAGGTTGTAAGCACCCCGCAGATCTAACTTTGTAAATACCCTCGCTCCCCGTAGCCTATCAAACAGCTCAGATATCAGGGGTAGTGGGTACTTGTTCTTAACGGTGATGGCGTTAAGACCCCTGTAGTCTATGCATGGACGTAAGTCTCCAGTCTTCTTCTGTACGAAGAAGAACCCTGCCCCTGCCGGTGACACTGACTTCCTAATGAATCCTCTTGCCAGACTCTCCTGGATGTACTGGGACATTGCCTCCGTCTCCGGGAGAAATAACGCATAGACTCGACCCCGAGGAGGCTCAGCACCAGGCAAGAGGTCAATAGGACAGTCATAGGGGCGGTGAGGCGGAAGGGTCTCCGCAGCTCTTTTGGAGAACACGTCTGCATAGGGCCAATAGTGCTTGGGGAGAGAGGAAAGATCTGCGGGTACCTGTGTAGTAGCAACCTGAACGCACTCCCTCAGACATCTACCCTCGCAAGATTTACTCCAACCCAAAATTCTCCCAGAGGACCACTCAATATGAGGAGAATGGTAGCGAAGCCATGGTATCCCCAACAGGACCTCATCAATTCCCTCAGGAATGACTAATAGGGAGATTATCTCCTGATGTGATGGAGACACAGATAGCGTGAAAGGAATGGTTTGGTGGGTAATCTGTGAAGGTAGTGTTGACCCATTTACCACTCGAACGGTTACCGGCTTGGCGAGCATCACCAAGGGTATTGCGTGACGCTGGGCAAAAGCGGAAGACATAAAGTTACCCTCTGCCCCAGAATCCACGCATAGCTCGACCATAAGAGTGGATGGGCCTATGGTAATTGTCCCCTTGAAGGACAACTTTGAGGCAAACGTCACCGTGTCTAGTGTACCTCCTCCAACTGCCACTAGACGCTGACGTTTCCCCGACCGCTGAAGACCCTTGGAGGCAAGGTGTCCTGACTGCCGGCAAACATGAGGGACCTTATGTGTACGGGCGGACTGAGACTTGGATCCCGCTCGTGTCACCTCTAAGGCCTCATGTGACTCGGATGCCTGGACTGGAGATTCCAAAGGTTTGGCGAAGGTGGGAGCCAGCCGAAACCTCTGCCTACACTGGGCTCGCTCCAACCTCCGCTCGTTAAAACGGAGGTCAATATGAGTAGATACGGCTATGAGCTCCTCCAGTGTGGCGGGAATCTCCCTAGTGGCCACAGCGTCCTTCACATGGTCAGCCAGCCCCCTCCAAAATACGGGAATGAGGGTTTTATCTGGCCATTCCAACTCAGACGCTAATGTCCGGAAGTGAACAGCAAAATGGCTGACCATGGTTGAACCCTGAGTCAAAGCCAGCAGTTGGAGCGCTGTATCATGGGTGACTTGAGGTCCTAAAAAGACCTCTTTCAGAGTGTCCAGAAACCTAGGAACACTCCGCACCACATGATCGTTGCGCTCCCACAGCGGCGTAGCCCACTCCAACGCTCTGTCCGACAGGAGAGAGATTATGAATCCCACCTTTGCCCGCTCAGTAGGGAAACGTGCAGCCAGAAGCTCGAGGTGTATACCACATTGGCTCACGAAACCCCTACAGGACTTACTGTCCCCAGAGTATCTCTCAGGCAAAGGAAGGTGAGATAGGGTCGGAACAGAGGTGGCAGTGGGTAAAGCTGCTGCAGCCACGCTAGCAGCCTGAACAGCTATTGCGGTAACATCCACCGCCGAGGTTGCACGCTCAAGAGACGCCAACCGGCCCTCCAGCAGCTGGATGTACCCCTGCAATCGCTGTTCATCCGCCATTACTTAGCCAGATTCTGGCGCTAGTATACTGTTAGGGTTGGCGGAACGCACCAAATATATAATTTATTAAATGGAATTGGTGCGTTCGCAACCCGGGATCCACCGTGCAGGAAAGCACCTGCTGCTAAATAATGGCGGCTCCATATGGCGGTATATACCAACTCTGTTAGCTTCACAGAGTAACCGCAAGAGGAAAGCTCTGTGCCCTGTTAGACTTTCACAGAGGCACAGGCCAACTACCCAGATGTGAGCAGTGAGTGGTCATGCATGCATACAAAACTCCTCACCGGAGATGCCAGCATTCTAGGGGCTTATTTCAGCCGGGTCCCTGAACACACTTAAACACAATCTCCTCGCCGGAGGTGCCAGCATTCTAGGGGCTTATTTCAGCCGGGTCCCTGAACACATTCAAACACATGACCACATTGGCGCAAAGCATATAGCATAAGACGATACTAGCGCATGGCCGTGCGGTCATGCGCAGTTTATATAGTTGCAGCACAGGAAGCTGCTACTGAGGTTTTTGCCCTTTCAGGACCTTCCAGAAGGACCAATGGAAAGTGCTGCAGTACCTGAGCATGTTTTGCCCTTTCAGGACCTTCCAGAAGGACCAATGGAATGTACTGCAGCACCTGAGCATGTGACCGAACATGTGGCCCTCGACCTCCAATGGGAGACCCTGCCCTGGGCATGCTCAGTGTGAGTAAACAAGGACTTAGTCCCAGAGAGGCTCGCTCACCGCAGATCAGTGCAAGGTACCATAGGAAAGCCAGAAAAGGCAGTAGTGACCCTATGCACCGAATCATCCCCAGCGAGACGCTGGGAGCGACGTCTCCGCTGAGCAGAGCCCACTGCGGCCGATACCGAATGGGAGACCGCAGCAGACACGGATCGAGATTCCACCTGTGCAGCAGAGGAAACTCGACTCCTAACACTTGAAAACACGAAATTTGAACTGCATTACTGCACTAGAAATATGAAAAATGAGAGCTTTTAGCGCATAAAAATGGCCAATTTTATGTGTACCTGGTAGCCCCTTTACGGCATCTCTCTTATACCAGGTCCTAAACTTGCCTTACCTCGCTGAGAATAAACGTCTCCATCTGAATGGGTACATGTGAAACCTCTTCTTAGACTAAAAATTCTCTCTCTCTGTGGAGGGGTATTGGACCTGCTGTAATTAATACACCTGAAGCTAGGAGGCGGAGTGCACGATCAGAAGGCTAGAGAATACATTTCAAAAACCTGACCGGCACATCCAAACATAGACTAAGTGTGAACAGGTGCTGAACCTAGAGTCGCCAACTCATATATAGTTAAGTAAATTAGGCAGCACACTGCAGCGCTAAAACATGTAAACTTGAAAACACGAAATTTGAACTGCATTACTGCACTAGAAATATGAAAAATGAGAGCTTTTAGCGCATAAAAATGGCCAATTTTATGTGTACCTGGTAGCCCCTTTACGGCATCTCTCTTATACCAGGTCCTAAACTTGCCTTACCTCGCTGAGAATAAACGTCTCCATCTGAATGGTTACATGTGAAACCTCTTCTTAGACTAAAAATTCTCTCTCTCTGTGGAGGGGTATTGGACCTGCTGTAATTAAAACACCTGAAGCTAGGAGGCGGAGTGCACGATCAGAAGGCTAGAGAATACATTTCAAAAACCTGACCGGCACATCCAAACATAGACTAAGTGTGAACAGGTGCTGAACCTAGAGTCGCCAACTCGTATATAGTTAAGTAAATAAGGCAGCACACTGCAGCGCTAAAACATGTAAACTTGAAAACACGAAATTTGAACTGCATTACTGCACTAGAAATATAAAAAATGAGAGTTTAAATGTTTTAGCGCTGCAGTGTGCTGCCTTATTTACTTAACTATATACGAGTTGGCAACTCTAGGTTCAGCACCTGTTCACACTTAGTCTATGTTTGGATGTGCCGGTCAGGTTTTTGAAATGTATTCTCTAGCCTTCTGATCGGGCACTCCGCCTCCTAGCTTCAGGTGTTTTAATTACAGCAGGTCCAATACCCCTCCACAGAGAGAGAGAATTTTTAGTCTAAGAAGAGGTTTCACATGTACCCATTCAGATGGAGACGTTTATTCTCAGCGAGGTAAGGCAAGTTTAGGACCTGGTATAAGAGAGATGCCATAAAGGGGCTACCAGGTACACATAAAATTGGCCATTTTTATGCACTAAAAGCTCTCATTTTTCATATTTCTAGTGCAGTAATGCAGTTCAAATTTCTTGTTTTCAAGTTTACATGTTTTAGCGCTGCAGTGTGCTGCCTAATTTACTTAACTATATACGAGTTGGCGACTCTAGGTTCAGCACCTGTTCACACTTAGTCTATGTTTGGATGTGCCGGTCAGGTTTTTGAAATGTATTCTCTAGCCTTCTGATCGTGCACTCCGCCTCCTAGCTTCAGGTGTTGTAATTACAGCAGGTCCAATACCCCTCCACAGAGAGAGAGAATTTTTAGTCTAAGAAGAGGTTTCACATGTACCCATTCAGATGGAGACGTTTATTCTCAGCGAGGTAAGGCAAGTTTAGGACCTGGTATAAGAGAGATGCCGTAAAGGGGCTACCAGGTAAACACAAAATTGGCCATTTTTATGCGCTAAAAGCTCTAATTTTTCATATTTCTAGTGCAGTAATGCAGTTCAAATTTCGTGTTTTCAAGTTTACATGTTTTAGCACTGCAGTATGCTGCCTTATTTACTTAACTATATACGAGTTGGCGACTCTAGGTTCAGCACCTGTTCACACTTAGTCTATGTTTGGATGTGCCGGTCAGGTTTTTGAAATGTTTTCTCTGTTAGGGCTAGTGGAACGCACCAAATAATAAGACAGATAGAGTATGGTGCGTTCGCAGCCCGGGGTCCACCGTGCAGAGATGGAACCTGCTGCCAAGTAATGACGGACTATATGGCGGTACAAAGTGAATACACACATGGGCTAACCTCACCCTGTGTGAAGGAAGTGAACCCTGTTACGTCACAGGGCCGTGGTACCGCACCAAGAGCGCAAGCAACGAGTCTCAGAACTCAATCCCAAGACACAGGATTTGAGTACATAGACCTCATGCGCTCGACACCGCTACTGAGGTGTCAGAGTGACAGCAATAGAAGCACGAGAGTGCATGCAGTGCCGCACTGGCGAACGCCACTAAACACCCAGGCTTGGGTCAGGAAAGCGCTGTGAAAGCACAAGGCGCCGCACTGGCGGTCACAGCAATAAGACGCTGTATTGTGTGTTTACGTGCTGATGGCTAAGTCGGGCGCTAGATAGCAAAGATACACCTTCCGCGAACAGTCATCCAATAGGGAGGGTTATTTAAAGAGCGACTTTCACTCACAACACACACACATTTACAAATGTACATTAGCGCATGGCCGTGCGGTCATGCGCAGCTTATATAGTTGCAGCACGTTCAGGACCTTCCAATAAAGGACCAATGGGAAGCTGCTACCAAAGTTTTGCCCTTTCAGGACCTTCCTGGAGGACCAATGGGATGTGCTGCAGTACCTGAGCATGTGACCCTCAATCTCCAATGGGAGATCTTGCCCTGGGCATGCTCAGAAAGAGAATAGCAGGACTTAGCCCCAAAAGCATCTGCTCGCCGCTGCCCAACACTGACTTCAATGGCAGAAGCAGGAAAAGCAGCAGTAACTCTTTGTACAGAGTGAGACTGAGCAAGATGCTGGGACCGACGTCTCTGCTGAGCAGACTCCACTGCGGCTGGATAAGAATGGGAGACCGCAGCGGAGATGGCTCGAGATTCCCCTTGTGCAGAAGCGGGAACTCGACACCTAACATTCTCTAGCCTTCTGATCGTGCACTCCGCCTCCTAGCTTCAGGTGTTTTAATTACAGCAGGTCCAATACCCCTCCACAGAGAGAGAGAATTTTTAGTCTAAGAAGAGGTTTCAAATGTACCCATTCATATGGAGATGTTTATTCTCAGCGAGGTAAGGCAAGTTTAGGACCTGGTATAAGAGAGATGCCGTAAAGGGGCTACCAGGTACACATAAAATTGGCCATTTTTATGCACTAAAAGCTCTCATTTTTCATATATCTAGTGCAGTAATGCAGTTCAAATTTCGTGTTTTCAAGTTTACATGTTTTAGCGCTGCAGTGTGCTGCCTTATTTACTTAACGATATACGAGTTGGCGACTCTAGGTTCAGCACCTGTTCACACTTAGTCTATGTTTGGATGTGCCGGTCAGGTTTTTGAAATGTATTCTCTAGCCTTCTGATCGTGCACTCCGCCTCCTAGCTTCAGGTGTTTTAATTACAGCAGGTCCAATACCCCTCCACAGAGAGAGAGAATTTTTAGTCTAAGAAGAGGTTTCACGTGTACCCATTCAGATGGAGACATTTATTCTCAGCGAGGTAAGGCACGTTTAGGACCTGGTATAAGAGAGATGCCGTACAGGGGCTACCAGGTACACATAAAATTGGCCATTTTTATGCGCTAAAAGCTCTCATTTTTCATATTTCTAGTGCAGTAATGCAGTTCAAATTTCGTGTTTTCAAGTTTACATGTTTTAGCGCTGCAGTGTGCTGCCTTATTTACTTAGCCACATCAATGACCACCCGAGCTGCCGCCACGTCACCGACCAAACAAGCTGCTGCCATGACCACCCGAGCTGCCGCCTCACCATCACCAGTGCTGCAGCAACAACCAACCTCCTGTCTTTTCCCCACTATCCTGAAGAATGTAAGTCCGCAAGGACAGGGTCCTCTCCACTCTGTAATAGTCTGTCACTGTAAATTTTTTTACTGTTAACGATATCTATAACCCCTTTTCACATGTACAGCACTATGGAATTAATGGTGCTTTAAAAAGCAAATAATAATAATAATAGGAACATGTTCACACCACCAAGAAACTTGAAGACATAAAAGAGCACAGTGAGGTCAAAAATACTATGTTGTAAAAAAATCAGAGTAATAAGCAAGTGCTAGTCAAAAGATGAAAAAAAACAGAGAATTTAGTTGATACTTTTTTGCAAAAAAATGTATACTAAGCTGCTCCACCAATTGTCAAGTTATACCCATATAGAGCAGTCCTAACTAATGGATATAATCCCTATCTGATGTATTTAAAAACCTGATCATCTGTATAGTACCTGTGTAAGCAGGGTTCAGAGAGGGAATATCCATGTGGAAATGCTAGATGGAACAGCTTTAGTGCAAATGACCCACATGGAAGTGGTGGACTCCCCAGTCTTGTAGAAACAAGAGAACAATTATAGAACCAGAAATACATGGGCTACTTGCACATTGAACAAGTCTGTAGGAACATGTTCACGCCACCAAGAAACTTGAAGACACAAAAGAGCACAGTGAGGTAAAAAATACTCTGTTGTAAAAAAAATCACTGTAATAAGCAAGTGATAGTCAAAAGATGGAAAAAACAGGGTATTTAGTTGATACGTTTTTTTGCAAAAAAAGTATACTAAGCTGCTCCACCAATCATCAAGGTATACTCATATAGAGCAGTCCTAACTAATGTATATAATCCTTATCTGATGTATTTAAAAACCTGAACATCTGTATAGTACCTGTATAAGCAGGGTTCAGAGAGGGAATATCCATGTGGACCTGCTAGATGGAACAGCTTTAGTGCAAATGACCCACACGGGAGTGGTGGACTCCCCAGTCTTGTAGAAACAAGAGAACATTATAGAACCAGAAATACACGGGCTACTTGCACATTGAACAAGTCTGTAGGAACATGTTCACACCACCAAGAAACTTGAAGACACAAAAGAGCACAGTGTGGTAAAAAATACTCTGTTGTAAAAAAAAATCACAGTAATAAGCAAGTGCTAGTCAAAAGATGGAAAAAACAGGGTATTTAGTTGATCCTTTTTTGCAAAAAAATGTATACTAAGCTGCTCCACCAATCGTCAAGGTATACCCATATAGAGCAGTCCTAACTAATGTATATAATCCCTATCTGATGTATTTAAAAACCTGATCATCTGTATAGTACCTGTATAAGCAGTGTTCAGAGAGGGAATATCCATGTGGACCTGCTAGATGGAACAGCTTAAGTGCAAATGACCCACACGGGAGTGGTGGACTCCCCAGACTTGTAGAAACAAGAGAACAATTATAGAACCAGAAACACATGGGCTACTTGCACATTGAACAAGTCTGTAGGAACAAGTTTTAAACCCTTCAAGTCGCGGCCCTTTTTCGTTTTTGCGTTTTCATTTTTCACTTCCCTTTTTCCCAGAGCCATAACTTTTTTATTTTTCCATCAATATGCTCATGTGAGGGTAAATTTTTTTGCGGGATGAGTTGTACTTTTGAATGACACCATTGATTTTGCCATGTCTTTTACTAGAAAACGGGAAAAAAATTCCAAGTGCGGTGAAATTGCAAAAAAAGTGCAATCCCACACTTGTTTTTTGCTTGGCTTTTTTGCTAGGTTCATTAAATGCTAAAACTAACCTGCCATTGTGATTCTCTAAGTCATTATGAGTTCCTAGACATCTAACATGTCTAGGTTATTTTTTCTATCCAAGTGGTGAAAAAAAATTCAAAACTTTGCTTAAAAAAAGAAAAAAAAAGTGCCATTTTCCGATACCAGAAGCGTCTCCATTTTTCGTGATCTGGGGTCGGATGAGGGCTTATTTTTTGCGTGCCGTGCTGACGTTTTTAATGATACCATTTCGGTGCAGATACGTTCTTTTGATCGCCCGTTATTGCATTTTAATGCAATGTCACGGTGACCAAAAAAACGTAATTCTGGCGTTTCGGATTTTTTTCTCGCTCCGTTGTTTAGCGATCAGGTTAATGCTTTTTTTTATTGATAGATCGGGCGATTCTGAACGCGGCGATACCAAACACGTGTAGGTTTTTTTTTTTAATTGTTTTATTTAGGATGGGGCGAAAGGGGGGTGATTTAAACTTTTATATTTTTTATATTTTTTTTCATATTTTTAAAAACATTTTTTCTTTTACTTGTGCCATGCTTCAATAGCCTCCATGGGAGGCTAGAAGCTGGCATAGCCTGATCGGCTCTGCTACATAGCAGCGATCATCAGATCGCTGCTATGTAGCTGAAATGCAGGTGTGCTGTGAGCGTTGACCACAGGGGGGCGCTCACAGCAGGCCGGCATCAGTAACCATAGAGGTCTCAAGGACCTCTATGGTTACCTTCCTGATGCATCGCCGACCCCCGATCATGTGACGGGGGTCGGCGATGACATCATTTCCGGCCGCCCGGTCGGAAGCGCCGGTTAAATGCCGCTGTCTGCGTTTGACAGCGGCATTTAACAGGTTAATAGCGGCGGGTGAATAGCGATTTCACCCGCCGCTATTGCGCGCACATGTCAGCTGTACAAAACAGCTGACATGTCGCGACTTTGATGTGGGCTCACCACCGGAGCCCACATCAAAGGGGGTGACACGGCATGCGCAGTAATAGTACGGCGCATGTCGTGAAGGGGTTAAATATAAAAGTTGCAGATATGAGACAAGTATTTAAAACCTTATCCATCTCCTTCTGCTTAAATTGCACCAGGTCTCCTTTATTGTTTCCTATTTCCTAGGCTAGGAATGGGGGGATTCTTCCAGCCTCCATGAGGGAGGCCATAATAGTTGTAATCCCGAAGGAAGATAAAGATCTACAAATGCCTGAATCATATCGCCCGATTTCCTTGCTCACAACGGATGTTAAACTTCTCGCTGGGGTGTTGGCAACCCGATTGTCGGGTGCTATTTCTAAGTTGATTCATCCAGATCAGTCTGGCTTTATGCCTGACAGGTCCACGGCAGTTAATCTTAGAAGGCTTTTTTTTCATTTACAATTGGGGGCTGATAATGGTGGGCATAGAGTTATTGCTTCCTTAGGTGCCCATAAGGCATTTGACAGTGTGGAATGGGGATACTTGTGGCAGGTATTGCAATGCTTTGGGTTCGGCCCACACTTTGTGTCCTGGGTTCAGCTATTGTACGCGCAACCATCAGCTAGGGTGAGAGTGAATGGGTAGCTTTCTCATATGATAAGGCTACATAGAGGGACGAGACAGGGGTGTCCGCTCTCCCACCTTTTGTTTGGTTTTGCCATGGGGCCGCTGGCCGCCAAGATCCGACAGTCCGCTGAGGTCTCTGGGTTTAAATATGGATTGATAGAGGAAAAGATAGCGCTTTATGCGGATGATATACTGCTGTTCTTGAGTGATCCACATGATTCATTGAGTAATGCAATTCGGCTCATTGAGGGATTTGGTGCTCTGTCGGGGCTCAATAAATTGGAATAAGTCAACTCTGCTTATGGTGGATGATGCAGGGGTGAGCTGGGAGATTCTACAGAAGGGGGTAGACTTAAAAAAGCAGATCAATTCAAATATTTGGGGATACTAATCTCTTTGCCCATCACGAATTACTTGCATAAAAATCTTACACAGGTGCTGGGAACTCTTAAGGCAAAGGTATGGGCTTGGTCTATGTTGCCTTTATCTGCTGTAGGCCGAATTAATCTCATTAAGATGATTGTGATGCCTAAGATACTGTATGCTCTGCATAACTCACCTATCTGGATACCACGTGTAAAATTCAAACTGATTAACTCTTTATTTAGAGGCCTGGTGTGGGGGAGGCAACACCCGTGAATCAGATTGGAGACGCTTCAATGCCCTAAGGACGCGGGAGGCTTGGCTTTACCTAACCCTGAAATATATTTCTTGGCAGCCCAATGTCAGCATTTAAAAGGCTGGGAACATGAGTCGTCTTCCAATGTAACACAACTTTTGATAGAAAGGATGGTGAAGAGAAGTCCAGCGGTACAGTGTCTGGAAGATGGATCCTTAGGGGTACTGGGGAAGAAATACCCAACATTATTTCTGATATATAAAGTATGGGGGAGAGTTAAACAAATTTGCAGGGTTACTTGTCTGACCAGGTTTTCTCCGCTGTGGTTTAATAATAATCTACCGGAGTTTTTGGTGATGGGACATAAACCAGAATGGCAAGCCAGGGGGATTTGGTCTGCCTGTCAGATTTTAGAGCGACAGGGGTTGAAATCCTTTTCCCAGCTACAGTCGGAATATGGTCTTAGGATATCTGGGGGGGTTCCAATATGCACAAGTACAGCATGCGTTTGTGGCCCAGTATGAGGGGAATGTTTCCAAATTCAAAAAAACTTAGTATTAGACTACATCTGTGGAGTGGGGACAATGAGGGGTGTTATTCCATTTTTATATAAGAATCTACTTCACACTCAGCTATTGGGATATCTGATTGGCCCGAGGGCTAAATGGGAAAGAGAGCTGGGTCATTTAAAGGATGAAACGTGGGAGTCTGTATTAGAATGGATACCACAACTATCACTAAATGAGCCATATAGACTCTCCCAGCTTTATATTGTACACAGAGTGTATAGATCCCCGGATGTCCTGTATAGAGATGGGTTGAGATCTGACTCGGAATGCCCTAGATATAGGAATGATAGTGCTGGAATGTTTCATATGTTATGGTCGAGTCCAAGATTGACTGTTTTTTGGTTGGTGGTTGTAAGCCGGATAGAAGGGGCATACAGATGTGTAATTCCAAGTTGGTGTGCGTGTTGGGGTACGTGGAAGAGATAGCTGTGGATAACAAGCTGAAAATAGCAATCGCTAGACTACTATACATGGCTTGGAAGGTCATAGCCAGTAATTGGATCAAAGAGGAACCTCCCTCGAGGGGAGAATATATTAAATATGTGAAGTAGGTCATTACCCTGGAAAAGGGTGTATATCAGAAAAGAGGGAAGAAGGGCGTGTTCGATAAATTGTGGATGCCTTGGCTGGAACTAGGTTATGGGAGGCTAAGAGAAGTAAGGCCTGAGGAGGGTTTGCCTATATATTTACAGTGTATA
The DNA here is from genome assembly GCF_032444005.1 of Ranitomeya imitator. NCBI lineage: Eukaryota > Metazoa > Chordata > Amphibia > Anura > Dendrobatidae > Ranitomeya > Ranitomeya imitator. The sequence goes on from NC_091286.1 coordinate 530,939,703, forward strand.
AGTTTACAAATAAAAGTCATTGTATATGGTTAACGTATATAACACTACAGGACATGTTAAGACAAAAGCGTGAGCTGTCTAAAATGGAAGGAGGGGACGGGGTGGGTAAGGGAGTTTAAGAGTGGGGAAAATGAAAATTTATGTCTTGATGTGAAACGTTTTATTGGACTCTTATATTTAATAAAAAACATTTGTGCTAAAAAAAATATACTTATTTTTTTTATTTTCCCTATTTCCACTCTGAAAGTTTTAACTGTTTTTTTTTTTTTTTTTTTTAAGAGGGGTTGATGTAGCTATATACGGTCTTCTCTTTGCAGAACCAAAGAGAAGGAAGAGACTAAGAATTTATTTGATTTTCTGCTTGTTTTCTATTTGCTGCTTCCTTTTGAAAGACGTATTATCTCTGTTTTAGAAAAAGAAGAGACTGATCAGAAGTGAATAAGCTTTACAGTAAAACTAAATGAATAAAAAATAAATTTAAAAAATCCATCAAAATGCACTTTTACAAGGACTTATAAAGCCGTAAACACAGGTAAGGAAAAATCTGGATTATTTTGTGAGATATTCTGAAGTTTGTCAGGCTCTCCAGTCTGGAAGTGCACTTACTGTGTGCTATGTTTACTGCCAATTCCATCAAAAGCATGAAATATTTATTCACTGGCCAAAAGTTAAGTTTTAAAGTTCCTTCTTGGCTGCATTTTCTCCAGTTTTCTTTTTTTTTTCATTTACACTTTATTTCATCTTAAACCATTTACTCTTTCAAATTGCAAATTTGTATTCCAGAGATAAGTATGTGACTTTTTTGCTATCATCTTAAATAAATATTTCTCTGGAATTGAGTTTCCTTCAGAACGCTGGTGTCAGGACTGGATGGTTAGTTTGCAGAGAGATCTCATCAAGATATTGTAGCGCAAAATAGAATATGTTAGCATTTGTTGAACGGCAGTCATGATACTGCATCTTTGGGTTAACCAAGATCTATTTGCCATTGTTTTGCCCAAGTTTGTTGCAAAGTCGGCGTATAGTGTTATGCTGCAGTGAAATGTCGATCTATACTTACAGGGTTTCCTTGGAAGCACTGTTATGATCTCTTGGTGTCTTCTGTAATAACTATATGTTTACAACAAATTTGTCTACTTGATTTTTTTGTTGCTGCAGACAAATGGCAAGATAGTTGTAAATTGTTCTATGTTAACATGTTCACTGTCTGTGGAGGCCTTATGTCATCTGCATCAAAGTCTACGCTCAGTAAATAGTAGATGTCTTGAAAATAAAGACCAGCAATTTTTAAAATGTTTTCACTTCAGCAGAAATTTAAATGGGCCTTTTAGCCATGATACTGTTGTATATAAAAGGCAATGAGGCAGAAAATTGATAGAAATGACTCACCTAGATATTGCAATAATTACGAAGCATATGTATCAGATGAATGAGAAGTGTTTCAAGCCATGGATCTCAAGCCTTTAAAAATAACCCAATTGAACACTGCTGTCAGTGTAACAACTCTTCAAATTAGATATAGTCAAACGTGCAATTAGGATATTATGCTTTTTAAAAAAAATATTTATATAATATTTTTCTAAAATTGTTAATATGTAACAGACACAATGGTGATATCTAGCATTAGGAGGGCAATGCATAACAAATCTATACAGAATAATGTACAATAAAGAGGCCCAACATATTAAATATAATGGTTATTCCTGTACTAAAAACATTATTGGGGTTTAGAGCTCATATGTAGGCCTCTCACACAAGCAGTTTATATTTTGAAGGGCTTGTTCCATCTTTGTAAATCAATAAGCAATGGATGCTGTGTACCATTTTAAAGTTTATGAAAGATACCAGTACAGCCCAACACATGATCGTCCTTCTCAAATAAATCTCTAGTAATCAACTTGAGGTTCCAGTAGTTGATCCTCCATAGATCAAACATTTATAAAATATCCATTGAATCTACTATATAATTGTCTAAGGGTCACTTCCGTCTGTCTGTCTTTCTGTCTGTCTTTCTGTCTGCCATGGATATTTATTGGTCGTGGCCTCTGTCTGTCATGGAAATCCAAGTCGCTGATTGGTCGTGGCAAAACGCACACGACCATTGCCACGACCAATCAGCGACGGGCACAGTCCGGCGGCAAAATGGCCGCTCCTTTCTCCCCGCAGTCAGTGCCCGCTCCACACTCCCCTCCAGTCTGCCCTCACACAGGGTTAATGGCAGCATTAATGGACCGCATTATGCCGCAGTGTAACGCACTTCATTAACGCAGCAATTAACCCTGTGTGACCAACTTTTGCTATTGATGCTGTGTATGCAGCATCAATAGTAAAAAGATCTAATTTTACAAATAATAATAATTAAAAAAAAGGTTATTCTCACCCTCCGACGTGGCATGCTGTCCTTCGCTGTGCAAGCGGCAGGTTCCGCGACGTCATCACAGGTCCTGCGCTCATACCAACCCTGGGACCGGAAGCTGCCGCGTGCACCGTACATAGGTGCCAGGACTTCAAGGGGCCTACGGAAGATGAGTATATGTTTATTTTTTATTTTAAGTCTTTTTTAACCATGCATATAGTGCCCACATTGCTATATACTACGTGGGCTATGTTACATACTGCGTGGGCTGCGTTATATACTACATGGCTTCTATGTACTATGTGGGCAGCGTTATATACTATGTGGGCAGTGTTATATACTGTGTGGGCTGCGTTATATACTGCATGGCTGCTATATACTATGTGGCCAGTGTTATATACTACAGTATGTGGGCAATGTTATATACTGTGTGGGCTGTGTTATATACTGTTTGGGCAGTCTTATATACTATGTGGGCAATGTTATATACTGCGTGGGCTGCGTTATATACTACATGGCTGCTATATACTATGTGGGCAGTGTTATATACTATGTGGGCAATGTTATATACTGCGTGGGCTGCGCTATATACTACATGGCTGCTATATACTACGTGGGCAGTGTTATATACTGTGTGGGCTGCGTTATATTTTACATGCCTGCTATATACTACGTGGGCAGTGTTGTATACTATGTGGGCAGTGTTATATACTGTGTGGGCTGCGTTATATACTGCGTGGGCTGTGTTATATACTGTTTGGGCTGTGTGATATACAGCGTGGCCACTGTTATATACTGAGTGGCCTGTATTAAGAAATTGGGTATTCAAGAATATGTCGTGGCCTGTGCTATATACTATATGGCTGCTATATACATACATATTCTAGAATACCCGATGCGTTAGAATCGGGCCACCATCTAGTATTCTATAAATGTCTAGTTAGTTACATATTTTATTAAATCTGTCCTAGAATAAGGAATGTTGTAAATGTGAAATATTGTAAGTCACCCATTGAATTCTCCACTCCAGCATTGTCACTATGGTGGCCCATGTTGGTTCTGTGGTGTTACATCCTATATATGAATCAGCTAAACAATGAAGTCAATTACTGGTCTCAGTTATGACATGCTATGTGAGACACATGGAAATGTCACTATGATGGGCAGTGATTGGCTGCAGCTGTCAGGTATTTAATGGATGAAACATAATTACAGGACTGATGCTGGAGCAGCAGGGCATTCAGTAGGTAGGTTACTATTTCTTTATTTTATACCATTCTCTACTCTAGGACAGTAAAAAATACCATTTTAATCATAGCATACATAAAATAGTCAATGAATGAATCAATCTATGAATTTGTTTTTTAATGTTAAACCCTATGTGACAATATTGGAGTATTTTTACACAGAAGGGTAATGATTTTGATGACTAAAGTGATCAGATAGGAAAAATGTTGGCACTTGCTGGGCTCTATGAATCGCTGATGTTTGTCTACTGTCGGCGATCTCTTGGCGCTCAAGCCCCGCCAGGGTCCTGCAAGCACTGTGATTCCAGTGTAGAGCGATAGCTCTGACTGGTGACATCATCGGGACCTGATTGGTTCAGGTCCCCATGATGTTAAACCTTAGTTATCTTCTAGATGCTGTGATCAATAGCAATTATGGTATTTAGAAGAATCTGAGAGAGAATGTGCTTCTTCACTTACCTCTCCAGTGCCTACGGTTGTCATGACTGCCGGATGTTACATGATGACTAGGGTTGAGCGAAACGGATCGTTCATTTTCAAAAGTCGCCGACTTTTGGCAAACTCGGGTTTCATGAAACCCGACCCGATCCCTGTGTGGGGTCGGCCATGCGGTACGCGACTTTCGCGCCAAAGTCGTGTTTCGTATGACGCGCTTGGCGCCATTTTTTTCAGCCAATGAAGGAGCGTGGGCAGAGTGATGACATAGGTCTTAGGGGCGTGGACGCCTATCGCCATGTTGTCGCTTGTGCGCTGTAGCGATTTGCAATGTGTAACACCAGCTTTTCAGTTCAGGGACGGACGGAGGGGGGGGAGGGAGAGAGAGAGAGAGAGAGAAAGAGAGAGAGAAAAAAAAAATATTCCAATTGACTTTGCATTGGGTTTCGTGTTTCGGTCGATCCTCGACTTTTCGCCATAATCGGCCGATTTCACTCGACTCGACTTTTGAGATAGTCGGGTTTCGCGAAACCCGACTCGACCCTAAAAAAGTCAAGGTCGCTCAACCCTAATGATGACCTTTGGATATGTCAGGTAGTGTAGCCTGTTAGACTCAGCCAGTAATCTAACAGGCAATCTGCTAGTGTAAAACTGACAGGTCTCATGCAGTGCAATACATGTGTATGGCAATGCACGAAACAAGTGATCAAAAAAATAAAAAATTAAGTTACATACACTTTTTTTTAACTATTAAAAAAAATCACAAAATAATAAAAAAGGAAAAAATATTAAACCAATAAATACATATATTTTTGTTAGAATAAAAAAGTACATATTTGGTATGAAACTGTCACACTAGTTAACCCTTCCACTGCACACCGTAAAAAAAGAAGAGCCAAAAAACTTATGAAAAAGCTTTTTTGTCATACTGCTAAACAAAAAGTGGAATACAACACAATCAAAAAGTCGAAAGGAAATAAAAATGGTATAGCTGAAAACATCATCTTGTCCTGCAAAAATTAAGCTGCCATACAGCTCCATCAGCGGAGAAATAAATAAGTTATAGCTTTCAGAATAAAGCAATGCAAAAATAATTCTTTTTTCTATAAAATAGTTTTTATTGTGTAAAAGCAGAAAAGCATAAAAAAATTATATCAATATGGTATCGCTGTAATCGCACTGATCTGAAGAATAAATAATAAATACATTTTACCACATGTCGAACAGCATTAACCCCTTCATAACCGGAGGTATTTTCTTTTTTGTGTTTTCATTTTTTGCTCCCCTTCTTCCCAGAGACATAACTTTTTCAATATTCAGTCAAAATAGCAATGTGAGGGCTTATTTTATGCGGGACAAGTTGCAATTTTGAACGACACCATTGACTTTTACATATCGTGTACTGGAAAATGGTAAAAAATTCCAAGTGCGGTGCAATTGCGGTGAAAGTGTAATTCCACAGTTTTTTTTTCTTTTTAGCATGTTCACTAAATGCTAAAACTGACCTGCCATTAGGATTCTCCAAGACATTCCAAGCTCATAGAAGCCAAAAATGTCTAGGCTCTATTTTATTTAAATGGTGAAAAAAAATCCAAACTTTGGTTAGAAAAAAAAATGGCTCCATTTTCCGAGACCAGTAGTGTCTCCAATTTTTGTGATTTAGGGCTGGGTGAGGACTTATTTTTTGCACACCGAGCTGACGTTTCTATTGATACCACATTTGTGTAGTTATGATCTTTTGATTATCCGTTATTGCATTTTATTGCAATGTAACGACGACCCAAAAAAACGTAATTCTGGCGGTTTTAATTTTTTTCTCGTTATGCCGTTTACCGATCGGGTTAATTATTTTTTATATTTATAGATATGGCGATACTGAATGCAGTGATACCAAACATGTGTTTGTTTACTTTTTTTATTGTTTTATTTTGAATGGGGTGAAAGGGGGATGATTTGATCTTTTATATTTTTTTATTTTTTAAATATTTTAAAAACATTTTTTCCTACTTTTTGCATGCTTCAATAGTCTCCATGGGAGACTGGAAGCTGCAGTTGTCTGATTGGCTCTGCTACGTACAGGTGATAATCAGATAGCTTGTATGTAGCAGAAATGCTCACTTGCTATGTGCGCCAAACACCGAGCGGCACTCATAGAAATCTGGCAATGACAACCACAGAGGTCTGCTGTAAACCTCTGGCTGACAAGCCACCCCATTGGTGATCCGCGATCATGTGACGGGCTCACCGATGGATGTTATTTTTGGCATGCTTACTGGAAGCACAAATTAAATGCTACTGTCAGAGATTTACAGCGGCATTTAACAGGTTAACAGCGGTGGGTGGATCGCGATTCCACCCACGGCCCTTAGAGGCACATGTTAGCTGTTCAAAACAGCTGACATGTGCTGGGAAAGATGTGGGCTAAGCGCTGGAGCCCAACTCTAATGGATGGATTCCGAAATGGGCATACTATTAGCGCCAAACGTCGGAAAGGGGTTAAAAATACCCCTCAAAAACAAATTCTGAATAGCTGGTTTTAGTTCATTCTGTAAACCAAAAATTGGAATAGAAAGAGATAAAAAGAATTATAGAAAATGGAACCAATAAAAGCATCAACTGGTACCACAAAAAAAAAAAAATCTTACCATGACTATGTTGGTAGAAATATAGAAAAATTAAAGCTCTCAAAATTTGGCGATGCATAAACTTTTTTTTTTGTATGAAAAGCATCTTTTAATGAGTGCCAGTTCTTGACCTGCTACTGATTTGTTCATTCTGTATCACAAAGATTGCTTGCAGTTAGGCAAGGCTCACATTTATCCTGTGCGCTATGCTGAGTGCATACACCAGGGTTTTCATGTAAATCTCTGAAGTAGGTGATTCAGATTCAGACGGTGTTAGGGCTAGCGGAACGCACCAAATAATAAGACAGATAGAGTATGGTGCGTTCGCAGCCCGGGGTCCACCGTGCAGAGATGGAACCTGCTGCCAAGTAATGACAGACTATATGGCGGTACTCATAAGTATACACACGTGGGTTAAACTTCACCCAGCGTGAAGGAAGCGATCCTGTTGCGTCACAGGACCGCGGTACCGCACATAGAGCGCGAGCAAGTAGTCAGCAAACTCAACCCCAACTAGGATTGAAGTCCGATTAGACCCTTGCTGGCACAACACCGCAACTGGGTGTGTAAGGAAACTAAATAACAATATAAAGGCACAAGAGTGCATGCGGTGCCGCACTGACGAACGCCACTAGCCACCCAGGCTTGGGTAAGGAAAGCACAGAGGAAGTGCACGGCGCCGTACTGGCGGTCACAGCAACTGGACGCTGTAATGTGTGATTCGTGCTGTAGGATAAGTCGGGCGCTAGATAGCAACCATACACCTTCCGCGAACAGACATTCAATAGGGTAGGGGTATCCAAGGACGACTTGCACTCACAACATACACACATTAACAATTGTACACTAGCGCATGGCCGTGCGGTCATGCGCAGTTTATATAGTTGCAGCACAGGAAGGGGCCACAGAAACTTTGCCCTTCCAAGACCTGCCAAGAGGACCCATGGAATGTGCTGCAGAGCCTAAGCACATGACCCTCGATCTCCAACGGGAGATCTTGCCCTGGGCATGCTCAGTGTGTGCAGACAAGGACTTAGTCCCAGAGAAGTCCGCTCGCTGCTGACCAGCACTGGCTTTAATGGCAGAAGCTGAAGAAGCAGCAGTAACTCTCTGTACAGAGTGAGACTGAGCAAGACGCTGGGACCGACGTCCCTGCTGAGCAGACTCCACTGCGGCTGGACAAGAATGGGAGACCGCAGCGGAGATGGCTCGAGATTCCCCCTGTGCAGAAGCGGGAACTCGAGACCTAACAGACGGGACCCCCATAGAAGATTCCCTATAATTAGGCAGATCAATGCCGTCTTGCCTATGATCCAGCGCTGTCCGTCTTTTTAAGCATGCATAAAAAGTGCAGCCACCCACAGTTTTGTGCCCCTTTGAAAGAAAGACAATAAGGGAGGCTAGAGAGTCGAGAGTAAAGCTGCAGCCTCATTTTAGTGAGTGAATCCCTCGAGGTTTCATCTGAACCATGTCACTTGGAGACCTAGATTGAAACGATAACTGGCACAGCTTGAAGGATGTAGCAGAGATAAATAGCAAAACCTGAAACCAGACTGAGGCTGAGAAAATTCACCCCTGACATGATCAGACTGGGAAAAGTGAAGACAGGACTTAAAACCTGGTCTGGTTCATGACAGTACTGGTCTGCAATGTACTGGGCACTACAATGGAATATTTGTAATTTTCATTCTGAAACATCTACTACTGCTTTTTTTTGTGAAAACACCTATGGAGTCAAAATCGTCACTACATCTGTAGTTAAATTTCCAGAAGAGTGTAATTTTCAAAATGGGGTAACTTCTTTTCTCGCACTAAGGAGCTCTGTATGTGGAGTCTGCAAATTATTCTACATTAATTTGTTCTCCAAGAGTCAAATAGTCTCCCCGTGTAGCTAAGCAGTACTGTACAGCCACATATGGGGTACTGCCACATTCAGCAGAAATTGTGTGACACATTTTGTTGTTGCCATTTTTACCCATCTCCCCTTGTGAAAATGTAAAATCTGGGGCTCAAACACTTTTTTTAGTAAAAATTTAATAATTTTTTCTTTCCCGCCCAATGGTATAAATTCTGTGACACACCTGTGGTGTCAATGTGTTCATTGCACCAGTAGATGAATTAATTGAAGTGTAGTTTGTAAAATGGGGTCACTTATGGGAGGTTCTGCTGTTCTGGGACCTTAGGGGCTCTGCCAATATGACATGGTACCCATAACTCATTCCAATGGGTGCACTACAATATGGTGCTCCTTCCCTTCTGAGCTTTACACTGTGCCTTAAGAGTAGTTTTTGACCACTTATAGGATATCAGTGCACTCAGGAGGCATTGCTTAACCCTAGAACGCATACCTGTGGCCTCGCAGGCCTGTCAGGTTACTTGTTTTCTATTTTCTGTAAAAGTACTTTAGTTAGAATTTTGAAAATCTAGGTATTCCTCAGGTATATAGTTGTTAGTAATTTCCAGTTATTCATATATATTTATGTTACAGACATTTCGGTATAACAACCTTTTTTTGGGACTACCCCATATTCACGCACCTGGGGCTTTTTAGGCCTGTACTAGGTTTACATGTGATACTCAGTCTTTTTGTCTGTATTGTTGCTGGGGAAGAACTTTTATGACTCTGCTATTGCTGGGAAGGGTGTGGATTTTGCATGACAACATGGTCATGTGATCTTGGAAGGGAGGCTCCCTCACAAAGCCATGTGTCTTTGACCTCATCACAGGTTTTTTGTCCTAATTGCTGGAGAGACTTTGGAGGATGAAGTCAGCTTTCTTTTGTCTGGAAATAGAAACTTTCTGAGCTCCAAAACCAGAGGCTTCTACTGCACTACAAGAAAGTGATCTGTTGAAGGTAAGAGGAGGGGGGCTGTACTTTACCTGCTTTATATCGCTTGGTGTGCTGGGACCCTAACAAAGAGTCTTATCACATACTGTTTACAGTGCACAAGCCTGATTGTAATATTTTTTTTTCTTTTTAGTTTACTGACATCTAAAATTACAATGGCACAGTCTACTTCCAGGGGATTGACTGACCATGAAATCGAGGAGATTGTTTTCAATAGTGATGAAGAAAGTGAAATTTCTTTTGCTGATGAAGAGTGCATGCCACCAGCAAATGTATCAACTTCATCGTCCATCGATTCTTCAGATGATAAAGAAGTAGTGGATCCAGCAGAACGTTCAAATAGAAAATCTAAAACGAATATTTTTTGGAACAGTACTGCTGCGGCTCCTGCACGTACCCCATCACATAACATTATTAGAGTTGCTCAAGGAGCTGTCGGAATTCCCCAATTCATGTCCAAAAGAGATGTTTTCTGTAAATTTGTTTCGGATGATATTGCAGATGAGATAGTTTTGTGTACTAACGTAGAAGGAAAACGTATGGTGTCAGGAAGAAAAAAAACATGGAAAAATATAACTAAAGAGGAACTATATACTTATATTGGCCTTACTCTTCTGGCAGGGTCGACAAAATCATACGATGTTCTATTCAGAGAGTTATTTCAGAATCCATTTGCAGATCCACACTACAAATCTACTATGTCCATCAATACATTTGAGGGTATTCGGAGATGCCTTCATTTTGATGAAAAGAGAACTCGCCCTGTGAGGTTGGCAACCGATAAATTAGCCTCTATTAGCTATATCTGGAATCTTTTTATCAAGAACTGTACAAAGCTTTACCATTCCAGTGATAATGTGACAGTGGACGAGCAACTTCTTGCCTTTAGGGGACGTTGCAAATTCATTCAGTATATGCCCAGTAAGCCAGCTAAGTATGGCATAAAAATTTTCTGGATGTGCGATTCAGCAAGCTATTATGGGATGAATGGTCTGATTTACTGTGGCAAAGAAGCTGATGCTCCAGTCCAGAAAGACCTATGTTCCGACATAAAACACTTGCTCTACCAATTTTCAATTCAGGAAAAAATATTACAATGGATAATTACTTTACCAATTTTGAAATGGCCAACATTTTGCTTCAAAAGCAACTTACACTTGTTGGTACTATGAGGCCAAACCGCCGCGAAATTCCTCCAATCATGAAGCACAATGCACAGCGAACAATCTACGAGAGTGTATTCGGTTTCTGCAATCAAGCAACAATGGTGTCTTATAAAGCCGAGAAAGAAAAATCTGTGATATTACTGAGTACAATGCATCATGATGGAAGTATTGACACCAATGACAGGAAAAAAAAACCTGAAATCATACTGCATTATAATAAGACAAAAGGAGGTGTCGACAAGATGGACGAAATGAATGGAGAGTATTCGTGCAAAAGGCAAACTAAACGTTGGCCTGTTGCCTTTTTTTCCAATATCCTTGATGTGTCAGCCCTCAATAGCTACGTTGTTTATTGTCAAACTAATCCAGAATTCCACGCCAACAGGAAACACAAGAGACGTCTATTTTTGACAGAACTTTGTTATGAACTTTTGATGTGTACTATGATGGAGAGAAGCAGCATGATATGCTTATCAAGGCAAATTACGGAGGCAATGATCCGATGTGGAATACGCTTTCTGGAACATCCAGAGCAACGAGAAAAAAAAAAAAGCGCTGCTATATTTGTCCAGCAAGGAAGGAAAGAAAATCGGAGCGTTTCTGTTCTACTTGCGGACAAAATGTATGCAAGGAACATTCAGCCAAAAAAATAATATGCGAGAATTGTTGGCGGAATATGTAAAGTTACAAATAAATATTCCTGCACCAAGTTTGCTACAACCAAAAAATGTTTTCATAACAAAATTGCATATAGATTGCCTATATCTGGCGTGCCCGTTTACTTACTTTTTTGTTGTTTTATGCACAGAATTATGGTTTGAAATATACACATCTTAGGCTGTGTTCCCAGTAGAGCTGGGGTTCGCCAGAAGGTGATCCATAATGGATCTGACCTCCTGGTAACTCCAGCTAACGCTGCCGGAATGGCGGGATTCCGCCAGCCTTAGCTGGGGTCACCAGGAGGTCAGATCCATTACGGATCCCCGCCTGGCGGACCCCAGCGCTAGTTGGAATGCATCCTTACCTTGCAATTGTAAAATAAGTTTTGAAAAGTATTTTTATTTGAGTTATTCCGTGTTATTTGCACACAGGCCTAAAAGGCCCCAGGTGCGTGAATATGGGGTAGTCCCAAAAAAAGGTTGTTATACCGAAATGCCTATAACATAAATATATATGAACAACTGGAAATTACTAACTACTATATACCTGAGGAATACCTAGAGTTTCAAAATTCTAACTAAAGAAATTTTACAGAAAATAGAAAACAAGTAACCTGGCAGGCCTGCGAGGCCCCAGGTATGCGTCCGCCAGCCTTAGCTGGGGTCACCAGGAGGTCAGATCCATTACGGAATCCCGTCCTGGCGGACCCCTGCGCTAGTGGGAATGCATCCTTACTTTGCAATAAACTTTGAAAAATATTTTTATTTGGGTTATTCCATGATAATTGTAAACAGGCCTAAAAGGCCCCAGGTGCGTGAATGTGTAGATTTCTATGGGTATGCGTTCTAGGATTAACAAACTGAACTGTTTGTTTTCTTCTATTACCCCTTTTTAAAATTACAAACTTGGGGTCATAGCAACATTTTATTGGAAAAAATTAATTTAATGTTTCAATTACTCTTCCCAATGTTATGCAAGTTTGTGAATCACCTGAGGGCTAAAATACTCTCTACTCCCATAAATCGATTCTTTGAGAGTTGTAGTTTCCAAAATGAAGTCACTTGTGGGGGTAACTGCTGTTTTGGCATGTCAGGGGCTCTTCAAATGTGACAGGAAGTCTGCAACCTATTCCAGCTAAAATGCTCTTCTTCCTTTCTGAACCCTGCCGTGCACCCAAGCAGTAGTGTTTCACCATATATGAGGTATCAGTGTACTCACGGAAAATTGCGCAACTAATTTTGAAGTCTATTTTTTCCTGTTACCCTTGTGAAAATAAAAACTGGGGCTAAAATACATTTTTTTCTGAAAAATGTGCCTTTTTTGTTTTCACGGCTCAATATTATAAAATTCTGTGAAGCTTGAATCTTGGGGATTCAAAATGCTCACCACACATCTAGATAAATTCCATGAGGAGTCTAGTTTCCAAAATGGGGTCACTTATATAGAGTTTCCATTATTTAGGCACCTCAGGGGCTCTCTAAATGCGACATGGCATCTGCTATCAATTCCAAACAATTTTGCGTTCCAAAAGTCAAATGGTGCTCCTTCCCTTCCGAGCCCTTCCATGCACCCAAACAGTAGGTTTCTACCACATATGGAGTATTGGCGTAGTCATGAGAAATTGCACAACACATTTTAGTTGCATTTTCTCCTATTACCCTTGTGAAATGAAAAGTTTGGGGCTGAAGAAACAGTTTTGCGGGAAAAAGAAATTATTTCATTTTTCCCTTGCACAAAGCGATATCTCCTGTGAAGTACCTGAAGGGTTAACAAACTTCTTGAATGTGTTTTGTGCAGCATGAGGGGTGTTGTTTTTAGAATGGTGTCATGGCTCAGTATTTTCTGTTATGTAGGCCCCTCAAAATCACTTATGTCAAATATGACGTTGTCCCTGAAAAAATTGGTTTTATAAATTTTGTTGGAAAAATTATAAATTGCTGATCAATTTGTAACCCTTATAACTACATAACAAAAAAAAGTTTCAAAAATTGTGGTGATGGATAGTAGACATGTGTTAAATGTTTTTATTAACTATTTTGTGTGATATAGTAGTTAAGGACATAAAAATTACAATTTTAACCCCTTACCGGCATCGGACGTACTATACCGTCCGATGCTGGCTCCCCTGCTTTGATGCAGGGCTCCGCGGTGAGCCCGCATCAAAGCCGGGACATGTCAGCTGTTTTGAACAGCTGACATGTGCCCGTAATAGGCGCGGGCAGAATCGCGATCTGCCCGCACCTATTAACTAGTTAAATGCCGCTGTCAAACGCAGACAGCGGCATTTAACTACCGCTTCCGGCCGGGCGGCCGGAAATGACGTCATCGCCGACCCCCGTCACATGATCAGGGGTCGGCGATGCGTCTCCATTGTAACCATAGAGGTCCTTGAGACCTCTATGGTTACTGATTGCCCGTCGCTGTGAGCGCCACCCTGTGGTCGGCGCTCACAGCACACGTGCAATTCTGCTACATAGCAGCGATCAGCAGATCGCTGCTATGTAGCAGAGCCGATCGTGCTATGCCTGCTTCTAGCCTCTCATGGAGGCTAATGAAGCATGGCAAAAGTAAAAAAAAAAAGTTTAAAAAAATGTGAAAAAAATAAAAAAAACATAAAAGTTTAAATCACCCCCCTTTCGCCCCAATCAAAATAAATCAATAAAAAAAATATCAAATCTACGCATATTTGGTATCGCCGCGCTCAGAATCGCCCGATCTATCAATTAAAAAAAGTATTAACCTGATCGCTAAACAGCGTAGCGGGAAAAAAATTCGAAACGCCAGAATTACGTTTTTTTGGTCGCCGCGACATTGCATTAAAATCCAATAACGGGCGATCAAAAGAACGTATCTGCACCGAAATGCTATCATTAAAAACGTCATCTCGGCACGCAAAAAATCAGCCCTCAACCGACCCCAGATGATGAAAAATGGAGACGCTACGAGTATCGGAAAATGGCACAACTTTTTTTTTTTTTTTAGCAAAGTTTGGAATTTTTTTTCACCACTTAGATAAAAAATAACCTAGTCATGTTAGGTGTCTATGAACTCGTAATGACCTGGAGAATCATAATGGCAGGTCATTTTTAGCATTTAGTGAACCTAGCAAAAAAGCCAAACAAAAAACCAATGTGGGATTGCACTTTTTTTGCAATTTCACCGCACTTGGAATTTTTTTCCCGTTTTCTAGTACACGACATGCTAAAACCAATGATGTCGTTCAACAGTACAACTTGTCCCGCAAAAAATAAGCCCTCACATGGCCAAATTGACGGAAAAATAAAAAAGTTATGGCTCTGGGAAGGAGGGGAGCAAAAAACGAACACGGAAAAACGAAAAATCCCCCGGTCATGAAGGGGTTAAAATTGCAAAATTTACTAAATGTTCTCCAAATTTCTCATATTTTAATAAATAAACATAAGTTGTAAAGAACAAATTTTACCACTATCATGAAGTACAATATGTTTAAAAAAACAGTCTCAGAATCACTGGGATCCATCAAAGCATTCCAGAGATATTTCCATATAATATGACACTGGTTAGAATTGAAAAAATTGGCCAGGTCTTGAAGGCGAAAACAGGTTCTGGCACAAAATGGTTAAAGTTGACTAAATTGAACAAGTTGGGCAGGGCTAGAAGACCACTAATGAGTGGAGATCCTCTGGATTCATAGATCAATATACAATAAGGCTACACATTTTTTTCCCAACAAAAATGTTTATTAGCCTCAAATATTGCATTTTCATAAGGGTAGCAGGAGAAATTGAAGACACAAAAACGCACAGAGAGGTCAAAAATACTCTGTTGTAAAAAAGTCACAGTAAATAAGCAAGTGCTAGTCAAAAAATGAAAAAATACAGGGTATTTAGTTAATACGTTTTTTTGCAAAAAAAGTATGCTAAGCTGCTCCACCAATCGCCAAGGTATACCCATAATAGAGCAGTCCTATCTAATGTATATAATCCCTATCTGATGTATTTAAAAACCTGATCACTTGTATAGTACCTGTATAAGCAGGGTTCAGAGAGAAAAAATATACATGTGGACATGCAGGATGGAAGAGCTACAATGCAAATGACCCACAGAGGAGTGGTGGACTCCCCAGTCTTGTAGAAACAAGAGAACAATTATAGAACCAAAAACACATGGGCTACTTGCATAGTGAACAAGTCTGTAGGAACCTGTTTACACCACCTAAGAACTTGAAGACACAAAAACGCACAGAGAGGTCAAAAATCACAGTAAATAAGTAAGTGCTAGTCAAAAAATGAAAAAAATACAGGGTATTTAGTTAATACGTTTTTTTTGCAAAAAAATGTATGTTAAGCTGCTCCACCAATCGCCAAGGTATACCCATAATAGAGCAGTCCTATCTAATGTATATGTGTGGCGAGCACCTTGAACCCCCAGGTGTCTTACAGAAGTTTATAAAGTTGAGCCATAAAAATAACATTTCCATCATAAAAATGTTATTTTAGCCCCCAAATTTTGCATTTTCATAAGGGTACCAGGAGAAATTGCACAATAGAATTTGTTGAGCAAATTTCGCCTGAGTATGCCAGTACCTCACATTTGGTAGAAAACTACTGTTTGGATGCACGACAGGGCTTGGATGGGAAGGAGAGTCATTTGACATTTTGAATGTAAAATTTGCTGGAATCACTATGGACACTATTTTCCATTTGGCTAGCCCCTGATGTTCTTAATCAATAGAAACTCCTGACATGTGACCCCATTTTGGACACTAGACCCCACAAGGAATGCATTTAGGTGTGTGGTGAACCCCCCGGTGCTTCACAGATGTTTATAACTTTGAACTGTGAAAATAAAAAAATTAAATTTTCCCCACAAAAATATTATTTTAGCCCCAATTTTTTATTTTTACATGGATAACAGGAGAAATTGCACAAAACAATTTGTTGTGCAATTGCTTGTGAGTATGCCAATACCCAATATGTGTGGGAATACTACTCTTGAGGCACAGTGCAAACCTCAGAAAAGAAGAGGCATCATATTCAGATTTAGCTGGAATGATTTGAGGGTGCCATGTCACATTGGCAGAGCCCCTGAGGTGCCAGGACAACAGAAACTCCCATATATGAACTTACTTTACCAGCTACACTCCCCAAAGATTTAATCTAGGAGTGTGGTGATCAAATTGACACCACATGTGCCTCACAGAATTTTATACCAATGAGCGGTGAAGAAAAAATAAATTACAGTTTTACCACTAAAATGATGTTTTAGCCCCAAGTTTTTAATTTTTATTAGGACTAATATGAAATTTTTTTTACAACAAGCTGAGGTCCATTTTTTCCTTAGTACACCAATACCCTACATTTAATCAGGAAATATTTTTCAGGCACAGTGCAAAGCTCAAAAGCTTTGCAGATTTTACTGTTATGGTTTGCGGCGAGTTCCATGAACCACTGGGAGAGCCCTTGAGTTGCCAGAACTGCAGAAGCCCCCAAAAGTGACCCCATTTTACAAACTACACCTCTCAACAAATTCATCTAGGGGTGCAGTGATCATATTGACTCCAGAGGTGTCACAGAATTTTATACCACTGGGCAGTGAAGAAAAAATAACTACATTTTTACCAACAAAATGTTGTTTTAACCTCAGATTTCACATTTTCACACAAGAAGTGGGTAAAAATGGCACCATAAATTGTCCCCCAATATCTTCTGAACATGGCAATACCCCATATGTGGCTGTATAGTACTGCTTAGCCATATGGAGATACTTAGGAGAGATGGAGCACTGTTTGCTTCCTGGAGTGCAGATTTTCCTAGAATAGTTTGTGGACTCCATATACAGAGCCCCTAATTGCTAGAAAAGCAGAACCCCCCTTAAGTTACCTCATTTTGGAAATTATACCCCTTTGGGAATTTAACTACAGATGCAGTGATGATTTTGACTCTATGGGTGTTATCCAGAAACAAGCAGCAGTGGATGTTGCTGAGTGAAAATTGCAAACTGCCATTCTAGTGACCAATATGCTGGCGTGACCAACACATTGCAGTCACCAGTATGTTATGCCCAGCTCATGCTTCTAAAGACATGTATAAGTTAGGTGGGCTCTCATCGCTTCAGAAATGCTAAACATGTGGACGCTACAGTGGGTAAAAAAAGTATTTAGTCAGCGACCAATTGTGAAAGCTCTCCCATTTAAAAAGATGAGAGACGCCTGTAATTGACATCATAGGTAGACCACAACTATGAGAGCCAAAATTGAGAAAGCAAATCCAAAAAATCACCTTGTCTGAGTTGGCAAGATTTTTTTTGCAAATTATGATGCAAAACAAGTATTTGGTCACCTAAAAACATGCCAGATTTCTAGATCTCTCAGGCCTGTAACTTTTTCTTTAAGAGGCTCCTCTGTCCTCAACTCATTACCTGTAGTAGTTTCACCTATTTGAACTTGTTTTCAGTATAAAAGACACCTGTCCACAACCTCAAACAGTCAAAACAGTCACACTCCAAACTCCACTATGGTGAACACCAAAGAGCTGTTGAAGGACACCAGAAACAAAATTGTAGCCCTGCAGCAGGCTAGAAAGACTGAATCTGCAAAAGGCAAGCAGCTTGGTGTGATGAAATCAACTGTGGGAGAAATAATAAGAAAATGGAAGACATACAAGACCATAGATAATCTCCCTTGATCTGGGGCTCCTCACAAGATCTCACCCCGTGGGGTCAAAATGATCAAGAGAACAATGTGCAAAAATCCCAGAACCACATGGGGGAACCTAGTGAATAACCTGCATAGAGCTAGGACCAATGTAACAAAGGATACCATTAGTAATACACTATGCTGCCAGGGACTCAGATCCTGCAGTGCCAGACGTTTCCCCCTGCTTAAGCAAGTACATGTCTGGACCCCTTCTGAAGTTTGCTAGAGAGCATTTGGATTAACCAGAAGAGTATTGGGAGAATGTCATGTGGTCTGATGAAACCAAAGTAGAACTGTTTGGTAGAAACAAAGCTCATCATGTTTGGAGGAGATAGAATGCTGAGTTGCATCCAAAGAATACCATACCTACTGTGAAGCATGGTGGTGGCAACATCATGCTTTGGGGCTGTTTCTCTGCGAAGGGACCAGGATGACTGATCTTGTTATGGAAATTTGGTTTAGATAAATCTATCCCTGTGTGTGCTGCGGCCGTTCCCAATAAGACTGAGTATTTTGAGCGCTCATCAAGAATGGACTGTACACCATTGTGACAGAAAAGCATTCCATCAAATACTGATGATTTATTGTACATACATAGTTTTATAATCGCATATAGAAAGGGGTGGTTAGTTAATTACCATATTATCTAGCTCCTCTGTTATTGGTTATCTAAATATATATGGAATATTGTGATTAATACACATATGAATGCTGATTAAGCAACTAAAATGTAGCTCTCTGCATCTAGGACAAAGTTGAGACATCTGATCAGCACTTAATACATCTGGTGCTCTTCCGCTTTTCGGGTGTCTGGAAAGTAACGAGGAACCATCTGGCCTAGCTCATGTGGTCAAATCGAGCAATTGATTATAAATTAGCTGTGGATATATGAGTACAGGTCCTTCTCAAAAAATTAGTATATAGTGTTAAATTTCATTATTTACCATAATGTAATGATTACAATTAAACTTTCATATATTATAGATTCATTATCCACCAACTGAAATTTGTCAGGTCTTTTATTGTTTTAATACTGATGATTTTGGCATACAACTCCTGATAACCCAAAAAACCTGTCTCAATAAATTAGCATATTTCACCCATCCAATCAAATAAAAGTGTTTTTTAATAACAAACAAAAAAACCAACAAATAATAATGTTCAGTTATGCACTCAATACTTGGTCGGGAATCCTTTGACAGAAATGACTGCTTCAATGCGGCGTGGCATGGAGGCAATCAGCCTGTGACACTGCTGAGATGTTATGGAGGCCCAGGATGCTTCAATAGCGGCCTTAAGCTCATCCAGAGTGTTGGGTCTTGCGTCTCTCAACTTTCTCTTCACAATATCCCACAGATTCTCTATGGGGTTCAGGTCAGGAGAGTTGGCAGGCCAATTGAGCACAGTAATACCATGGTCAGTAAACCATTTACCAGTGGTTTTGGCACTTGTGAAAAATGAAATCTTCATCTCCATAAAGCATTTCAGCCGATGGAAGCATGAAGTGCTCCAAAATCTCCTGATAGCTAGCTGCATTGACCCTGCCCTTGATGAAACACAGTGGACCAACACCAGCAGCTGACATGGCACCCCACACCATCACTGACTGTGGGTACTTGACACTGGACTTCAGGCATTTTGGCATTTCCTTCTCCCCAGTCTTCCTCCAGACTCTGGCACCTTGATTTCCGAATGACATGCAAAATTTGCTTTCATCAGAAAAAAGTACTTGGGACCACTTAGCAACAGTCCAGTGCTGCTTCTCTGTAGCTCAAAAGTGGCTTTACCTGGGGAATGCGGCACCTGTAGCCCATTTCCTGCACACGCCTGTGCACGGTGGCTCTGGATGTTTCCACACCAGACTCAGTCCACTGCTTCCTCAGGTTCCCCAAGGTCTGGAATCGGTCCTTCTCCACAATCTTCCTCAGGGTCCGGTCTCCTCTTCTCGTTGTACAGCGTTTTCTGCCACATTGTTTCCTTCCAACAGACTTACCATTGAGGTGCCTTGATACAGCACTCTGGGAACAGCCTATTTGTTGAGAAATTTCTTTCTGGGTCTTACCCTCTTGCTTGAGGGTGTCAATGATGGCCTTCTTGACATCTGTCAGGTCGCTAGTCTTACCCATGATGGGGGTTTTGAGTAATGAACCAGGCAGGGAGTTTATAAAAGCCTCAGGTATCTTTTGAATGTGTTTAGAGTTAATTAGTTGATTCAGAAGATTAGGGTAATAGGTCGTTTAGAGAACCTTTTCTTGATATGCTAATTTATTGAAACAGGTTTTTTGGGTTATCAGGAGTTGTATGCCAAAATCATCAGTATTAAAACAATAAAAGACCTGACAAATTTCAGTTGGTGGATAATGAATCTATAATATATGAAAGTTTAATTGTAATCATTACATTATGGTAAATAATGAAATTTAACACTATATGCTAATTTTTTGAGAAGGACCTGTATATATGATTATAGAGGAGTATACATGCAAGTGAGATCTACATGACATATATATTTCTATCACAAGCCCCCTTAGATATCACTTGCCCTAATCCTAGCCTCTTGTCCCAAAGTGCTGCAACTCTTTTGTGCTGCCGGTGAACTGACACATGCCTAGCACTCACGCCCCACTCTGTACAGACTTTTTGCAA
The DNA here is from genome assembly GCF_032444005.1 of Ranitomeya imitator. Classification (NCBI taxonomy): domain Eukaryota; kingdom Metazoa; phylum Chordata; class Amphibia; order Anura; family Dendrobatidae; genus Ranitomeya; species Ranitomeya imitator. The sequence goes on from NC_091286.1 coordinate 530,960,361, forward strand.
ATGGGCGGTCAGGAGATCTGTCCCTAATGGGGGTTCGTTGCAATCAGTCTCTTAGTCAACAGCATGTGTAGTGAGCAGTGGGTATTCTTTTTTCAGGTAGGTCATCTATCCAGTCAGGCAGGGCATCCACAACATCATTCTGGCTTGGGTGTCATCCTCTGGTAGGGGAGCTTTCCTGCAATGCGATGCGTGGATCCAAGTGGGTCTTACCTCCAGCTTCACAGAGGTTGGTGTCGTCAGCAGCACTTGGAAAGGACCATCAAATCTGGGATCGAGTGGTGTTCTCCTTACAAACTTTTTTTCACCAACACCCAGTCTCCTGACTTCAAGGAGTGCGTACCGGACACTGAATCTGGATCTGGCAATGAAATAAAAAACTCGAGAATGGATATTTGCTAGTTTCTTGGTGAGTTCAATTACATAAGCAGACAAAGTATCATATTGCATAGTCAGCTGCTGAGGGAAAGAATACCCTTAACCTGGGACTAGACCCAAACAAAATTTCACATGGTGACAGCCTTTCAGGGCCTCTGGGAGTGTGCCTAACACTAAGTAGTGTGATTGGGAGTGTCTCCTGCCATGGTTTGTTTGACTCTTGGGCAACTTCCAACATCCCGTTCTTAAGTGTCCCATTCGGTCTTTCTACTTTCTCGCTACTCTGGGAATTGTAGGGAGTGCGTAGGCCTAAATCTGACCCTACTGCTGACCAGATCTCCCGTGTGAGATTTGCTGTGAATGCGGGTCCCTGGTCACTCTCTATCACTTCTGGGACCCCGTATCTGCACATCTCATCTGAGAGTAGCTTCTTTGCAGTAGTCTTTGCTGACTGGTTCCTCACTGGGAAAGCTTCTGGCCATCCTGAGAACACATCCATGACCACAAGGGCATATTCGAATCCCCCACTTGGCGACATCTGGATGTGGTCTATCTGGATCCTCTGGAAGGGGTACAGAGGTCTGGCAAGATGATGGGTGGGAACTTTCTCCATTCTTCCAGGGTTGCATTTGCCGCAGGTCAGACAGCTGCTAGTGAATTTGCCTGTTAGGGTGGAGATCCCTGGAGCGAACCAGTAAGCACCAATCAGATCATTCATCTGTGTCTTTGATCTGTGTGTGGGCCCATGTGCCCACTGGACCACCATAGGGTACATGCTTCGGGGTAAACAGGGTTTGTAGTCCATTGCGTATACCCTTCCTCCTTCATGTGTTGCTCCCTTCCGCAACCAACTCTCCTTCTCCTCCTTTGGGGCTTGCTCCTGCAACTTCTTTAACAGATCCCAAGACGTCATCTTGTCTGGTGTCTTGTCCTCAGTTGCCCTGTAGTAGCCGTCCGGCTCTACGACCTCTCCCACTTCTCCATATTGTCTTCCTTTAGTGCCTTCTTTGGCTGCCATATCTGCCATGTTGTTGCCCCATGCCTCTACTGTGTTCAGTTTTCCATGTTCTTTGACTTTCAGTACTGCCACCATTTTTGGAATTTGAAGTGCGCTCAGCAGGTCCTTAATGGCTCCATGATGCTTCACGGTTGTTCAGCTTGCTGTGATGAAGTCCCTTGCAGCCCAGATAGGTCCAAAGTCGTGTGCTATGTTCGCAGTCTTGTCTTCTGCCATCTGGTAGGCCTTCGTCAGCGCTATCGGTTCTGCTTCCTGGGCTGACAGACTAGGCAGCAGACTTCTGGACCACAGGATCTCTTGATTGCTGGTCACTGCACATCCCATGTGGAATCTTCCTTCATCATATGCAAATCTGGAGCCATCAACATAGAAGATCAACTCTGCGTTGGTCAGTGGCTTTTCTGCCACCTTGGGTAGTCCTGCTGTTTCCTGTTGCCTGATGCTGAAGCAATTATGGTCATCCGTCTGGAGCAAATCCAGATCCCTGCAGAAGGTATCATGCAGATTTTGATCAGAATTTTTATCTGAGGGTCCATATCTGTATCCCCCTTGGGAGTGGGAGTAGAGTGGACGGGTTAAGGACTGTGCATCTGGAGATGGTGACATTGTCGGGCAGGATTAGAGACCACTGGAGGCAAAGATGTCTGGCGGTGGAAAGATGTATTGGCTGGGTTTGGTTGAGGATTGCTGAGATGTCATGCGCAGCCAGGATTTCCAATGGATATCCAAGAATGATGTCAGCAGTCTTGTCCAGGAGGGCGTGTGCTACAAATGCTGCTCTCATGCAGGAGGGGCTTCCCTTGCAACTGGATCCAGACGAGCTGAACAGAAGCCCAAAGGTCTCTGCTTTCCCCCCTGAAGCTGCATCAGGACTCCAGCAGCAAGGCCTTCTTTTTCCATCAGGTAGAGACGGAATGGCTTCTCGTAGTCAGGTAAGCCTAGTGCTGGCGCTGAGACTACAGAGCCTTTTAACTTCTTGAACGAGCTGAAGGCTGCATCTGTCAGGAGGAACGGGGTTACGTTGATGCAATCATACAGAGGCTGCATTATGACTCAGGCATCAGGGATCCAGGCTCTGCAATACAAAACTAGACCAAGGAAGGCCTGTAGCGCCTTTGGAGTTGTTGGAGGAACCATCTTCTCCACTGTGGTCGTCCGGTCATCTGACAGGTGTTTCGTCTGGTAAGCAATGCAGTGTCCCTGGAACGTAACTTGCTTCCGACACCACTGGACTTTGTTCTTTGAGACCTTGCAGTGCTGCTCCGCCAGGTAGAGTAGGAAAGACAAGGAACGGGCTTTACACGTGTCAAAGTCAACTACACAAAGGAGTAGATCTCCCACGTATTGTAGCAGGGTTACTTCCGCATGTTCTGTGACCCAGTTGGTGAGGACTCTGGACATTGCTTTGCTGAACAGTGAAGGGCTGTTGTGGGCCCGCTGTGGCATCACTGTCCATGTGTGCTGTCCCCCCTGGTGCGTTAAGGCAAACAGGTACTGGTCATCTGGGTGAAGGGGAACACTGGAGAAAGTATTAGCCAGGTCGGTCACTGTGAACACTTTTGCTGTGGAAGGCACATTTGTGTGCAGATTCAGCACAATTGGAGTTTCATACACCGTGGCGTCATTCACATCTCTCAGGTCATGTACCATTCTGAACTTGGCTGGCTCTCCTTTTACAGTCTTTTTCTTGACCGGGAAAAGCGGGGTATTGCAAGGCGATGTGCAAGTAACAATGATTCCTATTTCCAGGTAGACCTTCAGTTGGTCAGAGGCAGCTTGACTCTAGGCGATGGACAGGGGATACTGGGCCTTACGAGGGTACGGGGTACCTGGCTTGGGTGACACCCGTACTGGGCAACTTGAGGTTTTCCCACGTCCTGAGATCCCTTAGACCATAAACTTTCTGGTGCTACGTCCAGTACCTCCTTGGGTAGGCCTCCGTTGGTTGTTTGAGGTTCTTGTAGGGCCGCCAGCATGATTCTTCTTGGGTCAGGGATGAAGAAAGTGCCACGGTCCCATCTTCCTGGAACACTGTGGATGCCTTCAGCTTCTGCAGTAGGTCCGCTCCCAGCAGGTTGAGTGGCAGGTCCCTGACACCACAAACTGAGACAGGATAGAGTGTCCTGACTGAGTGCACACCCTCAGAGGCTTTGTAGGATGGGAATGTCTGACTTGACCATCAATGCCCATGTGAGACACAGAGGATTCTGACAGGCAGGTGTGATCGGGGAGTTCCACAGGTCTCATCACACTTCTGGCTGCACCGGTGTGCAGAAGAAAAGATCTGACAACGCCATCCACTTTCAGAGTAATTTGAGGTATTGGTCCTGCAGAAGGGGTTTTACATGTCAGGAGCGTAGTGTCTTGCAGACCTGGCTTGCTTGCCCCTGTCCTATGGACGGGGTACTTCACTGCTTTCTGTACTTCTTCCTTGACCTGTTTCTCTGGACCAAGTCTTGGGTTGCATGGGTGCTTTGCACTGGTTCTGGAAATGGCCAAACTTGCAACAGTTGCAACACTTGACACTTCTTCTGTCTTTATAGGGTGGATGCGCTTCCAGTTCAATGGTCACCATGAGAGGGGCAGTCTTCTGCACTCCTGGTTGGGACTCAATCCCTTTGGCTACTGTGGACAACGGCATGATGGGCACTGTAGCGGCAGTGGGGTCCGGCCTGCTGATTAAAGCTGCAGGGCTTGGTGGTAAGATGGTGCCTGCAGGTGCATCCATGGTGAGGCCCGGGGGTGCCATGAGACCGGCGACTGCATCTAACCCGAGGTCTTGGGGCATTACAGGGGCTGCAACTGCATCTGCCATCACTTCTTCCCCTGGTTTGACATAGCTTCTCCCCTTTGCTAATGCTATTGAGGTTGGTGTCTCCTCTCCGGAGTCCTCAGCAGCGTGGCACCCGTTTCCTTCTTCACACTCTTTGTGGCGCTATAAGGGCGGCAGTTTTGGCGACAATCAGCAATAAACAGTCTCCTAGGCGCACATAACCCGTTTTGCTGGGTCAGTCCAGTGCTATTTAAGTAAATAAGGCAGCACACTGCAGCGCTAGAACATGCAAACATGAAACACGAAAACTGAACTGCATTACTGCACTAGAAATATGAAAAATGAGAGCATTTAGCGCATAAAAATGACCAAAATGGCTGAGAATTATTCTCAGCGACGAAAGGCAAGTTTAGGACCTGGTATAAGAAAGATGCCCTAATGTGGCTACCAGTTACACATAAAATTGGCCATTTTTATGCGCTAAACGCTCTCATTTTTCATATTTCTAGTGCAGTAATGCAGTTCAGTTTTCGTGTTTCATGTTTGCATGTTCTAACGCTGCAGTGTGCTGCCTTATTTACTTAACTATATACGAGTTGGCAACTTTAGGTTCAGCACCTGTTCACACGTAGTCTATGTTTGGATGTGACGGTCAGGTTTTTGAAATGAGTCCAGTGCTATTGACCTGTTCTCGGGCCTAGCCACTATCAGTGGTTTCCTGATTGGCTGTCTCAGTCCATGCACAAAGGCCTGTGCCAGCATTTGCCTGTGTATCTGGTCATGAATGGTGAAGCCCAAGTCTTGGAATACTTGCATTACTCTGCCATGAATCTTCTCTACAAACTCTGTCTTGTCTTGGCTCATGTCATGTAAGCACAGGGCTTGTCCTGCCAATCTGCCTTTGGCCCACTCTCTGAGCTGTTCAGTTAGCTGTGGCCCTGACTTCCAAGCGTGTACATCTAATTCTGCTGGAAGTTTGAATTGTTCCTTCAATATTTGGCCAGAGTGCATCACCTGCTTTTATTTCCACTTATGGCCCAGAGATAATTTCAGGTGGTTGCATATGTTCGCTGGTTCTGCTACATTCTTGACATGGGATGCATCCCTGGGTCTGGAAGATTGTTGAGATTGCTGGTCACCTGCCTTGGGGTGAAGTGCACATAATGTAATGGTGGTGCCTCTATCTGCCCCTGCATTCTTGGTGCCTGTGGGTTTTTTTTCCTAGTACTGGGCAGCATGTATGATGTTCCCTCCTCATCTTCATCAGAGGAATAGTTGTGATAGCGTGTGCTGGGGACATACACTGGCTGATGATTTTGGACTTCTAATTCAAAGGTTGTGGGTCAAAGGACTTAGAAATTGCCTTTTGTGTGAGGATGTTTCCCCCCTTGCTGAAGCATAGGCTTATAGTTCTATGTTGGTGTGAATGTAGGCAGCTCTGACCGGTGCTGAAGTTGTACATTATCAGCAGATGGTGATGTCAGTCCTCCCCCCTCTGCACCCAGGGCTGAGCTGTCTGCTGCCTGATGTGTCTGGGGGTTGCCTACTGCATTGTGTGTAGGGGGATTTTCACCTTCTTTCCCTGATATCACAACTGGCAATGGCTGGACTGTGTCAGGGATATAGAAGGGGTGCCATGGGCTGTAAGCACCGCATTGTTTGAATTGGGCATTGGCCCAGCAGGCAACAATGAAGAAGAGTGTGAAACAGGAGGAGATATATGGGGCAGAGAAGAAGGAGGAGCTGAGGAGTGAGAAAAAATGGAACAGAGGGAGTAGAAGATGGGAGGTGTGGAGGAGAAGGAGAAGGAGGAGTAGAGAGCTGTGTAGATGGGTGTGGAGAAGGCAGAGCAGGAGGAGATAGGTGTGGTGGGGGAGTGAAGAAGGAGGAGGGTAGGAGGGTGAGTGAAAGAGGAAAGAGGTGTGGAGAAGTAGGAGAAGGAGGAGTAGAGGTGTAGAGGAGAGATATATATATAGAGAAGAGATATATATAGAGAGATGAGATAAGTGTGGAGAAAGAGGAGCTGACAAAAACTAATATTACTTGCATTTTCTCCATAATCTATTCAGTCTGCTTAATCCGTGTCGCAGACTGAAGAGACAATGATAATAATACAAAGCAGAACTATACTCAACAGGTTATGTGTCAAAAAACTCATTATTTATGACACCTGACCTGGTGAGTAGAGAACTGCCTTGTATAACCTTCATTTTCGCTTCATTCTACGTAATCTATTTCACACAAACTGAAGTGGCGATGGAGGTCATACAAGGCATATCTATACTCACCTGGACAGATGTCAGAAATAGTGAATTCATGAGGCTGGGTTTTGCACATCATGAATTCATTATTTCTGACACCTGACCTGGTGAGCATAGATCTGCTTTGTACCTCCATCGTTTCTTCAGTCTACGTCCAATAGATACTGCAGAATAGAATCAGGATGTAATGACATCAACTACCTTACCACTAGCAACTTAAGTGGTTTTTAGAGGAAATACATAGGAGACTCGGTAAAGAGATCAAAACACGTTATTAAACACAAATCTTAATAAAATTTAAAACATAACTGGTACAGACCCAAACCCAACTGCAAATTTTACATAATATATTTTTGCCATGCCACACGTGCAATATCAGAATTAAAATAGGCAGCAAATTGGTCCCGCATGTGGCTAACTTCAATAGTTGACCGCAGCGGGTGATGCTGGTAATCTGGCAATGGGTTTGCAACTGGTTCATCCAGTTCATTGTTGGGTCGCTCCTTAGCCTTTATGTAATTGTGGAGAACCACACAGGCTTTGACCACCTCATCGACTGTCTCCATTTTTAGATTAATGACTGTCCCAAGGATGTGCCATTTTGAGACAAGAATCCCAAAGGTACACTCTACTGTTTTTCGTGCCCTGGTCAGTCTGTAGTTATAAATCCTTTTAGTATGATTCAAGTCCTGACTGGAATATGGCTTCAGTAGGTTTTCACACATCTGAAAGGTCTCTTCCCCAACCATAACAAATGGTATCGTTGGGCCTTGAGTGTTGGGGAGAGGTCGTGAAAGGCAGGGGAAAATTAAAATTTTTGCCATACACACGTCGGCCTATATCCGAGTTCTTGAAAGTCTGTGAGTCATTGCCACGGCTAAAAGCCCCAATGTCCACGGCAATGAAGCAACAGTCCGCAGATGCTATTGCCTTAAGCACTACAGAAAAATATTTTTTGTAGTTGAATTACTCCGATCCAGTTCTGGTGGGTTTGATAATGCTTATGTGCTTTCCATCCACCGCTCCCAAACAGTTGGGAAAATCACACACACTCCAGAATTTTTCTGCAATTTCCATCCACATGTCCGCGGTAGGTAGGGGGAAAAATTCATCCCAGAGAATGTTTCACAAAGCCTTGCAGGTTCTGCAACTATTCCAGACAAGGTGGAAATTCCAAGCCGGTACTGAAAATGGAGAGATGATAAGCTCTCTCCCGTAGCCAGAAATCTGAAATAAAATAAAAAAATAAAATTACAATCAATTCTATTTATGCTGGTGTTTAGCTAAAGACATAAAGGAAAATACAAACAATACATGGCAGACCAACAAAATTATAACTTGCATTTTTTTAGAAATATTACTTACCTTAATGTGACCAGGAGACGTTCCTCTGCAGGAATCACTCTACGGAGCTGGGTGTCCTGTCTCTGGATGGCTCCTTGGACACGACCAAGCAAATCCCGAAAGACTCTTGAGACAACCTGGTATATTCCGGGAATTTGTCCGGGTTGGCATTAAGCTCGCTATATAGCGTGTGGTAGGCTCCATGGCACTCCCGGAGTTCAATAATGGGGTGCCTCCAAAAACGCCTACGCCGTGTCCTTCTCTGTCGTTCTCTATTTCTTTGTTGCTCCCAAGCAAACGCACAGGCAAGAAACAGCTTGATACTTAAATCCAGGTTGAAATAAAAGCTCTCCATGCGACGATCCATCATGACACAGGATACAGTAGCAAAATCTGTAGATTTCAGCAGTCCAAGGGTCTATATAAAGATATCCCATAATACACGCCCACTGTAGTCCCATTGGTGGTGTCTGTTTATCTAGGTTTTTCTCCTGTTAATTTTCCACTATGCGCACAGAAAACGCAAACGCATGGAAACCGTATGAAAAAGCGTGCAGATGCAGTGTTTTTTTTAATTGCATGCGTTACCTTATGCGTCTAAAAAACGCTGTATTTGCACGCATTTGCATGCGGTTTATCGTGTGTTTCAGGTTGCAGATTAAACGCTGCGGATTCTACTGCAAATGTGAAACTGGCCTTAGTCAGGCATGTTTTCCCTGTTCTTCATGTCATCACCAGAGTAATGCTGTTGCTATCACTGATGTGCCAGATATCTCCTTATTCTCCCTGTACTAACTCACTGAAAAGCCACACCAGCCACAGATCTCATTGATCCCTACTGTGTTTCATAGTTCCAGACAGTACTACTTATACAGGGAAATACTGTATATGATGTTGAGGATACACCAACATGAAACATCTCCCAAAATATGGTTAATTATTTAAAAGGCTTGGCATAGCTTCTTCACTTTGAACACAATGCTCTTGTTTTATCTTTCCAAAAAAGAATTGTTTTTTTGGATGGCTTGAAAAAAAATCTTGTATTTGTCTAATCATTTTGTGATTATTAAACCAGTTGCAAGATCCTAAAAGAGATCATTTTTCTATCCCAGTTGAGAAATAATAACATCACATTCAATCAGTACACCTGTTTTGTCTTCTAATTAAATTGATAATTTTAGGATGGCTTGTGAAAAAGTTATCACTTTTTCATTTATCAATTTGGTAAGACCCCCAAACAGGAATAATTTTTGCACCCAACTGTTTGAAAATGCCATGCTTTTTTCCATTTGCAATGCTTGTGTATAAGCAACAACAAGGCATGCATCTGTCCCCCCAAAAAGGGTAATTTTTGGACTGTTTATACAATATAAGCAGCCAACAACAATTTAAGCTGCTCTGTGTGATTAAATAGGCTACCAGCACTTACCATACATTTTCCCCTCACTAGATAGGTTGAGGTAATTAAAAAGACTGTGTTTGTAATAGAGGGCTCAATTTTGGTTTAATAGACTCGAGGGGAGAAGTTAGAGTGCCATACACATATCTTTCCAGCAATTTGAGGCTTTAAAAAAAAAAAAAAACTTGTAACAAATCAAATTAATTTTGAAAATTTGGTGAATCTGGCAAATTAGAAATTAAAAAGATACACTCATGTCTATTTGGAACCATATAGCAGATTAATGTGAGTGAATCAGTCAAAATTCAAATTCACCTGATGGCGCTCCAGACTCCAGAGCATAATAAAAGTAAGATGTAAAAGATATAAAAATCTTTACATTCACTGTCCGCTCAACTCTATGGCCCCTGTACGGTCACTATCACCCATCTGGTACACACTGTATTTTCGGATTATCTGTGCTTATGCTGAAATCCCACACTAGGCTAGGACATCCGGCTTTGGTGGGGTCTTGCACAGAACCATCCTGGGCCCTCAATAAAGCCGGAAGTCCCAGCCCAGTGTGAGAGATCTGGGGATTTCAGCTGGTGTTGAAATGATGTGAAGATGTGGTGAGGACCAGGTGGTGATGTGTAGGGACTAGTGTTGAGCATTCCGATACCGCAAGTATCGGGTATCGGCCGATATTTGCGGTATCGGAATTCCGATACTGAATTCCGATACTTCCCGCGTATCGGATACCGGAATCGGAAGTTCCCAGAATTCAAATTGAACGCAGCAGCCAATGAGGAATGAATGAAAGTGTGGGCACATCCTGTTTAGCATGGTGGGCATGTAAGTACTGGCAAGGCTTGGATTGGCTGCTGAAATGATGTCACTCTGCACTATAAAAAAGCGCTGCCGCCATTTTGCGCTCACTCTGCTGTGATTTCAGTTAGGGACAGGACGCTGTGTTCTAACTGAGGGCCAGTTGAGCTAGCTAATTGCTTTATTTTCCTTTCCAAAGGCTAATTTAGCAAAACGCTGTGTGTTCTTCACTGTTCACCTTGCTCTTGCCTTGCAGCGCTGTTTTAACAGCGTTCTGCAAGGTCTCTGTGTGTGTGTGTGTGCAGCTCACTCTGTAGTCTGTGTGCAGCCATATACCCGGTTGTATTCAGCTCAGGGGGGGTTCACACTGCCTCACACAGTTGTTCTTTTTTGCTCTTAGTGCAGCCTGCTGCACATTTTTTCTCAAATTTCCTATTAGTGTTTTTCCACCAGTCTCCAGCTCTATTGTGGAAAAACACTACATAGGATAACCTAGAGGGGGGTTTTTGGGCCTTGCAGCGCCGTTTACGGCTGTCTGCACGGTCTCCGTGTGAGCCCAGCTCGCCCTGTAGTCTGTGTGCAGCCATAGCCGGTTGGATTCAGCTCAGGGTTCGTTACTGGCTCATACCTTGAGAAAAATTTTCCTTTTTTTCAAATAGTGCAGCCTGTTTAAAATTTGAAAAAAAAAATTCCTATTAGTGTCTTTCCACTCGTATCCAGCTAAATAGTGGAAAAACACTATATAGGATAACCTAGAGGAGGGTTTTTTGGCCTTGCAGCGCCGTTTACGGCTGTCTGCACGGTCTCCGTGTGAGCCCAGCTCGCCCTGTAGTCTGTGTGCAGCCATAGCCGGTTGGATTCAGCTCAGGGTTCGTTACTGGCTCATACCTTGAGAAAAATTTTCCTTTTTTTCAAATAGTGCAGCCTGTTTAAAATTTGAAAAAAAAAATTCCTATTAGTGTCTTTCCACTCGTATCCAGCTAAATAGTGGAAAAACACTATATAGGATAACCTAGAGGAGGGTTTTTTGGCCTTGCAGCGCCGTTTACGGCTGTCTGCACGGTCTCCGTGTGAGCCCAGCTCGCCCTGTAGTCTGTGTGCAGCCATAGCCGGTTGGATTCAGCTCAGGGTTCGTTACTGGCTCATACCTTGAGAAAAATTTTCCTTTTTTTCAAATAGTGCAGCCTGTTTAAAATTTGAAAAAAAAAATTCCTATTAGTGTCTTTCCACTCGTATCCAGCTAAATAGTGGAAAAACACTATATAGGATAACCTAGAGGAGGGTTTTTTGGCCTTGCAGCGCCGTTTACGGCTGTCTGCACGGTCTCCGTGTGAGCCCAGCTCGCCCTGTAGTCTGTGTGCAGCCATAGCCGGTTGGATTCAGCTCAGGGTGCGTTACTGCCTCATACCTTGAAAAACAATTTCCTTTTTTTCAAATAGTGCAGCCAGTTTAAAATTTGAAAAAAAAAATTCCTATTAGTGTCTTTCCACTTGTATCCAGCTAAATAGTGGAAAAACACTATATAGGATAACCTAGAGGAGGGTTTCTTGGCCTTGCAGCGCCGTTTACGGCTGTCTGCACGGTCTCCGTGTGATTTAAACTAGCTCTGTAGCCCGATCTGCACCAAAAAAAAGGTTAAGTTCACCAAACACAACTTACACTTGTGTAGGCCACATTTGAAAAATAATAAAGTTTAGTCCACAATTTACAACATTAGTGTTTCTTACACCTGTTAGGAGGAGCATTACAGGAATAAGCACACTAAGGCCTTAGTACTTTTCTGCTTATCTTTATCTGTCAACCAAGATGAAGAGGGCAGGGAGTAAGGCACGTGGGCGTGGGCGCGGAGCAGGGAGAGGAGCAGGGAGAGGACGTGGTGATTCTGTGCCTGCTGCGGGCGCCGGTGACTCGTCGTCACTCAGTTTCAGCAGGGAACAGTCCTTCATGCGCAGCTTTGTCGGAGAGCGCCGTGCACCGCTGCTGCGTGAAGACCAAATTGAAGCCGTTGTCGGGTGGATGGCAGCTAACGCCTCGGCATCGACTTCAGTTAGTGCCACATCCTCTCAGGCACAGAGCACTGGAGAGCAGCCATCTGTCTCTTCACCACCTGCCAAATTGGCCAGGCAGTCAGAGAGCCCAGGACAGGAGCCGTCTCTACTTCTGTTCTCTGAATCTCTTGGCTTGGAAACAGGGGGCCAGCCAAGCAGCATTGGAGAAATGGAAGAAGAGGCAGTGTGCAGTGATGCCCAACACCTTTTTCTCTCTGACTCTGAAGAGGCAGGTGGGCCAGTGCCTCCGGTGACCACAGCGCAGTACGCATCTGATGATGAAACTCAGGTGCCGCTTTCTCGTGCGTACTGTGCTGCTGAGACTACCCAGGAGGAGCAGTTGGTGGCAGAGGGTAGTGGAGATGATGAGGTCCTTGACCCATCGTGGCGTGAGGAACAGGAAGGTGGTGGGAGCAGCTCAGAGGAAGAGCTTCCTCTTACGGGCCAAAGAGGGAGAGGGAGGGGGAAGACTGCGGAGCCTGTAGCCTCCACTTTGGCACCCGTTAGGAGCCTGTCTCTTTCCAAAGCCAAAAAGGGCGCTCCCAAGACTTGCAGTGCCTGGTCCTTTTTTGACACAGTTGCAGATGACATTTGTTTTGTCAAATGCAAGCTGTGTCATCATAAAGTAAAAAGAGGGAAAAATGTCAGCAACCTCAATACCACAAATATGTGGAAACATGTGCGGACCAGGCACGCGGTGGAGTTACAGAAACACACTGAAGATGTAGGCCAACCAACAGCGGCAGCTACCACCTCTTCAGCTCGTGTTGCCTCTTCCTCCAGCTCACGCACAGCTGGTTTGGCTTCCTCCCAGAGACCTTGTGTAATTCCACCCACAGCACCACCTTCCCAGTCATCCTCACACTCCCAGTCTACTCTACAGCCATCGGTAGTACAGGCATGGGAGAAAAGGCGGGCATTCTCGGCCAACCACCCCCGAGCACAGGCTCTGAATGCAGGCATTGCCAAACTGTTGTCCCTGGAAATGCTCTCGTTCAGGCTGGTGGAGACTGACAGCTTCCGTGACTTGATGGCATTGGCAGTCCCACAGTACAAGGTGCCCAGCCGCTTTTACTTCAGCAGGCAGGCTGTCCCTGCCCTGCACAGGCATGTTGAGGCAAACATAAAACATGCGCTACTGAACGCCGTCAGTAGCAAGGTCCACCTCACCACCGATGCGTGGACCAGTCAGCATGGACAGGGGCGATATGTTTCCCTCACTGCCTATTGGGTTAATGTTGTTGAGCCAGGTACAGATCGTGCGAGTGGCGCAGGACGTGTCCTGCCCACTCCAAGGATTGCAGGAATCCAGTCTGTACGCATCGACTCCTCCTCTTACACCAGTTCCTCTGATTCCTCTCTGCAGGATCCGTCACAGTCCACCTCCACATGGACCCGTGAACGTTTACCTATGACCGACATGAGCACAGCCGTGGCCAAACGTCAGCAGGCCGTCTTGAAACTAGTTTCATTGGGGCATCGAAGCCACACAGCGCAGGAGCTCTGGAATGCCATCAAGCAGGAGAGCGATGTGTGGTTACTGCCAGCGAATCTCCAGCCAGGCATGGTAGTGTGTGACAATGGCCGAAATCTGGTGGCAGCTTTGGCCCTTGGCAACCTCACTCACATCCCATGTCTGGCACATGTGCTCAATTTGGTTGTGCAGAGTTTTCTGAGGGACTATCCGGATCTTGATGCCCTGCTGCACAAGGTCCGCCTAGAGTGTGCTCACTTGCGGCGTTCCAGCTTGGCCAGATCCCGCATTGCTGCTCTGCAGCGCCGATTCCGCCTTCCGGAACACCGCATCATATGTGACCTACCTACCCGGTGGAATTCCACGTTACATATGTTGGAGCGGTTGTGTGAGCAGCAGCAAGCAGTTATGGAGTACCAGCTGCATCAGGCGCAAAGAAGTCGCAGTCAGCGCCGATCAGACTTCACAACCACAGAGTGGGCCACTATGAAGGACGTCTGCCAGGTTTTGCGTCCTTTTGATTATTCCACGCGGATGGCAAGTGCAGATGATGCACTAGTCAGCATGACTGTCCCCCTTATCTGCCTGCTTCAGCAAACTTTGCAAGGGTTAAGGGATGATGTGGTGGAAGAGGTGGAGGATGAGGAGTCACCTTTTCCATCAGCTTCTGGAGAGTCAGCGCCACGTGGTTCCTCACAAAGGGGTACGCAGGGGCCAATTTGTGAGGAGGATGAGGAGGAGTCAATGGAGGAGGAAGAGCTCCGTCCAGAGGAGGGAGCGACACAATTGTCCAGTGGTCAGTGTGTACAGCGAGGGTGGGGTGATGACGAGCGGGCAGAGATCATGTCTCAAGCAGGGGACAGCGTTTCTGGGCCGGTTGGCACTCTGCAGCACATGGTGGATTTCATGCTGCAGTGCCTGAGAAACGACCGCCGCATCGACCACATTCTCAACATGCCTGATTATTGGGTGTTCACCCTCCTCGATCCTCGCTACCGGGACAACGTCCAAAACCTCATCCCTGCGTTGACCCGGGAGCGTAAATTGCGGGAGTACCACGACACACTGGTGAATTCCATCATCTTCTCCTGTCCAACTGAGAGGAGTGCTGCTAGTGCTTTACAAAGCAGCTCAGTGCGTCGAGGCAGTGGGGGAGGCTCTGCCCAAAGAGGGAGCAGAAGCAGTGCCTCTGCCCAAGGCAAGCCCAGTATGGCACAACTCTGGCACACTTTTGTGTGCCCGCCCCAAATGTCTACACCATCACCGGCGGCTCCAGTCAGCAGGAGGCAACGGTTCCGTCAGATGGTGACAGACTACATGGCTTGCCCTCTTACTGTACTCCCAGACGGCTCTTCCCCGTTCAAGTTTTGGGTCTCTAAGCTGGATACATGGCCAGAGCTAAGCCAGTATGCATTGGAGGTGCTGGCTTGCCCTGCGGCTAGTGTCTTATCGGAACGTGTCTTTAGTGCCGCAGGTGGTGTACTAACAGACCGTCGCATGCGACTATCCTCCGATAACGTTGACCGGCTTACTTTCCTGAAAATGAACCAGGCCTGGATCTCGCAGGAATTTGCCACTCCTCTGCCTGATTAAGTAATTGGGTGTCATCCAGGTCTCCTGCTGTGTTCATCTTTCTACCACCTGAACTGCTATTCCTGGGCTCCAACACCGCCAGTTGCGGCTCAGAAGTGCAGGCTGCACAGTAAAAACATACGACCCAGTGTTATTGGGTTTCAGTAACGTCAGCTGATCCCCAGCTGTGTAGCCGGCAATGTGTCCTGCGACCGCCACGCTGGCACAACAACCTAAATGTAAGGGAACCTGTCCCCCCCCCCCCCCCGTCGTTTGTTACTGAAAGAGCCATCTTGTGCAGCAGTAATGCTGCACAAGGAAAAGGTAGCTCTTTTTTTTTAGCTCTTTGCACACGCAGAACTTAACACTTATAAAATGTGTTCACTGATACCGTTATACCGTCCCGGAGCTGGGACTTTCCTTCGTAATGTGACGCAGCACAGCCGTCATTCCTACCCCCTTGGTGCCATGCGCTGCCTCCTCAGCGTTGTTTTAAGCTGTCACGGAGCCTGCGCTGTTCTGTTATCCCTTGGG
Organism: Ranitomeya imitator; assembly: GCF_032444005.1. NCBI lineage: Eukaryota > Metazoa > Chordata > Amphibia > Anura > Dendrobatidae > Ranitomeya > Ranitomeya imitator. The sequence continues at coordinate 530,975,966 of NC_091286.1, forward strand.
CATGCCCTATTTGCGCTGCCTGTCTTCTGACATAATTTGGTGTCAGGCTGGCTGCGCCTGTGCGGCCGCGGTGCCCGAGATCCCGCCTCGCAGTGTCTTCTGATTGAGTCACACTGCGGGCCTGGGATCCATGGGCATGCGCAGTGCATATCTTCCCCTCGGGCTCTCGCTCATTTCCCTCCGCCTTCTTTAGACTGTGCGCCGTCAGCTGATCCCTAGCATGCCACGGCCGTGACACCGCACAGTCTGAAGAAGAGGGAAGGAGGGGAGTGAGAGTCGAGGTTATGCACTGTGCATGCCCATGGTTCCAAGGCCCGCAGTGGGATTACGTTAGATGAGACTGCGAGGTGGGATCTGGAGCAGCGTGGACGCACAGGCACTGACAGCCTGACACCAAATTATGTCAGAAGACAGGCAGCGCTAATTGGGCATGGCCAAGGGCTAACAGAACAGCGCAGGCTCCGTGGCAGCTTAAAACAACGCTGAGGAGGCAGCGCACGGCATCAAGGGGATAGGAATGACAGCTGTGCTGTGTCCCATTACGAAGGAAATTCGCACCTCCGGAACGGTTTAACGGTATAAAGGGACACATTTTTAGTGTTTACTTCGGTGTTTGCAAGGAGCATAATTAAAAGAGCAACCTTTTCCTTTTGCATCCTTAGTGCTGCACAACATGGCTCTTTCAGCTACAAACGTCTTGGGGGGGGGGGTTAAAGGTTTCCTTTCAACTTGCTCCAATCAGGCTTCGGCCTACACTCTGTTCCTCTGCTCCTCCTGCTGTCCCTGGGCTCTAACACCGCCAGTTGGTGCCTGGAAGTGCTGTGTGCACAGTCAACAGTCGCTCCTCTGTTATTGGGGTTCAGTAACGTCAGCTGATCCCCAGCTGTGTGTGCGGCAATACCTCCAATCTGCTCCTCCTGCTGTCCCTGGGCTCTAACACCGCCAGTTGGTGCCTGGAAGTGCTGTGTGCACAGTCAACAGTCGCTCCTCTGTTATTGGGGTTCAGTAACGTCAGCTGATCCCCAGCTGTGTGTGCGGCAATACCTCCAATCTGCTCCTCCTGCTGTCCCTGGGCTCTAACACCGCCAGTTGGTGCCTGGAAGTGCTGTGTGCACAGTCAACAGTCGCTCCTCTGTTATTGGGGTTCAGTAACGTCAGCTGATCCCCAGCTGTGTATCCGGCAACGTGTCATGCGACCGCCACGCTGGCACAACTAAAATGTAAGGGGACCTGTCCCCCCCCCCCCAGGCGTTTGTTACTGAAAGAGCCACCATGTGCAGCACTAATACTGCACAAGGGAAAGGTCGCTCTTGAAATTATGCTCCTTGCAAACGCTGAACTACACACTCATGTAATGTGTCCCCTCACACCGTCCAACCGTCCCGGAGGTGGGACTTTCCTTTGTAATGTGACACAGCACAGCCGTCATTGCTACCCCCTTGGCACCGTGCGCTGCCTCCTTAGCGTTGTTTGATTCCGTCATGGACCCTGCGCTGTTATGTTATCCCTTGGCCATGCACAGTTTGCGCTGCCCGTCCTCTGACATCATTTGTTGTCGTCCTGGCTGCGCCTGTGCGTCCACGCTGCCCGAAATCACACCTCGCAGTGTCGTCTAATGTGATCCCACAGTGGGCCTGGTATCCATGGCCATGCGCAGTGCATATACTAGCCTCTCACTCCCCTTCTTCACGCTTCTTCAGACTAGGCGGCGTCAGCTGATCCCTAATAGCATGCCACGGCCGTGACGCCGCACAGTCTGAAGAAGCAGGAAGGAGGTGAGTGAGAGGCGATGATATGCACTGCGCATGCCCATGGATCCCTGGCCCGCAGTGGGACTACATTAGATGACACTGCAAGGTTGGATCTCGGGCAGCTTGGACGCACAGGCACTGCCAGCCTGACACCTACATGATGTCAGAAGACGGGCACCGCTAACTGTGCATGGCCAAGGGATAACATTACAGTGCGGGCTCCGTGACAGAACCAAACAACGTTGAGGAGGTGGTGCCCGGCACCAAGGGGGTTGGAATGACGGCTGTGCTGTGTCACATTACAAAGGAAAGTCCCACTTCCGGGATGGTTTGACGGTGTGAGGGGACACATTATATGAGTGTGTACTTCAGCGTTTGCAAGGAGCATAATTTTCGGAGCCACCATTTTCCATGTGCAGTATTACTGCTGTACAAGATGGCTCTTTCAGCAACAAATGCCTGGGGGGGGGGGTTAAAGGTTCCCTTTCAACTTGCTCCACTGCAGGCTTCGGCCTACACTCTGCTCCTCTTTGATTCCCTGGGTTTCAACACTGTCAGTTGCCACCTGGAAGTGTTGTCTACACAGAAAAAAACACTAGGTGATGTGTCAGTGGGGTTCAGCACCGCCAGCTGTTCCCCTGCTGTGTAGTCGGCAACGTGTCCAGCACAAGCCACGCTGGCACAACAGAACAAAAGCTGCCACCAGTGCAGGCTTCGGCCTACACTCTGCTCCTCTCCTCCTCCTGCTGACCCTGGGCTCAAACACCGCTAGTTTTTGCCCGGAAGTGCTAGCTGCACAGAGAAAAACACCAGCCAATGTGTTAGTGGGGTTCAGCAACGCCAGCTGTTCCCCTGCTGTGTAGCCGGCAACGTGACCTGCAAACGCCATGCAGGCACAGGAACTGAAATTAAAAGGGAACCTGGCCCCACCCCCCCAGGTGTTTCTATGTATAACAGCCACCTAGTACAGCAGTACTGCTGCATTTGTACAAGGTGGCTGACTTTTTCTCCTTGCCCACGTGGAACTCAACACGTACAAAATGTGTCTCATTGAGACCATTCCACTGTCCCTGAGGTGTGACTTTCCTTTGTAATGATACGCAGCACCCCCCTTGGTAGCGTTTCCCGTCTTTTGTCATCATGGTTAGCTGGCTGCGCCTGTGCATCCGCCCTGCTAGAAACAACGCCCCTCGTTGTCATATTTATTTTGTCAGCGAGGGTGTGGTTTATGGGCACGAGCAGTGCATATGTTCGCCTGTCTTAACTCATCTCCTTCCGCCTTCTTCAGACTGTGCGGCCTCCTGGCCGTGGTAGGCGATAAGGGATCAGCTGAGGCCGCCCAGTCTGGAGCCGGTGTAAGGACATGTGTAAGCGGCAAACCTATTTACTGCACAAGGCCACGAATCCCAGCCACGTAGTGTGATTGTTTGAAAACACACTGTGGGTCTGGGATTCATGTCCATCGCTAACCGCAACGGCCGACATGAAATGAGGTCAGAAGACAGGAAGCGCTCACAGCGCATGGCCAAGGGATCACAATAGCGCAGACTCCTGTACAGCAAATAACAACGCTCAGGAATCTGCGCCCAGTACCTAGGTGCAAATTTTGACACCTGTGCTGCGTCTCGTTAAAAAGACAAGTCACGCCTCCACAACTGTTTGACAGTATAATGGGCTAAATAGTGTACGTGTTTTAGTCAGCGTGTGCAAGGAGCAAAACAAATAGAGCAACCTTTTACTTGTGCAGCATTAATGCTGCACAAGGTGTGGCTCTTGTACCTTGCAACACCTGAGGGGGGGGTTAAAGGTAACCTTTGAAATTGGTTCAACTAGGCTTCGGCCTACACTCTGCTCCTCTACTCCTCCTGCTGACCCTGGGCTCAAACACCGCTAGTTTTTGCCCGGAAATGCTAGCTGCACAGAGAAAAACACCAGCCAATGTGTTAGTGGGGTTCAGCACCGCCAGCTGTTCCCCTGCTGTGTAGTCGGCAACGTGTCCAGCACAAGCCACGCTGGCACAACCGACCAAAAGCTGCCACCAGTGCAGGCTTCGGCCTACACTTTGCTCCTCTCCTCCTCCTGCTGACCCTGGGCTCAAACAACGCCAGTTTCTGCCCGGACATGCTAGCTGCACAGAGAAAAACACCAGCCAATGTGTTAGTGGGGTTCAGCACCGCCTGCTGTTCCCCCGCTGTGTAGCCGGCATCGTGTCCAGCACAAGCCACGCTGGCACAACCGACCAAAAGCTGCCACCAGTGCAGGCTTCGGCCTACACTTTGCTCCTCTCCTCCTCCTGCTGACCCTGGGCTCAAACAACGCCAGTTTCTGCCCGGACATGCAATCTGCACAGAGAAAAACACCAGTCAATGTGTCAGTGGGGTTCAGCAACGCCAGCTGTTCCCCTGCTGTGTAGCTTGCAACGTGACCTGCAAACGCCACGCAGGCACATGAACTGAAATTGAAGGGAGCCTGCCCCCCACCCACAGGTGTTTCTATGTATATCAGCCACCTTGTACAGCAGTACTGCTGCATTTGTACGAGGTGGCTGACTTTTTCTCCTTGCCCACGTGGAACTCAACACGTACAAAATGTGTCTCATTAGAGACCATTACAATGTCCCTGAGGTGTGACTTTCCTTTGTAATGACACGCAGCACCACCCTTGTTAGCGCTGCCCGTCTTTTGACATCATTGGTTAGCTGGCTGCGCCTGTGCATCTCCCCTGCTCGAAACAACGGCCCTCGGTGTCTTATTTTTTTGGACAGCGAGGGTGTGATTGATGGGCATGTGCAGTGCATATGTTTGCCTGTGTTCACTCATCTCCTTCCGCCTTCTTCAGACTGGGTGTCCTCATGGCCGCGGCAGGCGATAAGGGATCAGATGAGGCCGCCCAGTCTGAAGCAGGTGTAAGGACATGTGTGAGCGGCAAACATATTTAGTGCACCAGGGCACGAATCCCAGCACCGCAGTGTGATTTTTTAAAAACACACTGTGGGTCTGGGATTCATGTCCATCGCTAACCGCAACGGCCGACATGAAATGAGGTCAGAAGACAGGAAGCGCTCACAGCGCATGGCCAAGGGATCACAATAGCGCAGACTCCTGTACAGCAAATAACAACGCTCAGGAATCTGCGCCCAGTACCTAGGTGCAAATTTTGACACCTGTGCTGCGTCTCGTTAAAAAGACAAGTCACGCCTCCACAACTGTTTGACAGTATAATGGGCTAAATAGTGTACGTGTTTTAGTCAGCGTGTGCAAGGAGCAAAACAAATAGAGCAACCTTTTACTTGTGCAGCATTAATGCTGCACAAGGTGTGGCTCTTGTACCTTGCAACACCTGAGGGGGGGGTTAAAGGTAACCTTTGAAATTGGTTCAACTAGGCTTCGGCCTACACTCTGCTCCTCTACTCCTCCTGCTGACCCTGGGCTCAAACACCGCTAGTTTTTGCCCGGAAATGCTAGCTGCACAGAGAAAAACACCAGCCAATGTGTTAGTGGGGTTCAGCACCGCCAGCTGTTCCCCTGCTGTGTAGTCGGCAACGTGTCCAGCACAAGCCACGCTGGCACAACCGACCAAAAGCTGCCACCAGTGCAGGCTTCGGCCTACACTTTGCTCCTCTCCTCCTCCTGCTGACCCTGGGCTCAAACAACGCCAGTTTCTGCCCGGACATGCTAGCTGCACAGAGAAAAACACCAGCCAATGTGTTAGTGGGGTTCAGCACCGCCTGCTGTTCCCCCGCTGTGTAGCCGGCATCGTGTCCAGCACAAGCCACGCTGGCACAACCGACCAAAAGCTGCCACCAGTGCAGGCTTCGGCCTACACTTTGCTCCTCTCCTCCTCCTGCTGACCCTGGGCTCAAACAACGCCAGTTTCTGCCCGGACATGCTAGCTGCACAGAGAAAAACACCAGCCAATGTGTTAGTGGGGTTCAGCAACGCCAGCTGTTCCCCTGCTGTGTAGCTTGCAACGTGACCTGCAAACGCCACGCAGGCACATGAACTGAAATTGAAGGGAGCCTGCCCCCCACCCACAGGTGTTTCTATGTATATCAGCCACCTTGTACAGCAGTACTGCTGCATTTGTACGAGGTGGCTGACTTTTTCTCCTTGCCCACGTGGAACTCAACACGTACAAAATGTGTCTCATTAGAGACCATTACAATGTCCCTGAGGTGTGACTTTCCTTTGTAATGACACGCAGCACCCCCATTGTTAGCGCTGCCCGTCTCCTGACATCATTGGTTGGCTGGCTGTGCCTGTGCGTCCCCCCTGCCCGACACAACGCCCCCCGTTGTCTCATATATTTTGACTGCGAGGGTGTGATTGATGGGCACGAGCAGTGCATATGTTCCCCTGTTTTCACTCCCCTCCTTCCGCCTTCTTCTGACTGTGCGGCCTCATGGCCGCGGCATGCGATAAGGGATCAGCTGAGGCCGCCCAGTCTGAAGCAGGTGTAAGGACATGTGTGAGCGGCGAACATATTTACTGCACAAGGCCACGAATCCCAGCACCGCAGTGTGACTTTAGGAAAAGCCACTGTGGGTCTGGGATTTATGGCCATCGTTAACCGCACCGGCCAACATGAAATGAGGTCATGAGACGGCCTGCACTAACAGGGTATTGCCAAGGGATAACACAAGAGCGCAGACTCCTGTACAGCAAATAACAACGCTCAGGAATCTGCGCCCAGTACCTAGGTGCAAATTTTGACACCTGTGCTGCGTCTCGTTAAAAAGACAAGTCACGCCTCCACAACTGTTTGACAGTATAATGGGCTAAATAGTGTACGTGTTTAATTCAGCGTGTGCAAGGAGCAAAATTAAATAGAGCAACCTTTGACTTGTGCATCATTAATGCTGTTCAAGGTGTGGCTCTTGTACCTTGCAACACCTGAGGGGGGGGTTAAAGGTAACCTTTGAAATTGGTTCAACTAGGCTTCGGCCTACACTCTGCTCCTCTACTCCTCCTGCTGACCCTGGGCTCAAACACCGCTAGTTTTTGCCCGGAAATGCTAGCTGCACAGAGAAAAACACCAGCCAATGTGTTAGTGGGGTTCAGCACCGCCAGCTGTTCCCCTGCTGTGTAGTCGGCAACGTGTCCAGCACAAGCCACGCTGGCACAACAGAACAAAAGCTGCCACCAGTGCAGGCTTCGGCCTACACTTTGCTCCTCTCCTCCTCCTCCTGCTGACCCTGGGCTCTAACACCGCTAGTTTTTGCCCGGACATGCAATCTGCACAGAGAAAAACACCAGTCAATGTGTCAGTGGGGTTCAGCAACGCCAGCTGTTCCCCTGCTGTGTAGCTTGCAACGTGACCTGCAAACGCCACGCAGGCACATGAACTGAAATTGAAGGGAGCCTGCCCCCCACCCCCCCAGGTGTTTCTATGTATAACAGCCACCTTGTACAGCAGTACTGCTGCATTTGTACAAGGTGGCTGACTTTTTCTCCTTGCACACGTGGAACTCAACAAGTACAAAATGTGTCTCATTACAGACCATTACAATGTCCCTGAGGTGTGACTTTCCTTTTTAATGACACGCAGCACCCCCATTGTTAGCGCTGCCCGTCTCCTGACATCATTGGTTGGCTGGCTGTGCCTGTGCGTCCCCCCTGCCCGACACAACGCCCCCCGTTGTCTCATATATTTTGACTGCGAGGGTGTGATTGATGGGCACGAGCAGTGCATATGTTCCCCTGTTTTCACTCCCCTCCTTCCGCCTTCTTCTGACTGTGCGGCCTCATGGCCGCGGCATGCGATAAGGGATCAGCTGAGGCCGCCCAGTCTGAAGCAGGTGTAAGGACATGTGTGAGCGGCGAACATATTTACTGCACAAGGCCACGAATCCCAGCACCGCAGTGTGACTTTAGGAAAAGCCACTGTGGGTCTGGGATTTATGGCCATCGTTAACCGCACCGGCCAACATGAAATGAGGTCATGAGACGGCCTGCACTAACAGGGTATTGCCAAGGGATAACACAAGAGCGCAGTTTCCTGTACTGCAAATAACAACGGTAAGGAATCTGCGCACAGCACCTAGGTGTAAATTTGTACACCTGTGCTGCGTCTCCTTAAAAAGACTAGTAGTCACGCCTCCACTACTGTTTGACAGTATAATGGGCTAAATAGTGTACGTGTTTAATTCAGCGTGTGCAAGGAGCAAAATTAAATAGAGCAACCTTTGACTTGTGCATCATTAATGCTGTTCAAGGTGTGGCTCTTGTACCTTGCAACACCTGAGGGGGGGGGTTAAAGGTAACCTTGGAAATTGGTTCAACTAGGCTTCGGCCTACACTCTGCTCCTCTACTCCTCCTGCTGACCCTGGGCTCAAACACCGCTAGTTTTTGCCCGGAAATGCTAGCTGCACAGAGAAAAACACCAGCCAATGTGTTAGTGGGGTTCAGCACCGCCAGCTGTTCCCCCGCTGTGTAGCCGGCATCGTGTCCAGCACAAGCCACGCTGGCACAACCGACCAAAAGCTGCCACCAGTGCAGGCTTCGGCCTACACTTTGCTCCTCTCCTCCTCCTCCTGCTGACCCTGGGCTCTAACACCGCTAGTTTTTGCCCGGACATGCAATCTGCACAGAGAAAAACACCAGTCAATGTGTCAGTGGGGTTCAGCAACGCCAGCTGTTCCCCTGCTGTGTAGCTTGCAACGTGACCTGCAAACGCCACGCAGGCACATGAACTGAAATTGAAGGGAGCCTGCCCCCCACCCACAGGTGTTTCTATGTATAACAGCCACCTTGTACAGCAGTACTGCTGCATTTGTACGAGGTGGCTGACTTTTTCTCCTTGCCCACGTGGAACTCAACACGTACAAAATGTGTCTCATTAGAGACCATTACAATGTCCCTGAGGTGTGACTTTCCTTTGTAATGACACGCAGCACCACCCTTGTTAGCGCTGCCCGTCTTTTGACATCATTGGTTAGCTGGCTGCGCCTGTGCATCTCCCCTGCTCGAAACAACGCCCCTCGGTGTCTTATTTTTTTGGACAGCGAGGGTGTGATTGATGGGCATGTGCAGTGCATATGTTTGCCTGTGTTCACTCATCTCCTTCCGCCTTCTTCAGACTGGGTGTCCTCATGGCCTCGGCAGGCGATAAGGGATCAGATGAGGCCGTCCAGTCTGAAGCAGGTGTAAGGACATGTGTGAGCGGCAAACATATTTACTGCACCAGGGCACGAATCCCAGCACCGCAGTGTGATTTTTTAAAAACACACTGTGGGTCTGGGATTCATGTCCATCGCTAACCGCAACGGCCAACATGAAATGAGGTCATAAGACAGGAAGCGCTCACAGCGCATGGCCAAAGGATCACAAGAGCGCAGACTCCTGTACAGCAACTAACAACGCTCAGGAAGCTGCGCCCATGCAAAAAGGTGTTTTCGACACCTGTGCTGCTTTTCTTTAAAAAGACAAGTCACGCCTCCACTACTGTTAAACAGTATAATGGGCTAAATAGTCTACGTGTTGCATTCAGCTTGTGCAAGTAGACAAATTAATAGAGCAACCTTTTACTTGTGCAGCATTAATGCTGCAGAAGGAGTGGCTCTTGTTCTTTGTAACACCTGAGGGGGGGTTAAAGGTAACCTTTGAAATTGGTTCAACTAGGCTTCGGCCTACACTTTGCTCCTCTCCTCCTCCTCCTGCTGACCCTGGGCTCTAACAACGCTAGTTTTTGCCCGGAAATGCTAGCTGCACAGAGAAAAACACCAGCCAATGTGTTAGTGGGGTTCAGCAACGCCAGCTGTTCCCCCGCTGTGTAGCCGGCATCGTGTCCAGCACAAGCCACGCTGGCACAACCGACCAAAAGCTGCCACCAGTGCAGGCTTCGGCCTACACTTTGCTCCTCTCCTCCTCCTCCTGCTGACCCTGGGCTCAAACACCGCTAGTTTTTGCCCGGAAATGCTAGCTGCACAGAGAAAAACACCAGCCAATGTGTTAGTGGGGTTCAGCAACGCCAGCTGTTCCCCCGCTGTGTAGCCGGCATCGTGTCCAGCACAAGCCACGCTGGCACAACCGACCAAAAGCTGCCACCAGTGCAGGCTTCGGCCTACACTTTGCTCCTCTCCTCCTCCTCCTGCTGACCCTGGGCTCAAACACCGCTAGTTTTTGCCCGGAAATGCTAGCTGCACAGAGAAAAACACCAGCCAATGTGTTAGTGGGGTTCAGCACCGCCAGCTGTTCCCCTGCTGTGCAGCTTGCAACGTGACCTGCAAACGCCACGCAGGCACATGAACTGAAATTGAAGGGAGCCTGGCCCCCACCCCCAGGTGTTTCTATGTATAACAGCCACCTTGTACAGCAGTACTGCTGCATTTGTACAAGGTGGCTGATGTTTTCTCCTTGCCCACGTGGAACTCAACACGTACAAAATGTGTCTCTTTGAGACCATTCCACTGTCCCTGAGGTGTGACTTTCCTTTCTAATGATACGCAGCACCCCCCTTGGTAGCGCTTCCCGTCTTCTGACATCATTGGTTGGCTACTTGCGCCTGTTCGTCCGCCCTGCCTGAATAAAATGCTCCTCGTTGTCTTAATTATTTTGACTGCGAGGGTGTGATTGATGGGCACGAGCAGTGCATATCTTCGCCTGTCTTAACTCATCTCCTTCAGCCTTCTTCAGACTGTGCAGCCTCATGGCCGCGGCATGCAAGAAGGGATCAGCAGAGGCCGCCCAGTCTGAAGCAGGTGTAAGGACGTGTGTGAGCGGCCAAAATATTTACTGCTCAAGGCCACGAATCCCAGCACCGCAGTGTGGCTTTATGAAAAGACACTGTGGGTCTGGGATTTATGGCCATCGTTAACCGCACCGGCCAACATGAAATGATGTCATAAGATGGGCAGCGCTAACAGGGCATTGCCAAGGGATAACACAAGAGCGCAGACTCATGTACAGCAAATAACAACGCTCAGGAAGCTGCTCCAAGCACCAAGGCGTTATTTTGGACACCTGTGCTGCGTCTCATCAAAAAACCAAGTCACGCATCCACTACAGTTTGACTGTAGAATGGGGTAAATTGTGTATGTCTTTCATTCAGCGTGTGCAAGTAGACAAATTAATAGAGCAACCTTTCACTTGTGCAGCATTAATACTGCACAAGGTGTGTCTCTTGTACTTTGTAACACCTGAGGGGGGGGTTAAAGGTTTCCTTTGAAATTGGTTCAACTAAGCTTCGGCCTACACTCTGCTCCTCTCCTCCTCCTCCTGCTTCAACACGGGCTCTAACATCGCTAGTTTTTGCCCGCAAGTGCTAGCTGCACAGAGAAAAACACACGCCATTGTGTTAGTGGGGTTCAGCAACGCCAGCTGTTCCCCCAGTGTGTAGCCGGCAAAGTGTCCTGCAAACGCAACGCAGACACAAAGCTGCCTCCAGTGCAGGCTTCGGCCTACACTCATCTCCCCCTGCTTACCCTTTGCTCCAACACCGCTAGTTGGGGCTCTAGGAAGACAATCTTTAATAGGCAAGGCAACGCATCCGGGTTCACCTGTGCTGCGTCTCATCAAAAAACCAAGTCACGCATCCACTACAGTTTGACTGTAGAATGGGGTAAATTGTGTATGTCTTTCATTCAGCGTGTGCAAGTAGACAAATTAATAGAGCAACCTTTCACTTGTGCAGCATTAATACTGCACAAGGTGTGTCTCTTGTACTTTGTAACACCTGAGGGGGGGGTTAAAGGTTTCCTTTGAAATTGGTTCAACTAAGCTTCGGCCTACACTCTGCTCCTCTCCTCCTCCTCCTGCTTCAACACGGGCTCTAACATCGCTAGTTTTTGCCCGCAAGTGCTAGCTGCACAGAGAAAAACACACGCCATTGTGTTAGTGGGGTTCAGCAACGCCAGCTGTTCCCCCAGTGTGTAGCCGGCAAAGTGTCCTGCAAACGCAACGCAGACACAAAGCTGCCTCCAGTGCAGGCTTCGGCCTACACTCATCTCCCCCTGCTTACCCTTTGCTCCAACACCGCTAGTTGGGGCTCTAGGAAGACAATCTTTAATAGGCAAGGCAACGCATCCGGGTTCCAGCACCGCCAGCTGGTTCTCGGCAGTGTTTTTGTCACAGGTACTCCCTCGTGCCAAGCCTGGTTTCAGCACCGTCAGCTGTTTCCGGGTTGTGTCAAGCTCACTGAGACACCTATGCTTGCCTCGTCGTGGTGCGGTCGGGTTAGCCAACTCCAGGGTGCCTCCAGTTTAGGAGCTTCCTATGTGGGCTGCGTGAACTGGTAGTCAAGGCTGGTTCTGTAGTGCCAGTAGGCCCAGCTCCCCCTGTAGGACTGTTGGGGTTCGGTAACTGCGGCTGCCTCGCGGCCTAGCTGTTCTCTCCTCTCCTGTGGACCTTCGGGTCCACCACCTGGTTCCAGCACCGTCAGCTGGTTCCGGGCCGAGCCTTTGGCTTAGGTGCCTCCTCCTGGGTATCCGAGTTCCGCCAACGCCAGGCGGTCCTTGGTAGTGCTTTTAAGCGCGGGCACCTACAGCTTAGTAACCGGGTTCCAGCACCGTCAGCTGGTCCTCGGTCGTGCCATTGGCTCTTGCACACTGGGGCAACGCATCCGGGTTCCAGCACCGCCAGCTGGTTCTCGGCAGTGTTCTTGTCACAGGTACTCCCTCGTGCCAAGCCTGGTTTCAGCACCGTCAGCTGTTTCCGGGTTGTGTCAACTTCACTGAGACACCTATGCTTGCCTCGTCGTGGTGCGGTCGGGTTAGCCAACTCCAGGGTGCCTCCAGTTTAGGAGCTTCCTATGTGGGCTGCGTGAACTGGTAGTCAAGGCTGGTTCTGTAGTGCCAGTAGGCCCAGCTCCCCCTGTAGGACTGTTGGGGTTCGGTAACTGCGGCTGCCTCGCGGCCTAGCTGTTCTCTCCTCTCCTGTGGACCTTCGGGTCCACCACCTGGTTCCAGCACCGTCAGCTGGTTCCGGGCCGAGCCTTTGGCTTAGGTGCCTCCTCCTGGGTATCCGAGTTCCGCCAACGCCAGGCGGTCCTTGGTAGTGCTTTTAAGCGCGGGCACCTACAGCTTAGTAACCGGGTTCCAGCACCGTCAGCTGGTCCTCGGTCGTGCCATTGGCTCTTGCACACTGGGGCAACGCATCCGGGTTCCAGCACCGCCAGCTGGTTCTCGGCAGTGTTCTTGTCACAGGTACTCCCTCGTGCCAAGCCTGGTTTCAGCACCGTCAGCTGTTTCCGGGTTGTGTCAACTTCACTGAGACACCTATGCTTGCCTCGTCGTGGTGCGGTCGGGTTAGCCAACTCCAGGGTGCCTCCAGTTTAGGAGCTTCCTATGTGGGCTGCGTGAACTGGTAGTCAAGGCTGGTTCTGTAGTGCCAGTAGGCCCAGCTCCCCCTGTAGGACTGTTGGGGTTCGGTAACTGCGGCTGCCTCGCGGCCTAGCTGTTCTCTCCTCTCCTGTGGACCTTCGGGTCCACCACCTGGTTCCAGCACCGTCAGCTGGTTCCGGGCCGAGCCTTTGGCTTAGGTGCCTCCTCCTGGGTATCCGAGTTCCGCCAACGCCAGGCGGTCCTTGGTAGTGCTTTTAAGCGCGGGCACCTACAGCTTAGTAACCGGGTTCCAGCACCGTCAGCTGGTCCTCGGTCGTGCCATTGGCTCTTGCACACTGGGGCAACGCATCCGGGTTCCAGCACCGCCAGCTGGTTCTCGGCAGTGTTCTTGTCACAGGTACTCCCTCGTGCCAAGCCTGGTTTCAGCACCGTCAGCTGTTTCCGGGTTGTGTCAACTTCACTGAGACACCTATGCTTGCCTCGTCGTGGTGCGGTCGGGTTAGCCAACTCCAGGGTGCCTCCAGTTTAGGAGCTTCCTATGTGGGCTGCGTGAACTGGTAGTCAAGGCTGGTTCTGTAGTGCCAGTAGGCCCAGCTCCCCCTGTAGGACTGTTGGGGTTCGGTAACTGCGGCTGCCTCGCGGCCTAGCTGTTCTCTCCTCTCCTGTGGACCTTCGGGTCCACCACCTGGTTCCAGCACCGTCAGCTGGTTCCGGGCCGAGCCTTTGGCTTAGGTGCCTCCTCCTGGGTATCCGAGTTCCGCCAACGCCAGGCGGTCCTTGGTAGTGCTTTTAAGCGCGGGCACCTACAGCTTAGTAACCGGGTTCCAGCACCGTCAGCTGGTCCTCGGTCGTGCCATTGGCTCTTGCACACTGGGGCAACGCATCCGGGTTCCAGCACCGCCAGCTGGTTCTCGGCAGTGTTTTTGTCACAGGTACTCCCTCGTGCCAAGCCTGGTTTCAGCACCGTCAGCTGTTTCCGGGTTGTGTCAAGCTCACTGAGACACCTATGCTTGCCTCGTCGTGGTGCGGTCGGGTTAGCCAACTCCAGGGTGCCTCCAGTTTAGGAGCTTCCTATGTGGGCTGCGTGAACTGGTAGTCAAGGCTGGTTCTGTAGTGCCAGTAGGCCCAGCTCCCCCTGTAGGACTGTTGGGGTTCGGTAACTGCGGCTGCCTCGCGGCCTAGCTGTTCTCTCCTCTCCTGTGGACCTTCGGGTCCACCACCTGGTTCCAGCACCGTCAGCTGGTTCCGGGCCGAGCCTTTGGCTTAGGTGCCTCCTCCTGGGTATCCGAGTTCCGCCAACGCCAGGCGGTCCTTGGTAGTGCTTTTAAGCGCGGGCACCTACAGCTTAGTAACCGGGTTCCAGCACCGTCAGCTGGTCCTCGGTCGTGCCATTGGCTCTTGCACACTGGGGCAACGCATCCGGGTTCCAGCACCGCCAGCTGGTTCTCGGCAGTGTTCTTGTCACAGGTACTCCCTCGTGCCAAGCCTGGTTTCAGCACCGTCAGCTGTTTCCGGGTTGTGTCAACTTCACTGAGACACCTATGCTTGCCTCGTCGTGGTGCGGTCGGGTTAGCCAACTCCAGGGTGCCTCCAGTTTAGGAGCTTCCTATGTGGGCTGCGTGAACTGGTAGTCAAGGCTGGTTCTGTAGTGCCAGTAGGCCCAGCTCCCCCTGTAGGACTGTTGGGGTTCGGTAACTGCGGCTGCCTCGCGGCCTAGCTGTTCTCTCCTCTCCTGTGGACCTTCGGGTCCACCACCTGGTTCCAGCACCGTCAGCTGGTTCCGGGCCGAGCCTTTGGCTTAGGTGCCTCCTCCTGGGTATCCGAGTTCCGCCAACGCCAGGCGGTCCTTGGTAGTGCTTTTAAGCGCGGGCACCTACAGCTTAGTAACCGGGTTCCAGCACCGTCAGCTGGTCCTCGGTCGTGCCATTGGCTCTTGCACACTGGGGCAACGCATCCGGGTTCCAGCACCGCCAGCTGGTTCTCGGCAGTGTTCTTGTCACAGGTACTCCCTCGTGCCAAGCCTGGTTTCAGCACCATCAGCTGTTTCCGGGTTGTGTCAACTTCACTGAGACACCTATGCTTGCCTCGTCGTGGTGCGGTCGGGTTAGCCAACTCCAGGGTGCCTCCAGTTTAGGAGCTTCCTATGTGGGCTGCGTGAACTGGTAGTCAAGGCTGGTTCTGTAGTGCCAGTAGGCCCAGCTCCCCCTGTAGGACTGTTGGGGTTCGGTAACTGCGGCTGCCTCGCGGCCTAGCTGTTCTCTCCTCTCCTGTGGACCTTCGGGTCCACCACCTGGTTCCAGCACCGTCAGCTGGTTCCGGGCCGAGCCTTTGGCTTAGGTGCCTCCTCCTGGGTATCCGAGTTCCGCCAACGCCAGGCGGTCCTTGGTAGTGCTTTTAAGCGCGGGCACCTACAGCTTAGTAACCGGGTTCCAGCACCGTCAGCTGGTCCTCGGTCGTGCCATTGGCTCTTGCACACTGGGGCAACGCATCCGGGTTCCAGCACCGCCAGCTGGTTCTCGGCAGTGTTCTTGTCACAGGTACTCCCTCGTGCCAAGCCTGGTTTCAGCACCGTCAGCTGTTTCCGGGTTGTGTCAACTTCACTGAGACACCTATGCTTGCCTCGTCGTGGTGCGGTCGGGTTAGCCAACTCCAGGGTGCCTCCAGTTTAGGAGCTTCCTATGTGGGCTGCGTGAACTGGTAGTCAAGGCTGGTTCTGTAGTGCCAGTAGGCCCAGCTCCCCCTGTAGGACTGTTGGGGTTCGGTAACTGCGGCTGCCTCGCGGCCTAGCTGTTCTCTCCTCTCCTGTGGACCTTCGGGTCCACCACCTGGTTCCAGCACCGTCAGCTGGTTCCGGGCCGAGCCTTTGGCTTAGGTGCCTCCTCCTGGGTATCCGAGTTCCGCCAACGCCAGGCGGTCCTTGGTAGTGCTTTTAAGCGCGGGCACCTACAGCTTAGTAACCGGGTTCCAGCACCGTCAGCTGGTCCTCGGTCGTGCCATTGGCTCTTGCACACTGGGGCAACGCATCCGGGTTCCAGCACCGCCAGCTGGTTCTCGGCAGTGTTCTTGTCACAGGTACTCCCTCGTGCCAAGCCTGGTTTCAGCACCGTCAGCTGTTTCCGGGTTGTGTCAACTTCACTGAGACACCTATGCTTGCCTCGTCGTGGTGCGGTCGGGTTAGCCAACTCCAGGGTGCCTCCAGTTTAGGAGCTTCCTATGTGGGCTGCGTGAACTGGTAGTCAAGGCTGGTTCTGTAGTGCCAGTAGGCCCAGCTCCCCCTGTAGGACTGTTGGGGTTCGGTAACTGCGGCTGCCTCGCGGCCTAGCTGTTCTCTCCTCTCCTGTGGACCTTCGGGTCCACCACCTGGTTCCAGCACCGTCAGCTGGTTCCGGGCCGAGCCTTTGGCTTAGGTGCCTCCTCCTGGGTATCCGAGTTCCGCCAACGCCAGGCGGTCCTTGGTAGTGCTTTTAAGCGCGGGCACCTACAGCTTAGTAACCGGGTTCCAGCACCGTCAGCTGGTCCTCGGTCGTGCCATTGGCTCTTGCACACTGGGGCAACGCATCCGGGTTCCAGCACCGCCAGCTGGTTCTCGGCAGTGTTTTTGTCACAGGTACTCCCTCGTGCCAAGCCTGGTTTCAGCACCGTCAGCTGTTTCCGGGTTGTGTCAAGCTCACTGAGACACCTATGCTTGCCTCGTCGTGGTGCGGTCGGGTTAGCCAACTCCAGGGTGCCTCCAGTTTAGGAGCTTCCTATGTGGGCTGCGTGAACTGGTAGTCAAGGCTGGTTCTGTAGTGCCAGTAGGCCCAGCTCCCCCTGTAGGACTGTTGGGGTTCGGTAACTGCGGCTGCCTCGCGGCCTAGCTGTTCTCTCCTCTCCTGTGGGCCTTCGGGTCCACCACCTGGTTCCAGCACCGTCAGCTGGTTCTCGGCAGTGTCTTTTGCTCTTGTACCTTCTGCTCCCCATCCTGGTTCCAGTACCGTCAGCTGGTTCCGGGCAGAGCCTTTGGCTTAGGTGCCTCCTTCTGGGTATCCAAGTTCCACCAACGTCAGGTGGTCCTTGGTAGTGCTTTCAGGCACGGGTACCTCCTGCTTAGTAACCGGGTTCCAGTAACGTCAGCTGGTCCTCGGTAGTTCCATTGGCTCTTGGACCTTCGGCTACCCATCCGGGTTCCAGTACCGTCAGCTGGTTCTCGGCAGTGTCTTTTGCTCTTGTACCTTCTGCTCCCCATCCTGGTTCCAGTAACGTCAGCTGGTTCCGGGCAGAGCCTTTGGCTTAGGTGCCTCCTTCTGGGTATCCGAGTTCCGTCAACGTCAGGCGGTCCTTGGTAGTGCTTTTTAGCACGGGTACCTCCTGCTTAGTAACCGGGTTCCAGTAACGTCAGCTGGTCCTCGGTAGTTCCATAGGCTCTTGAACCTTCGGGTAGCCATCCGAGTTCCAGTTCCATCAGCTGGTTCTTGGCATTTTCTCAGCCTTCTTGTACCTTCTGCTACATTTCCAAGTTGAAGACCCTAACGTCGACGACCCGGAAGACCACCACGATGACGACGACACGGAAGACCACCCCGATGACGACGACGACGACGGCGGAGATGACGACACTGGAGACGACGACCCTGGAGACGACAACATGGAAGACCGAGAAGCAGAAGAACAAGAGGCTGCAGAACAAAGAGCAGAAGAACATTAAGCATAAGACTTAATATCAGAGCAAAAGATATTATCTAAATTATATGCAGAAGAAGACTAAGCAGTGTATGGGGGTGAGTCCGTTCCTCCTCGTGGTGCCCCTGGATAAAGCCTGATGCTGCAGGCCAAACTGAACGCGGACAAATGTAACTTTTGTGACTGGCAGAACGGAAGGTGTAATCTTCAAACTTTTATAGATAACAACTACGGGAATGCCTGTCACAAATGAGAATATGATGAAGAAGTAGAATAGGAAGAATAATAACAGTGGAATAAAAAGAATATGTAGAATAAGAAGAATAATAATAGTTGAATAAAATGAATATGAAGAATGTAATAAAAAAAAAAAAATAGGTAGAAGATGAAGAAGAAGATGAATAAGGTGAAGAAGTTGATGTCAAAGATGCTGATGATGATGAAGATGAAAGTGTGGGAAAAGAAAAAAAAAAGAAAAAAAAGAAGGGGAAGGGCGTGGAATAGTGAAACATCAATATCTGACAAAATAAAAAAAAAATTTACATAGTCAATATCTTTGTCACTCCGAACGTCTTAAAAAAAAACAAAAAACATGCTATTCTATTTGATTGGGATAAACCTCTATGACTTTAATGTCTCCGCCACCTCCCCAAATACATCCGGCATTATTCTTAGTTGTTTTCCTTCATGTAGAATGAACCTACAAGGAAAGAAAGGGTTTATTTTAATTCCGATATTTTGGTCCCATTGACTTGCATTGGGATCGGGTATCGGTATCGGCGATATCCGATATTTTTTGAATATCGGCCGATCCAAACCGATACCGATACTTTCCGATATCGGAAGGTATCGCTCAACACTAGTAGGGACTCAAAAGGTGAGTATTTTTCAAAATTTTGAAGGCCTTTCCCAATTCAGATTTTACAAATTTGATGTAGAAGCAAATTGCAAATAATCCACACTTTAGAAAATACGAGTTTTTGTATAATAAAAGAACAATTAAATTTCTCTCGATTTTTCTTTACTTATCTCTATTGACAGATTTGTAAAAAAGACAAAACAAACAAACAAAACAAATAGCAGCAGCAATATGAATAACAAGAGTAAAACTGGCCATTTGTTGTGACCTGCTCTATAAAAAATCAATTTGCAAGGCAAAGCTAATAAATGTTTTATCATTCTATATACAAATGTTTTAATGTTATAACACTATAATCGATATGCACTTACATATGTGTAAGTAGATATTAGAAAATTATAACACTTAGGTTTTCCCTACATACTCTTAAAGTCTACAATATCAGACATGTGGATAATTTTCAATGCCAGCATATGGCATTTTGTATAGTAATTAATTATTCAAATCACTGCTTAAACTTAAAAAATGTTTGGTGACATTCAAATCTTGTTAATGATGAATGAAAGGGTTACTCCAGGGAGATAAAAAAAAATTATTCTAAATTCTAAAAATTATTCTAATGGCCCAGCCTCCATAAACAATAAAGATAACATGAACAATGCTGTTTGTAACCGTCTGAGTACCTATAATTCTTTGTGACACTGGAGCTGCTATTCACTGCTGCTCCCCTTTCTTAATTGCACACAGATTAACAAGTGTGGCCTGTTCTCTGCTTCTAGTAACAGCAGCCAGCTCCCTGATAATGTCTCCTTGTATGCAGGGATAGTAGCAGGGAGCAGGCCATGCCTTGCTATGCCCCCTTATCTTGGACTGCAAACAAGGAGACATTATCAAGTGGCTGGCTGTAGCTACTGGAAGCCAGGATTAGACCATGCCCCCACCAGCCCCCTCACCTCTGACTGCAGTGAAGGATACTGTGACAAGACAACATTTAATCTTAATTATCTAAACGTCTATTTTCAGTAGGCCAGGAGACATTATCTATTATCTTTATGTTGACTATTGAATTTATATGTTTTTCTTTGGTCAAGAAACACAGACTATTGTTCATTTGAAACCGGATATTGACTTTTAATTTGCTGTTTGCTTCCTCTCTTTGTTTACTATCTTTGAGAGACAGGGACACAGGGCAATTATACAAAAGATGTTTGTTAATATGTTTATTACACATTGTACCAGGCCAGCTAGTTTGTTGACCTGAAAAACTGAGAAAGGCGAACTATGCAGATTGATTAAATACTTAAACAATGCGAGTGACATGCACAGTGTAGGAAAGGCTAAGTGCAACATGAAGAGATAAGGGAAATGGAACCAAACACTAGGGAAGGGGGGTGAGGAGAGAGATCTAATGTCACCCTGTCTGCCTATCGTCCCTATATAGGTTCAACACCAATCACCGAGCAGGATGCCTAATCACTGCCTCACCCTGGTGATGATCCCTGCAACGGGAATAACAGGATGTGTGCTAGTCAATCTCCACTACCACTAAAGACAGATGGGATACACAAACAAGGGGGAACATTTAGCGTGAATAGTCTCAGAGAGAAAAACAGATGTCCTCCAGCAACACCAAGAAGGAAGATAGCTGACTGCAATATCTCCAAGTTGCAACAGGGAACAGGAAATAGAAATATCAACCACCTCTTCTAGCAGCAAGCTGGGAGTTATATACACCCAGGTCCAAGTACAGGTCCTTCTCAAAAAATTAGCATATAGTGTTAAATTTCATTATTTACCATAATGTAATGATTACAATTAAACTTTCATATATTATAGATTCATTATCCACCAACTGAAATTTGTCAGGTCTTTTATTGTTTTAATACTGATGATTTTGGCATACAACTCCTGATAACCCAAAAAACCTGTCTCAATAAATTAGCATATCAAGAAAAGGTTCTCTAAACGACCTATTACCCTAATCTTCTGAATCAACTAATTAACTCTAAACACATTCAAAAGATACCTGAGGCTTTTATAAACTCCCTGCCTGGTTCATTACTCAAAACCCCCATCATGGGTAAGACTAGCGACCTGACAGATGTCAAGAAGGCCATCATTGACACCCTCAAGCAAGAGGGTAAGACCCAGAAAGAAATTTCTCAACAAATAGGCTGTTCCCAGAGTGCTGTATCAAGGCACCTCAATGGTAAGTCTGTTGGAAGGAAACAATGTGGCAGAAAACGCTGTACAACGAGAAGAGGAGACCGGACCCTGAGGAAGATTGTGGAGAAGGACCGATTCCAGACCTTGGGGAACCTGAGAAAGCAGTGGACTGAGTCTGGTGTGGAAACATCCAGAGCCACCGTGCACAGGCGTGTGCAGGAAATGGGCTACAGGTGCCGCATTCCCCAGGTAAAGCCACTTTTGAGCTACAGAGAAGCAGCACTGGACTGTTGCTAAGTGGTCCCAAGTACTTTTTTCTGATGAAAGCAAATTTTGCATGTCATTCGGAAATCAAGGTGCCAGAGTCTGGAGGAAGACTGGAGAGAAGGAAATGCCAAAATGCCTGAAGTCCAGTGTCAAGTACCCACAGTCAGTGATGGTGTGGGGTGCCATGTCAGCTGCTGGTGTTGGTCCACTGTGTTTCATCAAGGGCAGGGTCAATGCAGCTAGCTATCAGGAGATTTTGGAGCACTTCATGCTTCCATCGGCTGAAATGCTTTATGGAGATGAAGATTTCATTTTTCACAAGTGCCAAAACCACTGGTAAATGGTTTACTGACCATGGTATTACTGTGCTCAATTGGCCTGCCAACTCTCCTGACCTGAACCCCATAGAGAATCTGTGGGATATTGTGAAGAGAAAGTTGAGAGACGCAAGACCCAACACTCTGGATGAGCTTAAGGCCGCTATTGAAGCATCCTGGGCCTCCATAACATCTCAGCAGTGTCACAGGCTGATTGCCTCCATGCCACGCCGCATTGAAGCAGTCATTTCTGTCAAAGGATTCCCGACCAAGTATTGAGTGCATAACTGAACATTATTATTTGTTGGTTTTTTTGTTTGTTATTAAAAAACACTTTTATTTGATTGGATGGGTGAAATATGCTAATTTATTGAGACAGGTTTTTTGGGTTATCAGGAGTTGTATGCCAAAATCATCAGTATTAAAACAATAAAAGACCTGACAAATTTCAGTTGGTGGATAATGAATCTATAATATATGAAAGTTTAATTGTAATCATTACATTATGGTAAATAATGAAATTTAACACTATATGCTAATTTTTTGAGAAGGACCTGTATGTCAACTAGATCCAGGGGAGGTTGCCATTGAGTCCTAAAATCAGAAGGCTCAGGAAGAAGTCTGTAAAGCAAACTGCAGAGACCTTCTGCAGCCAGATGAAAAGTGATGGTCTGCAGCCTCTGACACACCTCTGACAGTACCCCCCTTCTACGAGTGGCCTCCAGACACTCAGGACCAGTTTTCTCAGGATAAGAGGTGTGGAACGAAAGAATGAACCTGGGGGGCATTCACATCTGATGCAGAAACCCACATCCTTTCCTCTGGACTATAACCCCTCCAGTGCACCAAGTATTGTAGGGAACCACGTTGAAGGCGAGAATCTATAATCTTCGAAATTTGAAACTCTAGGTTTCCACCAACAATTATTGGAGAAGGTGGTAGGGGTAAGGGCTCAATGTGTTCCACATATCTCTTGATCAAAGACCTGTGAAAAATGTTGTAGATCTTAAGAGCCTGAGGTAGCTCAAGACGAAACGCTGCTGGACCAATGACGGCTGTTGATAATGTCACATACAGTGTAATAAAAGCTAAGTGCAATGTGAAGGGATAAGGAAAAGGGACCTAAACACTAGGACATGGGGAATGGATACCCCTAGACAGATCTAACATCACCTTATCCATGCTATCATCCCTATATATGTGTTGTGCCTATCGCCAAGCAGGATACCTATTCCCTGCCGGACCCTGGTTATAATCCCTGCATTGGAAAGGACTGGATATGCGCTAGTCAATCCCCACTACCACTAAAGACAGATGGGATACACAAACAAGGGGGAACACTTAGCTTGAGTATACTCAGAGAGAAACACAGAAGTCCTCCAGCAACACCAAGGAGGAAAATAACTGACTGTCTGCAATATCTCCAAGCTGAAACAGGGAGCAGGAAAAAGAAATATCAACCCCCTATTCCAGCAGTAAGCTGGGAGTTTTATACACCCCGGTCCAGGTGTGTTAACTAGAGCCAGGGAGGTTGCCACTGGGTCCTAAAGTCAGAAGGCCCAGGAAGAAGTCTGCAAAGAAAACTGCTGAGACCTTCTGCAGTCAGATGCAGAGCGACGGTCTGCAGCCTCTGAAACACCCGTGACAGCGAGTTAATCTCATCACACCTTCCCCTTGACCTGTGGATGATGGCTTGAAATTGTGAACTATATAAGGGGGACAAGTCTCTGCATTAAGTGTGACTTGAGAGAACATCACCCGGGACACCATAATTACATAAAGGATCCCTCTACCAGGACAACATGGTTCAAGAGAGATCAAGATATGACATTCTACAGGATGTCAGCTTAGGGGACCACGTCCCAAGCTGAAAGAATACAGATCTGCTCCATTGA
Organism: Ranitomeya imitator; assembly: GCF_032444005.1. Classification (NCBI taxonomy): domain Eukaryota; kingdom Metazoa; phylum Chordata; class Amphibia; order Anura; family Dendrobatidae; genus Ranitomeya; species Ranitomeya imitator. The sequence goes on from NC_091286.1 coordinate 530,999,159, forward strand.
CTATCTATTCATATTCTATGAATATATTTGGAGAAGCCAGGTTGGGACCATCTGGTCACCTGGTTCCATGGAGATGTTTTTAAGAGACTAGGTTGGGATCCTCCAATCACCTAGAACCCATGAATACATTTGGGTAGTTATCCTTCAGTCACCTGGCCCCAAGGAGACATTTGAGGAAGCCAGGTTGGGACCATCAGGTCACCTGGCCACATTCTTTATGGACTGTCAGCTTCCTAAGCTTGTCATTACCTTCTCTTTGTGGATACCCACCAAAAGTGAGGTGCCACGGGTTGGAGTATTTGACCCTGGAAACCCTGAAGTCACAGTTTCACTAATCCTGGTGAGGCAGTGGAAGGGTGAGACTAATTTTGCACCATCTTGGGTATTTTTGCTGGGACTGTTGTATATGTTATTGTCTGTTGGTGTTCAATAAAGTATTGCCACTCTGTTTTACCCTCACCCTGTGTTGTCTGAGTAGTATTATGCCCACAGGAAAAAGGAGAATGGGCGTTCAGTAAGATGAGTCCTGATCCATGTGGTCCCAGGCCATTGCATTAGAGCATTCATTGACCCACATGTTTCCACATAGCATTATCAGGGTACTGGCTGCTGCTACTAAAAGCAGGGAGCAGGTCACACCTGGTCTGTGACGTAATGTCCCAAAATGGAGAGGGAGCAATGAGCAGCAGCTCCAGTGTCACACAGAAGAGGTACTCAGAGGGTTACAAGCAGCACTGTTTATGTTACCTTTATGCTATATGCACACGTTGCAGATTTGACTGTGGAATTTATTGTTTATAAATTTTGGGCCATTAGAATATTCTTTCATCTCCCTGGAGTACCCCTTTCAATCAATTTGTCAATGAAAATTTAGCATAGGAGTAGTGCAGTATAGCTTAATGATTTCCTGATACTTTCTTGTCCTGATAGGATGTATATGTTGGGCAATCACAGATAAGCTAATAAATATTTCAGTTTTTCCATTTCAATTTTTACCATTTTAATTTTGATGCTTTAAAGTTATCGAATGCCCCTTTTGCTTATCAAATCATTGACAGTATGAAGCCATTATACTGAGCAAATACATTATGAAGGTCCACTTAGTTTAGTGACACTGATTAGTCACAAAGAGTGAGTTTTTGTTTGTGGCTACACATTAAATACTATACATCTAGGTCACTTAGCTGTTTCTTCTTCAGGAATGCTGCAGGCTGACAAGTCCAGGAAACAGCAATTAGACATGAATGTAACCATATTACTGAGAAACCCTGTTTTTACAACAGGTATCAGCAATGACACTTGTGGCATATACAATTAGTATCACTGCCAATCCCATTTTCTCATGTAGCAAGGATTGCCTGCAGAGAGTCAGAAGATGAAATAGTCTTTTAGTGAAAATTTTTTCTTTAAGCCAAGAGAGCCATCAATAAGGTAAATTATTCATTCCATACTATCTGATACATTACAAAGCCAAAAGCTATTAGATATTTGGATTGACAGCCTCCGATTGAATAGATTGGTTTCTTTAATAGGCTCTAAGCCTGAGAAGAATAAATGTACATTGAAACCCTAATTGTAACTCTAAATGAATTCATGGTGAATCTTTTTGACATTTTGTTCCACTTGCATAATCAAGTCAAAGTTAGATACATGAATTAAGTAACTGTGATTTTAGTTCACGCTAAATGGTCTTAGCAGTATGGAAGTTTAATCCGCGGTATGATCACTTTCTAAATGGTCTAGGCATGTGGGAATGAATTACAAATGATTATTTAAAGGTTCTTTAATACAAAGGGTGAAACTTCAAGCAGAAAATGTTTTGAAGGAATGTGCTGGAGCTAGAAAGCATATACCCTAATGTTCTGGGGTTAAAGGATTACCCAGGACTAAATAAATACATTTTTTAAGTTAAAACAGCTTGTGTCCATGCCACGTTAGGTCATTTATTATTTGTGGTAGTTTAGTGCATCGGTAGTTAATAAAAGCTACCGTTTGTTTTATTTTTGATATGCTTGAGGAAGGCCACGTAAAATCAAACATCACTTCCATCTTTAACCCGAAGGACGAAATAAAGTGATGCTTCTCTTAAATTGCATATTGGATTCCTAGATACTGTTAGTTCAGTCTTCGCTCTTGATTACTTGTTGCAGAACTGCCATCCCCACACAGGAATATACTAGCAGCTGCAGCCAATCACTGGCTGAAGCCAGTCAGCTAGTATTTAACTAAGTGGCCATTTTCTAATTTTTTTTAGATGGACCAGAGAGTAAAGACCAGCAGGAACCAAAGAACTGTTGGATCGAGAGTGGTGGCAGATGGTGAGATTGGTATAACTTTTAAAAAAATGTCAGAAAAGAAACATCAATTCAATGTAACAATATTCAGTAAACTTATAAGCGCCTCTTGGTGCTGGCAGTAGGGTTCTGGAATTTTATCGTTTAGCCTTTTGTATACACAGAATGTCTAATCACAGAATAGAGGGTCTAAATGGAATATATAGTGTTAATAAATAGCTAATTTCATAACATACCAAGTCATATAAGTATGTTAAAGATTGCTTTGTATAAAGACTTCATGTTGTACATGTGTTGTCATGTCAGTACATAGGTTGTCACTAGGGTTGAGCGAAACGGGTCGTTCATTTTCAAAAGTCGCCGACTTTTGGCAAAGTCGGGTTTCATGAAACCCGATCCGACCCCTGTGCGGGGTCGGCCATGCGGTACGCGACTTTCGCGCCAAAGTCGCGTTTCAATGACGCGAAAAGCGCCATTTCTCAGCCCATGAAGGTAAACGCAGAGTGTGGGCAGCGTGATGACATAGCTCCTGGTCCCCACCATCTTAGAGAAGGGCATTGCAGTGATTGGCTTGCTGTCTGCGGCGTCACAGGGGCTATAAAGGGGCGTTCCCGCCGACCGCCATGTTACTGCTGCTGATCTGAGCTTAGGGAGAGGTTGCTGCCGCTTCGTCAGAAGCAGGGATAGTGTTAGGCAGGGTCCATTAACCACCAAACCGCTTGTGCTGTAGCGATTTCCACTGCCCAACACCACCTTCGGTGTGCAGGGACAGTGGAAGCTACATTTTTTTTTTTTTTCCTCAGCGCTGTAGCTCATTGGGCTGCCCTAGAAGGCTCCCTGATAGCTGCATTGCTGTGTGTACGCCGCTGTGCAAACCAACTGCTTTTTTCAAAGCACAAATCCTCTTGTTCCTTCCTTTCTGCACAGCTATCTTTTTGGTTTGTACACACTTTTTATTTAATTTGTGCATCAGTCCACTCCTTATTGCTGCCTGCCATACCTGGCTGAGATTACTGCAGGGAGATAGTAATTGAAGGACACTCCCTGTTTTTTTTTTTTTTTTTTGTGGGAGATTAAGATTGACATTTCTGCTAGAGTGCCATCCCTGTCTGTGCCATCTCTCACTCAGTGGGCCATAGAAAGCCTATTTATTTTTTTGCTTGATTTGGGTTCTAAAATCTACCTGAAAAAATCACTACATCAATCAGTGGGAGAAAAATATTGGCCTCAGGGCTTGTGTGCCACTCTTGACTCCTGTGTGCATCATCACTCACTCAGTGGGCCATAGAAAGCCTATTTATTTTTTTGCTTGATTTTGGTTCTAAAATCTACCTGAAAAAATCACTACATCAATCAGTGGGAGAAAAATATTGGCCTCAGAGCTTGTGTGCCACTCCTGACTCCTGTGTGCATCATCACTCACTCAGTGGGCCATAGAAAGCCCATTTTTTTTTTTTTTTGCTTTATTTGGGTTCTAAATTCTACCTGAAAAAATCAATAAATCAATCAGTGGGAGATTAATATTGGCCTTTGGGCTTGTGTGCCAGTCCTAAGCGTGCCATCTCTCTCTCTCAGATAGTGGACCATAGAAAGCCTATTTATTTTTTTATTTTTTTAATGGGTTTATAAATTTTCCCTGGAAAAAAAAAAAAAAGTGGGAGATTAATATTGGCCTCTGGGCTTGTGTGCCAGTCCTGAGCGTGCCATCTCTCTCACAAATAGTGGGCCATAGAAAGCCTATTTATTTATTTTTTTTTGGTTTTATAAATTCTCCCTTAAAAAAAAAGGGAGATTAATATTGGCCTTTGGGCTTGTGTGCCAGTCCTAAGCGTGCCATCTCTCTCTGTCTCTCAGATAGTGGGCCATAGAAAGCCTATTTATTATTTTTTTTATTGGGTTTATAAATTTTCCCTGGAACAAAAAAAAAAAAGTGGGAGATAAATATTGGCCTCTGGGCTTGTGTGCCACTCCTGACTCCTGTGTGCGTCATCTCTCACTCAGTGGGCCATAGAAAGCCTTTTTTTGTTTTATTTGTTTTCTAAATTCTCCCTGAAAAAATCATTTTATTTTCTTTGGTTTCTAAATTCTTCCTGAAAAAATCATTTTATTCTATTTTTTTTTTCCTAAAGTCTCCCTGAAAAAAAAACCAAAAAAAAAAACAAATCAGTGGGAGATTAATATTGCCCTTTCTGCTTGTGTGCCAGTCTTGACTCCTGGGTGTGCCATCTCTCTCTCTCTCTCTCCAATTGTGGGCCATAGAAAGCCTATTATTTTTTTAGCTTGATTTGGGTTCCAAAATCTACCTGAAAAAATCACTACATCAATCAGTGGGAGATAAATATTGGCCTCTGGGCTTGTGTGCCACTCCTGACTCCTGTGTGCGTCATCTCTCACTCAGTGGGCCATAGAAAGCCTTTTTTTGTTTTATTTGTTTTCTAAATTCTCCCTGAAAAAATCATTTTATTTTATTTGGTTTCTAAATTCTTCCTGAAAAAATCATTTTATTCTATTTTTTTTTTCCTAAAGTCTCCCTGAAAACAAAAAAACAAAAACAAATCAGTGGGAGATTAATATTGCCCTTTCTGCTTGTGTGCCAGTCTTGACTCCTGGGTGTGCCATCTCTCTCTCTCTCTCCAATTGTGGGCCATAGAAAGCCTATTATTTTTTTAGCTTGATTTGGGTTCCAAAATCTACCTGAAAAAATCACTACATCAATCAGTGGGAGATAAATATTGGCCTCTGGGCTTGTGTGCCACTCCTGACTCCTGTGTGCGTCATCTCTCACTCAGTGGGCCATAGAAAGCCTTTTTTTGTTTTATTTGTTTTCTAAATTCTCCCTGAAAAAATCATTTTATTTTATTTGGTTTCTAAATTCTTCCTGAAAAAATCATTTTATTCTATTTTTTTTTTCCTAAAGTCTCCCGGAAAAAACAAACAAAAAAAAAACAAATCAGTGGGAGATTAATATTGCCCTTTCTGCTTGTGTGCCAGTCTTGACTCCTGGGTGTGCCATCTCTCTCTCTCTCTCCAATTGTGGGCCATAGAAAGCCTATTATTTTTTTAGCTTGATTTGGGTTCCAAAATCTACCTGAAAAAATCACTACATCAATCAGTGGGAGATAAATATTGGCCTCTGGGCTTGTGTGCCACTCCTGACTCCTGTGTGCGTCATCTCTCACTCAGTGGGCCATAGAAAGCCTTTTTTTGTTTTATTTGTTTTCTAAATTCTCCCTGAAAAAATCATTTTATTTTATTTGGTTTCTAAATTCTTCCTGAAAAAATCATTTTATTCTATTTTTTTTTTCCTAAAGTCTCCCTGAAAAAAAAGAAAAAAAAAAACAAATCAGTGGGAGATTAATATTGCCCTTTCTGCTTGTGTGCCAGTCTTGACTCCTGGGTGTGCCATCTCTCTCTCTCTCTCCAATTGTGGGCCATAGAAAGCCTATTATTTTTTTAGCTTGATTTGGGTTCCAAAATCTACCTGAAAAAATCACTACATCAATCAGTGGGAGATAAATATTGGCCTCTGGGCTTGTGTGCCACTCCTGACTCCTGTGTGCGTCATCTCTCACTCAGTGGGCCATAGAAAGCCTTTTTTTGTTTTATTTGTTTTCTAAATTCTCCCTGAAAAAATCATTTTATTTTATTTGGTTTCTAAATTCTTCCTGAAAAAATAATTTTATTCTATTTTTTTTTCCTAAAGTCTCCCTTAAAAAAAAAAAAAATCAAATCAGTGGGAGATTAATATTTACATTTGTGCTTCAGTGACAGTCCTGCGTGTGTGGCATCTCTCTCATTTGTTGCCACCAACAACAGAGTGTGTAACATTGTGCCTGATTTTCGTTGTGGTCTCACTCACCTGTAAAGGGGTAGCTAAATCATACTGAAGTTATAGCTCACCATGTAATTTGTGTGACAGCAACAAATACCATTAGTTTGTTTACGTTTTTAAAACAATGAGGAAGTATGGTGGAAGAGGTCGTGGCCGGGGGCGTTCATTGTCAGCTGGTAATGAGGGTAGTGGTAGTGGTGGAGCATCAGCTGGTCGTGGGAAAAAAAATATTGCACCTAAGTCTGGAGCTGTGGAGCCAGGTTCGTCGTCTGGCTACACAAGGCCTCGAACGCTCCCTTTTCTGGGAGTAGGAAAACCGCTTTTAAAGCCGGAGCAGCAAGAGCAAGTTTTGGCTTATCTTGCTGACTCAGCCTCTAGCTCTTTTGCCTCCTCTCGTGAAACTGGTAAATGTCAAAGCAGCGCGTCGTTAGTGGATGTTCACGGTCAGGGACAAGTCGCTTCCTTGTCCTCTTCAGCAAAAACAACAACAGAGAAGAATGCAGCAGGCGACACAACGGGTTACTCCATGGAGCTCTTTACACATACCGTCCCTGGCTTAGAAAGTGAAGCAGTTAACAGTCCATGCCCATTACAAGTTGAATCTGACATGGAGTGCACTGATGCACAGCCACAGCCAGACTACTATGCTGGTCCTTTGACTCAGACCACAACATTGCCCTCGCAGGGTGCTGATCAAGAATCAGACCCTGATGAGACTATGTTGCCCCATCACGAACGCTATACCACCGACCGACACGGTGACACAGACGAAGTTGCACACGAGCTACAAGAAGAGGTAATAGATGACCCAGTTCTTGACCCCGATTGGCAGCCATTGGGGGAACAGGGTGCAGGCGGCAGCAGTTCTGAAGCGGAGGAGGAGGGGCCGCAGCAGGCATCAACATCGCAACAGGTTCCATCTGCCGGGCCCGTATCTTGCCCAAAACGCGTGGCAAAGCCAAAACCTGTTGGAGGACAGCGTGGCCATCCGGTTAAAGCTCAGTCTGCAATGCCTGAAAAGGTATCCGATGCTAGAAAGAGTGCAGTCTGGCATTTTTTTAAACAACATCCAATTGATCAGCGCAAAGTCATCTGTCAAAAATGTTCAACTACCTTAAGCAGAGGACAGAATCTGAAAAGTCTCAATACAAGTTGCATGCATAAACATTTAACCACCATGCATTTGCAAGCCTGGACTAACTACCAAACGTCCCTTAAGGTTGTAGCACCCTCGGCCAATGAAGCTAGTCAGCAACGCAACATCCCTTCCGGCAGTGTAGGGCCACCATTTTCCGCACCACCTGCAGTATCTGTGCAGGTTTCTTTGCCAGGCCAAAGCAGTCAGGGTCAGGGAATCACCAGTTTCGTAGTAGGAAACACTGCATCTAGGGCACCGGTGGCAACAATACCATCTCCCACCGTCTCTCAGTCTGCCATGTCCACCAGCACCCCCGCTAGTTCCACGATCTCCAGCTCTCCAGTCCAGCTCACCCTACATGAGACTATGGTTAGAAAAAGGAAGTACTTAGCCTCGCATCCGCGTACACAGGGTTTGAACGCACACATAGCTAGACTAATCTCGTTAGAGATGATGCCCTACCGGTTAGTTGAAAGCGAAGCTTTCAAAGCCCTGATGGACTACGCTGTACCACGCTACGAGCTACCCAGTCGACACTTTTTTTCCAGAAAAGCCATCCCAGCCCTCCACCAGCATGTTAAAGAGCGCATCGTCCATGCACTCAGGCAATCTGTGAGCACAAAGGTGCACCTGACAACAGATGCATGGACCAGTAGGCATGGCCAGGGACGTTACGTGTCCATCACGGCACACTGGGTAAATGTGGTGGATGCAGGGTCCACAGGGGACAGCAAGTTTGGGACAGTTCTGCCTAGCCCACGGTCTAGGAAACAATTGGCTGTAGCCGTTCGCACCCCCTCCTCCTCCTCTTCGTCCTCCTGCAGAAGCGAGAGCTCGTCCACAGACCGCAGTCGCACAACCACTCCATCCGCAGCTGCCACTGTTGCACACCAGGTCTCCCATTATGGGGCAGCTACTGGCAAACGTCAGCAGGCTGTATTGGCTATGAAGTGTTTGGGCGACAACAGACACACCGCGGAAGTTCTGTCCGAGTTCTTGCAGAAAGAAACGCAGTCGTGGCTGGGCACTGTAGATCTTGAGGCAGGCAAGGTAGTGAGTGATAACGGAAGGAATTTCATGGCTGCCATCTCCCTTTCCCAACTGAAACACATTCCTTGCCTGGCTCACACCTTAAACCTGGTGGTGCAGTGCTTCCTGAAAAGTTATCCGGGGTTATCCGACCTGCTCCTCAAAGTGCGTGGACTTTGCTCACATATCCGCCGTTCGCCCGTACACTCCAGCCGTATGCAGACCTATCAGCGTTCTTTGAACCTTCCCCAGCATCGCCTAATCATAGACGTTGCAACAAGGTGGAACTCAACACTGCACATGCTTTAGAGACTGTGTGAACAGAGGCGGGCTGTTATGTTTTTGTGGGAGGATACACATACACGGGCAGGCAGTAGGATGGCAGACATGGAGTTGTCAGGTGCGCAGTGGTCGAAGATTCAAGACATGTGCCAAGTCCTTCAGTGTTTTGAGGAATGCACACGGCTGGTTAGTGCAGACAACGCCATAATAAGCATGAGCATCCCCCTAATGCGTCTGCTGATGCAAAGTTTGACGCACATAAAGGATCAGGCGTCTGCAGCTGAGGAAGAGGAAAGCCTTGATGACAGTCAGCCATTGTCTGGCCAGGGCAGTGTACAGGACGAGGTAGCGGGCAAAGAGGAGGAGGAGGACGAGGAGGATGATGGGGATGATTATATTTTTAATGAGGAAGCTTTTCCGGGGCCACTGGAAATTGGTGGCGCGGCAAGGCCGGGTTCTGGTTTTTTGAGGGACACAAGTGACGTGGATTTGCCTGAAACTGCCCCTCAACCAAGCACAACCGCAGATTTGAGAACTGGAACTTCGGCCCACATGGCGGATTATGCCTTACGTATCCTCAAAAGGGACACACGCATAACTAAAATGATGAATGATGACGATTACTGGTTGGCCTGCCTCCTTGATCCTCGCTATAAAGGCAAATTGCAAAATATAATGCCACATGAGAACTTGGAACTAATATTAGCAACCAATCAACTCTTGTTGACCGTTTGCTTCTGGCATTCCCTGCACACAGCGCCCGTGATCGTTCTCACACGTGCTGCAGGGGCCAGCAGACCAGAGGAGTTAGAGGGGCAGAAATCAGAAGTGGCGTTGGCCAGAGGGGTTTTCTGACCAGGTTGTGGAGTGATTTTGCTATGACCGCAGACAGGACAGGTACTGCAGCATCAATTCAAAGTGACAGGAGACAACATTTGTCCAGTATGGTTACAAACTATTTTTAATCCCTTATCGATGTTCTCCCTCAACCGTCATTCCCATTTGATTACTGGGCATCAAAATTAGACACCTGGCCAGAATTGGCAGAATATGCATTGCAGGAGCTTGCTTGCCCGGCAGCTAGTGTCCTATCAGAAAGAGTATTCAGTGCTGCAGGTTCAATACTAACAGAAAAAAGGACTCGTCTGGCTACTCAAAATGTAGATGATCTAACCTTCATTAAAATGAACCACAACTGGATTTCGAAATCTTTTGCCCCACCTTGCCCGGCTGACACCTAGCTTTCCTATGAAAGGTCTTGCCTGTGGACTATTCTGAATGCCTTTTCCAATCTCGTAATTTTCTGCACCTGATTGTCCAGCATACGACATGTTTACACCTCACTAAATGGCCAAACTCCCCACACGGGGCCGTGGTATCGACACTTGGCGACAGCACCCGTGAGAGTGCAGTTTGTCTGAAGAGGTGGGTGAGCCCGCTTTTGGTCGACGGCACTGCCACTGGGTCCCTCCTAGTACAATAAAGTGTCTCTGGCGGTGGTGGTGCGCACCCAACGTCAGACACACCGTTGTAATATGAGGGGCCCTGGGCCTGTACCGCCGGCCACAAGACAGTTTCCCCCCACCCCAGCTCAAACAGTGCTCTACCACTTGCAAAATTATCTCACAGCTCCACCAATGTTTAGTCTATGCGCTGACATCCTTCAATGCCTGCCACTGACAATACCATTGTATTGACATTTTTGTTATGTTAGGCCTTCGATGCCTGTTTGTGGTCACTCCTTCCACTAGGCCTCCACTGACCACACCACTGCTGCCCGTGTACCCCTGGAACCAATTTAAAATTGCCTACAGCCATGTGTTATTATTTTAGGCCTTCGATGCCTGTCTGCGGTGACTCCTTCCACTAGGCCTCCACTGACCACACCACTGCTGCCCGTGTACCCCTGGAACCAATTTAAAATTGCCTACAGCCATGTGTTATTATTTTAGGCCTTCGATGCCTGTCTGCGGTGACTTCTTCCACTAGGCCTCCACTGACCACACCACTGCTGCCCGTGTACCCCTGGAACCAATTTAAAATTGCCTACAGCCATGTGTTATTATTTTAGGCCTTCGATGCCTGTCTGCGGTGACTCCTTCCACTAGGCCTCCACTGACCACACCACTGCTGCCCGTGTACCCCTGGAACCAATTTAAAATTGCCTACAGCCATGTGTTATTATTTTAGGCCTTCGATGCCTGTCTGCGGTCACTCCTTCCACTAGGCCTCCACTGACCACACCACTGCTGCCCGTGTACCCCTGGAACCAACATCAGAAAATATAAAAATAAGTATTTTGCTTATAAATAAGAAAATACTGGAGAGATATCAAATGCAGACATTTTAACATTAAAAACAAACACATACAACAAAAATCTGGTACAGTACTAAAAATGGCCACCAGCTACAATAACTTTCTCCTGCAAGTAGTTAACTGAAAGGTTTTTTCAATTTTAAACACAGATATGGCATCCACCGAGTGTTGTCCTGTCGCGTCTTCTTTATATTATTGCCAAGAAGATGCAAAACAATGAAAATAATAAAATCATTATTTACCAAAAAAATAGAGTAAGTCAAAACCACATTGCAAATAAACATTCATTACAAATAAAGAAGCAGGGCGCGTCCGAGGGTGAGTATATACCTAATAAGAATATAATCACCCTCGGACGCGCCCTGCTTCTTTCCGACAGCCTTCCTTCCTAAGAATCAGCCCTTCCGTGGTGTAGAGAGAGGGTTTGTTACACTCCAAGGTGTTCCCCAGGTTGCCTTTCCTGAGCTTCGATCTTCCGGCTCTCGTTTAGTAGTTGTTGAAAACTACGCTGCATTAGGCCTACAAATTGGGTATGGGGTGTAGAGAGATGGTGTGTTCCACTGTAGAGAGATGGTGTGTTCTACTCCAAGGTGTTCCCCAGGTTTCCTCGCCAATGCTTCGATCATCATGCTCTCGTTTAGTAGTTGTTGGAAACTACGCTGCATTAGGCCTACAAATTGGGTATGGGGTGTAGAGAGATGGTGTGTTCCACTCCAAGGTGTTCCCCAGGTTTCCTCGCCAATGCTTCGATCATCATGCTCTCGTTTAGTAGTTGTTGGAAACTACGCTGCATTAGACCTACAAATTGGGTATGGGGTGTAGAGAGATGGTGTGTTCCACAAGGTGTTCTCCAGGTTGCCTTTCCTGAACTTCTATCTTCAGGCTCTCATTAAATTGTGGTTAAACGGAACAACTGCATTTGGCGTACTAGTTGGTTTGGGGCCTACTATCGGTGTCTGCCGCTCCTTGCTGTTCTCCTGGTTTCCTGTCCTGAAATTCCGTTTTCAGGCGCTCGTTAAGTAGTTGTTAATGTTAGACTGCATTTGGCCTACTAGTTGGGTTGGGGCCTACTATCGGTGTCTGCCACTCCTTGCTGTTCTCCTCCACTGAACAAAGCTGTGCCGCCTGTTTACTACGGTTGCCAATTTTGAACTGCATTTCGACTACTTACTGATTTGGGCCTACTCTCTGTGTCAGCCTCTCATTCCAGTTGTCCTCCACTGCAATGCCCCCTGATTAGTCCTGTGTTACCAATTTTGAACTGCATTTAGCCCACTTTATTCTTTGGGCCTATATCTGTGTTTCCTCCTCATCCTGCCCATTGCCCAGCCAGTGATAGATGAGTCTGCTGGTACATTGACCCATAACGCAATATTTCCCGTGCACGCTACACTGCAAGATTGTGACCCTGCTGAAAGTCAGGTCCCCCTTCCCGCATACCATACCACCTTACACGGGGACAAACAGGAAGGTGCAGATGAAAGTGCAGGTTCCTTCATCAGGTGGGGGGAGGAATACTAGTTGGCGACGTCACTGGCACAGGGCCTCTCATGGTACGCAAAAGTGTTGCTGCCGGTGGGAGGCGCCCCCGCCGTGCAAACACACCGCTGTACTTTGAGGGGCCCTGTGCCAGTGCCAATGCCAACGAGTGGGCCCCCCCTGCTTGCTCAGGTTCACAGCACTTGCAAAGTTGAAATACTTACCTCTCCCTGCTCCACTGCCGTGACGTGGTCCAGATTTCCTGGGCCCACTAATTACTTGAACCAGCCCTACCCACCACAACTTTAGCCAAATGACCCCCAATTTCAAATGCCTTCCAATTATTATAAGGTAAATTACGCTTGACAAGCTTCATTAAGAAGAATGGATGGTTTTGACATTAAAATGGGCACTCTAGGTGTTTTCCTGGCCCCCACTCACTGCCGACTATGCTGCTCCATTGACTTGCATTGGGTTTCGTGTTTCGGTCGATCCCGACTTTACGTCATAATCGGCCGATTTCACTCGACCCGACTTTTGAGATAGTCGGGTTTCGCGAAACCCGGCTCGACTCTAAAAAGGTCAAGGTCGCTCAACTCTAGTTGTCACCAATATCCTGATTAACAAACAGGTATTAGCTGTATGACCAAGAGCAGATAAACTTCTGATTAGTGATAAGCGAGTATGCTCATTACTCGAGTTTCCCCGAGCATGCTCGGGTGGTCTCCTAGTATTTCGGCATGCTCGGAGATTTAGTTAGTGTTGATGTAGCTGCGTCAACCTAAACTAAATCTCCGAGCACGCCAAAATACTCGGAGACCACTCGAGCATGCTCGGAGAAACTCGAATAACGAGCATACTCGCTCATCACTAGTTCTGATTCCTCTGATCAGTAGTGAATGGAGCTTGACAGAGGGAGTGAGCTTCTTCTGTCAGTCAATTATTACCTGCAATAATATTGTATATTGCAGCACTTGAGTTTTAGTAGTTTTTCTACTAGTGATAGCCAGACAGGAAATAATGTTTTGGAACACATATGTATTCCAAAACATTATGTTAGCGGTCAGCTGATTGCAGCTTTAAAGAGTTTTTCAAGTTTTGGAAAACCACTGTCCCATGGGTGCAGTTTATTTTAAATATCAAGCAGTTCTCTATTTACCCTCCCTCCCTTGACCAGGCGCTGACTCTCTGAAACTGATCCCATTGTCTGTAGTGCTTGCCTATCACTGACAGAGCTGCAGCCAATAACTGAGCCCAGCAGCTCGCGCTGTCAACTCAGGATCTCACTTATTGGCTGCAGCACTGTCAAAGTATTCTCAGCGGTGTAGACAATAACAGCCACCTGGACCAGGAGTAAGCGGTTTTCCAAAACTGGAAAACTCCTCTAAGATGCCTATAAGTACAACAAAGTCGAATTAGGTAAATAAAAAAAGATCTCACTTTGATTTTTTTTTAGTCTTTGAAAATAAGTTACCATAAAAATTATATATTTGGTAAAACCAAAATAATAGTGAACTTTATATTATTTATACTGCTCACAGCATGCCAAAAATAAACAAATGGACTTGCTGGTTTCCGCTTGGCATATAGTTAAATGTTAGTCAACATTACCGACAGCACCATAACATTTCTAACATTACATATATTCTGCGTAAAAGCTGTTCCCTATTATTACCTAATATGTATTTATTGTGAGACAATCCTCATCCAATCCATAAACTATAACTGCCCTGGAAATATCATGATTTTAAACATGTAAATAAACATGTACAATGATGTTGGTTATATAAATACTTTTGAGTCATTTTCTTCTGTTTTTATTGTAACAGTGTGTTTGAGAAGCAATACGTTATGCACAAGCACAACTACACTGTTTGAATATAATTTAAAAAATACTTATGAGCATCACAATTAGGAATGACAGATGGCCGTATTCATACTATGATCCCAATATACTGCTCAGACTGGCTGTCGGCTCTCCCATCCTAAGCGTGACAGCTGCATAGAGATACATGGTAACATGCTTGATCAGTCTGAATAGTTCATTGCGATCCTCCTCCGAGGTATATGTCTGTCTTACTCTTCTCTTAGCACATCCAATTTTATTGCATAAATGGTTAAATTGCTGTTCTATTCCTGAAATCTAAAGCTTACCTTTAAAAAAAAAAAAAAAACTACCTAGAATAAAAGAAAAACTAAACAATATAATTGTTCTCTGAATGCAGCAAAACACACATGACTTTTTTTTCTTTGAAACATTGTTTCATTTTGCAAAAGGGCTAATGTGATTAAAACCAAGTAAAAAGTGCTGAAAACAACAGCGGAAGTAAAATAATAGAAACTAATAACTCGAATATTTGTACTCCAAAAATTGCTATTTCCAAAACAAAATAAGAAAACAACTTATCCAACAGAAAATAAAGTAATCAGCTACACACAAAGTGTATAGTTAGAAAAGTTACAGTGAATATGGTAGTAATTAAAGGGGCAAATTTCTGGCACAAAGTTAGCCAAGTAAGGTGTAAACTTTGACTAAATTGTCTAAAGATGAGCCCGAGAATGAACCACTATGACAAATATTAAGAAGGTCTAGTTTAATTTTAAATGAAGACTTAAGGCTCTTTCATAAAAGTGTAAGGTCAGTCACATGGAGAGCACACAGACTCGTTATAGCCAGTGTACTAGTGCACGTGGCCTATCTTCCACCCGGCCAATGGTCTGCATGGTAAAATTTCAGCATGCACTACATTCATCTATTTTACAGACCAGAGTACTATATGCAATGTAAAAGCAGCCCTGGCACCCTTCACAAAAGCAGTCACTTGCAGAGATGACTGGCCCACTTTCCCTTTCCGCCTTCTGAACCAGGCTTTGGACAGTGTTCTAATTTTTCTGTTCCTTAGTTCTTCTTTATCAATTTACCAAATATGAACAAGTGAGGACAAATGATTCTCGTTAACCCATTATTTTGGCCTTGTGGACAAGAACATTTTTTGGGGGACCTTTTTTCACTTTTTTTTACAAGAGTATACTAAACCCAGTTTATTTGCATATTGAATTGTATTTGGAATCATTTGGGGATTTATATTATAGTTTATTAAATGTATATGTATCTTTGATCCCTGTGGGCACATGGTCTATATTACTGTAAAGGAGGACTTTGCTTCTCAAACTCACTCATTCACTCATCTAGTGCAATAGGCTAACAAAGAGCTCAGCTCACACTACAGCCAGTTCACACATCTACACTATATTTCTTGCTGACACCACTTGCCCTTTCGATAGGCCAATGAGACTTCTACCTTTGGTAACAAACTAGGATACATGCCACATAGCTTTCCCAAGCACCTGATAGGTACATCTTCTTGCAATATGGCATATCACAGGGTAAAACAAACAGGCTATACTTTCCCACTTCGAGGCTGTGGGTACATTTGGAGCAGTAAGCAACAGAGTTAGTAAATGTTAGATTTAATATACAGAAAAAGTACAGTGCTTACAAAGTTATAAACAGATGAAATAAAAAAACATAGATAAAAATACGGCCATCTGACATTCCTAATTGTGATGCTCATAATAAGTATTTTTTAAATTATATTCAAACAGTGTAGTTGTGCTTGTGCATAAAGTATTGCTTCTCAAACACACTGTTACAATAAAAACAGAAGAAAAAGACTCAAAAGTATTTACATAACCAACATCAATGTACATGTTAAAAGTAAAAATGTGGTGCCCCTGAGGGTCCAGTCGCCACAGAGGTACTGCACCTCAGCCAGAGGTGTGGTACTCCACTCTCAGGTAATGGAGAGGCACTACCCAAGACTTCCGCTAGCAACCAACACCACACCACTCCAGGCCAGGGAATCTAGGGGGACCCTATCGAGGGAGGGCCCCATCTCAGGCTTGAGTGGGGAACTAGGTAGAGGGTGCGGGTGCAGAGAGTGACAGTTAAAGAGAGGAGTTAGTTAGGAGTTAGTGAGGAGTTGGAGAGGAAGAGCTGAAGAGAGGAGACGTGGAGAGAGATGCTCCTGAGAGAAAAAAAGAAAGGGGTCCTAGGGGCCAGGGAAGTGAGGAATCCACCCTGGGCACCCGAATCCATTCCAATGGAAGATTGGTGGAAGTACCAGGTTGCAATCGGGGGGGGGGGGACCAGCCCCAGAATAGTGGAGGAAGTACAACTCTCAGTTAGCAAACCAGAGGCTGTGGCATCTGTATGTGCCACAGCCACACACATTTGCTGAAAAGGCAGCTGCATAGGATCAAGGGGACCAAGAGAGTCACTCAACAGGACCCAAGGCTGCTGGCTTGGGACCCTATGTGTGAGGTGCAGGACAGGAGGGCAATGCCAGTGCAGAGAGATGACCAGGAAAGGAACATAAGAAAGGAGTTTGTATGTTCTCCCCATGTTTACATGGGTTTCCTCCAAGTACTCTGGTTTCCTCCCACATTCCAAAATCATACTGATAGGGAATTTAGATTGTGAGCCCCATTGGGGACAGCGATGATAATGTGTGCAAACTGTAAAGCACTGCAGAATATGTTAGCGCAATATAAAAATAAAGATTATTATTATTATGGAAGTCTCGGGAAAGTAAACCTCAAATTAGCTGAGAGCTGGCTCTACCACAGACCAGGAGGACACAGCACCCGGCTGGGGACTGCATCTAAGAACTGTGAGTAAACTGTGGAAACTGCACTCTGCTGTGTCCTCAGAATTATTTGCTGTGTCACCTGTCCTGCACTACAACATTTACCATCATTTACTTTAATTCCTTAACTGCCCCGGGGCCTAGCTCTACCCGTGGAGAGCTGTAACATCTCTGCTGTGTCACCAAATGCCCCGGTGGACCTGAACCAAAGCATCGGCCATCTCCTTATTACTGAGCACCATGGGTGGCATCACACCCCCTATAAACTTTATTTTCCCCTTTAATTCACTTTTATTGAACACCCAGGGCCACGGACCGGGTCACTGCTGCCGTGACATTCCCCGAAGTACAGTCGGACCCGGCCTGAGTACCCCATGGCCCTAGTGGGTGCTCCAAAAACAGCATAAAATGAAAAGTATAAATACATAAACATCTTAAAGATTTGATCGGAGAATACTTCAAGCAGATGAGTTCACCACAGAAAAGAAGGATATATTTGCAATTCATGTTGCTTATTCTTGGTTCTGACCATGGTTTTCTCTTGATAAGGTATTATACTGTATACATAAAAGTAGGATAGCTATTCATATACAAATAAAGACAGAGTTGAAAGAGTACCCGTCATTTTGATTTTCATTTCATAAATCAATATTATACATCAAAATAAGAGACTTTTGTAATGTTTCATATCTGTGTTCAGTGAAGACAAACTTTCCCGTTACTGGCACAGGAGATGACAGTCACTATGCATACAAGTCTATGTTGATGGGAGGAGCTAGAAGCAGAGCTCCTCCCACCCCCTTAATCCTCCTACCTGCATAAAATCTCATCTGCAGCAGTTGCCATCTCCTATCTCAGTAATGTAATAATCTCTCTTCACTGAATACAGATTTTACATCAAATTGAGAACTTTGATAATGACTGATCAGTCCTGGTAGAGAAAGAAGCAAATTTCTCTAATATTGATATATTACAAAGTTGCTTATTTTCCTGTGTGTTATTGATTTTTTAAGAATTAAGACAATTCTTTTTCTTTAAAGGAGTGGTCTAAACGCCAAAGTAGTTTTCATCCTAAATCCCTATCTATTTAGCCCCAAAATCTGGACAATTTTCTAATATATTTGCGGGGGCAGTGCTTGTCTCTGCACGCTGGGAATTGTGACAACACGCTCTTTTGCTGGCTCATTACTACTGATCTGAGCGAGCGGACAGCGGAGAGCGAGCTGTCTTTGTGGACATTGCACAGTGACAGAGCAGGGACTAGCCCAACCCCTGAAATGAGCATCACTGATGACGCTTTGTTTGAGGGAGGGGGCAGATGCTGCCGCAGCGACCACAGCTTCTGACCCCTGATGACACTTTGTTTGAAAATACCAGCATGCACTTAGGATTTCCAAATGAAGAGTCATCAAAATGGAAGAGAAAAAAAATAGAAAACAGTTAGTGTAATTTGGGAATGATAGGAGATTTTTTATTCAAATATATTACAAAATAGTTTACATTATGGCACTAAATAGGGATTTAGGAAGAACATTACTTTGGACTTTGGAGAACCCCTTTAAGACCTGATTCTGCTTTAAGTCATATTATCCCACAATAATTTCCTAGTAGAATAATATGACCAACATTTTTCTGCCACATATTTACCATTCTTGACACACCAATCATTACTATGATATATCCTTAATTAAAGGTTATACTGCATTTCTGTGGTTTTCCACTCCAAAAAAATCAATCAGTTTCCCAAAACATAGATACTATATCAGAGGATAGTTTTGACATCTAATGTTGTAGATATGGCATGGAAAATATTGCAGTTCCATTTGTGCCATGTGAATGGGAGACATACCGTGTACCTTAGCGGAAATTGTCTCCTTTTGCATTTACTTGCACCTCTTTGCTAATGAGGATGTACACTATCGAAGTTCCAGAAATTGTCAGCAACTTGCAAATTCAATTTATGACTGCTGCTAGGCTCCCAGTCATACTGGATTCATTTATCTAATCCATAACACAATCCACAACAACTGACACAAGCTCACATTTACGCCTTCATTCATAATTGCAAATTGCAGTTTTGTAGCTGTTATTATTTCACCACATTGCTGCAATCCCTCACTGCTGCTGTCCTACCCGCAGCAGTCACTTGTCTACTCCTTTCATCTCTACATTCTTTGTGACGGGATTGTGTATATATATATATATATATATATATATATATATATATATATATATATATATATATATATATATATATATATAACATTAAAGTGATAATATTTCCATTTGTATTATTGTGAAACCATCAAAGAAACAGTTGTGGAAATACAACAAGCATTGGTATTTTCTAATTTCTGGATGGTTTTTAAAATTAATAATCTTTTAATTTAGACTTGATTGTGCTATTTATTTCCTTTCCTAATGAAAAGCTTTCTAGCCAGTAATCTAATTAGCAATTGTTCAGCACTCAGCACATTAATACAACGTGGCTCTGTGCTGGAGTAACATGATATATTTGTCCGTAATTCCAGCTCAACATATTGCTGTTACAAATACTACTTACACATGCCATAAATTGTGATTACAAAGTGGAAAACATGACTTGTGGTGACTGACTGCCTACTATAATACATTTATAGTAATAGGGAGCATTAACCCTTTAAAGACCTGTCAGTTTTTGATGCTTTTGCTTTTGCATTTTCTCTCTTAAAAATTACATTTTTGGGGGAAGGAAGTGCGGGTACCAAAAATAGACAATGCATTTTTTTTTCTTTTAAACATTTAATTAATATTATGTTTTGATAGATCGGATTTTTTCAGACATGAAAATGCCAAAAACATTGATAAATGCATTCACACTATGGCCATTTAACAAAAAGAACATAAGATAAAGACAAAATGAGCAAATGCCCTGCATTTAGTAAATGAATAGAAATAGTGCATGTAAATAAAATGGTACTTAGTTAACATTGATCAAAAACGGTAAAAGTCATCCCACGGTATCAAGGTGTACCCAAGTTGGGACGGTACCTAACTCTTGTGGTCCATCTCACTATGTGTCAGCAGATTAGGACAGAGAAGAACCTGGGTTCCAATTGTTCAGAATTCTGCCAGTGGAAAGCAATATAAATTAAATTACCTGCCCAAAACAGAGGAGACATACCCAGTTTGTGCAAAGTACAACATTGGTCAAGACAATATGTTGGTATAAGTGTAATCCATAAGTGTGCACTCACACTGTGGCCATTTAACAAGCAGAACATAAATAAAAGCAGAAATGCCCTGTAGTAAGTAAATAAATATTAATAGTACATGTAAATAACATAGTGCTTGTGGCTGACTTTATTTTGATCAAAACAGTGTAAAAGCCATCCCGCCATGATAAGGTGTACCCCAACCAGGATGGTACCTAACTCTTGTAGTTGGAAAAAGCAAATGGTAATCCAGCGTGACAAGTGTTAAGGTTGGCGGAATGCAAGGAGTATATATATATATCACAACTCGGGGTCCACCCTGCAGGAGAGGAACCTGCTGCTGGCAAATGGTGGCGCTATACTCCACAGAGTCGCTAGAAATAAGATGCAATGCCCTGTTAGCGTCACAGGGGAACACAGCTAACTGCTGAGCTGATGGCAGTCAGTGGTCATTCACCCAGAAAAGCACACAAACACTCCTCACCAAAGGGGCCGGTATTCTAGGGGCTTATTTCAGCCGAGTCCCTGAACACATACATGCAAACTCCTCACCGGAGGTGCCGGTATTCTAGGGGTTAATTTCAGCCGGCTCCCTGAATACACACATACAGGTGCGACCACAAATAACAAGCTCATGACATGTGGTGATACTAGTGTATGGCCGTGCGGCCATGCAAACCTTTTATAGCTGCAGCAGCTTCCTGACCTTCAGAACCAATGGAAGTTGCTACAGTACCTGAGCAACTTCAGGACCTTCCTAGAGGACCAATGATTGCTGCTGTAGTACCTGAGCATGTGACCCCTGACCTCCAATGAGAGGTCTTACCTTGGGCATGCTCAGTGTGTGCCAAGCAGGACTTAGTCCCAGAAAAGCCTGCTCACCACTGACCAGTACTGGCTACACCAGCAGAGCCTGGAAAGGCAGCAGTGACCCTTTGCACAGTATCAGACTGAGTGAAACGCTGGGACCGACGTCTCCGCTGAGCAGGCTCCACTGCGGCTGATGTAGAATGGGAGATCGCAGCAGACATGGCTCGAGATTCCCCCTGTGCAGCGGCGGGGAACTTGACTCCTAACAACAAGTGTTGTAAAATCCAAAAATATAAATAAAATGCAAATGGTCGGTGTTCCGCTGGCGATTTCGCCTTCGCATATTATCTATATTTTATATTTTTGATTACAAACTATTTCCTTGGATTTTACAACACTCATCCCACCTTTTCCTTTTTCCTATTGAAGATTTGCCTCGTCCAGTCTGTCCGTGCGGGACTCCTTGTCTGCATCCCTACAACATGGTGAGCTGACCCTCTTCATATTTTTCTTAATTCTTGTAGTTCACCTTATTATGCATCAGCAGACACAAAAATAGACAAGGGCCGAGCAGGATCTGGGTCCCAACTGTTCAGCTACCTGCCCATTGAAAGCTATATATGTTAGGAGTCGAGTTTCCTCTGCTGCACAGGGGGAATCTCGATCCGTATCTGCTGCGGTCTCCCATTTGGCATCGGCCGCAGCGGGGTCTGCTCAGCGGAGGCGTCGCTCCCAGCGTCTCGCTGGAACTGATTCTGTGCAAAGGGTTACTGCTGCATTTTCTGGCTCTCCTGTTGTACCCTGCACTGATCTGCGGCGAGCGGGCTTCTCTGGGACTAAGTCCTTATTTGCACACACTGAGCATGCCCAGGGCAAGATCTCTCGTTGGAGATCGAGGGTCATATGCTCAGGTACTGCAGCACGTCCCATTGGACCTCCAGGAAGGTCCTGAAAGGGCAAAACTTCGGTAGCAGCTTCCTGTGCTGCAACTATATAAGCTGCGCATGACCGCACGGCCATGCGCTAGTATTGTCTTGAAAATATATGTGTGTGTGTAGATGGATGTATGTCGAAGGATGAAAGCTCCTAAATATCCCTCCCTAGTGTTGTTGTCTGTTTGCGGATGATGGTAGCTATCTAGCGCCCGACTAGCCATCAGCACAAAACACACATAACAGCATCTAGTTGCTGTGACCGCCTGTACGGCGCCGTGCGCTTTCCTTACCCAAGCCTGGGTGTTTAGCGGCGTCCGTTTGTGCGGCACCGCACGCACACTCGTGCCTTTTTATATTATTGTTTCTGTCTCTCTGACACCCCAGTTGTGGTGTCGAGCGCATGAGGTCTTTGAACTCAAATCCTGTGTCTTGGTGACAGTAAGCTATGTCGGGGATTCGTGAGCCAGTGCTCCATACATCTCGAGCTGCTGGCTGCACGTTTTCCTACAGAACGGGCGAGGGTGGGATTCATTTTGTCTCTTTTGTCGGGCAGGGCGTTGGAGTGGGCAACGCCGCTTTGGGAACGTGGTGATCGTGTGGTACAGAGTGCTCCTATCTTCCTGGACGCTCTGAGGCAGGTCTTTTTGGGACCCCGTGTCACCCACGATACTGCGCTCCAATTGTTGGCAATTACTCAGGCTTCGTCCATGGTCAGCCAGTTCGCCATGCTATTCCGGACTCTAGCTTCTGAGCTGGAATGGACGGATAAAGTGCTTATTCCGGTGTTCTGGAAAGGACTGGCAGATCATGTAAAGGACGCCTTGGCCACCAGGGAGATTCCCGCCACACTGGAGGAGCTTACTACTATAGCTACCCGCATCGATCTCCGTTTTAACGAGCGGAGGTTGGAGCGGACCCAGTGTAGGCAGAGGTTTCGGCTGGCTCCCACCTTTGCCAAACCTCTAGAATCTCCTGTTATGGCATCTGACTCCCATGAGGCCATGGAGGTTTCTCGTGCGGGACCTAGGTCTCAGACCGCTCGAGTACCTGTGGTGTGTAAAAATTGCCAGCAACCGGGACATTACGCTAATAAATGTCCACGGCGGTCGGGAAAACGATCGCGTCTAGTGACCATTGGAGGAGGTTCACTGGACACAGCGGCATTTTCCTCCAAATTGTCCTTTAAAGGGACAATCCTGTTAGGCACATCCACTCTTACAGTAGAGCTTTGTGTGGATTCAGGAGCAGAAGGAAATTTTATGTCTTCTGCTTTTGCTCTGCGCCACACAGTACCTCTGGTTATGCTTGCCAAACCAGTAACCGTTAGAGTGGTGAATGGGTCAACACTTCCGCTACAGATCACACATCAGACTGTCCCTTTCACGTTAGCCATGTCCCCATCCCACCAGGAGATTATTTCCCTTCTTGTCCTTCCCGAGGGAATTGATGAGATTCTGCTGGGAATACCCTGGCTCCGTTTCCACTCCCCACATATTGAGTGGACCTCTGGGAGGATATTGGGTTGGAGTAAATCCTGCAAGGGCAGATGTGTGAAAGAGTGCGTTCAGGTTTCCACCACTGAGATGCCCGCAGATCTCTCTACTCTCCCCAAATACTATTGGTCTTATGCAGACGTCTTCTCCAAAAAGGCCGCAGAGACCCTTCCGCCTCACCGTCCCTATGACTGTCCTATAGATCTCTTGCCTGGAGCAGAACCTCCTCGGGGACATGTCTATCCCCTCTCTCTCCCGGAAACGGAGGCTATGTCCCAGTACATCCAGGAGAATTTGGCAAGAGGGTTTATTAGGAAGTCAGTGTCACCAGCAGGGGCAGGGTTCTTCTTCGTACAGAAGAAGAATGGAGAGTTGCGTCCTTGCATAGACTACAGGGGTCTTAACGCCATCACCGTTAAGAATAAGTACCCGCTGCCCCTGATTTCTGAGCTTTTTGATAGGCTACGGGGAGCTAAGGTATTTACCAAATTAGACCTGCGGGGAGCTTATAACCTGATTCGCATCCGTGAGGGGGACAAATGGAAGACGGCGTTTAACACCAGAGATGGGCACTATGAGTATCTGGTGATGCCCTTCGGGCTCTGTAATGCCCCAGCCGTTTTCCAAGACTTTGTCAACGACATCTTCCGGGATATGCTTTCCACCTCGGTCGTAGTCTATCTGGATGATATTCTCATCTTCTCTCCAGATATTGACTCCCACCGGAGAGATGTTGGCAGAGTCTTCGACCTCTTACGGGCAAACTCTCTTTACGCAAAGTTGGAGAAGTGTGTGTTTGAGCAGGAGTCTTTACCTTTCCTGGGCTATATCATCTCTGCCCAGGGATTGGCTATGTATCCTGCCAAACTACAGGCTGTGATGGACTGGCAAGAACCCCATTCACTTAAAGCGGTGCAGCGCTTTATGGGGTTCATTAATTATTACCGCCAGTTCATTCCCCATTTCTCAACTTTGGTAGCTCCCTTGGTAGCCCTCACCAAGAAGGGAGCAAATCCCAAAGTGTGGTCTGAAGAGGTCTCCAAGGCCTTTTCTTCTACTAAGTCTCATTTTGCTAGCGCTCCCATCCTACATCGTCCCGATGTTGATAAGCCGTTTATAATGGAGGTGGATGCCTCTTCCGTTGGTGCTGGAGCAGTCCTCTTCCAAAAGGATGCTCAAGGTCGGAAGCATCCTTGCTTCTTCTTCTCCAAGACCTTCACACCAGCGGAGAGGAATTATTCCATCGGGGACAGGGAGTTGCTAGCGATGAAATTGGCTTTCTCAGAGTGGAGACATCTCTTGGAGGGGGCTCGTTTTCCCTTTCAAGTTTTTACAGACCACAAAAATTTGCTCTATTTGCAAACAGCCCAGCGGCTAAATTCTCGCCAGGCCAGATGGTCCTTATTCTTCTCCCGATTCCACTTCACCCTCCATTATCTCGCTGGGGAGAAGAATATTTGAGCTGATGCTCTTTCTCGCTCTGTTGTGTCATCTGAGGAGGAGGAAGGAGAGCCTCGGCTTATTGTTCCTTCTGAGAGCTTGAGAACCATGGCTCCGGTGTCGCTTGAGTCTGTGCCTCCGGGCAAGACTTTTGTGCCCATAAATTTGCGACCGGAGGTTCTCTCTTGGGCTCATTCCTCCAGGGTGGGTGGACACTTTGGGACAAAAAGGACATCTGAGCTGCTGGCGAGGACGTACTGGTGGCCGCATTTGCTCCGAGATGTCAGAGATTACGTTCTGGCGTGTGTCTCACGCGCCAAAAATAAGTCTCCTCGACAACGGCCGTCTGGGTTACTCTATCCCTTGCCGGTGGCAGACAGGCCCTGGGAGATGGTCGGGATGGACTTTGTAGTGGGTTTGCCCAAGTCTTGCGGCTGTACCATCATTTGGGTTATTACCGATCATTTCTCGAAAATGGTGCATTTGGTGCCGCTCCCACGGTTACCTTCTGCATGGGCCTTGGCAGCGTTGTTCATAAGACACATCTTCCGCCTACACGGCATGCCAGACAAAATTGTCAGTGACCGGGGTCCCCAGTTTGCGTCTCGGTTCTGGAGAGAGCTTTGTCGTCTTCTCAGCATTGAGTTAAATCTCTCTTCCGCATATCATCCCGAGACGAATGGGTTGGTAGAGAGGGCCAATCAGACTCTGGTCACATATCTACGACATTTTGTTTCTGCCAGGCAGGATGACTGGGCATCTTTATTACCATGGGCAGAGTTCGCCCTTAATAACGCTGTAGCCGATTCCACCGGTCAGACTCCTTTCCTCCTTAATTACGGCCAGCATCCGCGGGTTCCTGTGCCTATGCCTGTGTCCTCTGCTGACTCCAGGGTGGCAGACTGGGCAGTGGAGGCACGGGACATTTGGGACCGCACTCAGGATGCCATTCGGGCCTCGAAGGAGAGAATGAGGTCCTCTGCCGATGCACATCGGCGCCCTGCCCCGACCTTTGCTCCTGGCGATTTAGTGTGGCTCTCCGCCCGTAACATCAGGCTGCGTGTAGAGTCCACTAAGTTTGCACCTCGCTATTTGGGTCCCTTCAAGGTCCTCGAACAGGTTTATCCTGTGGTCTACCGTCTGGCCCTTCCTCCACGCCTTGGTATCACCGACACCTTTCATGTGTCCCTCCTTAAGCCCGTATACATGTCTCGGTTTTCTGAGTCATCTGCCGAGACATCGGGTTCGTCTACGGACGATTTCGAGGTGAACACTATTTTGGGGTGCAAGGTGGTACGTGGCAAAAAATGTTATTTGGTGGACTGGAAGGGTTATGGTCCTGAGGACAGGTCCTGGGAGCCTGCTGAGCACATTCGGGCTACGCAGCTCATTGCTGCCTTCGAGCGTAGCGAGGCCCAAGGAGGGGGGCCCTAGGAGGGGGGGTAATGTTAGGAGTCGAGTTTCCTCTGCTGCATAGGGGGAATCTCGATCCGTGTCTGCTGCGGTCTCCCATTCGGCATCGGCCGCAGCGGGGTCTGCTCAGCGGAGGCGTCGCTCCCAGCGTCTCGCTGGGACAGATCCTGTGCAAAGGGTTACTGCTGCCTTTTCTGGCTCTCCTGTTGTACCCTGCACTGATCTGCGGTGAGCGGGCTTCTCAGGGACTAAGTTCTTATTTGCACACACTGAGCATGCCCAGGGCAAGATCTCCCGTTGGAGATCGAGGGTCACATGCTCAGGTACTGCAGCACGTCCCATTGGACCTCCAGGAAGGTCCTGAAAGGGCAAAACTTCGGTAGCAGCTTCCTGTGCTGCAACTATATAAGCTGCGCATGACCGCACGGCCATGCGCTAGTATTGTCTTGAAAATATATGTGTGTGTGTAGATGGATGTATGTCGAAGGATGAAAGCTCCTAAATATCCCTCCCTAGTGTTGTTGTCTGTTTGCGGATGATGGTAGCTATCTAGCGCCCGACTAGCCATCAGCACAAAACACACATAACAGCGTCTAGTTGCTGTGACTGCCTGTACGGCGCCGTGCGCTTTCCTTACCCAAGCCTGGGTGGTTAGCGGCGTCCGTTTGTGCGGCACCGCACGCACACTCGTGCCTTTTTATATTATTGTTTCTGTCTCTCTGACACCCCAGTTGTGGTGTCGAGCGCATGAGGTCTTTGAACTCAAATCCTGTGTCTTAGGATTGTGTTCTGAGACTTCTTGCTTGCGCTCTATGTGCGGTACCGCGGCCCTGTGACACAACAGGGTTCGCTTCCTTCACACAGGGTGAAGTTAACCCATGTGTGTATACTTATTGTACCGCCATATCGTCTGTCTCTACTAGCAGCAGGGTTTTCACCTGCACGGTGGACCTCGGACTGCGAACGCACCTAATACCATAACATCTGATTCTTGGTGTGTTCCGCCAGTCCCCAACAATATAAACAAAATGAACAGTCCAAAAAAGGTAACCACGACCCTGCTTTACAAAGCACAAATCTCTATTGTGGTCCCGATTTGGGTACACCTCACATTGTCATGTTGGGATGGCATTTATGCTTTTTTGATAAAGCATTGTAGTATATGGTAGAAATGATGTTCTCCTCTTAAGCTCAGCTGGAGGCTCTCCAGGAGGACTATGACAAAGAGACCTTAAGTGGGGCCCCAGCTCTCATGGTAACTCACCGGCTTCATGTGACCGCAGAGGGGCCAATTGACCAGTGATTAGCAGTGGCATTTACAAGGGTAAATAGTAATGATCAGAGCTAGTTCCAGCTGCTGCTTTGGAGGCTGATGCTGGCCGTAAAAGACAGTAAAGTATAGTAGAGAAAACTTGGCACTCAGGTTATATATAGAAAATAATTAAATAAATTTAATACAATATAATAAAAATTACATTCAGAAAAACATAAAGTAGCCCTTCTGCTTTATTCACGTAGTAAATTCTGGATTAGAAATCAAGAATACCTTTAAGAAAATGTTGTAGTTCTAAACAAGGAGATTAAAAAAGTAAACATCTATTATCAGTGGGGTGTAGCTCAAAATGCTGTTATAGTTTTATGTACACTACAATAGCCATAATGTCATTACTATTTTTATTATGGTCTATTTAGGTAACATGCATATATCTAAAACAACGTGTTCATAGGATTAATATTAATCATTTAAATTACCAACAAGTGGGATAAAAAATGCTGCATTTTTCACATTCTCTACTATTTACAATCTGCATTCCAATTAAAGGCAAAATGGCTGTACACAATTTTTTTTAGCTATTAATCTTCTCACTCTATTCCAATATTATAGGCTGCATTCCCAGTGTCTGTGTTCTGGTATCCACTGTAGGAGAATTTGCTATAAGACCAGAATAATATTCTCATAATTGTCCAAAACATCACCAGCTGGCACTTCACAACACATAATCACCATATTCGGACTTACATTAAAAATAGCGGAATGAAGAGATCCAGAATAACATAAGAATTAAAAAAACATAATACTTTATTAAAGATATATTCTAAAAATACATATGACAATACAATGTAGTATAAGAGCTCACTATCAAAAGGTTGGAAGCTGGGTCACAGCATTCAATGTAGAATTTTTTAAAGGTCTGTGTCAAAGACAGATATATACCATATGTTGAACACCCAGGTCTACGCTATCTGTCACCATATAAGCTACCCAAGTATGCATAAAGTCAATTATATTTATATTACCAGAAGCAGAGATCAGAATGTCCGCCTTGTAGCAACCACAGCATCCCTCCTCACCCCAACGCACGTTTCGCAACCAGCTTCTTCCAGGGGCGTGTCTGGAGTGGGTTTTTGTAGTAAACTGGCTCCAATGAGTGAACGTATGGAGATAACATGACCAGACGGATTGCTGAATTGATGCCGGGCATTATCGGCGCATGAAAACTCCGCCTCACTTTCTGAAAGTAATCACACTTCTGGACATGCGCTCGCCGGAACACATGTTGGAACGCAAGCGGTCTAGTGAAAGAGCGCATCTGGAAGTGTACAGGGTAAGGAGAGAGCGCATGCGCACTACTCGGACCATAAGCTGCCATACTAAGGGAGGAAGGTATGATAAAGAGGATCAGTAAAACACCTATCCAGGTGAATGCATGGTCAGTGGGCAATCGCATATGGGAAAACATGCCATGCAATATATATTAAAGTGCAATGTGCTATATCCTAATAAAGTGTATTAATAAAAAAATTGTGCTGATATAATCCTGCATGAGTGACAATTGTGTTATGTAATCCTACATAAGTGACATAAATTAATAGTATGTATTGTACACGAAAGTAACATAGTGCATGCTGTGAATCATATTGGTTAGTTCTATACCAAAGAACCAAACCCATAGAAAGTGACACCGTGCAAATTATAATGATATATTTATATAATATAATTTATTCTGACAGTGAGATTACTAGGTGCCTAAATATTAATAATTCATGATTAAACAATTTAATTCTACTCCCATAGCAAACAGTAATTCATAATGCTTCATAAAATTGCTGTGCCATAACCCATAGTATTTCCAAAAATTATTAAAAAACTCCATTCATAATTCATGTGAAAATCTAATCCCTATGGCTCATGAAAGTTTGGGAATGATCGAAATATATAAAATATCTCTAGATTGGTGTCCAGGTAATTTGAATACTGTAATTCTTGAACTGATCCTGATGTAGACGTTAAAGGGCAAGGTCCATGGTCCCCATAATTCTGCAATTACTGCTTTCCCATAGTGAAGAGATTCCTCTCCTCCAACCCAAATGAAATGGCAGAAAAATTATAACAATTTTATAGGTATCAAACAATCCTAAAGTAAAAACAAAACAAAAAAAGGAATTAAAACACATATTAAAACCAGACAAAATTATGTTCCTGTTAAAACTTTCTCAAGGAAAGCCCCTTCCCCAACTCCTAAAAGAATGTCTCATAAGGATAGATGTAACAACAAGAAATTATAGACAAAAGTTTATAGGGTAGCGGCGCTCGTGAGATGGATGGGGATAGCTGCGGGTAATACTGCTTACCACACAAAGGAGAAGAGGGAGCTATAAACAATAAAAAATATTTGTACAATATTTATACCTGCGCTAAACTTTAAAGTACATTAGTCAACGTTCACAGTAGGTGGTTACCTGTTTGGTGACAGGGTTGTTGGAAGTTCGCTTATGAGCGTATGTGACAAATCAGGGATTGATCGTGGGAAGGGAAGGGAAAAAGAGATGAAGTTATATTTAAAAATGTCCATAAATCCTTGGTGATAGTAGTAAAGCAGCTAAGACAGGTTTACTTAGCTGAATGCATTTTCAAAACGCGTTGGTTTGTGGCTCCCACAGCGCTCTGTAGCACCACTAGGGGCACCACGTGATTAACGATCACGTGACCCGAACGTCACTGGAGGTCCTGCACAGGATCGCACAAGGCTTACCAAGTACAGGCCACGCGAGCGTCCGTCACCGAAATTTCTTTCTTCAGCAGGAGTTGGCACCTGTCCACTCTGCCAAAAGTACCAATACCTGATATAAAAACAGCAGTGTCACTGTGTTTGATTGGCCAGTAAAACTCGCCTGACCTTAACCCCATAGAACCCCATAGAGAATCTACGGGGTATTGTCAAGAGGAAGATTAGACACCAGACCCAACAATGCAGATGAGTTGAAGGGTGCTATCAAAGCAACCTGGGCTTCCATAACATCTCAGCAGTGCTACAGACTGATGATCTCTATGCCACGCCGTTTTGATGCAGTAATTGATACAAAAGGAGCCCCGACCAAGTATTGAGTGCATTTACTGAACATACATTTCAATAGGCCAACATTTTGGATCTTAAAATCATTTTTCAAGCTGGTGTTATAAAGTATTCTAATATACTGAGATAATGACTTTTGGCTTTTCATTGACTGTAAGCAATAATCATCAACATAAACAAAAATAAACACTTGAAATAGATCACTCTGTTAGTAATGACTCTATATAATATATGAATTTCACTTTTTGTATTGAAGAAGTGAAATAAATTAACTTTTTGATGATATTCTAATTTTGTGAGAAGCAACTGTATGTTCTCCAACATACATACTGCCCTATGAAAACTGCTGCCATATATAAAAAAAATTCTGATGATTCAATAAATTGAACTTTTGTAAAATGGTTTGTAAAGTGGCATGTTGTGTTTCCATTTTAATAAAAATAGTGTTTCCAATTAAATTTTTTGGAACATTGGCAAAAATAATAATACTGCCTATTATAAATAGCAGAAGGTTTTTGCAGTCATGTTTCATTTATTTACAGTAGATGGTATTAGATGCCATGCACATAGCAGAGACATGCAGAGGTACAGCATGGCCACGTAGAGTTCTCCAGATCTGTATTATGCTCCGTGTTAATAATGAGTTTGTATATGTAAGCCCTTACTCAGACAGGTGCAGGTAATCATGGTTATGATATGCTCTTTTGAATGAGGCTTCCCAAAATGTTTGCACAGAGATATAAGACTACATTCTCATGAGGAGCTTTTATCGCATTTTTGATGCTGCGTCAAAAATATAGTGTTTTACAATAACAGCAAAGTGGATGGGATTTATAAAATCTCCTGCCCACTGTGCTTTTTTTTTTCCACTGCGCAAATTGACCTACCATGGTTTTCTTCAATTTGCAGTATGGTTTTTGGTGGGTTTTTGAGTTTTCTGTGCACAATTTCCCCATAGACTTGCATTAAATGTGGAAAATCTGCAAGTAAAAAACACATATACATTTTTTTTGCAATCAAAGATGCAAGTAATCTGCACCTAAGAATGTAAATTGTTGTGAATTCTGTTGTCAAACTCCCTCCTGTGGTCGTGAATGGTACTTCGGCGAGTTCTGTCTATGGGCTCCCTCTGGTGGCTGTGAGTGAAGCTGCTGCTTCTGAGGTTCCTTACACAGGTGACGTGGTTTATCCTTTGGTTGGCTGCTCTATTTAACTCCACTCAGATTGTTACTCCATGCCAGCTGTCAATGTTCCTGCATTGGTTCAGTTCGCTCTTGGATCTTTCTGGTGACCTGTCTTCTCCAGCAGAAGCTAAGTTCCTGATAGTTACTATTTGTTCATTGTTTCCTTGTCCAGCTGGTTATCATGATTTTGTCTTGCTGGCTGGAAGCTCTGGGATGCAGAGTGGCACCTCCGCACCGTGAGTCGGTGCGGAGGTCTTTTTTGCACACTCTGCGTGGTCTTTTGTAGTTTTTTGTGCTGACCGCAAAGATTCCTTTCCTATCCTCTGTCTGTTTAGTAAGTCTGGCCTCCTTTTGCTGAAACCTGTTTCATTTCTGCGTTTGTGACTTTCATCTTTACTCACAGTCAATATATGTGGGGAGCTGCCTTTTCCTTTGGGGAATTTCTCTGAGGCAAGGTAGGCTTTATTTTCTATCTCTAGGGCTGGCTAGCTCTGAGGCTGTGAAGAGGCATCTAGGGAGAGTCAGGAACGCTCCACGGCTATTTCTAGTGTGTTTGATAGGATTAGGGCTTGCGGTCAGCAGAGCTCCCACATCCCAGAACTCGTCCTGTGTGAGTTTAACTATCAGGTCGTGCCGGGTGCTCCTAACCACCAGGTCATAACAGTACAGCTGGCCCAAAGTATTAATGCATCTCAATAGAGGGATAAGAGAAGTTCTGAGACCATTTATTTTCTTTGCACTGTGTTTTGTCTTTCTTTTCCCCTAAACCTTTGGGTGGTTCAGGACACAGGTGAAGATATGGACATTCAAGGTCTGTCCTCTTGTGTGGATCATCTCACTGCAAGGGTACAAAACATTCAAGATTTTGTGGTTCTGAATCCTATGTTAGAGCCTAGAATTCCTATTCCTGATTTATTTTATGGGGATAGATCTAAGTTCTTGAATTTCAAAAATAATTGTAAACTGTTTCTAGCTTTGAAACCCCGTTCCTCTGGTGACCCCGTTCAACAAGTAAAAATCATTATTTCTTTGTTGCGTGGTAACCCTCAAGACTGGGCATTTTCCCTTGCGCCAGGAGATCCTGCATTGCGTGATGTTGATGCGTTTTTTCTGGCGCTTGGATTGCTTTATGATGAACCAAATTCAGTGGATCAGGCAGAGAAAATCTTGCTGGCTTTGTGTCAGGGTCAGGATGAAGCGGAGGTGTACTGTCAGAAGTTTAGAAAGTGGTCTGTGCTTACTCAGTGGAATGAATGTGCCCTGGCGGCAATTTTCAGAAAGGGTCTTTCTGAAGCCCTTAAGGATGTCATGGTGGGATTTCCCACGCCTGCTGGTCTGAATGAGTCTATGTCCTTGGCCATTCAGATCGATCGGCGCTTGCGTGAGCGCAAAGCTGTGCACCATCTGGCGGTATTCTCTGAGCATAGGCCTGAGCCTATGCAGTGTGATAGGACTTTGACCAGAGCTGAACGGCAAGAACACAGACGTCGGAATGGGCTGTGTTTTTACTGTGGTGAATCCACTCATGCTATCTCCGATTGTCCTAAGCGCACTAAGCGGTTCGCTAGGTCTGCCACCATTGGTACGGTACAGTCTAAATTTCTTTTGTCTGTCACTCTAATTTGCTCTCTGTCATCCTATTCTGTTATGGCATTTGAGGATTCAGGCGCTGCCCTGAATTTGATGGACTTGGAGTTTGCCAGGCGCTGTGGTATTTTCTTGGAGCCCTTGCAGTATCCTATTCCATTGAGAGGAATTGATCCTACGCCTTTGGCCAAGAATAAGCCTCAGTACTGGACTCAATTGACCATGTGCATGGCTCCTGCACATCAGGAGGATATTCGCTTTTTGGTGTTGCATAATCTGCATGATGTGGTCGTTTTGGGGTTGCCATGGCTACAGGTCCATAATCCAGTGTTGGATTGGAAATCTACGTCCGTGTCTGGCTGGGGTTGTCAGGGGGTACATGGTGATGTTCCATTGCTGTCAATTTCGCCTTCCACTCCTTCTGAAGTCCCTGAGTTTTTATCAGATTACCGGGATGTGTTTGAAGAGCCCAAATCCGGTGCCCTACCTCCTCATAGGGATTGCGATTGTGCTATTAATTTGATTCCTGGTAGTAAGTTTCCTAAGGGCCGTCTGTTTAATTTATCTGTGCCAGAGCACGCCGCTATGCGGAGTTATATAAAGGAATCCTTGGAGAAGGGTCATATTCGCCCGTCGTCGTCACCATTGGGAGCAAAGTTCTTTTTTGTGGCCAAGAAGGATGGCTCTTTGAGACCTTGTATTGATTACCGCCTTCTTAATAAGATCACAGTCAAATTTCAGTATCCTTTGCCGCTGCTGTCTGATTTGTTTTCTCGGATTAAGGGGGCTAGTTGGTTCACCAAGATAGATCTTCGTGGGGCGTATAATCTTGTGCGAATTAAACAGGGCGATGAATGGAAAACAGCATTTAATACGCCCGAGGGCCATTTTGAGTACCTGGTTATGCCATTCGGGCTTTCCAATGCTCCATCTGTGTTTCAGTCCTTTATGCATGACATCTTCCGAGAGTACCTGGATAGATTTATGATTGTATATTTGGATGACATTTTGGTCTTTTCGGATGATTGGGAGTCTCATGTGAAGCAGGTCAGAATGGTGTTCCAGGTCCTTCGTGCGAATTCCTTGTTTGTGACGGGGTCAAAGTGTCTCTTTGGAGTTCAGAAGGTTTCATTTTTGGGTTTCATTTTTTCCCCTTCTACTATCGAGATGGACCCTGTTAAAGTTCAGGCCATTTACGATTGGACTCAGCCGACATCTGTGAAGAGCCTGCAGAAGTTCCTGGGCTTTGCTAATTTTTACCGTTGTTTCATCGCTAATTTTTCTAGTATTGCTAAACCGTTGACTGATTTGACCAAGAAAGGTGCTGATGTGGTCAATTGGTCCTCTGCGGCTGTAGAGGCTTTTCAGGAGTTGAAGCGTCGTTTTTCTTCTGCCCCTGTGTTGTGCCAGCCAGATGTTTCGCTCCCGTTTCAGGTTGAGGTTGATGCTTCTGAGATTGGAGCAGGGGCTGTTTTGTCGCAAAGAAGTTCTGATGGCTCGGTGATGAAACCCTGTGCCTTCTTTTCTAGAAAATTCTCGGCTGCTGAGCGCAATTATGATGTTGGCAATCGAGAGTTGTTGGCCATGAAGTGGGCATTCGAGGAGTGGCGACATTGGCTTGAAGGAGCTAAACATCGCGTGGTGGTCTTGACGGATCACTAGAATTTGAATTATCTCGAGTCTGCCAAACGGTTGAATCCTAGACAGGCTCGATGGTCGCTCTTTTTCTCCCGTTTTGATTTTGTGGTTTCATACCTTCCGGGATTTAAGAATGTGAAGGCTGATGCCCTGTCAAGGAGTTTTGTGCCTGACGCTCCGGGTGTTCTGGAGCCGGCGGGTATTCTTAAAGAGGGGGTAATTTTGTCTGCCATCTCCCCTGATTTGCGGCGTGTGCTGCAGAAGTTTCAGGCTGATAGACCTGACCGTTGTCCTACGGAGAAACTGTTTGTCCCTGATAGATGGACTAGTAGAGTTATCTCTGAGGTTCATTGTTCGGTGTTGGCTGGTCATCATGGAATCTTTGGTACCAGAGATTTGGTGGCTAGATCCTTTTGGTGGCCTTCTTTGTCACGGGATGTGCGTACTTTTGTGCAGTCCTGTGGGACTTGTGCTCGGGCTAAGCCCTGCTGTTCTCGTGCCAGTGGGTTGCTTTTGCCCTTGCCGGTCCCGAAGAGGCCCTGGACGCATATTTGCATGGATTTTATTTCTGATCTCCCTGTTTCTCAATGGATGTCGGTCATTTGGGTGGTTTGTGATCGCTTCTTTAAGATGGTCCATTTGGTACCCTTGTCTAAATTGCCTTCCTCCTCTGATTTGGTGCCATTGTTTTTCCAGCATGTGGTTCGTTTGCATGGCATTCCAGAGAACATCGTCTCGGACAGAGGTTCCCAGTTTGTTTCGAGGTTTTGGCGGTCCTTTTGTGCTAAGATGGGCATTGATTTGTCTTTTTCTTCGGCTTTCCATCCTCAGACTAATGGCCAAACCGAACGAACTAATCAGACCTTGGAAACATATCTGAGATGCTTTGTTTCTGCTGATCAGGATGATTGGGTGTCCTTCTTGCCTTTGGCTGAGTTCGCCCTTAATAATCGGGCCAGCTCGGCTACTTTAGTTTCTCCTTTTTTCTGTAATTCTCGTTTCCATCCTCGTTTCTCTTCAGGGCAGGTTGAGCCTTCGGACTGTCCTGGTGTGGATACGGTGGTAGACAGGTTGCAGCAGATTTGGACTCATGTGGTGGACAATTTGACATTGTCCCAGGAGAAGGCTCAACGTTTCGCTAACCGCCAGCGCTGTGTTGGTCCCCGACTTCGTGTTGTGGATTTGGTTTGGTTGTCATTTCGTCATGTTCCTATGAAGGTTTCCTCTCCTAAGTTTAAGCCTCGTTTCATTGGGCCATATAAGATTTCTGAAGTTCTTAATCCTGTGTCATTTCGTTTGGACCTTCCAGCTTCTTTTGCCATCCATAATGTGTTCCATAGGTCGTTGTTGCGGAGATACGTGGCGCCTATGGTTCCCTCCGTTGATCCTCCTGCCCCGGTGTTGGTTGAGGGGGAGTTGGAGTATGTGGTGGAGAAGATTTTGGATTCTCGTGTTTCGAGACGGAAACTCCAGTACCTGGTCAAGTGGAAGGGTTATGGTCAGGAAGATAATTCCTGGGTTTTTGCCTCTGATGTTCATGCTGCCGATCTTGTTCGTGCCTTTCATTTGGCTCATCCTGATTGGCCTGGGGGCTCTGGTGAGGGTTTGGTGACCCCTCCTCAAGGGGGGGTACTGTTGTGAATTCTGTTGTCGAACTCCCTCCTGTGGTCGTGAATGGTACTTCGGCGAGTTCTGTCTATGGGCTCCCTCTGGTGGCTGTGAGTGAAGCTGCTGCTTCTGAGGTTCCTTACACAGGTGACGTGGTTTATCCTTTGGTTGGCTGCTCTATTTAACTCCACTCAGATCGTTACTCCATGCCAGCTGTCAATGTTCCTGCATTGGTTCAGTTCGCTCTTGGATCTTTCTGGTGACCTGCCTTCTCCAGCAGAAGCTAAGTTCCTGATAGTTATTATTTGATCATTGTTTCCTTGTCCAGCTGGTTATCATGATTTTGTCTTGCTAGCTGGAAGCTCTGGGATGCAGAGTGGCACCTTCGCACCGTGAGTCGGGGCGGAGGTCTTTTTTGCACATTCTGCGTGGTCTTTTGTAGTTTTTTGTGCTGACCACAAAGATACCTTTCCTATCCTCTGTCTGTTTAGTAAGTCTGGCCTCCCTTTGCTGAAACCTGTTTCATTTCTGCGTTTGTGACTTTCATCTTTACTCACAGTCAATATATGTGGGGGGCTGCCTTTTCCTTTGGGGAATTTCTCTGAGGCAAGGTAGGCTTTATTTTCTATCTCTAGGGCTAGCTAGCTCTGAGGCTGTGAAGAGGCATCTAGGGAGAGTCAGGAACGCTCCACGGCTATTTCTAGTGTGTGTGATAGGATTAGGGCTTGCGGTCAGCAGAGCTCCAACATCCCAGAACTCGTCCTGTGTGAGTTTAACTATCAGGTCGTGCTGGGTGCTCCTAACCACCAGTTCATAACAGTAAATAGCAGGATTTCTAAAAACAAAGCAGTTTTGTTTAACCCCTTAGCGACCGATCAATGACTGTTTAATTTTGCCAAACTATCAAAAAAGAGAGAGAAATTGATCTACATACAAATGTTTTGAGAATTTTTTCAATGTTTTTTTAACCCCTTTACCCCTCAAACTCGTTTACACTTTCATGACAAGGCCAATTTTAACAATTCTGACCACTGTCACTTTATGAGGTTATAGCTTTGTAACAGTTGAATGTATTCCACTGATTCTGATATTGTTTTTTCATGACATATTGTACTTCATATTAGTGGTAAAATTTATTTGATATGACTTTATTTATGAAAAAACTGATGTTTGCAAAAATTTGCAAACTTTTAGTTTCAGTGCCATTAAATCAGAGAGTTGTGTCAGACATAATGGTTAATAAATAACATTTCCCACATGTCTACTTTACATCAGCACAATTTTGGAAATAACCTTTTTTTTTCGATAGGAAGTTATAGGGGTTAAAATTTGACCAGCAATTTCTAATTTTTCCAACAAAATTGACAAAACCATTTTTTTAGGGACCACCTCACATTTGAAGTGACTTTGGGGAGTCAATATGACATAAAATACCCAAAAGTGACACCATTCTGAAAACTGAACCCCTTAAGGTGTGCAATACCACATTCAAGATGTTTATTAACCCTTCAAGTGCTTCACGAGAACTAAAGCAGTTAAGAAGGAAGAAATACCGGCTGGCAGATCTGCGCATGTGCCCATTTTCTTACAGGAACAAGACGCCAAGGCCTGTGGGGATGGAGCAGGAGGTACTGTATGTGCTTGGGGACCCTATTTCTCTCTCATCTGGTATGCTAGATCATGTCAGAGGATAGAGAAATGAATGGGAAATCGGAAAAACGCAAGGAAACTGAGATACAGAAATTCTGCAGGGTCAAAAACTCAACAAACTCTGACCATTGGAATGTAGCCCAACAGTCGCGTAGACATATACTATTAAAATTAAAAGGGAAGCATATTAAAACTCAGCATATAAAATCTTTCACTTCAAAAAATTAAAATAATCAGTCATTTACCACAGCAGAAGTTATTTACATCTGCCTTCAGTGCTGATTTTATGGCATATTTTTGAGAGGGAAAATTATGGAATTATTAAATTTCTTTGAATAGAATACTTACTAATGATTTAATGAAACAATCCTTTCTACAATGGGAATGTTTATCTATTTTGGAAATACACTCAGACTCAAGAAATATGACATTTAATTAAAAGACATTAAAACTGGTTTGGAAGATTGTATATTCCTTAAATAACTTTCTGCAATATTCATGTATTTTTTATAGAATATGATTCAGACTTTATTACTTTCAACCTTCGGAAATGTTTTAAATATTTGCAGTTTAGGATAAACCATTTGCATTCATTGTGCACTAACAGCAGCGGTATCTCTGGGGAAGTATTCTGTGCCTGACTCCAGTCTAATAGATGAACTGCTCGATTAAAAGCTTCAAGGTAAAGTTTTGCATGTTTACAATTTGCATTTCTGTTACTGTATTAACTATTTTTATTTTTAATGTGGCCAAATATGAATCACTTAGGCTCATGGCTAACCAAGATTACTTGCTTCTACACTGGCATACTGATCATTGGTTAGGGCATTACTCATTGAAGACCATTGCTTTGAGGACTTATCATCTGATGCAATTTATTACAGAAGAATCTTACTTCTAATCATTATCCGACAGATCATATTGACGAGTCATCAATGACCAAACAAATTTTTCGAAAGGAAGAGCTTTGAAACAAAAACGGGAAAGTAATGTCAACTTGTGTTGTATTCTGAGTAGTTAGAGAGGTTGGACACTTCTTTGTACCCCTGTCATCTGCACTAACTGCCATAGATGGAATCTATTTTAAATACCTTGCTTTTCCAAATCCTTCTGAAATTGAGACTCTCCTGACTACCTGTGATGTCATATTAATTTCCCCACCTGACATCCCGGCTCTGAAATCCCAAATAACATCACAGTCACGTTACTTTTATGCCATGTCGGTGGGCCGGGCTTTATTCAGCAGAGCATGTCCATATAGAAACAGTAGAGCCACAAGCTGTCAAAGAGTCCAGGATCAACAGCGGTCCGTGCAAAGCATGTTACACAGGAGCCCGATATCCAAGTAGAGGTGCCCGCATGAAAAAACCCGTGGAAGCGTTATCGTAGGCGCGAAGCGTCCGTCGCCACATCCTGCTCACCTTCTTTCCTGTTTGTTGTCCCGAGCCGTGAAGATGACGGCGTCTTTTTATATTTTCTAATAAAAGATTCAGACCACATCTGGACCGGTGAGTGTTGCCGCTTTGTTCTGTACGCTGCCATTCATTCAGCAGAGCTCACTCACTGCTTTTGTACATATGGCTGCAGACACAGCTCTCACATCTCCCTGCACATTTCTTCCTCCAGAGCTCTACCATGTATCTGTATGTATATAGTAGAGTGTATATATTTCACACACCCTGAAATATACCGTGTAAGGTCTAATTCACACATCAGTATTTTGATCCATATTTTATCAGTATTTGCGCACCAAAAGCAACTTAAAAACACAGCACAGGTGTCAAGCTTTCAATTATAGTGTTTCTTTGTAAGCTCCACTCCTAGTTTTGCCATACAAACACTGGTGCACAATACTGACTGGTCTCAAAAGGGCTTTCTCGACATTAATAATGTTTAAAATTGCAGAGTGCTTATAAGTAGTGTTGAGCATTCCGATACCGCAAGTATCGGCCGATATTTGCGGTATCGGAATTCCGATCCCGAGTTCCGATATTTTTGCGATATCGGGAATCGGGATCGGGATGAATATTTATGTGTAAAATAAAGAATAAAAATAAAAAATATGAATATACTCACCCTCGGACGCGCCCTGGTTGTAACCGCTGCAACCGGCAGTCTCCGTTCCTAAGAATGAGCGAGTGAAGGACCTGCGATGACATCGCGGCTTGTGATTGGTCGCGTGAGCGGTCACATGAGCGGTCACGCGGCCAATCACAAGCCACGACATCATCGAAGGTCCTTCACCCGCTCATTCTTAGGAACGGAGGCTGCTGGTTACACCGCTAAGGTCCAGGGTCCGCCGGAGGGGTGAGTATATCCATATTTTTTATTTTTATTCTTTAATTTTTACATGAATATGGATCCCAGGGCCTGAAGGAGAGTTTCCTCTCCTTCAGACCATGGGAACCATTCCAGGATACATTCCGATATTTGTGTCCCATTGACTTGTATTGGTATCGGGTATCGGTATCGGCGATATCCGATATTTTTCGGATATCGGCCCATACAATCCGATACTGATACTTTCAAATATCAAAAGGTATCGCTCAACACTAGTGTTGAGCGATACCTTCCGATATCGGAAAGTATTGGTATCGGATAGGATCGGCCGATATTCAGAAAATATCGGATATCGCCGATACCGATACCCGATCCCAATGCAAGTCAATGGGACCAAAATATCGGAATTAAAATAAACCCTTTCTTTCCTTGTAGGTTCATTCTACATGAAGGAAAACAACTAAGAATAATGCAGGATGTATTTGGGGAGGTGGGGGAGACATTAAAGTCATAGAGGTTTAGCCCAATCAAATAGAATAGCATGTTTTTTTTTTTTTTTTAAAGACGTTCGGAGTGACAAAGATATTGACTATGTAAATTTTTTTTTTATTTTGTCAGATATTGATTTTTCACTATTCCACGCCCTTCCCCTTCTTTTTTTTTTACTTTTCCCACACTTTCATCTTCATCATCATCAGCATCTTTGACATCAACTTCTTCTTCACCTTATTCATCTTCTTCTTCATCCTTTACCTTTTTTTTTTTTTATTACATTCTTCATATTCATTTTATTCAACTATTATTATTCTTCCTATTCTACATATTCATTTTATTCAACTGTTATTATTCTTCCTATTCTACTTCTTCATCATATTCTCATTTGTGACAGGCATTCCCGTAGTTGTTATCTTTAAAAGTTGGAAGATTACACCTTCCGTTCTGCCAGTCACAAAAGTTACATTTGTCCGCGTTCAGTTTGGCCTGCAGCATCAGGCTTTATCCAGGGGCACCACGAGGAGGAACGGACTCACCCCCATACACTGCTTAGTCTTCTTCTGCATATAATTTAGATAATATCTTTTGCTCTGATATTAAGTCTTATGCTTAATGTTCTTCTGCTCTTTGTTCTGCAGCCTCTTGTTCTTCTGCTTCTCGGTCTTCCATGTCGTCGTCTCCAGGGTCGTCGTCTCCAGTGTCGTCGTCTCCGCCGTCGTCGTCGTCGTCGTCATCTGGGTGGTCTTTCTGGTCATCGACGTTAGGGTCTTCAACTTGGAAATGTAGCAGAAGGTACAAGAAGGCTGAGAAAATGCCAAGAACCAGCTGATGGAACTGGAACTCGGATGGCTACCCGAAGGTTCAAGAGCCTATGGAACTACCGAGGACCAGCTGACGTTACTGGAACCCGGTTACTAAGCAGGAGGTACCCGTGCTAAAAAGCACTACCAAGGACCGCCTGACGTTGGTGGAACGTACCCGGATACCCAGAAGGAGGCACCTAAGCCAAAGGCTCTGCCCGGAACCAGCTGACGGTACTGGAACCAGGATGGGGAGCAGTCGGTACAAGAGCAAAAGACACTGCCGAGAACCAGCTGACGGTGCTGGAACCAGGTGGTGGACCCGAAGGCCCACAGGAGAGGAGAGAACAGCTAGGCCGCGAGGCAGCCGCAGTTACCGAACCCCAACAGTCCTACAGGGGGAGCTGGGCCTACTGGCACTACAGAACCAGCCTTGACTACCAGTTCACGCAGCCCACATAGGAAGCTCCTAAACTGGAGGCACCCTGGAGTTGGCTAACCCGACCGCAACACGACGGGGCAAGCATAGGCGTCTCAGCGAGCTTGACGCAACCCGGAAACAGCTGACGGTGCTGAAACCAGGTTTGGCACGAGGGAGTACCTGTGACAAAAACACTGCCGAGAACCAGCTGGCGGTGCTGGAACCTGGATGCGTTGCCCCAGTGTGCAAGAGCCAATGGCACGACCGAGGACCAGCTGACGGTGCTGGAACCCGGTTACTAAGCTGTAGGTGCCCGCGCTTAAAAGCACTACCAAGGACCGCCTTGCGTTGGCGGAACTCGGATACCCAGGAGGAGGCACCTAAGCCAAAAGCTCGGCCCGGAACCAGCTGACGGTGCTGGAACCAGGTGGTGGACCCGAAGGCCCACAGGAGAGGAGAGAACAGCTAGGCCGCGAGGCAGCCGCAGTTATCGAACCCCAACAGTCCTACAGGGGGAGCTGGGCCTACTGGCACTACAGAACCAGCCTTGACTACCAATTCAGGCAGCCCACATAGGAAGCTCCTAAACTGGAGGCACCCTGGAGTTGGCTAACCCGACCGCAACACGACGCGGCAAGCATAGGCGTCTCAGCGAGCTTGACACAACCCGGAAACAGCTGACGGTGCTGAAACCAGATTTGGCACGAGGGAGTACCTGTGACAAAAACACTGCCGAGAACCAGCTGGCGGTGCTGGAACCCGGATGCGTTGCCCCAGTGTGCAAGAGCCAATGGCACGACCGAGGACCAGCTGACGGTGCTGGAACCCGGTTACTAAGCTGTAGGTGCCCGCGCTTAAAAGCACTACCAAGGACCGCCTTGCGTTGGCGGAACTCGGATACCCAGGAGGAGGCACCTAAGCCAAAAGCTCGGCCCGGAACCAGCTGACGGTGCTGGAACCAGGTGGTGGACCCGAAGGCCCACAGGAGAGGAGAGAACAG
This sequence comes from Ranitomeya imitator, assembly GCF_032444005.1. Classification (NCBI taxonomy): domain Eukaryota; kingdom Metazoa; phylum Chordata; class Amphibia; order Anura; family Dendrobatidae; genus Ranitomeya; species Ranitomeya imitator. The sequence continues at coordinate 531,042,482 of NC_091286.1, forward strand.
CTAGGCCGCGAGGCAGCCGCAGTTACCGAACCCCAACAGTCCTACAGGGGGAGCTGGGCCTACTGGCACTACAGAACCAGCCTTGACTACCAATTCAGGCAGCCCACATAGGAAGCTCCTAAACTGGAGGCACCCTGGAGTTTGCTAACCCGACCACAACACGACGGGGCAAGCATAGGCGTCTCAGCGAGCTTGACACAACCCGGAAACAGCTGACGGTGCTGAAACCAGGTTTGGCACGAGGGAGTACCTGTGACAAAAACACTGCCGAGAACCAGCTGGCGGTGCTGGAACCCGGATGCGTTGCCCCAGTGTGCAAGAGCCAATGGCACGACCGAGGACCAGCTGACGGTGCTGGAACCCGTTTACTAAGCTGTAGGTGCCCGCGCTTAAAAGCACTACCAAGGACCGCCTTGCGTTGGCGGAACTCGGATACCCAGGAGGAGGCACCTAAGCCAAAAGCTCGGCCCGGACCCAGCTGACAGTGCTGGAACCAGGTGGTGGACCCGAAGGCCCACAGGAGAGGAGAGAACAGCTAGGCCGCGAGGCAGCCGCAGTTACCGATCCCCAACAGTCCTACAGGGGGAGCTGGGCCTACTGGCACTACAGAACCAGCCTTGACTACCAATTCATGCAGCCCACATAGGAAGCTCCTAAACTGGAGGCACCCTGGAGTTGGCTAACCCGACCGCAACACGACGGGGCAAGCATAGGCGTCTCAGCGAGCTTGACACAACCCGGAAACAGCTGACGGTGCTGAAACCAGGTTTGGCACGAGGGAGTACCTGTGAAAAAAACACTGCCGAGAACCAGCTGGCGGTGCTGGAACCCGGATGCGTTGCCCCAGTGTGCAAGAGCCAATGGCACGACCGAGGACCAGCTGACGGTGCTGGAACCCGGTTACTAAGCTGTAGGTGCCCGTGCTTAAAAGCACTACCAAGGACCGCCTGACGTTGGCGGAACTCGGATACCCAGGAGGAGGCACCTAAGCCAAAGGCTCGGCCCGGAACCTGCTGACGGTGCTGGAACCAGGTGGTGGACCCGAAGGTCCACAGGAGAGGAGAGAACAGCTAGGCCGCGAGGCAGCCGCAGTTACCGAACCCCAAAAGTCCTACAGGGGGAGCTGGGCCTACTGGCACTACAGAACCAGCCTTGACTACCAATTCATGCAGCCCACATAGGAAGCTCCTAAACTGGAGGCACCCTGGAGTTGGCTAACCTGACCGCAACACGACGGGGCAAGCATAGGCGTCTCAGCGAGCTTGACACAACCCGGAAACAGCTGACGGTGCTGAAACCAGGTTTGGCACGAGGGAGTACCTGTGACAAAAACACTGCCGAGAACCAGCTGGCGGTGCTGGAACCCGGATGCGTTGCCCCAGTGTGCAAGAGCCAATGGCACGACCGAGGACCAGCTGACGGTGCTGGAACCCGGTTACTAAGCTGTAGGTGCCCGCGCTTAAAAGCACTACCAAGGACCGCCTTGCGTTGGCGGAACTCGGATACCCAGGAGGAGGCACCTAAGCCAAAAGCTCAGCCCGGAACCAGCTGACGGTGCTGGAACCAGGTGGTGGACCCGAAGGCCCACAGGAGAGGAGAGAACAGCTAGGCCGCGAGGCAGCCGCAGTTACCGAACCCCAACAGTCCTACAGGGGGAGCTGGGCCTACTGGCACTACAGAACCAGCCTTGACTACCAATTCAGGCAGCCCACATAGGAAGCTCCTAAACTGGAGGCACCCTGGAGTTGGCTAACCCGACCGCAACACGACAGGGCAAGCATAGGCGTCTCAGTGATTTTGACAGTACCCGGAAACAGCTGACGGTGCTGGAACCAGGCTGGGCACGAGGGAGTACCCGTGACAAAAACACTGCCGAGAACCAGCTGGCGGTGCTGGAACCCAGATGCGTTGCCTATTAAAGATTGTCTTCCTAGAGCCCCAACTAGCGGTGTTGGAGCAAAGCATAAGCAGGGGGAGCAGAGTGTTGGCCGAAGCCTGCACTGGAGGCAGCTTTGTGTCTGCGTTGCGTTTGCAGGACACTTTGCCGGCTACACAGTGGGGGAACAGCTGGCGTTGCTGAACCCCACTAACACAATGGTGGGTGCTTTTCTCTGTGCAGCTAGCACTTGCGGGCAAAAACTAGCGATTATAGAGCCCGTGGTGAAGCAGGAGGAGGAGAGGAGCAGAGTGTAGGCCGAAGCCTAGTTGAACCAATTTCAAAGGAAACCTTTAACCCCCCCTCAGGTGTTACAAAGTACAAGAGACACACCTTGTGCAGTATTAATGCTGCACAAGTGAAAGGTTGCTCTATTAATTTGTCTACTTGCACACGCTGAATGAAAGACGTACACAATTTAGCCCATTGTACAGTCAAACTGTAGTGGATGCGTGACTTGGCTTTTTAAGGAGACGCAGCACAGGTGTCCCAAATAACGCCTTGGTGCTTGGCACAGCTTCCTGAGCATTGTTATTTGCTGTACAGGAGTCTGCGCTCTTGTGTTATCCCTTGGCAATGCCCTGTTAGCACTGCCCGTCTTATGACCTCATTTCATGTTGGCCGGTGCGGTTAGCGATGGCCATAAATCCCAGACCCACAGTGCCTTTTCATAAAGTCACACTGCGGTGCTGGGATTCGTGGCCTTGAGCAGTAAATATTTTCGCCGCTCACACACGTGCTTACACCTGCTTCAGACTGGGCGGCCTCTGCTGATCCCTTCTCGCATGCCGCAGCCATGAGGCTACACAGTCTGAAGAAGGCGGAAGGAGATGAGTTAAGACAGGTGAACATATGCACTGCACGTGCCCATCAATCACACCCTCGCAGCCAAAATATATGAGACAACGAGGGGGGTTGTGTGGAGCAGGGCGGACGCACAGGCGCAGCCAGCTAACCAATGATGTCAAAAGACGGGAAGCGCTACCAAGGCTGGTGCTGCGTATCATTAGAAAGGAAAGTCACACCTCAGGGACAGTGGAATGGTCTCAATGAGACACATTTTGTACGTGTTGAGTTCCACGTGGGCAAGTAGAAAAAGTCAGCCACCTTGTACAAATGCAGCAGTTCTGCTGTACAAGGTGGCTGTTATACATAGAAACACCTGGGGGTGGTGGGCAGGCTTCCTTCAATTTCAGTTCATGTGCCTGCGTGGCGTTTGCAGGTCACGTTGCCGGCTACACAGCAGGGGAACAGCTGGCATTGCTGAACCCCACTAACACATTGGCTGGTGTTTTTCTCTGTGCAGCTAGCACTTCCGGGCAAAAACTAGCGGTGTTTGAGCCCAGGGACAGCAGCAGGAGGAGAGGAGCAGAGTGTAGGCCGAAGTCTGCACTGGTGGCAGCTTTTGGTCGGTTGTGCCAGCGTGGCTTGTGCTGGACACGATGCCGGCTACACAGCAGGGGAACAGCTGGCGGTGCTGAACCCCACTAACACATTGGCTGGTGTTTTTCTCTGTGCAGCTAGCACTTCCGGGCCAAAACTAGCGGTGTTTGAGCCCAGGGGCAGCAGCAGGAGGAAAGGAGCAGAGTGTAGGCCGAAGCCTAGTTGAACCAATTTCAAAGGTAACCTTTAACCCCCCCTCAGGTGTTGCAAGGTACAAGAGCCACACCTTGAACAGCATTAATGCTGCACAAGTCAAAGGTTGCTCTATTAATTTTGCTCCTTGCACACGCTGAATAAAACACGTACACTATTTAGCCCATTGTACTGTCAAACAGTAGTGGAGGCGTGACTTTTCTTTTTAAGAAGACGCAGCACAGGTGTCAAAATTTACACCTAGGTGCTGGGCGCAGATTCCTTAGCGTTCTTATTTGCAGTACAGGAGACTGCGCTCTTGTGTTATCCCTTGGCAATACCCTGTTAGTGCAGGCCGTCTTATGACCTCATTTCATGTTGGCCGGTGGGGTTAACGATGGCCATAAATCCCAGAACCACAGTGCCTTTTCATAAAGTTACACTGCGGTGCTGGGATTCGTGGCCTTGTGCAGTAAATATGTTCGCCGCTCACACATGTCCTTACACCTGCTTCAGACTGGGCGACCTCAGCTGATCCCTTATTGCCTGCCACGGCCATGAGGCCGCACAGTCTGAAGAAGGCGGAAGGAGGGGAGTGAAGACAGGCGAAGATATGCACTGCTCGTGCCCATCAATCACACCCTCGCAGTCATAATATATGAGACAACGAGGGGCGTTGTGTCGGGCAGGGCGGACGCACAGGCACAGCCAGCCAACCAATGATGTCAGAAGACGGGCAGCGCTAACAATGGGGGTGATGCGTGTCATTAAAAAGGAAAGTCACACCTCAGGGACAGTGGAATGGTCTCAATGAGACACATTTAGTACGTGTTTAATTAAACGTGGGCAAGGAGAAAAAGTCAGCCACCTTGTACAAATGCAGCAGTACTGCTGTACAAGGTGGCTGTTATACATAGAAACACCTGGGGGGGTGGGGCCTGGTTCCCTATAATTTCAGTTCAGGTGCCTGCATGGCGTTTGCAGGACACATTGCCAGCTACACAGCAGGGGAACAGCTGGCGTTGCTGAACCCCACTGACACATTGACTGGTGTTTTTCTCTGTGCAGCTAGCACTTCCGGGCAAAAACTGGCAGTGTTTGAGCCCAGGGTCAGCAGGAGGAGAAGAGCAGCAGAGTGTAGGCTGAAGCCTGCACTGGTGGCAGCTTTTGGTCAGTTGTGCCAGCGTGGCTTGTGCTGGACACGATGCCGGCTACACAGCAGGGGAACAGCTGGCGTTGCTGAACCCCACTAACACATTGGCTGGTGTTGTTCTCTGTGCAGCTAGCACTTCCGGGCAAAAACTAGCGGTGTTTGAGCCCAGGGGCAGCAGGAGGAGGAGAGGAGCAGAGTGTAGGCCGAGGCCTGCACTGGTGGCAGCTTTTGGTCTGTTGTGCCAGCGTGGCTTGTGCTGGACACGATGCCGGCTACACAGCAGGGGAACAGCTGGCGTTGGTGAACCCCACTGACACAACGGCGGGTGTTTTTCTCTGTGCAGCTAGCACTTCCAGGCAAAAACTAGCGGTGTTAGAGCCCAGGGTCAGCAGGAGGAGGAGAGGAGCAGAGTGTAGGCCGAAGCCTAGTTGAACCAATTTCAAAGGAAACCTTTAACCCCCCCCTCAGGTGTTACAAAGTACAAGAGCCACACCTTGTGCAGCATTAATGCTGCACAAGTGAAAGGTTGCTCTATTAATTTGTCTACTTGCAGACGCTGAATGAAAGACGTACACAATTTAGCCCATTCTACAGTCAAACTGTAGTGGAGGCGTGACTTGTCTTTTTAAGGAGACGCAGCACAGGTGTCAAAATTTACACCTAGGTGCTGGGCGCCGATTCCTGAGCATTGTTATTTGCTGTACAGGAGTCTGCGCTCTTGTTATCCCTTGGCCATGCGCTGTGAGCGCTGCCTGTCTTCTGACCTCATTTCATGTTGGCCGGTGCGGTTAGCGATGGCCATGAAACCCAGACCCGCAGTGTCTTTTGTTTAAGTCACACTACATGGCTGGGATTCGTGACCTTGCGCAGTAAATGTTTTCGCCTGTCACTCATGTCCTTACACTTGCATCAGACTGGGCGGCCACAGCTGATCCCTTCTCGCATGCTGCGGCCATGAGGCCGCACAGTCTGAAGAAGGCGGAAGGAGATGAGTTAAGACAGGCGAAGATATGCACTGCTCGTACCCATCAATCACACCCTCGCAGTCAAAATAAGTAAGACAACGAGGAGCATTGTTTAAGGCAGGGCGGACGCACAGGCGCAGCCAGCCAACCAATGATGTCAGAAGACGGGAAGCGCTACCAAGGGTGGTGCTGCGTATCATTAGAAAGGAAAGTCACACCTCAGGGACAGTGGAATGGTCTCAATGAGACACATTTTGTATGTGTTGACTTCCACGTGGGCAAGTAGAAAAAGTCAGCCACCTTGTACAAATGCAGCATTACTGCTGTACAAGGTGGCTGTTATACATAGAAACACCTGGGGGTGGGGGGCAGGCTCCCTTCAATTTCAGTTCATGTGCCTGCGTGGCGTTTGCAGGTCACGTTGCCGGCTACACAGCAAGGGAACAGCTGGCGGTGCTGAACCCCACTAACACATTGGCTGGTGTTCTTCTCTGTGCAGCTAGCATGTCTGGGCAAAAACTGGCGGTGTTTGAGCCCAGGGTCAGCAGGAGGAGGAGAGTAGCAGAGTATAGGCCGAAGCCTGCACTAGTGGCAGCTTTTGGTCGGTTGTGCCAGCGCGGCTTGTGCTGGACACGATGCCGGCTACACAGCAGGGGAACAGCTGGCGGTGCTGAACCCCACTAACACAATGGCGGGTGTTTTTCTATGTGCAGCTAGCACTTCAGGGCAAAAACTAGCGGTGTTAGAGCCCAGGGTCAGCAGGAGGAGGAGAGGAGCAGAGTGTAGGCCGAAGCCTAGTTGAACCAATTTTAAAGGTAACCTTTAACCCCCCCTCAGGTGTAGCAAGGTACAAGAGCCACACCTTGTGCAGCATTAATGCTGCACAAGTAAAAGGTTGCTCTATTAATTTTGCTCCTTGCACACGCTGAATAAAACACGTACACTATTTAGCCCATTATACTGTCAAACAGTAGTGGAGGCGTGACTTGTCTTTTTAAGGAGACGCAGCACAGGTGTCCAAAATAACACCTTGGTGCATTGGCGCAACTTCCTGAGCGTTGTTATTTGCTGTACAGGAGACTGCGCTATTGTTATCCCTTGGCCATGCGCTGTGAGCGCTTCCTGTCTTCTGACCTCATTTCATGTTGGCCGGTGCGGTTAGCGATGGACATGAATCCCAGACCCACAGTGTGTTTTCAAAAAATCACACTGCGTGGCTGGGATTCGTGGCCTTGTGCAGTAAATATGTTTGCCGCTCACACATGTCCTTACACCTGCTTCAGACTGGGCGGCCTCATCTGATCCCTTATCGCATGCCGCGGCCATGAGGCCACCCAGTCTGAAGAAGGCGGAAGGAGATGTGTGAACACAGGCAAACATATGCACTGCACATGCCCATCAATCACACCCTCGCTGTCCAAAAAAATAAGACACCGAGGGGCGTTGTTTCGAGCAGGGCAGACGCACAGGCGCAGCCAGCTAACCAATGATGTCAAAAGACGGGAAGCGCTACCAATGGTGGTGCTGCGTATCATTAGAAAGGAAAGTCACACCTCAGGGACAGTGGAATGGTCTCAATGAGACACATTTAGTACGTGTTTAATTAAACGTGGGCAAGGAGAAAAAGTCAGCCACTTTGTACAAATGCAGCAGTACTGCTGTACAAGGTGGCTATTAAACATAGAAACACCTGGGGGGGTGGGGCCTGGTTCCCTTTAATTTCAGTTCAGGTGCCTGCATGGCGTTTGCAGGACACGTTGCCAGCTACACAGCAGGGGAACAGCTGGCGTTGCTGAACCCCACTGACACATTGACTGGTGTTTTTCTCTGTGCAGCTAGCACGTTCGGGCAAAAACTGGCGTTGTTAGAGCCCAGGGACAGCAGGAGGAGGAGAGGAGCAAAGTGTAGGCCGAGGCCTGCACTGGTGGCAGCTTTTGGTCTGTTGTGCCAGCGTGGCTTGTGCTGGACACGATGCCGGCTACACAGCAGGGGAACAGCTGGCGGTGCTGAACCCCACTAACACATTGGCTGGTGTATTTCTCTGTGCAGCTAGCACTTCAGGGCAAAAACTAGCGGTGTTAGAGCCCAGGGTCAGCAGGAGGAGGAGAGTAGCAGAGTGTAGGCCGAAGCCTGCACTGGTGGCAGCTTTTGGTCGGTTGTGCCAGCGTGGCTTGTGCTGGACACGATGCCGGCTACACAGCAGGGGAACAGCTGGCGGTGCTGAACCCCACTAACACAATGGCGGTGTTTTTCTCTGTGCAGCTAGCACTTCAGGGCAAAAACTAGCGGTGTTAGAGCCCAGGGTCAGCAGGAGGAGGAGAGGAGCAGCGTGTAGGCCGAAGCCTAGTTGAACCAATTTCAAAAGTTACCTTTAACCCCCCCTCAGGTGTTGCAAGGTACAAGAGCCACACCTTGTGCAGCATTAATGCTGCACAAGTAAAAGGTTGCTCTATTAATTTTGCTCCTTGCACACGCGGAATAAAACACGTACACTATTTAGCCCATTATACTGTCAAACAGTAGTGGAGGCGTGACTTGTCTTTTTAAGGAGACGCAGCACAGGTGTCAAAATTTACACCTAGGTGCTGGGCGCTGATTCCTGAGCGTTGTTATTTGCTGTACAGGAGTCTGCGCTATTTTGATCCCTTGGCCATGCGCTGTGAGCGCTGCCTGTCTTCTGACCTCATTTCATGTTGGCCGGTGCGGTTAGCAATGGCCATGAATCACAGGCCCGCAGTGGGTTTTCAAAAAATCACACTGCGTGGCTGGGATTCGTGGCCTTGTGCAGTAAATATGTTTGCCGCTCACACATGTCCTTACACCTGCTTCTGACTGGGCGGCCTCAGCTGATCCCTTATCGCCTACCACGGCCATGAGGCCGCACAGTCTGAAGAAGGCGGAAGGAGATGAGTTAAGGCAGGCGAACATATGCACTGTACATGCACATCAATCACACCCTCGCAGCCAAAATATATGAGACAACGAGGGGGGTTGTGTCGGGCATGGCGGACGCACAGGCACAGGCAGCCAACCAATGATGTCAGAAGACGGGCAGCGCAACCAAGGCGGGTGGTGAGTGTCATTAAAAAGGAAAGTCACACCTCAGGGACATTGTTATGGTCTGTAATGAGACACATATTTTACGTGTTTAAAGGGAACCTGTCACCTGAATTTGGCGGGACTGGTTTTGGGTCATATGGGCGGAGTTTTTGGGTGTTTGATTCACCCTTTCCTTACCCGCTGGCTGCATGCTGGCTGCAATATTGGATTGAAGTTCATTCTCTGTCCTCCATAGTACACGCCTGCACAAGGCAAGATTGCTTTGCACAGGCGTGTACTATGGAGGACAGAGAATGAACTTCAATTCAATATTGCAGCCAGCATGCAGCCAGCGGGTAAGGAAAGGGTGAATCAAACACCCGAAAACTCCGCCCATATGACCCAAAACCAGTCCCGCCAAATTCAGGTGACAGAGTCCCTTTAATTCAACGTGGGCAATGAGAAAAAATCAGCCACCTTGTACAAATGCAGCAGTACTGCTGTACTAGGTGGCTGTTATACATAGAAAGACCTGGGGGGAGGGGCCAGGTTCCCTTTAATTTCAGTTCAGGTGCCTGCATGGCGTTTGCAGGACACGTTGCCAGCTACACAGCAGGGGAACAGCTGGCGTTGCTGAACCCCACTAACACATTGGCGGGTGGTTTTCTCTGTGCAGCTAGCACTTCCAGGCTACAACTGGCGGTGTTATAGCACAGGGTCAGCAGGAGGAGGAGAGGAGCAGAGTGTAGGCCGAAGCCTCCACTGGTGGCAGCTTTTGGTCTGTAGTGCCAGCGTGGCTTGTGCTGGACACGATGCCGGCTACACGGCAGGGGAACAGCTGGTGCTGCTGAACCCAACTAACACATTGGCGGGTGTTTTTCTCTGTGCAGCTAGCACTTCCAGGCTACAACTGGCGGTGTTATAGCCCAGGGTCAGCAGGAGGAGGAGAGGAGCAGAGTGTAGGCCGAAGCCTGCACTGGTGGCAGCTTTTGGTCTGTAGTGCCAGCGTGGCTTGTGCTGGACACGATGCCGGCTACACAGCAGGGGAACAGCTGGCGCTGCTGAACCCAACTAACACATTGGCGGGTGTTTTTCTCTGTGCAGCTAGCACTTCCAGGCTACAACTGGCGGTGTTATAGCCCAGAGTCAGCAGGAGGAGGAGAGGAGCAGAGTGTAGGCCGAAGCCTGCACTGGTGGCAGCTTTTGGTCTGTAGTGCCAGCGTGGCTTGTGCTGGACACGATGCCGGCTACACAGCAGGGGAACAGCTGGCGGTGCTGAACCCCACTGACACAATGGTGGGTGTTTTTCTCTGTGCAGCCAGCACTTCCGGGCCCCAACTGGCGTAGTTAGAGCCCAGGGTCTGCAGGAGGAGCAGAGTGTAGGCGGAAGCCTACTTGAACCAATTTCAAAGGTAACCTTTAACCCACCCTCAGGTGTCACAATGTTGAAGAGCCACACCTTGTGCAGCAGTAAAGCTCCACAAGTTAAAGGTTGCTCTTTAAGTTTTGCTCATTGCACACGCAGAATGAAAGACGTACACAATTTAGCCCATTGAACAGTAGTTCAGTTCTGTATTGGAGGCGTGACTTGTCTTTTTAAGGAGACGCAGCACAGGTGCACATAAATAACGCCTTGGTGCTGGGCACAGCCTCCTGAGCGTTGTTATTTGCTGTACAGGAGTCTGCGCTATTGTGATCCCTTGGCCATGCGCTGTGAGCGCTGCCTGTCTTCTGACCTCATTTCATGTTGGCCGGTGCGGTTAGCAATGGCCATGAATCCCAGACCCGCAGTGTGTTTTCAACAAATCACACTGCGTGGCTGGGATTCGTGGCCTTGTGCAGTAAATATGTTTGCCGCTCACACATGTCCTTACACCTGCTTCAGACTGGGCGGCCTCAGCTGATCCCTTATCGCCTACCACGGCCATGAGGCCGCACAGTCTGAAGAAGGTGGAAGGAGATGAGTTAAGACAGGCGAACATATGCACTGCACATGCCCATCAATCACACCCTCGCAGCCAAAATATATGAGACAACGAGGGGGGTTGTGTCGGGCAGGGCGGACGCCCAGGCACAGGCAGCCAACCAATGATGTCAGAAGACGGGCAGTGCTACCAAGGGGGGTGGTGCGTGTCATTAGAAAGGAAAGTCACACCTCAGGGACAGTGGAATGGTCTCAATGAGACACATTTTGTACGTGTTGAGTTCCACGTTGGCAAGGATAAAAAGTCAGCCACCTTGTACAAATGCAGCATTACTGCTGTACAAGGTAGCTGTTATACATAGAAACACCTTGGGGTGAGTGGCAGGGTCCCTTTAATTTCAGTTCATGTGCCTGCGTGGCGTTTGCAGGTCACGTTGCTGGCTACACAGCAGGGGAACAGCTGGCGGTGCTGAACCCCACTAACACATTGGCTGTTGTTTTTCTCTGTGCAGCTAGCACTTCCGGGCCAAAACTAGCGGTGTTTGAGCCCAGGGGCAGCAGCAGGAGGAGAGGAGCAGAGTGTAGGCCGAAGCCTGCACTGGTGGCAGTTTTTGTTCTGTTGTGTCAGCGTGGCTTGTGCTGGACATGTTGCCGACTACACAGCAGGGGAACAGCTGGCGGTGCTGAACCCCACTGACACATCAGCTAGTGCTTTTTCTGTGTAGACAACACTTCCAGGTGGCAACTGACAGTGTTGAAACCCATGGAATCAAAGAGGAGCAGAGTGTAGGCCGAAGCCTGCAGTGGAGCAAGTTGAAAGGGAACCTTTAACCCCCCTCCCCCGCAGGCATTTGTTGCTGAAAGAGCCATCTTGTACAGCAGTAATACTGCACATGGAAAATGGTGGCTCCGAAAATTATGCTCCTTGCAAACGCTGAAGTACACACTCATATAATGTGTCCCCTCACACCGTCAAACCGTCCCGGAAGTGGGACTTTCCTTTGTAATGTGACACAGCACAGCCGTCATTCCAACCCCCTTGGTGCCGTGCGCCACCTCCTCAACGTTGTTTGGTTCTGTCACGGAGCCCGCGCTGTTATGTTATCCCTTGGCCATGCACAGTTAGCGGTGCCCGTCTTCTGACATCATTTAGGTGTCAGGCTGGCAGTGCCTGTGCGTCCAAGCTGCCCGAGATCCAACCTCGCAGTGTCATCTAATGTAATCCCACTGCGGGCCAGGGATCCATGGGCATGCGCAGTGCATATCATCGCCTCTCACTCCCCTCCTTCCTGCTTCTTCAGACTGTGCGGCGTCACGGCCGTGGCATGCTATTAGGGATCAGCTGACGCCGCCTAGTCTGAAGAAGCGTGAAGAAGGGGAGTGAGAGGCTAGTATATGCACTGCGCATGGCCATGGATACCAGGCCCACTGTGGGATCACATTAGACGACACTGCGAGGTGGGATTTCGGGCAGCGTGGACGCACAGGGGCAGCCAGGACGACAACAAATGATGTCAGAGGACGGGCAGCGCAAACTGTGCATGGCCAAGGGATAACATAACAGCGCAGGGTCCATGACGGAATCAAACAGCGCTAAAGAGGCAGCGCACGGTGCCAAGGGGGTAGCAATGACGGCTGTGCTGCGTCACATTACAAAGGAAAGTCCCACCTCCGGGACGGTTGGACGGTGTGAGGGGACACATTACATGAGTGTGTAGTTCAGCGTTTGCAAGGAGCATAATTTCAAGAGCGACCTTTTCCTTGTGCAGTATTAGTGCTGCACAAGGTGGCTTTTTCAGTAACAAACGCCTAGGGGGGGGGGGACAGGTCCCCTTACATTTTAGTTGTGCCAGCGTGGCGGTCGCATGACACGTTGCCGGATACACAGCTGGGGATCAGCTGACGTTACTGAACCCCAATAACAGAGGAGCGACTGTTGACTGTGCAGACAGCACTTCCAGACACCAACTGGCGGTGTTAGAGCCCAGGGACAGCAGGAGGAGCAGATTGGAGGTATTGCCGCACACACAGCTGGGGATCAGCTGACGTTACTGAACCCCAATAACAGAGGAGCGACTGTTCACTGTGCAGACAGCACTTCCAGGCACCAACTGGCGGTGTTAGAGCCCAGGGAAAGCAGGAGGAGCAGATTGGAGGTATTGCCGCACACACAGCTGGGGATCAGCTGACGTTACTGAACCCCAATCACAGAGGAGCGACTGTTGACTGTGCAGACAGCACTTCCAGGCACCAACTGGCGGTGTTAGAGCCCAGGGACAGCAGGAGGAGCAGATTGGAGGTATTGCCGCACACACAGCTGGGGATCAGCTGACGTTACTGAACCCCAATAACAGAGGAGCGACTGTTGACTGTGCAGACAGCACTTCCAGGCACCAACTGGTGGTGTTAGAGCCCAGGGACAGCAGGAGGAGCAGAGGAACAGAGTGTAGGCCGAAGCCTGATTGGAGCAAGTTGAAAGGGAACCTTTAACCCCCCCCAAGACGTTTGTAGCTGAAAGAGCCATCTTGTGCAGCACTAAGGATGCAAAAGGAAAAGGTTGCTCTTTTAATTATGCTCCTTGCAAACACAGAAGTAAACACTAAAAATGTGTCCCCTTATACCGTAAAACCGTCCCGGAGGTGCGAATTTCCTTCGTAATGGGACACAGCACAGCTGTCATTCCTATCCCCTTGGTGCCGTGCGCTGCCTCCTCAGCGTTGTTTTAAGCTGTCACGGAGCCTGCGCTGTTCTGTTATCCCTTGGCCATGCCCAATTAGCGCTGCCTGTCTTCTGACATAATTTGGTGTCAGGCTGTCAGTGCCTGTGCGTCCACGCTGCTCCAGATCCCACCTCGCAGTGTCGTCTAACGTAATCCCACTGCGGGCCTTGGATCCATGGGCATGCACAGTGCATATCCTCGACTCTCACTCCCCTCCTTCCCTCTACTTCAGACTGTGCGGTGTCACGGCCGTGGCATGCTATTAGGGATCAGCTGACGGCGCACAGTCTAAAGAAGGCGGAGGGAGATGAGCGAGAGCCCGAGGGGAAGATATGCACTGTACATGCCCATGGATCCCAGGCGCGCAGTGTGATTCAATCAGAAGACACTGCGAGGCGGGATCTCGGGCAGCGCGGCTGCACAGGCGCAGCCAGCCTGACACCAAATTATGTCAGAAGACAGGCAGCGCAAATAGGGCATGGCCAAGGGATAACAGAACAGCGCAGGCTCCGTGACAGCTTAAAACAACGCTGAGGAGGCAGCGCATGGCACCAAGGGGGTAGGAATGACGGCTGTGCTGCGTCACATTACGAAGGAAAGTCCCAGCTCCGGGACGGTATAATGGTATCATTGAACACATTTTATAAGTGTTAAGTTCTGCGTGTGCAAGGAGCTAAAATAAAAGAGCTACCTTTTCCTTGTGCAGCATTACTGCTGCACAAGATGGCTCTTTCAGTAACAAACGACGGGGGGGGGGGACAGGTTCCCTTACATTTAGGTTGTTGTGCCAGCGTGGCGGTCGCAGGACACATTGCCGGCTACACAGCTGGGGATCAGCTGACGTTACTGAAACCCAATAACACTGGGTCGTATGTTTTTACTGTGCAGCCTGCACTTCTGAGCCGCAACTGGCGGTGTTGGAGCCCAGGAATAGCAGTTCAGGTGGTAGAAAGATGAACACAGCAGGAGACCTGGATGACACCCAATTACTTAATCAGGCAGAGGAGTGGCAAATTCCTGCGAGATCCAGGCCTGGTTCATTTTCAGGAAAGTAAGCCGGTCAACGTTATCGGAGGATAGTCGCATGCGACGGTCTGTTAGTACACCACCTGCGGCACTAAAGACACGTTCCGATAAGACACTAGCCACAGGGCAAGCCAGCACCTCCAATGCATACTGGCTTAGCTCTGGCCATGTATCCAGCTTAGAGACCCAAAACTTGAACGGGGAAGAGCCGTCTTGGAGTACAGTAAGAGGGCAAGCCATGTAGTCTGTCACCATCTGACGGAACCGTTGCCTCCTGCTGACTGGAGCCGCCGGTGATGGTGTAGACATTTGGGGCGGGCACACAAAAGTGTGCCAGAGTTGTGCCATACTGGGCTTGCCTTGGGCAGAGGCACTGCTTCTGCTCCCTCTTTGGGCAGAGCCTCCCCCACTGCCTCGACGCACTGAGCTGCTTTGTAAAGCACTAGCAGCACTCCTCTCAGTTGGACTGGAGAAGATGATGGAATTCACCAGTGTGTCGTGGTACTCCCGCAATTTACGCTCCCGGGTCAACGCTGGGATGAGGTTTTGGACGTTGTCCCGGTAGCGAGGATCGAGGAGGGTGAACACCCAATAATCAGGCATGTTGAGAATGTGGTCGATGCGGCGGTCGTTTCTCAGGCACTGCAGCATGAAATCCACCATGTGCTGCAGACTGCCAACTGGCCCAGAAACGCTGTCCCCTGCTTGAGACATGATCTCTGCCCGCTCGTCATCACCCCACCCTCGCTGTACACACTGACCACTGGACAATTGTGTCGCTCCCTCCTCTGGACGGAGCTCTTCCTCCTCCATTGACTCCTCCTCATCCTCCTCACAAAGTGGCCCCTGCGTACCCCTTTGTGAGGAACCACGTGGCGCTGACTCTCCAGAAGCTGATGGAAAAGGTGACTCCTCATCCTCCACCTCTTCCACAACATCATCCCTTAACCCTTGCAAAGTTTGCTGAAGCAGGCAGATAAGGGGGACAGTCATGCTGACTAGTGCATCATCTGCACTTGCCATCCGCGTGGAATAATCAAAAGGACACAAAACCTGGCAGACGTCCTTCATAGTGGCCCACTCTGTGGTTGTGAAGTCTGATCGGCGCTGACTGTGACTTCTTTGCGCCTGATGCAGCTGGTACTCCATAACTGCTTGCTGCTGCTCACACAACCGCTCCAACATATGTAACGTGGAATTCCACCGGGTAGGTAGGTCACATATGATGCGGTGTTCCGGAAGGCGGAATCGGCGCTGCAGAGCAGCAATGCGGGATCTTGCCAAGTTGGAACGCCGCAAGTGAGCACACTCTAGGCGGACCTTGTGCAGCAGGGCATCAAGATCCGGATAGTCCCTCAGAAAACTCTGCACAACCAAATTGAGCACACGTGCCAGACATGGGATGTGAGTGAGGTTGCCAAGGGCCAAAGCTGCCACCAGATTTCGGCCATTGTCACACACTACCATGCCTGGCTGGAGATTCGCTGGCAGTAACCACACATCGCTCTCCTGCTTGATGGCATTCCAGAGCTCCTGCGCTGTGTGGCTTCGATTCCCCAATGAAACTAGTTTCAAGACGGCCTGCTGACGTTTGGCCATGGCTGTGCTCATGTCGGTCATAGGTAAACGTTCACGGGTCCATGTGGAGGTGGACTGTGACGGCTCCTGCAGAGATGATTCTGAGGAACTTGTGTAAGAGGAGGAGTCAATGCGTACAGACTGGATTCCTACAATCCTTGGAGTGGGCAGGACACGTCCTGCGCCACTCGCACGATCTGTACCTGGCTCAACAACATTAACCCAATGGGCAGTGAGGGAAACGTATCGCCCCTGTCCATGCTGACTGGTCCACGCATCGGTGGTGAGGTGGACCTTGCTACTGACGGCGTTCAGTAGCGCATGTTTTATGTTTCCCTCAACATGCCTGTGCAGGGCAGGGACAGCTTGCCTGCTGAAGTAAAAGCGGCTGGGCACCTTGTACTGTGGGACTGCCAATGCCATCAAGTCACGGAAGCTGTCAGTCTCCACCAGCCTAAATGAGAGCATTTCCAGGGACAACAGTTTGGCAATGCCTGCATTCAGAGTCTGTGCTCGGGGGTGGTTGGCCGAGAATGCCCGCCTTTTCTCCCATGCCTGTACTACCAATGGCTGTAGAGTAGACTGGGAGTGTGAGGATGACTGGGAAAGTGGTGCTGTGGGTGGAATTACACAAGGTCTCTGGACAACAGTGCCAGAGGTTCTTCCATGGCGATCATGGGAGGAAGCCAAACCAGCTGTGCGTGAGCTGGAGGAAGAGGCAACACGAGCTGTAGAGGTGGTAGCTGCCGCTGTTGGTTGGCCTACATCTTCAGTGTGTTTCTGTAACTCCACCGCGTGCCTGGTCCGCACATGTTTCCACATATTTGTGGTATTGAGGTTGCTGACATTTTTCCCTCTTTTTACTTTCTGATGGCACAGCTTGCATTTGACAAAACAAATGTCATCTGCAACTGTGTCAAAAAAGGACCAGGCACTGCAAGTCTTGGGAGCGCCCTTTTTGGCTTTGGAAAGAGACAGGCTCCTAACGGGTGCCAAAGTGGAGGCTACAGGCTCCGCAGTCTTCCCCCTCCCTCTCCCTCTTTGGCCCGTTAGGGGAATCTCTTCCTCAGAGCTGCTCCCACCACCTTCCTGTTCCTCACGCCACGATGGGTCAACAACCTCATCATCTCCACTACCCTCTGCCACCAACTGCTCCTCCTGGGTAGTCTCGGCAGCACAGTACGCACCAAAAAGCAGCACCTGAGTTTCATCATCAGATGCGTACTGCGCTGTGGTCACCGGAGGCACTGGCCCACCCGCCTCTTCAGAGTCAGAGAGACAAAGCTGTTGGGCATCACTGCACACTGCGTCTTCTTCCATTTCTCCAATGCTGCTTGGCTGGCCCCCTGTTTCCAAGCCAAGAGATTCAGAGAACAGAAGTAGAGACGGCTCCTGTCCTGGGCTCTCTGACTGCCTGGCCAATTTGGCAGGTGGTGAAGAGACAGATGGCTGCTCTCCAGTGGTCTGTGCCTGAGAGGATGTGGCACTAACTGAAGTCGATGCCGAGGCGTTAGCTGCCATCCACCCGACAACGGCTTCAATTTGGTCTTCACGCAGCAGCGGTGCACGGCGCTCTCTGTCAAAGCTGCGCATGAAGGACTGTTCCCTGCTGAAACTGAGTGACGACGAGTCACCGGTGCCCACAGCAGGCACAGAATCACCACGTCCTCTCCCTGCTCCTCTCCCTGCTCCGCGCCCACGCACACGTGCCTTACTGCCTGCCCTCTTCATCTTGGTTGACAGATAAAGATAAGCAGAAAAGTACTAAGGCCTTAGTGTGCTTATTCCTGAAATGCTCCTCCTAACAGGTGTAAGAAACACTAATGTTGTAAAGTGTGGACTAAACTTTATTATTTTTCAAATGTGGCCTACACAAGTGTTAAGTTGTGTTTGGTGAACTTTCCTTTTTTTTTTTTCTGCAGATCGGACTACAGAGCAAGTTTAACTCACACGGGGACCGTGCAGACAGCCGTAAACGGCGCTGCAAGGCCCAAAAACCCTCCTCTAGGTTATCCTATGTAGTGTTTTTCCACTATTTAGCTGGAGACGGGTGGAATGATACAAATAGGATTTTTTTTTTTTTTAATTTTAAACAGGCTGCACTATTTGAAAAAAAGGAAAAAATTTTTCAAGGTATGAGGCAGTAACGCACCCTGAGATGAATCCAACCGGCTATGGCTGCACACAGACTACAGGGCGAGCTGCGCTCACACAGAGACCGTGCAGACAGCCGTAAACGGCGCTGCAAGGCCCAAAAAAGCCCCTCTAGGTTATCCTATGTAGTGTTTTTCCACAATTTAGCTGGAGACGGGTGGAAAAACACTAATAGGAAATTTTTTTTTAAATTTTAAACAGGCTGCACTATTTGAAAAAAAGGAAAATTTTTTTCAAGGTATGAGGCAGTAACGAACCCTGAGCTGAATCCAACCGGCTATGGCTGCACACAGACTACAGGGCGAGCTGCGCTCACACGGAGACCGTGCAGACAGCCGTAAACGGCGCTGCAAGGTCCAAAAACCCCCCTCTAGGTTATCCTATGTAGTGTTTTTCCACAATTTAGCTGGAGACGGGTGGAAAAACACTAATAGGAAATTTGAGAAAAAATGTGCAGCAGGCTGCACTATGAGCAAAAAAGGACAACTGTGTGAGGCAGTGTGAACCCCCCCTGAGCTGAATACAACCGGGTATATGGCTGCACACAGACTACAGAGTGAGCTGCACACACACACACACACACAGAGACCTTGCAGAACGCTGTTAAAACAGCGCTGCAAGGCAAGAGCAAGGTGAACAGTGAAGAACACACAGCGTTTTGCTAAATTAGCCTTGGGAAAGGAAAATAAAGCAATTAGCTATCTCAACTGGCCCTCAGTTAGAACACAGCGTCCTGTCCCTAACTGAAATCACAGCAGAGTGAGCGCAAAATGGCGGCAGCGTTTTTTATAGTGCAGAGTGACATCATTTCAGCAGCCAATCACAGCCTTGCCAGTACTTACATGCCCACCATGCTAAACAGGATGTGCCCACACTTCCATTCATTCCTCATTGGCTGCTGTGTTCAGTTTGAATTCTGGGAACTTCCGATTCCGGTATCCGATACGCGGGAAGTATCGGAATTCGGTATCGGAATTCCGATACCGCAAATATCGGCCGATACCCGATACTTGCGGTATCGGAATGCTCAACACTACTCAACACTACTTATAAGAACGTTTACAAAAAAGATTTTTGATTTGAATGCTTTAAATGGGCCTGATACCAAGTCAGCTCAAAAGTGGACATTTTCTTCTCTTGTTTTATTCCCAAGATTCCCTTGAATATCCCTTTTTATTCTTCTTCTCTTCTTTTTTATTTTTTTTTATATGACAATCAGAATTTTTCCAAGCAAATGAAATGTGGTTTTGCATGTTGCCCAGCCATTCAGATGACCTGTTCTGGTGACAAGAGGTATGAACCCTTCCGTAACATTTCTATGCTATAATAAGGCGTGTAAGCTCTCTTTTAGAGGGTCTCTTTAAAAGGGTTGTCATAGACTGCTCACAGCCGCCTTCAAATATATATCCACCATAAATTTCTTTTTTTATTGCTCATTTTTAGCAAGGTACTCCTGCTCACAGGATTTTTTGAAGGCGTGTCATCAGGCAGATTTGTATAACTACCCTTTCAGCAATATCCCCTTGCAGAGGTGTATTTAGATTTTCTGGCACCCGGGGCAAGAATTCAGTTTGGCGCCACCCCCCCATCAAGCACTTATGCGATTTGCACACTTAGTCACGTGCTGGCAAGCTGCTCTCCCTAATTCAATGGTCTGGGAAAAACTGAGAGAAGCAGAAGAGAAGCTCATTGCGTAAGTATGAAAAGAGCATATGAGTGAATCGGCCACAGGGCCTGATTGGGACAAAAAAGCAGCCTTGCACACAAATGTCACCAGCCCACACACTATAGCACATCCCTCCCCCGATCAGTGGTATCCTCAATCTCCGGCGTCTTCCTCGCTTTTCAGCACTGCTCCAGTCCCACGGTGCCATTTTGTAAGCACAGCTTCTGACAGCCGGAAGTCTGATGTTACATCACAAGCTGTCAGTGCAAGGTTATGAGAGCCATAACAAGGCCAGGATGAGGCTCTCATAGACTTGTACTGAAAAATGACCTCCACGTCGCTCCGTGAAACATTAAAGCTTCATGCATGCAGAAGGTGAGTATGAGACAGGGGGCAGCGGACTTACAATTAAAGTGCCACTCCAGCTGTACAATTAAAAAATGCTAGAGTAGTGATTTAAAGCAGCCACTGGTGCCGCAGTGTGCAGGATCGACCACAGCTCTATTTACATGGTGCTCTTCAGAGCTCCGGCTCTCGGGATTATGAGGGTTCCAGCAATTGGCAAGTTGTCCCATATCTGGAGGAGAGGAGTTTATTTGGAGTAATTAATTTAAACAGGTTTTCCAAGATTTATCTTTGCTTGGCCATAAGAATATAAAAAACAAACCAATAATGCACAATCTAGAACTGCAATGCAGCCTCTCAGACAACAAGACAGGAGAAGTAGTGCTGTGCAGTGTATACAGAATAAGGCCATGTTCACACTGTCAGCATTTTACCTCAGTATTTGTAAGCCAGAACCAGGAGTGGGTGATAAATACAGAAGTGGTAACATGTTTCTATGATACTTTTCCTCTGATTGTTGCACTCCTGGTTTTGGCTTATAAATACTGATGTAAAATCCTGACCAAATAACGTAGCCTTAATACAAATACTGAGAATTACACCCAGTCTACAGGACAGGAGAAGTGGTACTGTGCGGAGTGTGTGTAGTGGCCCCACACTATTTACTATATGTGTGTACTATACCAATACGTGGACTATATTCTAGAATATATTTTGGAGCTGTGATATTGTTATTTAGGGGGAGCTGCACCTGTGTATATAATTTGTAGTGGGGCGTCCACACCATATACAGAGCTCCACACTATATAATGTGTTCTAAAGCATGGTATGGAGCGGTGTGTGTGTTATACAGTGTAGAGATGTGCCTGTGTATATAGTATAGAGTCCACACCATCTAATATACACACAGCACCATTTTATACACACATACAGTGGGGCAAAAAAGTATTTAGTCAGTCAGCAACAGTGCAAGTTCCACCACTTAAAAAGATGAGAGGCGTCTGTAATTTACATCATAGGTAGACCTCAACTATGGGAGACAAACTGAGAAAAAAAAATCCAGAAAATCACATTGTCTGTTTTTTTAACATTTTATTTGCATATTATGGTGGAAAATAAGTATTTGGTCAGAAACAAACAATCAAGATTTCTGGCTCTCACAGACCTGTAACTTCTTCTTTAAGAGTCTCCTCTTTCCTCCACTCATTACCTGTAGTAATGGCACCTGTTTAAACTTGTTATCAGTATAAAAAGACACTTGTGCACACCCTCAAACAGTCTGACTCCAAACTCCACTATGGTGAAGACCAAAGAGCTGTCAAAGGACACCAGAAACAAAATTGTAGCCCTGCACCAGACTGGGAAGACTGAATCTGCAATAGCCAACCAGCTTGGAGTGAAGAAATCAACAGTGGGAGCAATAATTAGAAAATGGAAGACATACAAGACCACTGATAATCTCCCTCGATCTGGGGCTCCACGCAAAATCTCACCCCGTGGGGTCAGAATGATCACAAGAACGGTGAGCAAAAATCCCAGAACCACGCGGGAGGACCTAGTGAATGAACTGCAGAGAGCTGGGACCAATGTAACAAGGCCTACCATAAGTAACACACTACGCCACCATGGACTCAGATCCTGCAGTGCCAGACGTGTCCCACTGCTTAAGCCAGTACATGTCCGGGCCCGTCTGAAGTTTGCTAGAGAGCATTTGGATGATCCAGAGGAGTTTTGGGAGAATGTCCTATGGTCTGATGAAACCAAATTGGAACTGTTTGGTAGAAACACAACTTGTCATGTTTGGAGGAAAAAGAATACTGAGTTGCATCCATCAAACACCATACCTACTGTAAAGCATGGTGGTGGAAACATCATGCTTTGGGGCTGTTTCTCTGGAAAGGGGCCAGGACGACTGATCCGGGTACATGAAAGAATGAATGTGGCCATGTATCGTGAGATTTTGAGTGCAAACCTCCTTCCATCAGCAAGGGCATTGAAGATGAAACGTGGCTGGGTCTTTCAACATGACAATGATCCAAAGCACACCGCCAGGGCAACGAAGGAGTGGCTTCGTAAGAAGCATTTCAAGGTCCTGGAGTGGCCCAGCCAGTCTCCAGATCTCAACCCTATAGAAAACCTTTGGAGGGAGTTGAAAGACAGTGTTGCCAAGCGAAAAGCCAAAAACATCACTGCTCTAGAGGAGATCTGCATGGAGGAATGGGCCAACATACCAACAACAGTGTGTGGCAACCTTGTGAAGACTTACAGAAAACGTTTGACCTCTGTCATTGCCAACAAAGGATATATTACAAAGTATTGAGATGAAATTTTGTTTCTGACCAAATACTTATTTTCCACCATAATATGCAAATAAAATGATAAAAGAACAGACAATGTGATTTTCTGGATTTTTTTTCTCAGTTTGTCTCCCATAGTTGAGGTCTACCTATGATGTAAATTACAGATGCCTCTCATCTTTTTAAGTGGTGGAACTTGCACTATTGCTGACTGACTAAATACTTTTTTGCCCCACTGTATATCTACACTATAAATATACACAGCACCTTACTATATGCTATTTACACAAATCCTCGCTATATACTTAAAGGGAAACTGTCAGGAGAACTGTGCACAGTATCCTATAGACAGTGTCAGGTCGGCACCATTATACTGATGAAATCCATCTTATAGTTGTTGTTTAATCCTTAATTTCCGTTTTGAGTTAAGGATATGTTTGTGCTTTGGGGCGGCCTGTGGGGGGGTCTTCATCTGGTGCTCTTGCAACCTGGTGGATCGGGGTGGTTGTCATAGCCAAGTCAAGTAGGTCACAGTCAGTGAGCACCCTGGCCCCTTGCACATGAAAAGGCAGATACAGTTCCGGTCCTGCAGCACAGTCAGATACCTCTAACACGAGGTCTCTTCCAACACTGGAACGTCGTCCTCCGGATACACCACACGGTCACGCTTCAGTTCCAACGTTAACAAACTTTTTAATAAGGATGGGGTAGATGAGGTGAATTAAGTAAATGAGGTAACAACTACTGAGCTGTCCCTATTCAAAGATGCTCCATCGGCACAGCAGTAGCAGAAGCATCAGCTCCCAATTGGCTCCTGGGAACTAACAGTCTCTTGGAGGGCTCCTCCTCAGTCCTGCTGCCCGACAGTCTTGGGACAATCCTATCCCCAGCCAGGGGTCCTTTCTGTCCCAAACGGGGACACACATAATCTCCAGACGGGGGTCCCTTCTGCCCCAGAAATAGGAAATTGCTGCGTCTTCCAGGCTGCTATCCCAGCCGCTCTTTGATAACCCTTACTGTCCCTAATGTTACCATGTTCATTACAACACAGAATATACAATACAAGGCATATGATAAAAGAGTATTACACATTACACATAGTATTAATAAAATTGTAAAACATAGACAAACCTTCAGGGCACTGCACCGGGTACTTATGCCCAGCATCTAGGAGAGAGGGAGCACTAAGGGTCCCCACCACCTTCTTACACCCCTCCCTCCTAAAATATCGTCATCCCCGACCATAACGGCTCCTGAAACAAAAGGGTGACATGGTCCATAAAAGTACACTTAGTCTCTTGAAGGGGTCCATCTGACTCTGATCCCTTTGCTCCTGGGAACTATAAGGCAGATATCTTGGCCCGATGTCCACTTAACACAATCCTCTCAGTCCTGACCCAGCTCGCACCTTGGGACCTCCTGATCAGCTTCCGCCTCCCTCCTTTGACCAGCTCATGGGCCCACTAACATATTTGTGCACTGTGCTTAACGGTGGCTAGGTCAGGGTTAAAATTGGGCAAAGTTGCAGGTTAAAACAGTTCATTCTTTTCAGCAGTTGCACACACAGTTTATGACAATCAACCCTCATAGGGTTTCAGCCCCATGATCCAACAGGGGTTACCAAAATAAATTTGGAGAAGGGGAAACAAAACACAGCCTTTTAACCGTGACCGAAATAGCCACCCCTGACACCTAGTCCTGGGTTCTATGTAGGGCCCACTGCCCTTTTAGAGACATGGAACAGTTTCTGTGACTTTAACGGGTTCAACCAGCACAACATTTTAAAGGGGTCGCATTAATCAATGTACGACTGTTGGTTGGTATAGTGGCCCGCATGCAGACCTTGCACCACGATATAGGTATGGGACGAGTATTTGCTGGAGGAGAAGTCTCCGCTATTCCTCCGGCTCCATGTCCCCTCCAGCTGTGGTCCCATGGCCCCCAGAGCTTTCAGCTCTGATGCTGTGTCTGCAGCTGCCACATGTTGTTCAGGTGCCACTTTCTCCTGTTTGGCTGCAGGCGCTGCACGCACCCGTCATTCTTCCTGAGTGGAGACCATCTGTACAGCCACTGCATATGGCCCTCAGGGTCCCGACTCCTTTACAAATGATACCTGGTCCCATTCCTGTACGGGCTCTTGCAATGAATAGATCCACCATTTACATACACTGTCTCTCTCCTGTCATCCTCCAAGAGAAACCCATAACCCCTCGTGTGGTCATAGTACTGGATCACTCCGTGGGTCACCCGGCCAGACAAATTTCCTCCACCGGGGCACTGCAATTCTTGTACAATTCGGCATTCCCGCCACTTCTTCTCCTGGATGACTTTCCAGATCCACCGAGCCTCTCCAGCAGTGGGCAACCAGGGCTCCTCCAAGTATGCGCCACCGGTGCCAGACAGAACTGGTGCGGACCTGGAGGACGCAAGTGCCACCAACACCGAGGACCATAAAAATTAC
This sequence comes from Ranitomeya imitator, assembly GCF_032444005.1. Taxonomy (NCBI): domain Eukaryota; kingdom Metazoa; phylum Chordata; class Amphibia; order Anura; family Dendrobatidae; genus Ranitomeya; species Ranitomeya imitator. Next base: position 531,067,320 of record NC_091286.1, read on the forward strand.
CACTAAATCCAAAAAGCCCATATCTCTGGAACTGTATGATGGATTTAAAAAACAAATGAGAAACAAATAATCAGGGGAGCAGCAGCAATAAATCAAAGTAATACTGGCGACTTTTGACTTGATCACAAATCCTTTATAACTCTCACTGGCTAGGTTAACTACCACTGCTGCAGTTTTTTAGTATTTTCTTTAGAGCACAATAAGCACTGACATAAAGCTGGGCAACTCACTAGGGTGCACAATCTTGTCAACTTTAGTGTCCCTGCTCTTTCATGATGCTGCTGCAGCACCAGAGATCATTTGGGAGAGCATTGCACCTGTGGTCCGTACTGTCACTCTTCAGTAGTGTACTGGTCCGTGGCAGAAAGGAAACAGGGGGCAGGAGAGTGGTACGCTCCCAAAGATGACAAGTGAAAACAAACTTTTAACCCTTTCATAATATATAATGTTAACTTACATCATGTGTTGTGACCTTGCCTTTGATGAAGGCTCACACATAGTGCTCGCATCTTTTCCAGCACATGACAGCTGATTGAATCAGTCATCCTGTGTATCTAACAGCTGTGGGTGGAGTGGAGGCTGCTGCTGTTAACATGTTAAATCTCGCTGATAATTTCTGACAGTGGCATTTAACACGTGCTGATAGGGGTGCATCATCCACATGCCCATCGACGCATCTGTGACATGATTACAGGGCACCATTGGGTTGTCATGACAACTGATGGTCTGTGGAAGACCCTTGTGTGTTTCATCATGATCTTCCTGTGAATGCCGAATAATGGCCAGTTTTTTTTTATAAGACAACGATTTTAGCTATACATAGAAGTGCCAATACACTGCTATGTATAGCACAAGCGATCAGATGAACGCAGCTTCAAGTCCCTTAAGGTGTTTATTAAATCTAGTAATAATTGGAAAAAAACCAGTTTTTAAAATATGAAAAAATATGAAACTATGAACCCCCCCACAAAAGTTCTAATCACCCCTCCCCCTTTTGCACCATTAAAATAAAATAAAATATATATTTTTTTAAATGCACATGTTTTAGATTGCTGGGTTCATAAAAGTCCGAAATATTAAAATATAAAATAAATTTGTAAAATTGATAAATGGCATAATGAAAAAAAAAAATGCCAGAATTACCTTTTTTGCAACATTGCAATAAAATGCAATAAGAGGCAATCAAAATATCATATCTAGCACAAAAAGGTATGAGTCAGGGTGACAAAAATAAGCCCCCACATGGCCCCATATGACGATAAATAATAATGGCACTAATGTTACAGATCTTTGAAAGTGGCGACAAAAGCAAAAATGTTTTCTCTCGCAAATTTCCAAATTTCACCACTTAAATAAGAAAATGCTATATGTTTGATATCTCTGTACTCGTACTGACCTGGAGAATCATATTACTAGGTCATTTTTACCAATCATATTACTAGGTCATTTTTACCATATAGGGAGCATGGTAAACAAAATGAACCCCCCAAAAAAACAATACTGAAATTGCACTTTTTTTGGCAATTTCAATTCATTTGGATTCTTTTTCCCGATTTCCAGTACATTAACATGATAAAATGAATGGTTTGATTAAAACAAAACCTTTTCTAGCGACAAAAAATCTTATAGAGCTATAATGATGGAAAAATAAAAAGTTATGGCTCTTGGAAGAAGGGAAGGAAAAAGAAAAAAAAAAACGGAAAATGGCCACAGTGTGAAGAGGTTAACTAATGTACTCATCATACCTCTGCTCCAAGTTTTACTGTCAGCGGAAACAAATGCTTTGAATTATTGTCAGAAGAAACCAGCATTCATGTTGTCGACCCCTAATTTCATCTGAATCAGAGACTTGCCTTTAGGAAATGTTAACCCCTACTTCAAGGGATGGTCCTGTAAATTGAATTGGTTAAATTGGCAATAGATAATTTCCGGTTTGTCATTAAAGAAACTGTATTCAAGTTGTGGTGTAATTAAAGGAATATTGCTAGGATGTGCTGTCAATGGGACCTGCACCGATTTCTGGAATGGTTGGGCCAATGATGGAGCTGGAGCACTTTGTGCATCTCCTGCTGAATGTTTCCTTGCACAGTCGTCCGAATTCTGGGCAGATATAAAACCACCACCCAACAGCAGCTCGCTATATTGTGGCTGAACGACAGTGATGCAGACCAAAAAAGTACGAAAAGGATGTCTTATGGTTGGTGACGGTCACTGGAGTAGTCCATTCTAAATATTTTTCACTGGAGTATTATAATTTATAATTAAAAAGATATCTAAGGAAAAAGGATTGTGCATAGAGCTTGCGCTCTATGCACAATCCTTTTTCCTTAGATATCTTTTTAATTATAAATTATAATACTCCAGTGAACTCTATGCACAATCCTTTTTCCTTAGATATCTTTTTAATTATAAATTATAATACTCCAGCGAAAAATATTTAGAATGGACTTCAGCCACGACCACATCCTAATACACAGTTACATCATTTTCATTTATTGCTTGGAGTTGCCATAAGAAATATTACATCTAATTCTCTCACAAGAAAGCAAAGTTCATAGATACAATGTAAGCTAGGACTACTTCATTGAAAATCCATCATCCGTAGAAAAACAGAAAGAGAGCAGAACAACATACACCCACACAGAATCATTTCACATCCACAGCCACTTAATCATACAGTGCAAAGTGTGCAGGAGGAAGCCTACTCGCCTCATTCAGAACTGAAGGAGCGTCTATGAATCAGACCAGAATGTAGCAAACATATACTACCTCAGGGATTTACGCATACGGTAGGCAGATATTGCATTTATTATTCTGGGATTGTTATGTAGAACAATGTGGTATTTCAGGTTACACAAAGGCCTCTGGCTGCAACATTAACTTCTTATGGTGTTTCACGAACCAGAGTATGAGTATGCTCACACAGAGTTTATTCACAAAAATTCTTCTTGCTAAAAAAGCCACAAGTATAAATTAGTTTTATAAGATAAATTGTTCTTGGGTGGGATTTAGTAACAACATATGGTTTTAGGTGCTGTTTTGTTCTGGGTTTTGATACATTTTCACAATTTATAGGCCACAATACAGGGTCAGGAGAGAGAGATTGTGGGATAATTTGGGATAATTTAGCAGCTGCTCCAACACATCAGGGGGTGGACAGATGATCAAAGACACTAGTCCTGGCTCCATCTCTATGCTATAACACCTTGCCCAAGATAATATCTACAATGACCCCCATTCCATGGATATACAACAGTGAGTACTGCAATATATGCAATATATAGTGCAGATCAGTGGCACCAGTGGTGGAGAGATTAATTGCAATAAGGTAGCAAATACACATGGTAATATAAACGCAAAGTAAAGAGTCAGCACATCACATGCCATACCTACTGTTCACAGGGGTTGAACACTTCCCAATTTTTACATTTTTTTTCTGCACAGTGACCTTGCCTTCTAGATACTATGAGATACTATGGAGAAAACTGCACATCATCTCAATTAAAGTAGTGCTTTTCTTTTCAGAAGGCTATCTCCTTTGCCTTACTAGTGTTGCAGTCCCTTTAGTTTCTTGATTGATGAGGGTCCCATTAATCAAAATGTTACTGATAAGTTAATGTCGCATTCTAGCTATATGCTTAAAGGCAAGTTATAATCATAAAATTAATGCTACATTGTTTAAATTCAGTTTTTGTGTTACATGCAATTTTTTTCAAGATCTTTATTAATATACTAGATGGTGGCCCGATTCTAACGCATCGGGTATTCTAGAATATGCATGTCCACGTAGTATATTGCACAGTGCACGTAGTATATTGCCAAACCACGTAGTATATTTCCCAGCCATGTAGTATATTGCCCATCCACGTAGTATATTGCTCAGTGATGTAGTATATTGCCCAGCCACGTAGTATATTGCCCAGCCACGTAGCATATTGCTCAGTGATGTAGTATATTGCCCAGCCACATAATATATTGCCCAGCCACATAGTATATTGCCAAACCACGTAGTATATTTCCCAGCCACGTAGTATATTGCCCATCCACGTAGTATATTGCTCAGTGATGTAGTATATTGCCCAGCCACGTAGTATATTGCCCATCCACGTAGCATATTGCTCAGTGATGTAGTATATTGCCCAGCCACGTAATATATTGCCCAGCCACATAGTATATTGCCAAACCACGTAGTATGTTTCCCAGCCACGTAGTATATTGCCCATCCACGCAGCATATTGCTCAGTGATGTAGTATATTGCCCAGCCACGTAGTATATTGCCCAGCCACATAGTATATTGCCCAGCCACATAGTATATTGCCCAGCCACGTAGTATATTGCCCAGTCACATAGTATATTGCCCAGTCACGTAGTATATTGCCCAGCCACATAGTATATTGCCCAGCCACGTAGTATATTGCCCAGCCATGTAGTATATTGCCCAGTGACGTAGTATATTGCCCAGCCACATAGTATATTGCCCAGCCATGTAGTTTATTGCACAGCGACGTTGTATACAGCAAAGAGCCTCGTAGTATACAGCACAGTCACATAGTATACTGCCCAGTCAGGTAGTATATTGGCCAGTCACGTAGTATATTGCCCAGCTACGTAGTATATTGGCCAGACACGTATGTAACAGGTTAAAAAATGAAAAAGAAAAATATACTCACCCTCCGAGGGCCCCATGTAGTCCTGTCGCCTGTGTGCGGTGCACGCAGCAGCTTCCGGTCTCAGGGTTGGTATGAGTGCAGGACCTGTGATGACGTTGCGGTCACATGACCATGACATCATGGAAGGTCCTTCTCGCATAGCATCTTTGGAACCGGAACTTGCCGCTTTCACTGCCGAGGACAGCACGCACGTTGGAGGGTGAGAATAACCTTTTATTATTATTATTTTTAACATTAGATCGTTTTACTATTGATGCTGCATAAGCAGCATCAATAGTAAAAAGTTGGTCACACAGGGTTAATAGCTGCGTAACTGGAGTGCGTTACACCGCGCCCCGGTAACGCTGGCATTAACCCTGTGTGAGGGCTGACTGGATGACTGGAGGGGAGTATGGAGCGGGCACTGACTGCGGATAGGAAAGAGCGGCCATATTGCCGCCGGACTGTGGTCATCGCTGATTGGTCGTGGCAATGGTCGTGGGCGTTTTGCCACGACTAATCAGTGAATTGGATTTCATGACAGACAGAGGCCGTGACCAATGAATATCCATGACAGAAGGACAGACAGAAGGATGGAAGTGACCCTTAGACAATTATATAGTAGACTAGATGGTGGCCCGATTCTAGATCGGGTATTCTAGAATATGTATGTATGTATGTATGTATGTATATAGCAGTCACATAGTATATAGCACAGGCCACATAGTATATAGGAGCCATGTAGTATATTGCAGACACATACTACGTGGCCTGTGCTATATACTATGTGGCTGCTGTATACATACATACATACATACATATTGTAGAATACCCGATGCGTTAATACAGGCCACGCAATATATAACAGTGGCCACGCAGTATATAACACAGCCCAAATAGTATATAACACAGCCAACGCAGTATATAGCAGCCACGCAGTATATAACACAGGCGATGTAGTATATAACACAGGCCATGCAGTATATAACAGTAGCCACATAATATATAGCACAGGCCATGCAGTACATAACACAGCCCACATAGTTTCTAACACTGGCCACATAGAATATAGCAGCCCACGCGGTATATAATGCAGCCCACGCGGTATATAACACTGCCCATGCGGTATATAACAGTGCCCACATAGTATCTAACACTGGCCATGTAGTATATAGCAGCCACGCAGTATATAACGCAGCCCACGCAGTATATAACACTGCCCACGCGGTATATAATACTGCCCACATAGTATATAACACTGGCCACGTAGTATATAGCAGCCACGCGGTATATAACGCTGCCCATGCAGTATATAACACTGCCCACACAGTATATAACACTACCCACGTGGTATATAACACTGCCCACATGGTATATAACACTGGCCACGTATTATATAGCAGCCATGCGGTATATAACACTGTCCACGTAGTATACAGTATAACACTGGCCTCATAGTATATAGCAGCCATGCTGTATATAACACAGCCCACACGCTATATAACATATGAGCATAGCAGGTTTTTTTTTTTTTTATTATTTTTAACATTACATCTTTTTACTATTGATGCTGCATAGGCAGAATCAATAGTAAAAAGTTGGGAAAACACAGGGTTATTAGCAGCGGTAACAGTGTGTGGTACCCGCGGCCCGTTACCGCTGGCATTAACCCTGTGTGAGCGGTGAGTGGAGGGGAGTATGCGGGCGCCGGGCAACTGACTGCAGGGGAGTAGGGAGGGACTAATCAGACTGTGCCTGTCTCTGATTGGTCGCGGCAGCCATGAAAGGCAGCTGGCAAGACCAATCAGCATCGCGGGATTTCCATTACGGAAGTTGCAGACAGAAAGAAGGAAGTACCCCTTAGACAATTAAATATATAGATATACAGATATACAGTGGTATGTAACAGTTTGGGCACCACTCATCAAATACTGTTATTGTAAACAGTTAAGCAAGTTGAAGATGAAATGATCACTAAAAGGCTAAAAGTTAAAGATGATACATTTCCTTTGTATTTTAGGCAAAAAAAATGGATAGTTTTTTATATTTTAAAAATTACAAAAAAGGAAAATGGGCTGATGCAAAAGTTTGGGCATCCTGCCTGGTTAGTACCTAGTAGCATCCCCTTTTGCAAGTATCACAGCTTGTAAACACTTTTTGTAGCCAGCCAAGAGTCTTTCAAATCTTTTTTGAGGGATTTTCATTCAATCTTCCATGGAAAATTCTTCTAGTACTGTGAGACTCCTGGGTCGTCTTGCATGCAATGCTATTTGGAGGTCTAGCCACAGATTTTCATTGATGTTCAGATCTAAGGACTATGAGGTCCATTTTAAAACTTTCAGCTTGTGCCTTTTGAGGCAGTCTAGTCTGGATTTTGACGTGTGTTTAGCAACATTATCCATTTGTAGAAGCGATCCTCTTTTCCACTTCAGCATTTTTACAGATGGTTTTATGTTTGCATCAGGAATTTGTTGAAATTTCATTGAAACCATATTTCTGCAGGTGTCTTTGAATAGTAGAACAATGTATACACTTTGTTTATATGGCTTTATTTTTGTTTTTTTCCCTGTTTAGTACATTGATGAAGGTCTAAATAGACCTAAACACCTACTGTATGTACTTTACCTCCTTAAATCTTCATTGCATCTATTGTCTTGTGTGTGCCAAGTTTATCTACAACTTAGTACCGCTTGGGCACCTACTTGAGCACCACTTATTAGTAGTGCCTATGAGATTCTAATGACAGTGGGGATGGTCTGTTTAGGGTGATGAGCTGTGTTGCCTTTACGCCAAACATATCGTTTGACATTGTTCCCAAAAAGTTCGATTTTCATTTTATCTGACCAGAGCACCTTCTTCCACATGTTTGGTGTGTCTCCCAGGTGGCTTGTTGCAAACTCTAAATTACAATTTTTATAGATATCTTTGAGAAATGGCTTTTTTATTGCCACTCTTCCATAAAGGCCAGATTTGTGCAGTCTACGACTAATTGTTGTCCTATGGACAGACTGCCCCACCTCAGCTGTAGATCTCTTCAGTTCATCCAGAGTGATCATGGGCCTCTTGGCTGCATCTCTGATCAGTCTTCTCTTTGTTTGAGATGAAAGTTTAGAGGGACGGCCGGGTCTTGGTAGATTTCTAGTGGTATGACACTCCTTCCATTTCGGTATGATCACTTGCACAGTGCTCCTTGGGATGTTTAAAGTATTGAAAAGTTCCGTGGGAGCCGAATACTTTCGCAAGGCACTGTATCTACACAGGATTTGATACTTGCCAGTAAGACTTACATTCTGTAACATTAGTACTAGCAAGTCCATCTTTACTTTGAGGTATATGGACGTCAAAATTACTTATTTCATAGTCACAGGGATATTCTTTAGGTGATAGGTGGCACTTTAATAGCTTGATAAACTTTGTTCTTTCCACTTTTTGAGAAGTGGGTGGAGATTAGTAGCAAAAATTCTCCATAGTTTATGCTGCAGAGGTGGCATAAATTATGCGGGTAATGTACTCCAGTTTATGACTCGCATGTCAGCAAAATTAATTAGGAAACACAGTCCTAATGAATTTGGAATCCAGCCCACTTATTACTAACCCCTTTCTGACCTCGGACAGGATAGTACGTCCGAGGTCAGATCCCCTGCTTTGATGCAGGCTCCGGCGGTGAGCCCGCTTCAAAGCCAGGACATGTCAGCTGTTTTGAACAGCTGACATGTGCCCATAATAGCGGCGGGTGGAATCGCGATTCATCTGCTGCTATTAACTAGTTAAATGCTGCTGTCAAACGCTGACAGCGGCATTTAAATAGCGCTTCCGGCCATCCAGCTGGAAATGCGCTCATCGCTGGCCCCGTCACTTGATCGGGGGTCAGCGATGAGTCGGCATGACAACCAGACGTCTCCTTGAGACCTCTATGGTTGTTGATGCCGGATTGCAATGAGCACCACCCTGTGGTTGGGCTTAGAGCAATGCTGTAATTCTGCTTCATAGAGGTGATCTGAGCATTACCTCTATGTAGCAGAACTGATCAGGCTATGCCACCTTCTAGCCTCCTATGGAGGCTATTGAAGCATGGCAAAAGTAAAAAAAAAATAAAAAAAAATCTGTAAAAATAAAAAAAATAAAAGTTTGTCACCCCCCTTTCGTCCCATTCAAAATAGACCAATAAAAAATCAAATCAAACATACACATGTTTGGTATCAGCACATTGAGAATCACCCGATCTATCAATAAAAAAAGGATTAACCTGATCGTTAAACGGTGTAGCGAGAAAAAAATTAGAAATGCCAGAATTATGTTATTTTTGTTGCCGTGACATAGCATTAAAATGCAATAACAGGTGATCAAAAGAACATATCTGCACCAATTTAGTATCATTAAAAACGTCAGCTGGGCATGCAAATCATAAGCCTTCACCCGACCCCAGATCACGAAAAATGGAGACGCTACGGGTATCGGGAAAATGGCGAAATGTTTTTTCCTAAAGCATAGGTTGGATTTTTTTTCACCAATTAGATAAAAAATAACCTAGACATGTTTTGTTTCTATGAACTCATAATGACCTGGAGAAGAGAATCAAAATGGCTGGTCAATTTTAGCATCTAGTGGACCTAGCAAAAAAGCAAAACTAAAAACAAGTGTGGGATTGCACTTTTTTTGCAATTTCACCGCACTTGGAATTTTTTCCCGTATTCTAGTACATGACATGCTAAAACCAATGTTGTCGTTCAAAAGTACAACTTGTCCCGCAAAAAATAAGCCCTCACATGGCCATATTGACAGAAAAATAAAAACAAACAGGCTCTCCATTCATGTGTCGTGACTGTGACACAGCCGTGACACATGCAGCTGCGGCGCCGATCAGGTGATTGTCCGGCACAATCCAGGAAGTCGGATTCCCTCTGAAGCTTGCCGAATAAGAGGGAACCCAAGCAAATTCGCTCATCTCTACGGGTAAGGACAAGTACACATAGGACAGCCAGAACCAGACTCACACAAAGTACTTACAATGAAATAGCAAGAGTAAATGCAAACCACTGATGTTCACAGAGGCAACAGATTAGAGATAGGTACTGGTTCATACACTGCAATTTTTAGAGACAGGTACACATTCAGACACTGCAGGTTTTAGAGACAGGTACAGGTTCAGACACAGAAAATTTAGGAAAAGATCCAGACTTAGATACAAACAGGTTCAGGGATTGGTCCTAATTCAGACAAAGACAGACACAGGTACAGGTTCAGGGTACAGACCTGGATATTCAGCCTCCAGCGTGGCAGAAATAGGAAAGAATGGATACAGGTACAGATTCAGGGTTCAGGACTGGGTATTCTGTCCTCAGGGTGGCAAGAACAGGAAACGACCAGGCAACTCAGAAGTTGCACAAACACGCAGAAAGAAAATGTTGCTCAGGCACCTCCCAACAGATGGAGGTGCCTTAAGTACTAAGTGCCTCCCAGCAATTGCGCTGAGGACACATTAGGAGAGCACGCACTGTTTCTTTAAGAAACACAGAGTTCCTGTACATGCGCCCTAAGCATGCACAGTAAGCAGATGACCAAAAGTTCACTACACACAGCATGCAGAGGATAAGTAGCTCACTGCAAAGTCTGGGATGGTGAGTACGTCATTGTCCCTGCATGGTGAAGGATGGGAAGCCATGCAGAGACACAGGCAGTGGTGTTACAGTACCACTTCCTTCACACACTTCCGTAGATGTTTTTGCTTTATCTGTGTCATTTTTGTATGGTTACTGCAAAATTATTTAGACTTTTTAGATTGTTTTATATCATTACTACTAGGCCAGGATCAAGAGAGTGCATATTCTTTAATCCTAGAGAATCAGGTCAATTATGCAAATTATACTGTGATCAAAATCTGATCAGATTTTGAACACAATATGTCCATTGTGTCAGTCCATGGAAATCCCGTATTCACATGTAAAGCGCCATGGAATAAATGGCGCTATAAAAATGTATAATAATAATAATAAAATCAGATAGCACTCCGATGTCATTCAAGCGCAGTCCGATGTTTTCCACAGAATCATTGACTTGCATGGCTGAGTGCTATCCAAATATTGGATCAAACTCTGGCATGCTGTGAATTTTTCCCCAGAACAAGTCTGTTTGCCGAAAAAATGTGCACGGGACCATAGCATAACATTGGTCTGGGTGCAATCCAATGTTTCGATAATACAGTCGTCGGCACACACCCTAAGTATTATTTCTGTTATGAAGATCGCAGACTTCAGAGATCTGCTTCATGCTTTCCAGGTTGTAGACACCCTTTTGTGCCTGAGTGTGTTTTTCTATTTTACTATTGCTGGAAAATTTCCTGCAATGCATAATTAAAATGAGCGAGTAATATATTACCCACATTAGAAGCTGTTATCTTTACAAAATGACATTTGATAGATACAGATTTAGATGGATTTTGCTGTGCATTTGTTTTTAATGGTATCTTTCTGCAATGTCAACCATTTGAAAAGTAAATAATTAAAAACTAGAAGCATATTCATCACAAGGGGAATTACTGCTCTACTGTGGGACATTTTATATATCCATTGCCGATCTCTCTGATCTGGAACTCTAATGGCTTTTTAACAGACCCTTAAGCATATATTTCTAAAAATTAAACATTTGCTTTCAAGCGTTTCCAATTCTTGTGTCACAGTACATTGCATTTCTTTATTTTACATTAATATACTCTCATTTCCAACACATGTTCATTTCTATCCTGTATTTCATAGAAACAGCATGGATATTTTCTTCAAAGAGGGCATAATTAATATTTACGAACATTTGTGAACATACGCACAGCAGAAATGTAACCCCTTTCTGACCTCGGACGGGATAGTACGTCCAAGATCAGAAGCCCCGCTTTGATGCGGGCTCCGGCGGTGAGCCCGCACCAAAGCCGGGACATGTCAGCTACGGTTACTGATCGCCGGTAACTGTGAGCGCCACCCTGTGGCCGGCGCTCACAGCACACCTGCAATTCTGCTACATAGCAGCGAACAGCAGATAGCTGCTATGTAGCAGAGCCGATCGCGTTGTGCCTGCTTCTAGCCTCCCATGGAAGCTATTGAAGCATGGCAAAAGTAAAAAAAAAAAGTAAAAAAAATGTGAAAAAAATAAAAAAATATAAAAGTTTAAATCACCCCCTTTCGCCCCAATCAAAATAAATCAATAAAAAAAATAATCAAATCTACACATATTTGGTATCGCCGCGCTCAGAATCGCCCGATCTATCAATTAAAAAAAGCATTAACCTGATCGCTAAACAGCGTAGCCAGAAAAAAATGAGAAACGCCAGAATTATGTTTTTTTGGTTGCCGCGACATTGCATTAAAATGCAATAACGGGCGATCAAAAGAACGTATCTGCACCAAAATGCTATCATTAAAAACATCATCTCGGCATGAAAAATGGAGACGCTACGAGTATCGGAAAATGGCGCATTTTTTTTTTAGCAAAGTTTGGAATTTTTTTTCACCTCTTAGGTAAAAAACAACCTAGTCATGTTAGGTGTCAATGAACTCGTACTGACCTGGAGAATCATAATTTCAGGTCAGTTTTAGCATTTAGTGAACCTAGCAAAAAAGCCAAACAAAAAACAAGTGTGGGATTGCACTTTTTTTGCAATTTCACCGCACTTGGAATTTTTTTCCCGTTTTCTAGTAAAAAACATGCTAAAACCAATGATGTCGTTCAAAAGTACAACTCGTCCCGCAAAAAATAAGCCCTCACATGGCCAAATTGACGGAAAAATAAAAAGTTATGGCTCTGGGAAGGAGGGGAGTGAAAAACGAACACGGAAAAACGAAAAATCCCAAGGTCATGAACGGGTTAAAGTAAAATTCTGGTTCCAATTGTCACAATTTTCTCAAGGAAATCATAAAGCAATATTTTTAGAACATTTGTTTCTATGTTTTGGCTAACTAGGTGCAAATACAAATGCTTGAAGTCCTATGAGAAAAGTTTATGAAATGTTGTGCACCAGGGGAGGCAATTTGTAGATGTCATTTTAAGGGACCAAAGCCATTTTTGTGAAAGATCTGCACTTTTTTTAAAACTTATTCTGCAACATGTATATATATATATATATATATATATATATATATATATATATATATATATATACATATATATATATATATATATATATGTATATGTATATATATATATATATATATATATATATATATACATATACATATATATATATATATATATATATATATATATATATATATATATATATACACACAAAATGCACAAAATAAGGGGGATTATATAATTTTTGCTGCAGATCTATAGTTTGCAACAAATAAATATATAATGTACTTTGCACCATTTTGATGAATGTGCTGCATTTTGTTCCACATGAAACATCTCCCTTTTCCTTTGTAAAGTTACCTCGGGATTGATAAATGTGCCCCATTATGTTCAATAATCAGGCATGACGAAGACACCTAATGTGTTTTGAAAGCATGCTTTTTGTCTTATTTATTTTGCCGATAAAATGTATATCATTAACAATACACTCTGTAATATAGCTTTCCTATTTTTTCTGTTGAAATAAGTGCATTGAGATTTTTCCAATTGAAGCCACAGACACAAATGCAGCACAAATATTGCAAAACCACAATACATACATTATCTGAACTATAGCTACACACAAACAAAACATGAGGTTTTGTAAGCCCATCCACCATCAACATGGTGACCTCATTTAGATAGGAGCCTGGTTCCATAGATTCACCTCCACATGTGTGGAGACCTCAAATAAATTGGAAAAGAACAGGATCCAGCCTGGGGCAGACAGACAGCATGTGCCGCTGGTTCCTTTGTACAGTAGTCTGCGGGGAAAAGGGGGTTAATTACCATTAACAATAAGTGACATAATGCCTTGATGCCTTACAAATGCACAAAAAAGGAAAGGAGACCAGTTTTGCATGCCAGTCTCCAGGTGGGTGCAAAGCATAACCTTGCCTTGTGAAGAGGGCACTGAAGCAGCTCTTCCAAGGCAAATTGTTACATTTTGCTTCTCTCTGTTCACTTAAATAGTACAAGAGATCTGTCAGCAGATCATATCAGGCAGTTCCCTCTGCTCTCTGTGTATTCTTCTCACAGAAGGTTGCTTACAGCTTTGTAGGCATGCAGATGCTTCTAGGTAAGTTTTCATACATGTCCCTTAGTATAAATTGTGGTTAGTGCCGACGTTAGGGGCAGGCAAACTAGACATTCGTCTAGGGCCCTCACCAGTGCCAGCTCCACCCCACATCGCACATTCAACTGTATACAGTTATGGCCAAAAGTATTGACAGCCCCGCAATTCTGTCAGATAATACTCAGTTTCTTCCTGAAAATGATTGCAATCACAAATTCTTTGGTATTATTGTCTTTATTTAATTTGTCTTAAATGAAAAAAACACAAAAATAATTGTCCTAAAGCCAAACTGGATATAATTCCACACCAAACATAAAAAATGGGGTGGACAAAAGTATTGGCACTGTTTGAAAAATCATGTGATGCTTCTCGAATTTGTGTAATTAACAGCACCTGTAACTTACCTGTGGCACCTAACAGGTGTTGGCAATAACTAAATCTAACTTTCAGCCAGTTGACATGGATTAAAGTTGACTCAACCTCTGTCCTGTGTCCTTGTGTGTACCACACTGAGCATGGAGAAAAGAAAGAAGACCAAAGAACTGTCTGAGGACTTGAAAAACCAAATTGTGAGGAAGCATGAGCAATCTCAAGGCTACAAGTCCATCTCCAAAGACCTGAATGTTCCTGTGTCTACCGTGCGCAGTGTCATCAAGACGTTTAAAGCCCATGGCACTGTGGCTAACCTCCCTAGATGTGGACAGAAAAGAAAAATTGACAAGAGATTTCAATGCAAGATTGTGCGGATGTTGGATAAAGAACCTCGACTAACATCCAAACAAGTTCAAGCTGCCCTGCAGTCCGAGGGTGCAACAGTGTCAACCTGTACTATCCATCGGCGTCTGAATGAAAAGGGACTGTATAGTAGGAGACCCAGGGAGACCCCACTTCTTACCCCGAGACATAAAAAAGACAGGCTGGAGTTTGCCAAAACTTACCTGAAAAAGTCTAAAACATTTTGGAAGAATGTTCTTTGGTCAGATGAGATAAAAGTAAAGCTTTTTGGGCAAAGGCATCAACATAGAGTTTACAGGAGAAAAACAGATGCATTCAAAGAAGAGAACACGGTCCCTACAGTCAAACATGGCGGAGGTTCCCTGATGTTTTGGGGTTGCTTTGTTGCCTCTGGCACTGGACTGCTTGACCGTGTGCATTGCATTATGAAGTCTGAAGACTACCAACAAATTTTGCATCATAATGTAGGGTGTTATGACCTGGTGGTGAGGACAATAATGGACCTGGTGGTTAAGAGCACACGGAATGACCTGATAGTTACTAATAATACAGGACAAGCTCTGAGACGTGGGAACTCTGCTGACCGCAATCACTAATCCTATCACACACACTAGAAATAGCCGTGGATTGCTCCTAACGCTCCCTATGCAACTCGTCACAGCCTAAGGAACTAGCTAGCACTAAAGATAGAAAAATAAAGCCTACCTTGCCTCAGAGAAATTTCCCAAAGAAACAGGCAGCCCCCCACATATAATGACTGTGAGTTAAGATGAAAAATTACAAACACAGAGATGAAATAGATTTAGCATAGTGAGGCCCGTCTTACTGAACAGACAGCGGATAGGAAAGGTAACTTTGCGGTCAGCACAAAAAACTACAAAAAGACCACGCAGAGGGCGTAAAAAGACCCTCCGCACCGACTCACGGTGCGGAGGCGCTCCCTCTGCGTCCCAGAGCTTCCAGCAAGCAAGACAAAATTCAAAATAGCAAGCTGGACAGAAAAAATAGCAAACAGAGAAAAACAAGCAGGAACTTAGCTTCTGCTGGGAAGACAGGTCACAAGAACGATCCAGGAGCGAACTAGACCAATACTGGAACATTGACAGGTGGCAAGGAGCAATGATCTAGGTGGAGTTAAATAGAGCAGCCAGCTAACGAATTAACCTCGTCACCTGTGGAAGGAACCTCAGAAGCTGAAGCCCCACTCACAACCTCCAGAGGAAGCCAATGGACAGAACCAGCCGAAGTACCATTCATGACCACAGGAGGGAGCTTAACAACAGAATTCACAACAGTACCCCCCCCTTGAGGAGGGGTCACCGAATCCTCACCAGAGCCCCCAGGCCGACCAGGACGAGCCAAATGAAAGGCACGAACCAGATCGGCAGCATGAACATCAGAGGCAAAGACCCAGGAATTATCTTCCTGACCATAACCCTTCCACTTAACCAGGTACTGGAGTTCCCGTCTCGAAACACGAGAATCCAAAATCTTCTCCACCACATACTCCAACTCCCCCTCAACCAACACCGGGGCAGGAAGATCAACGGATAGAACCACAGGCGACACGTATCTCCGCAACAACGACCTATGGAATACATTATGGATGGCAAAAGAAGCTGGAAGGGTCAAACGAAATGACACAGGATTGAGAACCTCAGAAATCTTATACGGACTAATGAAACGAGGCTTAAACTTAGGAGAGGAAACCTTCATAGGAACAAAACAAGACGACAACCAAACCAAATCCCCAACACGAAGTCGGGGACCCACACAGCACCGGCGGTTAGCGAAACGTTGAGCCTTCTCCTGGGACAATGTCAAATTGTCCACCACATGAGTCCAAATCTGCTGCAACCTATCCACCACAGTATCTACACCAGGACAGTCCGAAGACTCAACCTGCCCTGAAGAGAAATGAGGATGGAAACCAGAATTGCAGAAAAATGGCGAAACCAAAGTAGCCGAGCTGGCCCGATTATTAAGGGCGAACTCAGCCAAAGGCAAAAAGGACACCCAATCATCCTGATCAGCAGAAACAAAGCATCTCAGATATGTTTCCAAAGTCTGATTAGTACGTTTGGTTTGGCCATTAGTCTGAGGATGGAAAGCTGAGGAAAAAGACAAATCAATGCCCACCCTAGTACAAAAGGCTCGCCAAAACCTCAAAACAAACTGGGAACCTCTGTCCGAAACGATATTCTCCGGAATGCCATGTAAACGAACCACATGCTGGAAAAACAACGGCACCAAATCAGAGGAGGAAGGCAATTTAGACAAGGGTACCAAATGGACCATCTTAGAGAAGAAGCGATCACAAACCACCCAAATGACCGACATCTTTTGAGAGACAGGGAGATCCGAAATAAAATCCATAGAAATATGAGTCCAGGGCCTCTTTGGGACCGGCAAGGGCAAAAGCAACCCACTGGCACGAGAACAGCAGGGCTTAGCCCGAGCACAAGTCCCACAGGACTGCACAAAAGAACGCACATCCCGCGACAAAGACGGCCACCAAAAGGATCTAGCCACCAAATCTCTGGTACCAAAGATTCCAGGACGACCAGCCAACACCGAACAATGAACCTCAGAGATAACTCTACTAGTCCATTTATCAGGGACAAACAGTTTCTCCGCTGGGCAACAGTCAGGTCTATCAGCCTGAAATTTTTGCAGCACCCACCGCAAATCAGGGGAGATGGCAGACAAAATTACCCCCTCTTTGAGAATACCTGCCGGCTCAGGAACACCCGGAGAGTCGGGCACAAAACTCCTTGACAGGGCATCAGCCTTTACATTCTTAGAGCCCGGAAGGTACGAAACCACAAAATCAAAACGGGAGAAAAATAGCGACCAACGAGCCTGTCTAGGATTCAACCGTTTGGCAGACTCGAGATAAGTCAAATTTTTGTGATCCGTCAAGACCACCACGCGATGCTTGGCTCCTTCAAGCCAATGATGCCACTCCTCGAATGCCCACTTCATGGCCAACAACTCTCGATTGCCAACATCATAATTGCGCTCAGCAGGCGAAAACTTTCTAGAAAAGAAAGCACATGGTTTCATCACCGAGCCATCAGAACTTCTTTGCGACAAAACAGCTCCAATCTCAGAAGCATCAACCTCGACCTGAAACGGGAGCGAAACATCTGGCTGACAACACAGGGGCAGAAGAAAAACGACGCTTCAATTCCTGAAAAGCTTCCACAGCCGCAGAAGACCAATTGACCACATCAGCATCCTTCTTGGTCAAATCAGTCAACGGTTTAGCAACACTAGAAAAATTACTGATGAAGCGACGATAAAAATTAGCAAAGCCCAGGAACTTTTGCAGACTCTTCACAGATGTCGGCTGAGTCCAATCATAAATGGCCTGGACTTTAACAGGGCCCATCTCGATAGTAGAAGGGGAAAAAATGAAACCCAAAAATGAAACCTTCTGAACTCCAAAGAGACACTTTGACCCCTTCACAAACAAAGAATTAGCACAAAGGACCTGGAACACCATTCTGACCTGCTTCACGTGAGACTCCCAATCATCCGAGAAGACCAAAATATCATCCAAATATACAATCAGGAATTTATCCAGGTACTCTCGGAAGATGTCATGCATAAAGGACTGAAATACTGATGGAGCATTGGAAAGCCCGAATGGCATAACCAGGTACTCAAAATGGCCCTCGGGCGTATTAAATGCTGTTTTCCATTCATCGCCCTGTTTAGTACGCACAAGATTATACGCACCACGAAGATCTATCTTGGTGAACCAACTAGCCCCCTTAATCCGAGCAAATAAATCAGACAGCAGCGGCAAAGGGTACTGAAATTTGACTGTGATCTTATTAAGAAGGCGGTAATCAATACAAGGTCTCAAAGAACCATCCTTCTTGGCCACAAAAAAGAACCCTGCTCCCAATGGTGACGACGACGGGCGAATATGACCCTTCTCCAAGGATTCCTTTATGTAACTCCGCATAGCGGCGTGTTCTGGCACAGATAAATTGAACAGTCGGCCCTTAAGAAACTTACTACCAGGAATCAAATTGATAGCACAATCGCAATCCCTATGAGGAGGTAGGGCACTGGATTTGGGCTCATCAAATACATCCCGGTAATCCGACAAAAACTCCGGGACTTCAGAAGGGGTGGATGACGAAATAGACAAAAATAGAACATCACCATGTACCCCCTGACAACCCCAGCTGGACACAGACATAGATTTCCTATCCAATACTGGATTATGGACCTGTAGCCATGGCAACCCCAAAACGACCACATCATGCAGATTATGCAACACCAAAAAGCAAATATCCTCCTGATGTGCAGGAGCCATGCACATGGTCAATTGGGTCCAGTACTGGGGCTTATTCTTGGCCAAAGGCGTAGCATCAATTCCTTTCAATGGAATAGGATACTGCAAGGGCTCCAAGAAAAAACCACAGCGCCTAGCAAACTCCAAGTCCATCAAATTCAGGGCAGTGCCTGAATCCAGAAATGCCATAACAGAATAGGATGACAAAGAGCAAATCAGAGTAACGGACAAAAGAAATTTTGACTGTCCTGTACCAATGGTGGCAGACCTAGCGAAACGCTTAGTGCGCTTAGGACAATCGGAGATAGCATGAGTGGAATCACCACAGTGAAAACACAGCCCATTCCGACGTCTGTGTTCTTGCCGTTCAGCTCTGGTCAAAGTCCTATCACATTGTATAGGCTAAGGTCTATGCTCAGATAATACCGCCAAATGGTGCACAGCTTTACGCTCACGCAAGCGTCGATCGATCTGAATGGCCAAAGACATAGACTCATTCAGACCAGCAGGCATGGGAAATCCCACCATGACATCCTTAAGGGCTTCACAGAGACCCTTTCTGAAAATTGCTGCCAGCGCACATTCATTCCACTGAGTGAGTACAGACCAATTCCTAAACTTCTGACAATATATCTCTACCTCATCCTGACCCTGACACAGAGCCAGCAAGATTTTCTCTGCCTGATCCACTGGATTTGGTTCATCAAAAAGCAATCCAAGTGCCAGAAAAAACGCATCAACATCACGCAATGCCGGATCTCCTGGCGCAAGGGAAAATGCCCAGTCTTGAGGGTCGCCACGCAACAAAGAAATAATGATTTTCACTTGTTGAACAGGGTCACCTGAGGAGCGAGGTTTCAAAGCAAGAAACAATTTACAATTATTTTTGAAATTCAGAAACTTAGATCTATCCCCAAAAAACAAATCAGGAATTGGAATCCCAGGCTCCAACATCGGATTCTGAACCACAAAATCTTGAATGTTTTGTACCCTTGCAGTGAGATTATCCATACAAGAGGACAGACCTTGAATGTCCATATCTACACCTGTATCCTGAACCACCCAGAGGTAAAGGGGAAAAGAGAGACAAAACACACTGCAAAGAAAAAAAAATGGTCTCAAAACTTCTCTTATCCCTCTATTGAGATGCATTAATACTTTTGGCCACCTGTACTGTTATGACCTGGTGGTGAGGACAATAATGCACCTGGTGGTTAAGAGCACACGGAATGACCTGATAGTTACTAATAATACAGAACAAGCTCTGAGACGTGGGAACTCTGCTGACTGCAATTCCTAATCCAATCACACACACTAGAAATAGCCGTGGATTGCTCCTAACGCTCCCTATGCAACTCGTCACAGCCTAAGGAACTAGCTAGCCCTAAAGATAGAAAAATAAAGCCTACCTTGCCTCAGAGAAATTTCCCAAAGGAACAGGCAGCCCGCCAAATATAATGACTGTGAGTGTTAGGTCTCGAGTTCCCGCTTCTGCACAGGGGGAATCTCAGGCCATCTCCGCTGCGGTCTCCCATTCTTATCCAGCCGCAGTGGAGTCTGCTCAGCAGGGACGTCGGTCCCAGCGTCTTGCTCAGTCTCACTCTGTACAGAGAGTTACTGCTGCTTCCTCAGCTTCTACCATTAAAGCCAGTGCTGGTCAGCAGCGAGCGGACTTCTCTGGGACTAAGTCCCACACACTGAGCATGCCCAGGGCAAGATCTCCCGTTGGAGATCGAGGGTCATGTGCTCAGTCTCTTCAGCACATTCCATTGGTCCTCTTGGCAGGTCTTGGAAGGGCAAAGTTTCTGTGGCCACTTCCTGTGCTGCAACTATATAAACTGTGCATGACCGCACGGCCATGCGCTAGTGTACATTTGCTTACGTCTGTTTGTTGTGAGTGCAAGTCGTCCTTGGATACCCCTTCCCTATTGAATGTCTGCTCGCGGAAGGTGTATGGTTGCTATCTAGCGCCCGACTTATCCTACAGCACTAATCACACGTTACAGCGTCCAGTTGCTGTGACCGCCAGTACGGCGCCGTGCACTTCCTCTGTGCTTTCCTTACCCAAGCCTGGGTGGTTAGTGGCGTTCGTCAGTGCGGCACCGCATGCACTCTTGTGCCCTAATATTGTTATTCTGCTTCCTTACACACCCAGTTGCGGTGTTGTGCCAGCAAGGGTCTAATCGTACTTCAATCCTAGTTGGGGTTGAGTTCGCTGACTACTTGCTCGCCTTCTATGTGCGGTACCGCGATCCTGTGACGCAACAGGATTGCTTCCTTCACGCTGGGTGAAGTTTAACCCACGTGTGTATACTTATGAGTACCGCCATATAGTCCGTCATTACTTAGCAGCAGGTTCCATCTCTGCACGGTGGACCCCGGGCTGCGAACGCACCATACACTATCTGTCTTATTATTTGGTGCGTTCCGCTAGCCCTAACAGTGAGTTAAGATGAAAAATTACAAACACAGAGATGAAATAGATTTAGCAAAGTGAGGCCCGTCTTACTGAACAGGCAGAGGATAGGAAAGGTAACTTTGCGGTCAGCACAAAAAACTACAAAAAGACCACGAGCGTCCCAGAGCTTCCAGCAAGCAAGACAAAAATCAAAATAGCAAGCTGGACAGAAAAAATAGCAAACAGAGAAAAACAAGCAGGAACTTAGCTTCTGCTGGGAAGACAGGTCACAAGAACGATCCAGGAGCGAACTAGACCAATACTGGAACATTGACAGGTGGCAAGGAGCAATGATCTAGGTGGAGTTAAATAGAGCAGCCAGCTAACGAATTAACCTCGTCACCTGTGGAAGGAACCTCAGAAGCCGCAGCCCCACTCACAACCACCAGAGGAAGCCCATGGACAGAACCAGCCGAAGTACCATTCATGACCACAGGAGGGAGCTTAACAACAGAATTCACAACAGTAGGGCCCAGTGTGAGAAAGCTGGGTCTCCCTCAGAGGTTATGGGTCTTCCAGCAGGACAATGACCCAAAACACACTTCAAAAGCACTAAAAAATGGATTGAGAGAAAGCACTGGAGACTTCTAAGGTGGCCAGCAATGAGTCCAGACCTGAATCCCATAGAACACCTGTGGAGAGATCTAAACATGGCAGTTTGGAGAAGGCACCCTTCAAATATCAGGGACCTGGAGCAGTTTGTCAAAGAAGAATGGTCTAAAATTCCAGCAGAGCATTGTAAGAAACTCACTGATGGTTACTGGAAGTGGTTGGTCGCAGTTATTTGGGCTAAAGGTTGTGCAACCAAGTATTAGGCTGAGGGTGCCAATACTTTTGTCTGGCGCATTTTTGGAGTTTTGTGTGAAATGATCAATGTTTTGCTTTTTGCTTCATTCTCTTTTGTGTTTTTTCAGTTAAGACAAATTAAATGAAGATAATAACACCAAAGAATTTGTGATTGCAATCATTTTCAGGAAGAAACTGAGTATTATCTGACAGAATTGCAGGGGTGTCAATACTTTTGGCCACAACTGTAGGCATCATACATGCCGATGCAATTGAAAGCAATGATGGAGGAGAGAGTATCAGGTGACGATTCCTCTCTCTCATCATTCTCCCTCTATGCCTGATGCAGCACTCATGATGACGTCACTTCACCTATGAACTATGGAGAGTGTGATATACTCTATGGAGGACTATGGGGCACATTATGCTATATGGAGGACTGTATGGTACATTATACTATGTGGAGGACTATGAGCATATTATACTATAAGGAGGACTGTGGTGTGCATTATACTATATGGAAGACTCTGGGTGTGTATTATAAGAAAATGCTTACTATTCATCAAGTGATTGGATTGTTTATGCTGGAACAAAAATTATTGCTTCCAGCAGAACATCGCCTGGGGAAAACTGCAGAAGTGCTGCTGATAACATAATACTGTATTGGGACAGGCTGATATAAAAGTGATCGTTCTGTGCCCATCATTCTTGCTCAGCCAGTGTAAAGAGGCCGGAATACAAGCATTGATTGACTTCAACATTGTCGATCACACTCGTTTAGCGGCCTGAACTCATAGCATGCAAATACACTGAAATGTTTCTGTTTGATGGTGTAATATGTTAGTGTGACGCCCAGGAGACCGGGGTACCCAGCACCGGACCAATGGGGTCTGTCTCTTGTGGGAGATGTCACGGGTGGCTTGACCCGGTGCTGTGGCCTCAGGCAATGCACAGTGTAAGGGGTATCATGAGGGAACAGGCACTTACTTGATCAGCAGCAGGTTCTCTCAGCGGTGATGATCCTGATCCTGGATAGATAGCTATTGTCCAAATGAAAGTCTGAGGCACTGAAACGTTTAACCAGTTTACTTCAACATAAAGGGATTTACAACCAGTCCTGTCACCGGAGTCTGTATGGGAACTCTGAGGTACTTTGACCCTGCCGGGGTCTTCGCCTCTTATTGTACGCAGTTTCTGTGTGGCCCTGCTGCTGTATGTGAACTGGCTGCCGGCCCAATCTGTCCCCTCCGGGTCCTGGTTCTACGGGCAACCCGAGTCCTTTTATCGGCTTACCCCCTCCAGGAGTACCGCTGAACTCTGTGTCTGTTGCTGCGTCCGGCCCTAGTGAAGCTGATATCACCTCACGTTTTTCCGGTTGCTGTATTATATATAATGAATACAGCCACGGATCCGGTAACCGTCTTTGCGCCTGTTCTGGGTAGTGATTAATGCTACCCGGTTCTCACAATGTCCTTTTTCTCTGTCCCTTTTCTCCTCAGGCCGGTGATTTGGGCCTGGAAACCGTCATAGGGCTGTTAGAAATTCAGCTGTATGACCTCTCACTTTCAGCTCCTTAGCCCAACTGCCAGTTTTTCTCTCAGACCAGAATGGATCAAGGGGAGTCTCTGGAGCTCCCCCTTCTGGCCGGAGGTGGTAGTGCAGTTTTGCTATCTTACTACTTGTATTTAGTGTCAGTAACTATTTTTGTGGCAAATACCCCTAGGGGTGCCACATTCCCCCCTAGTTAAGAACAGTACTCCGGGACTGTGGGACGATAACATTTTAAAATAACAATTAATATGTACAGAGTCTTAAAAATGAAAAGTTACAAAAACCACTCAAGGAAACAAAAATAGAGTTCTGTAAAAAGTCACTTCAAATAGCGTCCATTAATACAGTTCTATCCTTGAAGGTACTAGGAAAGGCACTGCACTTTGTGTCCAGGAATTTAGTTCCATTTTTCCAACGGCGTTACCAATATAAAGTGTAAAGAAAGTTCAAAAAGAGCAAAAAGCAAAGTTCAAAAAGCAGTCTTTCCGGAGCTTTGATTTAGTGCCTCCGGGCTGATAAAAAGTTCAAGAATATGCAATAAGTTCATACAGACAAGTCTCTGTAGGTACTGGGCTTAAACGTTGCAGAATGATAACAATGACTATAGTTTTATAGTTGGTAATCCGCATACCTGGCCGGTAATTGACCCTGGGTACTACGCTGTGATCTACGTAATAGCGGTGTCTCTTCATGTGGTGTACTACTGTCTACTGCGGATGTAGTATCTGCCCGCTCTGCTAAAGATAATTCCACGACTATGGAGTTGGCAAGTCCACCGTGAATGGGATTACTCTGATCAGGAATCTGTTCTTCCTGGCCTGGAACCTCCCGTAGTACGGGGTCAGCCTCTTCCTGTCTTGGGACTTCTGGTATTGGGTTCGGTGTTGGGTAAAAGGCCACCATGGGAACCACTACTGCACCATGGTATGTTAGTAGGGTTTTGGGAAAGTCTCCTATACAGGTGTGATACATTTCCTCTTCTTTTTCCTTTACTGGTTGGACCTGCATGGGTTGAATAACTTCTGGTTCTGGCTGGACAACTTCTGGCTCTTTCAATGCTTCCGGACATAATTTAAGATTGTGTCTTGACACTAGTACAGATGTTAAGCCTCCGTTTTTGCTAATGAGACACATTTTAGGATTATCCATTCTTGTTGGTAAAACTGTGTAGGGTACGGCTTCCCACTGATTGTCTAGTTTATTGGTTCGACGATTTCTCTTGAGCACTTGGTCACCCGGTCTTAATGGGGTCACTAGAGCATTCTGGTTGAAAGTTCGCTCTTGTCTTTCTCTAGTTTGCTGAAGGCTTCTTTCCACACTCTTTTGCACTTGGCGATACTGCTTTTGCCGTATGATATCCCAATTGGAGTCTTGAACTTCTGCGTCTGGTTTCAGAATTCCCATTTCTAGATCGATTGGTAATTGGCCGGGTCTTGCACGCATAAGGTAAGCTGGGGTGCAGTTGGTGGAGCTCACCGGAACATGATTATACAGATCCACCAAGTCAGGCAATTTCTCTGGCCATTGATTCCTTTCTGTCTCAGGTAAAGTCTTTAGTAGGTCTATTACAATATGGTTCATCTTCTCGCATAAGCCGTTTGTTTGTGGATGATAGGCCGTCGTCCGGATCTTTTTGCAACCATACATATTACAGAATTCTCTGAAGATCTCTGATTCAAAGGCTGTACCTTGGTCGGTGAGAACCTGTTCCGGATATCCATGGGGTCTACAAAAGTACGTTTGGAACGCCTTGGCTGCAGTTTTTGCTGTCAGATCTTTTACGGGTACTACTACCAAGAAGCGTGAATAATGGTCCACGATGGTCAAGGCATAAACATAGCCGGACCGGCTTGGTGTCAACTTCACGTGGTCCATGGCTACAAGTTCAAGTGGTTGTTTGGTGATTATGGGCTGCAGTGGTGCTCTTTGGTTCTTTTGATCGTTTCTTCTGAGGTTGCACGGGCCACAATTTCTGCACCACTGTTCGATTGATTTTCTCATCCCGACCCAATAAAATCTTTCTCTTAGAAGTACTTCTAACTTTTTCCAACCAAAGTGACCAGCACCATTATGGTAAGCTTCAAGGACCATCTTGACATCTTGTTTAGGCACGATAATCTGCCAAACTAATTCATGTGTTTTCGGATTGGTGTACCTTCTACAGAGCTTCCCTTGATACAGGAACATTTTGCCTCTCTCTTTCCAGAGTTGATGCGTCTCTTCTGGGGCATCCTCATCGGGATATGCACTTTGCTCAGTTAACAGTTCCTTCACCAACTTCACAGCTGGATTGCTGTCTTGGGTGTCAGCCCATCTATGGTGTGCTAACGGATTAAAATTCACCTCTTGTTGTTTCTGATAGGTACTTGACTGATGATGTTTTGCCTTGGGATGATGGAAGGCTGGTAGTTCAATTTCTTCAAGCTCACCCGTTTCTTCTTCTACATCTCTCAAGTGTGGCATCCGGGATAGGGCATCGGCATTTCCATTCTTGCGACCTGCTCGATACTTGATCTTGAAGTTGTAATTAGATAACCGGGCTATCCATCGCTGTTCTAACGCACATAATTTGGCTGTGTCCAGGTGGGTCAACGGATTGTTGTCAGTATAGACAATAAATTCTGCAGCGGCCAGATAGTGTTTGAAACGTTCAGTCACAGCCCAAACTACTGCCAGTAGTTCCAATTTGAAGGAGCTATAATTTTCTGGATTTCTTTCAGTAGGCCGGAGCTTTGTACTTGCAAAGGCGATGACTTTCTCCCGACCTTCTTGCTTTTGTGACAGCACCGCTCCTAGTCCCACATTACTGGCATCGGTGTAGAGGATGAAAGGTTGATGGTAATCTGGGTATGCCAGAACCTCTTCTCCGGTTAGTGCCTTCTTTAGTTGTTCAAAGGAGTCTTCCCTTTCGTCATTCCACTGAAAAGGAGGGTTTCGGTTTGAAGGTTTCTTCGTCTGCCCTACCAAGGCGTCTTGCAAGGGTGCTGCCAACTTGGTAAATCCTTTTATAAATCTGCGATAGTAACCCACCAATCCCAGGAATTGCCTCACTTCTTTTGCGTTGGTAGGTCTTGGCCAATCCCTTATGGTGCTTATTTTCTCGGGATCCGGTGCTACTCCCTCCGAACTCACGATGTGTCCCAGGTACTGTACCTTGGCTTGAGAAGGTGACATTTGGATGGCTTGATTTTCATGCCATACCTGGATAAGGCTTTGAATACTTCTGCCAGGTCTTTTAAGTGTTGTTCGTAAGTCTTTGAGTAGACGATCACATCATCTAGGTACAGGAGGACGGTCTCGAAGTTCTTGTGTCCGAGGCAGCATTCCATCAGCCGCTGGAAGGTACCGGATGCGTTGCAGAGTCCGAATGGCATGCGATTAAATTCACATAGACCCATTGGTGTGGTGAATGCCGTCTTTTCCTTATCTCTCTCAGCCACAGGGACTTGCCAATACCCGCTTGTTAAGTCTAAGGTGGAAAAATAATTAGCAGATTTCAAAGCAGTCAAGGAATCTTCTATCCTAGGCAAGGGGTAGGCGTCTTTATGGGTGATGTTATTAATCCGCCGGTAGTCTACGCACATTCTCATGGTTCCGTCCTTTTTTTTGACAATCACTAGAGGGGCCGCCCAGGGGCTACAGCTATCTCTTATTACCCCGGCCTGTTTCATCTCCCTCAGCATATCTTTTGCACATTGATAGTGAGCGGGCGGTATGGGTCTATATCTTTCTTTTATTGGGGGATGGTCACAGGTGGGGATTGTGTGTTCTACCCCTTCTATCCGTCCGAAGTCCAATGGGTGTTTACTGAAGATTTGTTCATATTCCGTCACTAGCCTATACACCCCTTGTTTTTGATGGGTAGGTGTTGAATTTATGCCCACGTGTAGCTGTTGGCACCAATCCTCCTATTCTCCATCTGAGACGTTGACTTCCACCTGACAGGTTGGTTCTAAGGGCTCAATGGTTGTGATGGCATTGTTGTCAACAGTATATAGCTTTGCCACTGTAGCATACCTTGGCAAAGTGACCTCTTCCTCTCCACAATTCAAAAGTCGTACCGGCACTCGTCCCCGGTGTACCTCGACTACCCCTCGTGCTGTGAGTATAGTGGGCCTGCTGTCGGTGTACACTGGTTCTATTAAGGCTTGATAATCTCGTCCCTTAGTACCAATGGCTGCTCTACACCATACCAGCATTTCTGTTTTCGGTGGGATTACAGTAGACGTTGGATCACTTACCCTCACACTGCTGATTTCTCCACCTGCAACTTCTACCTGTTGCCTTAACATCAATACTTTTATTTCCCTCCGGAGAACTCTCTGCTGGTAGGATTGGGCAGTTTCAGCAATTTGCTGTAAGACAGAAATAACTTCGGCAAAGCAGTTCTCTAACACATTAATTCCTATCAATACAGTTGGTTCACAGTTCCGACGGTCAACATCAACAACAATTATACCCTGTTTCTTCAATTCTACTTTACCAATCTTTATGGTCATCTCCCTGAATCCTAGTTTCGGTACCAACTTACCATTACTGGCCCATATATCTAGTTCAACATCAGAGGGCCCTTTATCAATATCTGCATCAGCCCAGTACCTCTTATAAAGGATATACGGTATAGATGAAATCTGGGAACCTGTGTCCAGCAAAGCGTTGAGGGGAATTCCGTCCAGCACGATAGGGATAATGGGTCGTCCTCCGATGTACCTGTCGTGCCAGGGTGTTGGGCCTTGAAAGTTCATTCCTGTGAAGCGGCCCGCATTCCCAAGGGATTCCCATTTAAATCACAATCTCGTGCAAAGTGGCCTGGCTGCTGGCAACGGCGGCAAATGGGCTGTCCATCCGGTTGGTAGCGGTCGCGGGGTCGTCCTCTCCATGTCAGGTATTTCCGGGGTCTCATCCATGGAACATCCTCTCTGCGGTTTGCCAACTCCATCTTGGGTCCTCTCATCTCCTGCATGGTTTTAGCCATTGAAGCAACAACATCAGTTAAAGAGTCAAGTTTTTGTTGAAGAGCCTCATTAGTACTGGGCCCCAGGGGCTTAGCAATGGCCCCGGACATAGCTGATGTCACTTGCATTCCCTGTTGTTGAGGTGCCTCTGCCATGGGTTGCACAGGATCCTGATCCTGAGGTGCCTCTGCCAGCTGGAGACGTATAGTGCTCTCCTTTAATTGGGCAAATGTCAATTCAGGGTTCTTAAAAACAAGCATACTCACATGCCCCCGGTGAGAAGGGGTGTAGAGTCCCTCAATAAATTGATCTCTTAGCAGTTTATCTGCTCCGGTGTTAAAAATGGGTTCAGCCAGTGTAAGTGATTTAAGGGCTTCCTGCAGGTTTAAGGCAAAGTCTCTCACGCCCTCATTAGCTTTTTGTTTGCAATTAAAGAATCGTACTTTAGCTTTGCTGCCGGCAGTGGTTTCAAATGTTGCTTTTAATCCAGCAAATATGCGTTCAACAGTGCCTTTTAGATCAGCTGCCCATGCTGTGACTTCTCGCTTAGCATGGCCACTTAACTGCATCATCAGGAGACTAACACGTTGAACTTCACCCACGGGGAACATGTCAAAATGGGCCAGCATCTTTTCTCTGAAATCGTCAAGGGTATTAGGCTCACCTTTATACATTGGAAGCCACGGGCCACCCGGGGTATATGGCATCAGCACTGGCATGATGGGCACCACTCCTTGCACCGCTGCGCTACCGGACTCTCTATCGACACTCTGTCTTTCAGCTGCATTAGCGTCACCGGGTGCTGCGGCGTCTCCGTGCTGCGACATACTGTGCCCCCTTAGTTAATCCGGACCCTTCCGGTCCTCCGCTTCCGTCGGGATAGTGTAGATTCGTTCCGCTGTGCAGCAGGATTGGTTTTCCCCTTGCTCTGACGTCAGAGCGCTCAGCTTCGTGCCGCCCACAATGACACGCCCCCTGCTGCTCCCGCCCGCCGCGTGCTCAGTAATGGCGGATTCTGAAGTTTTTCAGTTAGACTGGGGCTCAGGTAATGGCGTAGCTCAATTAACAGTCTCGTGCCTAACGGTTATGAGGTGATGGCGGCCATCTTTACTCCATTATAACCAATGGGGAAAAGTCACTTTCAATAGTTTTTAATGGGAAATGGAATTTTCTTTAATAAAGTCAATTTTCAAGATTTTTCATCCAAGTTTTCACAGTTTTGGGCTCCAATCACGGCACACAATACCCGGTATACGGGCTGGCTGAATCCTGTTCGTGACGCCAATTGTGACGCCCAGGAGACCGGGGTACCCAGCACCGGACCAATGGGGTCTGTCTCTTGAGGGAGATGTCACGGTTGGCTTGACCCGGTGCTGTGGCCTCAGGCAATGCACAGTGTAAGGGGTATCATGAGGGAACAGGCACTTACTTGATCAGCAGCAGGTTCTCTCAGCGGTGATGATCCTGATCCTGGATAGATAGCTATTGTCCAAATGAAAGTCTGAGGCACTGAAACGTTTAACCAGTTTACTTCAACATAAAGGGATTTACAACCAGTCCTGTCACCGGAGTCTGTATGGGAACTCTGAGGTACTTTGACCCTGCCGGGGTCTTCGCCTCTTATTGTACGCAGTTTCTGTGTGGCCCTGCTGCTGTATGTGAACTGGCTGCCGGCCCAATCTGTCCCCTCCGGGTCCTGGTTCGACGGGCAACCCGAGTCCTTTTATCGGCTTACCCCCTCCAGGAGTACCGCTGAACTCTGTGTCTGTTGCTGTGTCCGGCCCTAGTGAAGCTGAAATCACCTCACGTTTTTCCGGTTGCTGTATTATATATAATGAATACAGCCACGGATCCGGTATCCGTCTTTGCGCCTGTTCTGGGTAGTGATTAATGCTACCCGGTTCTCACAATGTCCTTTTTCTCTGTCCCTTTTCTCCTCAGGCCGGTGATTTGGGCCTGGAAACCGTCATAGGGCTGTTAGAAATTCAGCTGTATGACCTCTCACTTTCAGCTCCTTAGCCCAACTGCCAGTTTTTCTCTCAGACCAGAATGGATCAAGGGGAGTCTCTGGAGCTCCCCCTTCTGGCCGGAGGTGGTAGTGCAGTTTTGCTATCTTATTACTTGTATTTAGTGTCAGTAACTATTTTTGTGGCAAATACCCCTAGGGGTGCCACATTAGCATTTGGGTCCCCATTTTAAACTTTTGTCCAGAGCCCCACTTTATCTAAAATAGGCCCTGGTTGTAGTGATACAATGTTCTGAAGTACCAGTAGTGTCTGGAGAAAGGACCCCACAAACAGGTTCCATGATGTCATTCATTACTTGGTTCACCATTACCTTCTGTATTATGTGAAGGCAACAGTTTGAGAAGGGAATTGAAGTGCATCTATTTACAGATTTACCTATCTATGTCATATCCATGGATAAACACAGGAACGCAATGAGTGGGAGGGGGCCAGTCGATGTCCGCGCCTATTTCAGCTGGCTGTAAGTCCTCGGACAAACAATTTGCTGAATTGAATTGTATTGCTGACACCCGCTGGCTCCCTGAACTGCAATTCACTTGGCAATTATGATAGATTTTGTGTTTGCATATATATTGGTCTCTACAGAGTGCTGCTGTGTTCCTCGTTTTTGCAAGTTATGTATTCATTGCAGTAGGCATCTGTTCACACTATATGGAGGGTCTGGTCAGGTTTTTTGTTCTATGCAGTTATCCATTAGCTGTTGCTACTGCCTCTTTTCTGACTCTGCAACCCCACTTATCAGCCCAAGCATGTTTACAATCAACTTTGGTTCCTACCAGCTTACTTAAATATGCAGGTTTGTAACCCAGGAGACGCATGTTTGCCAATTCACACTGTAGATTTATTGCACAAGAGAGGCATGTTTCAAATGATAGGACCCATCAGAGAAGTGTCACCTTGTCCCGGTTGATGGGCTCACATGAATTGGCCAATTTATGTGCTAAGAACCTTCACTTTTGTAAGTAATTTTCTTTTACATTTTTTTTTACCTTTTATTATAATTTACTCAGCAATTATGGTAGATTTTCTGTTTGCATATTTATTGGTCTCTACAGAATGTTGCTTCATTCCTCCTTTTGCAAGTTATGTATTCATTGCAGTAGGCATCTTTTCACACTATATGGAGGTGCTAGTCAGGATTTTTGTTCACTACAATTCAGTCTGCCTGCCAGACATCGGCATGCCCATCATGAGCGGTGTGTGGCAGTGACATTATGCGCCACCCATGACTGGAACAACAAAGTCAGTTTCAGGCTATAGAAGAGGACGATGCATGTCGTGGAAGTGGAAGAAGGTAAGAAAAATTGTTTATTTTTTAATGTGTTGGAAAAAAGTGACAGAATGGACATTACACCAGAAAGGGGCCCAGGATATACATGCAGCATTTATCATCCACTGTACCACCACAGCTTATACTCGGACATTTCATTGATCCCGTAACGTGATCTACCGTATATACTCGAGTATAAGCCGACCCGAGTATAAGCCGACCCCCCTAATTTTGCCACAAAAAACTGGGAAAACTTATTGACTCGAGTATAAGCCTAGGGTGGAAATGCAGCATTTACCGGTGAATTTCAAAAATAAAAATAGATCATTATTTCCCCATAGCTGTGCCATATAGTGCTCTGCACCGTTCATATTTCCCCATAGGTGTGAACCATATAGTGCTCTGCACCGTTCATTGTGCCCCCTAGCTGTGCCATATACGGTGCTCTGCACCGTTCATTGTGCCCCATAGATGTGCCATATACGGTGCTCTGCACCGTTCACTGTGCCCCATAGCTGTGCCATATACGGTGCTCTGCACCGTTCACTGTGCCCCATAGCTGTGCTGTGCCATATACGGTGCTCTGCACCGTTCACTGTGCCCCATAGCTGTGCCATATACGGTGCTCTGCACCGTTCACTGTGCCCCATAGCTGTGCTGTGCCATATACGGTGCTCTGCACCGTTCACTGTGCCCCATAGCTGTGCCATATACGGTGCTCTGCACCGTTCACTGTGCCCCATAGCTGTGCTGTGCCATATACGGTGCTCTGCACCGTTCACTGTGCCCCATACATAGCTGTGCTGTGCCATATACGGTGCTCTGCACCGTTCACTGTGCCCCATAGCTGTGCTGTGCCATATACGGTGCTCTGCACCGTTCACTGTGCCCCATAGCTGTGCTGTGCCATATACGGTGCTCTGCACCGTTCACTGTGCCCCATAGATGTGCTCCATATACGGTGCCCTGCACCGTTCACTGTGCCACATAGATGTTCCACATAAATTTGTGCCGCCGCTGCCGCAATAAAGAAAAAAAAACACATACTCACCTCCCTTGATTGCAGCTCCCGGCGTCTCGTTCCGGCGCCTCCATCTTCCCGGCGTCTCTGCTCTGACTGATCAGGCAGAGGGCGCCGCGCACACTGTATGCGTCATCGCGCCCTCTGCCTGAACAGTCAGAGAGCAGAGACGCCGGGAAGATGGAGGCGCCGGCCGGGAAGATGGATCGGCGCCCGGCGGCTGGAACGAGGACAGGTGAATATGCTATACTCACCTAGTCCTGGCGATCCTCGCGCTGTCCCCTCCTGTCTTCGGTGCCGCAGCTTCTTTCTCTATCAGCGGTCACCGGCACCGCTGATTAGAGAAATGAATAAGCGGCTCCGCCCCTATGGGAGGTGGAGCCGCTTATTCATTTCTGTAATGAGCGGTCCCACGTGACCGCTGAAGAGAGGAAGAAACTGCAGCGCCGAAGCCCGTGGGACGGCAGGGACAGCGCGAGGATCGCTGGGACTAGGTAAGTATACCTCAGCGCCCTCAGCCCCTCACCTGCCGACCACACCGCTACCGTGACTCGAGTATAAGCCGAGGGGGGCACTTTCAGCCCAAAAATTTGGGCTGAAAATCTCGGCTTATACTCGAGTATATACGGTAATTGTTCCACCATCTTTATAGTTTTTTTGTATTTTTAACTCTTGGTCTACTTGTGCAGTATAAGAAATGATTTTTGCATCATATGTGATGTAATTATCTTTCTTATATTGAGCAAAACTGAAAGAAATGAACATGAGTAAGAGTTGGTATACATGCAATGTGTAGATGCATGTTTACACTTGGTGTTGGTGGGGTGGTGTTTACTCTTTTTTTTCAAAAACAATTTTTACTAAGTACCCTATGTTATTTCCATGCACTATTGCTTTTTACTCCTAGAAAGGTACACGTTCCTCTTGTTTCTATCTTAGGTTTTGTCTGTTTAATGAGCAGTATGAACATGCGTCTACATGTTGCACGTATACCAGCTTAAACTCCAGTTCACTTCTTTTGGTTTTGCTTTAGGACTTTGGCATGCAAGGGCGTGGCATTCTTTTCTTTGAGCTGGACATTCTATTTATATACAGTTGTGCACAAGAGTTTACATATCCAGGCAGAATTTTTGCTTTCTTGGCCTTTTTTCAGAGAATATGAATGATAACATCAAACTTTTTCTCCACTCATGGTTAGTGGTTGGGTAAAGCCATTTATTGTCAAACTACTGTCTTTTCTCTTTTTATATCATAATAGCAACCCAAAACATCCAAATGACCATGATGAAAAGTTTCCATACCCCATTTCTGAATACCGTGTATTGCTCCCTCTAACATCATTGACAGCTTGAAGTCTTTTGTGGTAGTTGTGGATGAGGTTGTTTATTTTTCAGATGGTAAAGCTGCCCACTCTTCTTGGCAAAAAGCCTCCAATTCCTGTAAATTCCTGGGCTGTCTAGCATGAACTGCGCGCTTGAGATCTCCCCAGAGTGGCTCAATGATATTGAGGTCAGGTGACTGAGTTGGCCATTCCAGAACCTTC
Organism: Ranitomeya imitator; assembly: GCF_032444005.1. Classification (NCBI taxonomy): domain Eukaryota; kingdom Metazoa; phylum Chordata; class Amphibia; order Anura; family Dendrobatidae; genus Ranitomeya; species Ranitomeya imitator. The sequence goes on from NC_091286.1 coordinate 531,101,803, forward strand.
ACTTTGCTCTGCTGTAGTCAATGACAGGTCAACTTGGCCTTGTGTTTTCGATTGTTGTCATGTTTGAACATCCAAGTACGTCCCATGAGCAGCTTTGGGGCTGATGAGTGCAAATTTGCCTCCAGTATTTGCTAATAATGTGCTGCATTCATCTTTCCTTCAACTCTGACCAAGTTTACTGTGCCTTTGTTGCTCACACATCCCCAAAACATCAGCGATCCACCTCCGTGCTTTACAGTAGGAATCGTGTTCCTTTCTTCATAGGCCTTGTTGGCCTCTCTCCAAGTGCAATGTTTGTGGCCAAAAAGTAAAATTTTGGTTTCATCACTCCAAATTATCTTGTTCCAGAAGTTTTGAGGCTTGTCTCTGTGCTGTTTTGCATATTGTAGGCGAGATACTTTGTGACATTTACGCAGTAGTGGCTTTCTTCTGGTGACTTGACCATGCAGCTCATTTTTCTTAAAATGCCTCCTTATTGTGCATCTTGAAACAGCCATACCACTAGTTTTCAGAGAGTCCTGTATTTCAGCTGATGTTATTTGTTGGTTTTTATTTGCATCCCGAACAATTTTCCTGGCAGTTGTAGAAGACATTTTTGTTAATCTACTTGACAGTGGTTTTGTGTTTACAGAGCCCCTGATTTTCCATTTTTTAATCACAGTTTGAATGCTATAAACAGGGATGAAAGCGGCGCTGTTGATATAGGGTGTCTGGATACCTGCAGCGAATAAAAACAATCACCACCAGATTGTAAAAAAAGGTACAAAGTTATAAAAAATATTATTCGCGCTGGTATACCCTAAGTGTTGGATAACACTCCAATTGCCAAATCGAATTGAATCGTATATACAGTGCAGTCCAGATATTCACATGGGTGTCTATCCACAACCCGTTCCTGTAATCAATAGTCCAATATATAACTGTCATACAGTCAATACCCTCGTAGAAACGTGAATATAGTTTGCCAAATAAAACGTACTCCGGTCACCCACTAAAACTATGACATATACTCAGATGGTAATCAGTACCTTAGACAATAGAAGCCAGTCATCTCCTGGTTTGAAGAGATTTCCGGTTTGTGCTAGACAGCACATGAAGAGTCTAATAAAAAGCGTGATGCTGGAGAGCTGCCCCGGCCGGTGGCAGCTAACTCCAGATGTCGGGTTCCAGCTGGGGGCGGATGGCAGGGATCCTCCGTCTTTGTCCGGCGACGCCGCAAAGTGCAAACAGTGTAAGCGGCGCGTCTAGGACCTGTGTGACGTCAGTGATCAGGTAAAATTTAAATTCACCACACTCTCTTAGGATAATGATGAAAAAGGTTGTGCCAATTTATTAGAGTATATTTAGGAGCGTAACAGAATATTACAGTATATGCGATTAACTATGTGATCAGGTGACCGCCCCACGAGCCCTGAGGAAGAAACAGTAGTTTTCTAAACGCGTTGTTTAGTTTGGTCCTTACAGCGATCCGTACGGAGTTTCACGGTCACGTGGGGCGGTCACCAGATCACTGACGTCACACAGGTCCTAGACGCGCCGCTTACACTGTTTGCACTTTGCGGTGTCGCCGGACAAAGACGGAGGATCCCTGCCGTCCGCCCCCAGCTGGAACCCGACATCTGGAGTTAGCTGCCACCGGCCGGGGCAGCTCTCCAGCATCACGCTTTTTATTAGACTCTACATGTGGTGTCTAGCACAAACCGGAAATCTCTTCAAACCAGGAGATGACTGACTTCTATTGTCTAAGGTACTGATTACCATCCGAGTATATGTCATAGTTTTAGTGGGAGACCGGAGTACGTTTTATTTGGCAAACTATATTCATGTTTCTACGAGGGTATTGACTGTATGACAGTTATATATTGGACTATTGATTAGAGGAACGGGTTGTGGATAGACACCCATGTGAATATCTGGACTACACTGTATATACGATTCAATTCGATTTGGCAATTGGAGTGTTATCCAACACTTAGGGTATACCAGCGCGAATAATATTTTTTACAGTTTGAACGCTGCTGACTGGCATTATCAATTCCTTGAATATCTTTTTGTATACCTTTCCTGTTTTATACAGTTCAACTACCTTTTCCCGCAGATCAGTTGACAATTCTTTTGCTTTTCCCATGACTCACAATCCAGAAACATCAGTGGCTGGATGAAAGATGCAAGAGTCTGTCTGGTGTTATGAACAGGTAATTCAGAACCACAATGGACATTGAAGTTCAGAGCACACAAAGTGACCTGACAAATACCAAAAACAAGGACGAGCTCTGAGACGTGGGAACTCTGCTGACCGCAATCCCTAATCCTAACACACCACACTAGTGGTAGCCGTGGATTGCCCTAACGCTCCCTATGCAACTCGGCACAGCCTGAGAAACTAACTAGCCCTGAAGATAGAAAAATAAGCCTACCTTGCCTCAGAGAAATTCCCCAAAGGAAAAGGCAGCCCCCCACATATAATGACTGTGAGTAAGATGAAAATACAAACACAGAGATGAAATAGATTTAGCAAAGTGAGGCCCGACTTACTGAATAGACCGAGGATAGGAAAGATAGCTTTGCGGTCAACACAAAAACCTACAAACAACCACGCAGAGGGGCAAAAAGACCCTCCGCACCGACTAACGGTACGGAGGTGCTCCCTCTGCGTCTCAGAGCTTCCAGCAAGCAAGAAAAACCAATATAGCAAGCTGGACAGAAAAAATAGCAAACAAAAATAACACAAGCAAAACTTAGCTTATGCAGGATAGACAGGCCACAGGAACGATCCAGGAGGAAGCAAGACCAATACTAGAACATTGACTGGAGGCCAGGATCAAAGCACCAGGTGGAGATAAATAGAGCAGCACCTAACGACTTAACCTCATCACCTGAGGAAGGAAACTCAGAAGCCGCAGTACCACTCTCATCCACAGGAGGGAGCTTGGCCACAGAATTCACAACAGTACCCCCCCTTGAGGAGGGGTCACCGAACCCTCACCAGAGCCCCTAGGCCGACCAGGATGAGCCACATGAAAGGCACGAACCAGATCGGCAGCATGGACATCAGAGGCAAAGACCCAGGAATTATCTTCCTGACCATAACCTTTCCACTTAACCAGATACTGGAGTTTCCGTCTCGAAATACGAGAATCCAAAATCTTCTCCACTATATACTCCAATTCCCCTTCAACCAAAACCGGAGCAGTAGGATTAATAGATGGAACCACAGGTGCCACGTATCTCCGCAACAATGACCTATGGAACACGTTATGGATGGAAAAAGAAGCTGGAAGAGTCAAACGAAAAGACACAGGATTAAGAACCTCAGAAATCCTATATGGACCAATGAAACGAGGCTCAAATTTAGGAGAGGAAACCTTCATAGGAATATAACGAGATGACAACCAAACCAAATCCCCAACACGAAGTCGGGGACCCACACAGCGCCTGCGGTTAGCGAAACGTTGAGCCTTCTCCTGGGACAAAGTCAGATTGTCCACTACATGAGTCCAAATTTGCTGCAACTTATCCACCACAGTATCCACACCAGGACAGTCCGAAGACTCAACCTGCCCTGAAGAGAAACGAGGGTGGAACCCAGAATTGCAGAAAAACGGCGAAACCAAAGTAGCCGAGCTGGCCCGATTATTAAGGGCGAACTCAGCCAAAGGCAAAAAGGACACCCAATCATCCTGATCAGCAGAAACAAAACATCTCAGCTATGTTTCCAAGGTCTGATTGGTTCGTTCAGTCTGGCCATTTGTCTGAGGATGGAAAGCCGAGGAAAAAGACAAATCAATGCCCATCCTAGCACAAAAGGCTCGCCAAAACCTCGAAACAAACTGGAAACCTCTGTCAGAAACGATGTTCTCTGGAATGCCATGTAAACGAACCACATGCTGGAAAAACAATGGCACCAAATCAGAGGAGGAAGGCAATTTAGACAAGGGCACCAAATGGACCATCTTAGAGAAGCGATCACAAACCACCCAAATGACCGACATTCTTTGAGAGACGGGGAGATCCGAAATAAAATCCATAGAGATATGTGTCCAAGGCCTCTTCGGGACCGGCAAGGGCAAAAGCAACCCACTGGCATGAGAAAAGCAGGGCTTAGCCCGAGCACAAATCCCACAGGACTGCACAAAGGAACGCACATCCCGCGACAGAGACGGCCACCAAAAGGATCTAGCCACCAAATCTCTGGTACCAAAGATTCCAGGATGACCAGCCAACACCGAACAATGAACCTCAGAGATAACTTTATTCGTCCACCTATCAGGGACAAACAGTTTCTCCGCTGGGCAACGATCAGGTTTATTAGCCTGAAATTTTTGCAGCACCCGCCGCAAATCAGGGGAGATGGCAGACAAAATTACCCCCTCTTTGAGAATACCCGCCAGCTCAGGCAAACCCGGAGAATCGGGCACAAAACTCCTAGACAGGGCATCCGCCTTCACATTTTTAGAGCCCGGAAGGTACAAAACCACAAAGTCAAAACGGGAGAAAAACAGCGACCAACAAGCCTGTCTAGGATTCAACCGTTTGGCAGACTCAAGATAAGTCAAGTTTTTGTGATCAGTCAAGACCACCACGTGATGCTTAGCTCCTTCAAGCCAATGACGCCACTCCTCGAATGCCCACTTCATGGCTAGCAACTCTCGATTGCCAACATCATAATTTCGCTCAGCAGGCGAAAATTTCCTGGAAAAGAAGGCGCATGGTTTCATCACCGAGCAATCAGAACTTCTCTGCGACAAAACAGCCCCTGCTCCAATTTCGGAAGCATCAACCTCGACCTGGAACGGAAGCAAAACATCTGGTTGACACAACACAGCGGCAGAAGAAAAACAACGCTTCAACTCCTGAAAAGCTTCCACAGCAGCAGAAGACCAATTGACCACATCAGCACCCTTCTTGGTTAAATCAGTCAACGGTTTAGCAATGCTAGAAAAATTAGCGATGAAGCGACGATAAAAATTAGCAAAGCCCAGGAACTTCTGCAGACTCTTCAGAGGTGTTGGCTGAGTCCAATCATAAATAGCCTGAACTTTAACAGGGTCCATCTTGATAGTAGAAGGAGAAAAAATGAACCCCAAAAATGAAATCTTCTGAACACCAAAGAGACACTTTGACCCCTTCACAAACAAAGAATTAGCACGCAGGACCTGGAACACCATTCTGACCTGCTTCACATGAGACTCCCAATCATCCGAGAAGACCAAAATATCATCCAAGTATACAATCAGGAATTTATCCAGGTACTCTCGGAAGATGTCATGCATAAAGGACTGAAACACTGATGGATCATTAGAAAGTCCGAATGGCATAACCAGGTACTCAAAATGGCCTTCGGGCGTATTAAATGCTGTTTTCCATTCATCGCCCCGTTTAATACGCACAAGGTTATACGCACCACGAAGATCTATCTTGGTGAACCAACTAGCCCCCTTAATCCGAGCAAACAAATCAGACAGCAGCGGCAAGGGGTACTGAAATTTGACCGTAATTTTATTTAGAAGGCGGTAATCAATACAAGGTCTCAGCGAACCATCCTTCTTGGCCACAAAAAAGAACCCCGCTCCCAATGGCGACGATGACGGGCAAATATGACCCTTCTCCAAACACTCCTTCACGTAACTCCGCATAGCGGCGTGCTCAGGTACAGATAAATTAAACAGTCGACCCTTAGGAAACTTACTACCAGGAATCAAATCGATAGCACAATCACAATCCCTATGCGTAGGTAGGGCATTGGACTTGGGCTCATCAAATACATCCCGGTAATCAGACAAGAACTCTGGGACCTCAGAAGGGGTGGATGATGAGATAGACAGAAATGGAACATCACCATGTACCCCCTGACAACCCCAGCTGGACACAGACATTGATTTCCAATCTAATACTGGGTTATGGACTTGTAGCCATGGCAACCCCAACACGACCACATCATGCAGATTATGCAACACCAGAAAGCGACTATCCTCCTGGTGCGCAGGAGCCATGCACATGGTCAGCTGGGTCCAATACTGAGGCTTATTCTTGGCCAAAGGCGTAGCATCAATTCCTCTCAATGGAATAGGACACTGCAAGGGCTCCAAGACAAACCCACAGCGCCTAGCAAACTCCAAGCCCATCAAATTCAGGGCAGCACCTGAATCCACAAATGCCATGACAGAATAGGAAGACAAAGAGCAGATCAAAGTAACGGATAAAAGAAATTTCGACTGTACCGAACCAATGGTGGCAGACCTAGCGAACCGCTTAGTGCGCTTAGGACAATCGGAGATAGCATGAGTGGAATCACCACAGTAGAAACACAGCCCATTCTGACGTCTGTGTTCCTGCCTTTCAGCTCTGGTCAAAGTCCTATCGCACTGCATAGGCTCAGGTTCATGCTCAGATAATACCGTCAAATGGTGCACAGATTTACGCTCGCACAAGCGTCGACCGATCTGAATGGCCAAAGACATAGACTCATTCAGACCAGCAGGCATAGGAAATCCCACCATGACATCCTTAAGGGCTTCAGAGAGACCCTTTCTGAAAATAGCTGCCAGCGCACATTCATTCCATTGAGTGAGCACGGACCACTTTCTAAACTTCTGACAATAAATCTCTATCTCATCCTGACCCTGACACAGAGCCAGCAAATTTTTCTCTGCCTGATCCACTGAATTTGGTTCATCGTACAGCAATCCGAGCGCCAGAAAAAACACATCAATATTACATAATGCAGGATCTCCTGGCGCAAGGGAAAATGCCCAGTCTTGAGGGTCGCCACGTAATAAAGAAATAATGATCTTAACTTGTTGAACTGGGTCACCAGAGGAGCGGGGTTTCAAAGCCAGAAATAGTTTATTATTATTATTTAAAATTCAAAAACTTAGCTCTATCTCCAGAAAATAACTCAGGAATAGGAATTTTAGGTTCTAACATAGGATTCTGAACCACTAAATCTTGAATATTCTGTACATTTATAGCGAGATTATCCATCAAAGAGAACAGACCTTGAATGTCCATGTCCACACCTGTGTTCTGAACCACCCTGATGTAAAGGGGAAAAGAAAGACAGAACACAGTGCAAAGAAAAAAAAATGGTCTCAGAACTTCTCTTTTCCCTCTATTGAGAAGCATTAGTACTTTTGGGCCTCCAGTACTGTTATGAACAGGTAATTCAGAACCACAATGGACATTGAAGTTCAGAGCACACAAAGTGACCTGACAAATACCAAAAACAAGGATGAGCTCTGAGACGTGGGAACTCTGCTGACCGCAATCCCTAATCCTAACACACTACACTAGAGGTAGCCGTGGATTGCGCCTAACGCTCCCTATGCAACTTGGCACAGCCTGAGAAACTAACTAGCCCTGAAGATAGAAAAATAAGCCTACCTTGCCTCAGAGAAATTCCCCAAAGGAAAAGGCAGCCCCCCACATATAATGACTGTGAGTAAGATGAAAATACAAACACAGAGATGAAATAGATTTAGCAAAGTGAGGCCCGACTTACTGAATAGACCGAGGATAGGAAAGATAGCTTTGCGGTCAACACAAAAACCTACAAACAACCACGCAGAGGGGCAAAAAGACCCTCCGCACCGACTAACGGTACGGAGGTGCTCCCTCTGCGTCTCAGAGCTTCCAGCAAGCAAGAAAAACCAATATAGCAAGCTGGACAGAAAAAAAAGCAAACAAAAATAACACAAGCAAAACTTAGCTTATGCAGGATAGACAGGCCACAGGAACGATCCAGGAGGAAGCAAGACCAATACTAGAACATTGACTGGAGGCCAGGATCAAAGCACCAGGTGGAGTTAAATAGAGCAGCACCTAACGACTTAACCTCATCACCTGAGGAAGGAAACTCAGAAGCCGCAGTACCACTCTCATCCACAGGAGGGAGCTTGGCCACAGAATTCACAACAGTCTGGATACCAAAAACTCACTCAGCTTTTATGCACGCACACTGATTACAAGCAAACAGGTCGTCACAGGTGAGGATGTTACCTTTTGCAGCCATGCAAACCCATTTGTGTCAACTTCTGTGCATGTTATCAGGCCAAAATCATCAGGGTAAGGGAACTTTTGATCAGGATCATTTGGATGTTCTGGATGGTCATTATGATTTAAGAAGAGAAAGCACAGTAGTTTGACAGTAATTGCCTTTACTCAAACACTAACTATGAGTGGAGAAAAAGTTTTGGCGTTATCATTCGTATTCTCTGAAAAAAGGCCAAGAAAACAAAAATTATGCCGGGGAATGTAAACTAGTGAGCACAAGTGTAGCTTCCCATTGCTGTGTGTCCATAGTTGGGCCTCGCTTCTGCTCAGCCCTTATTCACTTTGAGGTCATTTTTGATATATTGTAAGATTTTAATGCTAGAGGTTAGGATCTTCCTGACAAGGTACACCTTGGCACTGGTGGGATGGCTATTACTCTTTTTTTTTCATATCTAAAACAGTGTTTTATAAGTACCCTATGTTTTTACCTACTTATACCAGGGTATTTGTTCATTTTGTTTCTATTTAGGATTTGTCATTCTTACATTAGTCCAAATTTCTAGAGATTTAGATTGGTTTCACATATCCAGAATTCATGGTCCGAGTAAAGACTCTGAAGAATGGCTGCAGATATCCTTATCAAATTCAATATGCCTAAGAGGCTGTGGCATTAAGGTAATAAGACCCCTGACTGGTCTATATATGCAGACCTGGACCATTATTATCAAAGTATGAAACCAACATTAAATAGAATTATTTAATATTTCTGTCTTGTTGAAGAGAGTAGGAGCTGTTCAGCAGTTCAGTCAGTGTCCGCTACACATAAGAGCCGCGCATTGCAACTCCATTACAAAAGAGAGCCAACCGCAGCTTAAACAGTTGAGCGGTGGGAGTGTTGGTTCCCAACCAATCTGCTATTAATGACTTATCTTAAAGTTAAGTCCTTCATTTCCTGTGACAGAACAGCCCCTTCAACTTTTACAAATGAAATATATTTACTTTTTGGTTTCCTCATCTATCCTAGATATTTGAGAAAATTAAGCTATTATAAAAGTCGGTATTTAGAAGAACCAGAAAGCTGGATACTGTTACTTTCTTACAGAGCTGTGAAAATCACTTCTACTTTAACTTGAATAAATGAATATTAATCAGGGGCACAGCAGGTTACATGTAGCAGTAAAAGCGTGGACCAGATAATGTACTAAAGTCTGATAATGGACTTACGCTGTTAAGACTGCTTTTCTCCTCACACAGCATGGTGAAACTACACACAACAATTGCTATCTTGTTAGCACTTTGCTATTTGACATTGCTGCCGTAAATCAGTGATGTGACTTGGTGACATCCATTATGGTAATTGTGTACATATAATTAGCATACGTTTTTTTCCATTGGCAATTTCAGTTTTTCCAATTGCCCACCCTGAAATAAATTGTAGTCCCTGTCATCGACTTTGAAGTTTCCCCTTTTATTATCAGCTCTCTAAATAAGGCAGACCTGCGTCAATATGATAAGTAGATGCCCAACATTCTCTACACGTAATCTGGTCTGTTTGATGACTTGAAGGAGGAGATGGGGGGAATGTTTTTGGTACATGATTCATTCGCTTTCATTGGTTGCACAGTTCAAATTACTCAGATTCAGTTCTTAAATATTAAATAACGTGGCTTCAAAATCTTTAGCATTACCTTATTCCGCACTGCGTGTAAGTGTTCATCTGCAAATTGTCTCTTCAGAGAGGAAGAGGACTTGAACTCTAACACCATCTATTTGTAGTAGCAATCGCAAAATATCGGCCCTTTAATGAGCCTTACCACAGGATTTTGGATAAAAGCCAAACCAGAATCTCAATTTTCAGACGTGTTTCAGGATGTTGCCCCTCATCAGTGGAAATCAGACTGCACTCAGATGTCATGGAAATGCAGCCCAATTTATACCACAGTCTCAGTGACTTGCATGGCCGAGTGCAATCCGATCAAATTCGGGCATGCTGCAAATTTTCTTTCAGACATGTGGATGGTCCCATAGACTAACATTGGTCCTAGTGTGACTCGATGTTTTGTTGGACTCGTACTGAACATATGGTCTTCTGTACGAGCACCTACGATATTTTATCTTGTTGTTCCACCTTTCTATAAAAAAGATATCAGGCCTGCATTAAAACTGCTGAATTAAAATGAATAAGTGGGACAAACTTTTATTTTACAGTAAGAAGCTTTTTAATGATTCTACATAAGCCAGTCTCTGAATTGCAAACTATTCATGGTGTAAATATAAAGAACCTTCAAGGAACTGTAAAAACCTGGAAGAATCAATGATCCTAGGCAATACTGTCTATTATTAACAGTAAACATACGGTAATTAAACATTATATGGATTTTTTTGTGAAATGGTTTACTAATCCTTTACTGCCAGTTATGTGAATCATCATGGGCTTGACATCTCATGAGTCTGAGGCTTATAGGGTTTCTACAGAATATGTTTTATTAAGGATTCACTGTTTTAATCTATAATTAAACTGAGTTTGGATGCATTCATTAAGTCTAAATATAAAGTCAAAATCTTCTTTGCTCATTTCTAAAACATTAGTCTAAGATAATCCTCTGTGCTCAATGCACGTTACTGTTTTAAAAAATTTTCCGGCAGATGTTATTCAGTTTTCTGTGTACTGGGTAATGGTTAAGCGTCGCACAATTTGTAATTGTTTCCCAATTATTACACAAATCACTTTAATCTGAGCCAAATGTATGACAGATTCTGTATAATAGGGTCAAATTAATGGACATTTGCTAAGAGCATGCACTTTGTACATCCAAAGGAGGAAGCAGAAAAATGTGCTTATCAAAGTGGAGAGAGCAATAAATTACTAACAGTAGTAGGGATGACCGAATGTGCTCGGTGATATTGGAATATCATTCAAGTATCTAGGTAGTCTGATGTGCACGTTACTCGGTGAGCATTACCCAATGCTCGATTTCAAATTTGAATACCCGCTCCACTATGTTTGGTGCCTGAAGACACAAAAAGAGCACAGCGAGGTCAAAAATACTCTGTTGTAAAGAAGTCACAGTAAATGAGCAACTGCTAGTCAAAAAATGAAAAAAATACAGGGTATTTAGTTAATACGTTTTTTTGCAAAAAAATTTATATTAAGCTGCTCCACCAATCGCCAAGGTATACCCATAATAGAGCAGTCCTATCTAATGTATATAATCCCTATCTGATGTATTTAAAAACCTGTTTTTGGTTCTATGTTTGGTGCCTGTTGTACAGTTAATAGGCATGTGGGAATTGCCTACACATCACTGTTATGTCGTAGCCATCTTGGTAGTGGCATCACTGTGATTGGCAGTCCTTGCAACATCATCAGGCTCTGTGGCCTCCCCTCGAACACTCTTGCACCCCTCCAATCTATTCTAAACTCTGCTGCCCGACTAATCCACCTGTCCCCCCGCTATTCCCCTGCTTCTTCCCTCTGTCAATCCCTTCACTGGCTCCCCATTGCCCAAAGACTCCAGTACAAAACCCTAACCATGACATACAAAGTCATCCACAACCTATCTCCTCCATACATCTGTGACCTCGTCTCCCGGTACTTTCCTGCACGCAACCTCCAATCCTCACAAGATCTCTTTCTCTATTCCCCTCTTATCTCCTCTTCCCACAATCGCATACAAGATTTCTCTCGCGCATCACCCCTACTCTGGAACGCTCTACCACAACATATCAGACTCTCACCTACCATCGAAACCTTCACAAAGAGCCTCAAGACCCACCTTTTCCGACAAGCCTATAAACTGCAGTAACCACCGATTAACCAAACCGCTGCACGACCAGCTCTATCCTCACCTACTGTATTCTCACCCATCCCTTGTAGATTGTGAGCCTTCGCGGGCAGGGTCCTCTCTCCTCCTGTACCAATTATAACTTGTATTGTTTATGATTATTGTACTTGTTTTTACAATAAGAATAAATAATGGAATAAATGGCGCTATAACAATAAATAATAATAATAATAATAAAAGGACAGGCGCCACCAGACTTGGCACACTGATGCCATTGCACAGCTCTGTGACAATTGTTATTGGAGGGAGAGAGTGCTTGTCCAGGCATGCATGTGCGCAGTTTAACAAATGAGAGTTCTGTAGTGTTCATACTGGTGCTGAAACTGAATCATCATACTAACAATCCTTATAAGGGCTAATTTTGTGCTTTGCTGTTTGTATCAGATACAATCTGCATTTAGCCCAGGGAGGGAGAAAGTTGCCGGAGCAAGGAGAGAAGCTGAATCCGGCTTTGCTGTCCAATGCTAAATATATATAGCAGTTGAAGACATTTTTATTTCATGGGAGAAAAAATTAATTTACTCTTTCATGTACTATTACGTGGTCTGAGGTACATTTCGGTGTTACATAACAGTCCAAAGAAGAAGTGACATTTTTTTCTGTATTCAATAACTCATCCATAAACTATTAGGTGGTCTGTGATACATTTCAGTGTTACATAACAGCCTAGAAAGCATTGAAACATTTTTCTGTATTCAATTACTGATCCATATACTATTATGCGGTCTGTGGTATATTTTTGTGGCATATAACACTCCAAAAAAGCATTGAAATATGTTTCAGGATCCACTTACTTATCCATAGAGTATTCATTGCTCTGGGGTACATTTCTGTGGAAAATAACACTCCAAAGTAGAGTTGAAAAATGCTTCTGTTTTCAAGTACTCATCTATAGAATATTCCATGCTCTGGGGTACATTTATGTGGCATATATGACTACAAAATAGAGTTGAAAATGTTTCTGAATTCATGTTCTGATCCATAGAGTATTATGTGCTCTAGGGTACATTTCTGTGAGCTATACCAGTTCATAAAAGTGTTTAACATTTTTTCTATATTCAGTTGCTCATCCATATTATATTACATGCTTTGGGGTACAATACGGTGGTACATAAAATTCCAAAAAGGCATTTAATAATGTATCTGGATTCAATTATTCATCCATAGAGTATTCCGTGCTCTGGCATATATTTCTGTGGCATATAACACTTCATAAAAGCATTCAAAAATTTTCTGGATTCAATTGGTCATCCATACAGTGTAACATGTTTAGTGGGTGACAAAGATGGCAGAATTATGTGAGATTCAAAGGAGTGACCGGAGGAATGTCAGAGAAGCTGGGAAAACAGTGGAGGTGGCAGTAGCATGTGGTCCGGAACCAAACAAGTTACTGGAAATACCAACTCCCGAATCCAGGTGGCAGTCTTCATCGCTGGGGCTCCTGCAGACTGCAGATGGGAGGGCCAAGATTCATCAACTGGTGAGCAGACTGCAAAGCTTAGGCTGATTAAAAGAGAGAAGGAGGTGAGCCAGAACTAGGGATGGAGTAATGCTATTGGCCTGCTAGCTGCAAGTTACCGACAGTTGTCATCCTAGGGGGAGGTTGTTACGTAGAACCGGCAGTGGAGATGGAGGTCCATAGAAGAGTTTTGTTTTGCAGTAGAAATGGAACACTTGCCTCGAAAGCCGCATGAGCTGATGCCTGGAAAAAAGTCACGTTCCTCAAAATGGAGGATCAACAGAGATGGTATGCGGCAGGTGTGATTCGAGAAGGAAGAGAGAAGGATGAACCCTTCTTGAGAAATGAAAGGGCCTGGGGAGGCTCGTTGTGGTGGATTGAGAAGGGGCTACAAGCCCAGAGAGATCATACTGTCCATGGGGTTCCCCACCACCTATGTGGGAGCAGGCGATGGTGCAGGTGACACACGAGGCTGTTGCACATTTCTACATGCCGCCACTGACCAAAGCCAGATCACTTACAGCCCAGGCACCTGGAAATCGGGCTCCAGGAAGCAGGTGAATGCAGTTCCCCCAGCCACTCAATAAAGGAAAAGAAGAAGCGGACACCCGAAGAGGATTACTGTATTACCCTCCTTATAAACACTTCGCAGAAAGGAAAGAAATATGAGTGTAGGAGTACATCCACTACACTTTTAAAATATTTACATTAAAAAAGTCTGGATTCAATTAGTTATCCATACAGGTTAATGCGGTTATTGATACATCACAATGCTATCTGAAACTAAAACACGAAAATTAACTATGAACTGGTAGGCAGATACTTTATTTCAGCCTTTTGAAACTGTGTTTTGGCATTATGATGTACATCTCTACTGACAACCAGTTCTTAATCTTTTAGCTACTTTCATTATCCTCAGATATTGGTAATTCTAGCAAACATGACTGTAGGCATTAACGAATATAATTATCAGTTTAAAGGAAGTTGGACATAGACAATTTTTATGGACAAGATAGAAAGTAATAGACAGAATTTTACATTATCTTAATGATAACATACATAAAATTTGGAGGACAGAATTTTCATATAATAATAATAATTATGATGATAATTATAAAAATACCTATCACAATGATTATGCTAGCTATGTATGTAGTGCTAAAATTGAATGTTAGACAAGAGCTCATTGTCTGCTATTGGGACTTCTTGATGGACACTTTGCTTTTTGCCAGCAACAAATTATATAGGCAAAGTGTGTTTGAAGGTTGAGGTTCTTTTTCCAGGTATTCCTCTTTACATGTGTAAGAGCTCTAGGTAATTTGTGAAAATGTGTAGCATATCTGACAGCCACCTGCTTCAGTGGTCATAGATTAATAACACCTGACCAAGCATGAAAGCATGCTGAGGCCATCTGCCTCTTCCCATAACAGTGCATTTCAGCCTCTTCACCAATGCTGATTTTCAAAGAGCACAAGCAATAAGACATTTCCTAATTTCATCCTACTCGACCTGACCTAGATATGCTGGAAAAATATATTCAATATGTATTAAAGAGAAAACATTGTTCTTTCTAAATGCTGCTTTTTGAATGTCAAAGCCAAAACAAAGACTTTTAACATCCGAATTGTATTATGTTAATACTACTATATAAATGAAGCTTGGACTTTGTGGGCACAACAAGAAATAATATACTTATAAAGTGGTTGTAGATATGGGAGTTGTGGCACAGGTAAATGCTTCTGCCAATATTTTTTTAAACATTTTTAAATATTTTTATATTTTGCTTGTAGACAATAGTTTTTATTTTGTGAATGTAGTCTAATTTTTGCCTACATTTGATAAGTTTATAGTATGTGCAACAATTTGTATGCCAATAAACTGACCGGTTTTATTTCTATAGCGCCAGCATATTCCGCAGCACTTTTTTTTACATTTTAGAGTGGACTTGTAAAAGACATTACAGCATAACAATCATCATATAAATCAAGATACAAGAGGAGTGAAGGCCCTGCTCGGAAGCTTACAATCTATGAGGAAATAGGGGAGACACGAAAGGTGGATGGTAACAATTGCTTTCATTGTTCTGACCAGCCATAATGTAAGAAATTGGGTGTTCATGTAATGCTGCATGAACAGATTATCAGCCAGAATATGTAAAAGTACAGACACGGAGGGCTATTAAATGCATATGCAGCTCCCCAGGGTCCTGGTCGTTGCAGTAATGTCGTTCTTCCACCAGGGGGAGTGATGTTACGTCTGAAGGCAATGAAGGAGATCACTTTACCAGGTATCACAAACCACACAACACACTCCAGTCCACCAGGGGAGCTAAGCTCCTATTTAGTAGGGCACTCTTCACAATTAGGTAAAACTGGAGGTCTGGATAGTAAGTTAGGCAGAAGCGAGCTGGGCTTCACCCAGTGAGCTGCTATCTGAGCTCCACTCAGGTAGTGGGTCCCTGACAGGGGTGGGATCCTGTCAGAGGCCTAGACAGAAGGCCACGGAGCTGCGTCGGCCCAACATGCGGCAGCATCCTAAGAAAGAGACAGTAAAGGAGAATTGTGTTGCAGAGAGTGAGAAACAAAGTCATAGCAAAAGGAGAGGAAACCAGGAGGAGTTCTGCCCTGTAAAAGGCTGCCTCCTTTGTGAGGCGCAGGATCCGGTAGCCGGAACACCGAGGGAGTCATTGTCTCCATGCCTTGCTCCAGAGACCGGCAGGACAGCTAATTCCATATTAGTTGCCCGACCTTTACACATGAGGCATGGTGGCAACTGTGGGGGCTGGGGCGTGCTAGAGTCCCTGTAAAAGCCTCAGGCCATCAGTCATACGGGTTGTTCCTATCCATCTGGGGGACAGAGAGAGAAAGACATAACATCTAGAACACCAACATCAGTTGTGAGGACCTTATGAGAAGCTCAGCAGTAAGGTACTACAACATCCAGGCGCTAGAGGAAGGCTACTGATTTCCACCTGGATAGGGGGACTCTGGATTTGCCTTCAGACCGGCAGGACTCTGCCTACCCTGTGATCTGGTGCTCTGGACTGTGGATGTTGAAGCCTTCAGTAAAGGTAAAGAGACTGCAACCTTGTGTCCTCGTTCTTCACTGCACCTCACATCATCCACTATTCACCATCTACACTCTGGGAAGCCCTGGGGACATACTTCACATGTGGGAAGGTGTACCATCTAGCTGCCATCACATCACCCCAGCGGACCCCTAAGCAGAATCTGTCACTCTGACCGAATACCACAGGTGGCGTCACAAACATTATCCCTTTAAAGACTTTTCTCCCAATTTACAACCGACATCCCTAGGGCCACGGACCGGGTTAGCCACCGTGACATTCCCCTTGAGAACCGAAGGGCCCAGTACCGAGTACCCCACTGCCCTACGGGGGCGCTCCACATAAAACATGTGAGAACATGATACTAGGGTCCTGGTTATGAAGAAAATTTTGAATGGGCAACACAGGGATAGTTAAATAAATGTGTTGAGGCATTTGGCCAGTCTGAAGAAATGCATTTTTAGGGCACACTTAAAGGGAAGGTGCCGCAATTTTTTTTTTTGCATTAAAAATGATTGTTTATATAAACAATTATTTATAATACAAAATAATTTTTTTTAACTTTAATATCTTTTTTATTACTAATTATTTTTTCAGCCATTGGGTGCCGCCATTTTGCTTTGCAGGAGTGTAAGTGTAGCTGCACGACACTTATGGATGCTGACCGCATATCTATCATTGAGCCGCTCCCTGCTGTGATCTGGCCACGCCCCCTGGGCTGTCCACACATCACAGCAGAGGCAAGAGAACGGCGCCATCTTTCTTGAGCTGTGATTGCTGTGTATCTGTGACCTCCACGTGAGAGCTGTGATATTGGAGGGGCAGCTCCATCTGTCTCCCACTTCACACCAGCGGGCATTCCCTGTCTCTTCTATGCTGCCTGCTGCGCTCGCTGTAATCTCTAGAGAGGATGAAGTGCTCCTGGCTGATGTCATTATGAGCTGCAGAGGTAACAGAGGGGGAGGGGGAGGCTCTCTGTGCTGCTCCTGTCCTGCCTCTCACTGCAGCTCATCAGGACATTAGACCATGGTGTTTCTATTCCTGCACTGTGCTGAGCCATGTATGTAAACCTATTCTGTGTGATACTGTGCTAAGCTGTGTATCTAATCCTATACTGTGATACTGACTGCTAACCCATGTATCTAATCCTATACTGTGTGACACTGTGCTGAGCCATGTATATAAACTTATTCTATGTGATACTGTGCTGAGCCATGTATCTATTCCTACACTGTGTGATGCTGTCTGCTGAGCCGTATATCTAATCCTATCCTGTGTGATACTGACTGCTGAGCTGTGTATCTAATCCCCTCCTGTGTGATAGTCTGCTGAGCTGTGTATCTAATCCGCTCGTGTGATACTGTCTGCTGACCCGTGTATCTAAGCCTATCCTGTGTGATACTGTCTGTTGAGCCATGTATCTAATCCTCTCCTATGCACTCCTCTCTCCCATTATGTGTGATCTATATGGCGGTATTATGTGAGAACACTGGCGGTATAATGTGAGATCTATATGGCGTCATTATGTGAGAAGTATATGGCGGTATTATGTGTGAAGTATATGGCGGTATTATGTGACAAGTATATGACGGTATTGTGTGTGAAGTATATGGCGGTATTATGTGTGAAGTATATGGCGGTATTATGTGTGAAGTATATGGCGGTATTATGTGTGCTCTATATGGCGGTATTATGTGAGAACACTATGGCAGTATTATCTTCAGAAAGGGGACCCATTCTAGGGTTGTTCTGGTTGAGCACCTGCACACGGGTCTGGGGTAATAGAGGGGGCAGCATGACCTCCAGTTAGGTGCCATCAGGGGAGGGCTGGTGAGGCAGCTGAAGAGAGGGGTCTCATTTTTATCATTACTATATGGCTACATTTCCCCTCAGCATCACCCTGACTGCGCCTGTCGCCTCGCTTTCACACATCGCCAGGACAGGAGCTGAGGAGGGGAATGGGGTCTTAGCATGCAATGTCTAGATCAGAACAGGCCGTCAATCCACAGAAATATTTCCTGGATTTCAGTGGAGCAGACAAGCAGACTGTCCATCCATGTGTATAAAAGACAGAGCTCTATATTCAATCTCTGGCTGCTCCGCGCACCGAACAGGGGGCCTCCATACACCAGCACACTGCTCTCCTGAAATACTCTGTGCTGCTGTCACCCTGCTCCCTCCACCATATATCTCCCAGAATCCTTTCTGCCTGCCATCCTCTGTGACTGTCTACTTGTCAGTATAAGGCTGGGATCACACATACATGAGATACGGCCGAGTCTCACAGGTGAAAAACCAGCTCCATGTATTGCTGTGCTCCGGAGTGCCGGGGCCAGAGCTCAGTTTTCACCTGCGAGACTCGGCCGTATCTCGCGTATGTCTGATCCCAGCCTTACTCTGCAGTCACCAACAAAATGGCTGCTCACTGGGTTCCTGAATATCATCCTCATATTCCTTAGCAAACACCCAGGAGGGGAGGAGAGGAGCCATCACACAGGTCAGCAGACTCCGCCCATAATTACTGCAGTGCAGTAATGTGAGCTAGTTGTGCACTAGGTTTTTGTCAAATTTCATTAGCTGCTCTCCCTACTGTTTAAAAGTGGAAGTGCCAAACCTTTTAAAATTATTTTTCATATTTTACTAAATTATAAACAAATGATAATATTTAAGAAAATGTAAACATTAATTCTTCACATTTTTTCAATCGCTGGAAACATTTTTTTTTTATGGCACCTTCCCTTTAAAACTGTTTCAATTAATCCCCAATTCCCACAGTTTTAAACATGCCCTAAAAATGCATTTCTTCAGACTGGCCTACTGCCTCAACACATTTATTTAACTATCCCTGTTTTGACGATTCAAACCTTTCTTCACAACCAGGACCCTTGTATCTTTTTCTCACAAGCTTTATGAATTTAATAGCCCTCTGTGTCTTTACTTTTACACATTCTGGCTGGTAATCTGTTCATGCAGCATTATATGAACACCCGATTTATTACTGGTCAGAACAATGATTGCAATTGTTACTATCCACCTTTTGTGTCTTCCTAATAGATTGTAAGCTTGTGAGCAGAACCCTCATTCCTCTTGGTATCTGTTGATTTATGCGATTATTGTTATGCTGTAATGTCTTTTATTGTCTGTACAAGTCCACATTAAATTTAAAGTGCTACGGAATATGTTGGCGCTATAGAAATACAATTATTAGCAGTAGTATAAGAGGTTGGAGGAGAACCAGGAGAGAACGGTGTCCTTGAGGCCGATGGTGCGGAGCATAGTGAGGAGGAGCTGATGATCCACAGTGTGGAATGCTTCAGAGAGATCCAGGAGAATTAACAGGGAGCAGTAACCATTAGGTTTAACTGTTAAGGCCCCGTCACACATAGCGACGCTGCAGCGATACCGACAACGATCCGGATCGCTGCAGCGTCGCTGTTTGGTCGCTGGAGAGCTGTCACACAGACAGCTCTCCAGCGACCAACGATCCCGAGGTCCCCGGTAACCAGGGTAAACATCGGGTAACTAAGCGCAGGGCCGCGCTTAGTAACCCGATGTTTACCCTAGTTACCATCGTTAAAGTAAAAAAAACAAACGCTACATACTTACCTACCGCTGTCTGTCCTCGGCGCTCTGCTTCTCTGGTCTGGCTGTGAGCACAGCGGCCGGAAAGCAGAGCGGTGACGTCACCGCTCTGCTTTCCGGCTGACCGGCGCTCACAGCCAGACCAGAGAAGCAGAGCGCCGGGGACAGACAGTGGTAGGTAAGTATGTAGCGTTTGTTTTTTTTACTTTAACGATGGTAACCAGGGTAAACATCGGGTTACTAAGCGCGGCCCTGCGCTTAGTTACCCGATGTTTACCCTGGTTACCAGCGAAGACATCGCTGAATCGGCGTCACACACGCCGATTCAGCGATGTCAGCGGGACCTCAACGATCAAAAAATGGCCCAGGCCATTCCGACATGACCAGCGATCTCACAGCAGGGGCCTGATCGCTGGTACGTGTCACACATAGCGAGATCGCTACTGAGATCGCTGTTGCGTCACAAAACTTGTGACTCAGCAGCGATCTCACTAGCGATCTCGCTATGTGTGATGGGGCCTTTAGATCATTAGAGACTTTAGTGAGGGCAGTTTCAGTAGAGTGTAAACCGGATTGAAGAGGGTCTGAGAAACTTACCCAGTGTCTTTGGAGGTGAAAAATTCACAAGGAATCCACCATAAAATCCATATTTGCTTTTCCTGTCAAGTATGAACTTAGGATTAGTGATGAGCGAACATACTCGTTACTTGAGATTTCCTGAAAACGCTCAGGTGACCTCCGAGTATTTGTTAGTGCTCGGAGATTCAGTTTTCATCGCCTCAGCTGAATGATTTACAGCTATTAGCCAGGTTAAGGACATGTGGGGGTTGCCTGGTTGCTAGGGAATCCCCACATGTAATCAGTCTGGCTAGTAGCTGTAAATCATTCAGCTGAGGTGAGGAAAACTAAATCTCCGATCACTAAAAATTACTCGGAGGACACATAAGCGTGCTCGGGAAATCTCGAGTAACGAGTATATTCGCTCATCACTACTTAGGATATGTTCGTGCATAATGGTTTTGCTGCAGAAAGTTTCCACAGAAAACTCTGTAAAAGCAAATTCAGCACTAAATCATGCAGATTTTGTTCTGTATTTAGTTTTTTTTTTTTAATTACAGAGGGCTTGTTCACACATCTGATTTTCTAATACCAGTTTTATCTGAAGTTTCCACTGATAGCACTCGCACCTATGATATTCTTTTGGGCTGTACAAATGTACAATCTTATCAAACTCTAATCAAACTCTGATCAAAGTCTGATGAGAATAATTAGTCCATTTTTCTTCCACGTGGAAACCACTGACATCTGAATGATCCCTCACATTGTGAATCCCAATCTTTGTTTCTTAATCCAGACTTACATTGGAAAGGATTAATGTTTGGTTCTGAATAAAAGATTTCCAATAGAAATGATTATCCTATAACACAAATTTGAAATAATTTCATCTAGTACATTTTTATAGGGTGCACAGTCAGCCAGAGAGAGACAATTTAATATTTTACTGTAATTAAGCATTTAAATACTTCATAAGACATTGATAATATAAGCTCTTGCAAGCCGCGCTCTCGCCATTTAGTGTCTCTTTTTTACAACATGCCATTGTGAAATTGCTTGAAATATTAATTGATACATTTATTTCATCCATTTCTCCCAATGAATATTTCAGGCATCTCTGCACTGAAGATCATTTTATGTGGCTATCTTTGAAAAATGTTGATGAGTTACATCACAAATGATTTTCATACATTTCTATTTATTCTTCAAAAACTTTTTAATAAATGTTTTGCTTTATTCAAAATTAGCAATAATCCAACCAAGTTCAGTATATAAAAACATTTCCATTACTTCACTCAGGCATGTCATGTCTTCTTCAGTTAGGTGTAGAAATGAATGACTGGTACAATTTAAAAGGGTCATTGACACCTGAAATTGTATTTTTTTTCAAAAAACGCAAAATGGTGTAAAATAAAAAGTAAAAAAAATCTAAAAGTTGGAAATACCTTACCAATTCCTATAATTCTATTTCTAATTATGCCTGCGTAAACCACTGGCAACTCTACTTTCTTTTTGGTCTGGGATTGGCATGTGACTATTGCGGCATGTAATTGCTCAGCCAAGTATAATGTTCATATGCACCATTGATGAGTATGTGCTACTTGACAGGACCTCCCACCTGGTCCAAAAACAGCAGCAAATCCAAAGGTATCCGAGGCACCATAGAGATTCTTATAAAAATCCAACCTATATTTCAAAATATTTAAAACATCAGAGCAACGAAGAGACAAAAAAGAGCAAAGTTTAGACTAAATGGCCTTTGTCAAGCCTAAAATACAGTCACCTTTTTAAGCCTAAAATACATTCCCTGTATTTTAGTCTAGAGTAAGGCCATTTGGCCAAAATGTTGCCCTATTTTTGTCTGCTCATTGCTGTGATGTTTTAAGTATTTTGATATAAAGATTGGATTTTTATAAGGATCTCTGTGATGCCTCAGAAACCTTTGGATTTGCTGAGGCGTGCAATTGCATCAGGTTTTGCTTTTACTTTGCAATATTTTGGGTCAATTAAAAAAAAGGGGTGGATTACTCCTTGAAAATTAAGCTTTGAAGCAGGTTACAGTAAAGCTAAACCTGACAAGGTAGGACTCAAAACCAAAATAATTAAAAAAACCATGCAGAATCTAATGCACAGAATTGTTTACACAATAAGTTGGAGGTGGAACCATGTGAGGGAGAGGTTATGAATCTTGGAAATACTGTGGGGTCTCAAGGAATATCTCTGGGGCCAACATGAGCTGTTACAGCAGGGATTTTCCAGGCGGAAACTAAACAAACGGACAGTGCTGTGTCCGATACCGAGTGATAATCTGATGTACTGCAACTATCAAGTAAACTGGTAAATGTTGAAATGAAGCGGGTGTCCCCAAGATGTGTGCTGCTGTTTCTTAGTATACAGAACTGAAGATCGCGAAGGCCTATGGCTGGCAGTTGACTGTCATGCACCCTACACAATATGACACACTAAGACTGGAACATGATTTATCTGTGGGGTACCAGAGCGTGAGAACACAGACTCTCAATCATGACTACTAGGGTTGAGCGACCTTTACTTTTATAGGATCGGGTCGGGTTTCACGAAACCCGACTTTTTCAAAAGTCGGGTCGAGTGAAATCGGCCGATCCTATAAAAAAGTCGGGGTCGGGGTCGGCCAAAACCCGAAACCCAATGCAGTGCATTGGATTTCCATGGTTCCCAGAGTCTGAAGGAGCGGAAACTCTCCTTCAGGCCCTGCGATCCATATTTTAGTGTAAAATAAAGAATTAAAATAAAAAATATCGCAATACTTACCCTCTGACGCGCCCTGGTACTAACCGGGAACCTTCTTTCCTTAGAATCAGCCTTCCAGGACCTTGCGGTGACGTCGCGGCTTGTGATTGGCCGCGTGGCCGCCCATGTGACCGCTCGCGCGACCAATCACAAGCAGCAACGTCATCGCGACGTCACCGAAGGTCCTGGAAGGGCTGATTCTTAGGAAGGAAGGCTGCCGGAAAGAAGCAGGGCGCGTCCGAGGGTGAGTATATTCCTATTAGGTACAGTTAGGGCCAGAAATATTTGGACAGTGACACAATTTTCGCGAGTTGGGCTCTGCATGCCACCACATTGGATTTTAAATGAAACCTCTACAACAGAATTCAAGTGCAGATTGTAACGTTTAATTTGAAGGGTTGAACAAAAATATCTGATAGAAAATGTAGGAATTGTACAAATTTCTTTACAAACACTCCACATTTTAGGAGGTCAAAAGTAATTGGACAAATAAACATAACCCAAACAAAATATTCTTATTTTCAATATTTTGTTGCAAATCCTTTGGAGGCAATCACTGCCTTAAGTCTGGAACCCATGGACATCACCAAACGCTGGGTTTCCTCCTTCTTAATGCTTTGCCAGGCCTTTACAGCCGCAGCCTTCAGGTCTAGCTTGTTTGTGGGTCTTTCCGTCTTAAGTCTGGATTTGAGCAAGTGAAATGCATGCTCAATTGGGTTTAGATCTGGAGATTGACTTGGCCATTGCAGAATGTTCCACTTTTTGGCACTCATGAACTCCTGGGTAGCTTTGGCTGTATGCTTGGGGTCATTGTCCATCTGTACTATGAAGCGCCGTCCAATCAACTTTGCAGCATTTGGCTGAATCTGGGCTGAAAGTATATCCTGGTACACTTCAGAATTCATCCGGCTACTCTTGTCTGCTCTTATGTCATCAATAAACACAAGTGACCCAGTGCCATTGAAAGCCATGCATGCCCATGCCATCACGTTGCCTCCACCATGTTTTACAGAGGATGTGGTGTGCCTTGGATCATGTGCCGTTCCCTTTCTTCTCCAAACTTTTTTCTTCCCATCATTCTGGTACAGGTTGATCTTTGTCTCATCTGTCCATAGAATACTTTTCCAGAACTGAGCTGGCTTCTTGAGGTGTTTTTCTGCAAATTTAAAGGGACATTGTCACCTGAATTTGGAGGGAACAATCTTGAGCCATGGAGGCGGGGTTTTGGGGTTTTTGATTCACCCTTTCCTTACCCGCTGGCTGCATGCTGGCTGCAATATTGGATTGAAGTTCATTCTCTGTCCTCCGTAGTACATGCCTGCACAAGGCAATCTTGCCTTGCCCAGGCGTGTACTATGAAGGACAGAGAATGAACTTCAATCCAATATTGCAGTCAGCATGCAGCCAGCGGGTAAGGAAAGGGTGAATCAAAAACCCCAAAACCCCACCTCCATGGCTGAAGATTGTTCCCTCCAAATTCAGGTGACAGTGTCCCTTTAACTCTGGCCTGTCTATTTTTGGTATTGTTGAATGGTTTGCATCTAGATGTGAACCCTTTGTATTTACTGTCATGGAGTCTTCTCTTTACTGTTGACTAGTGTTGAGCATTCCGATACCGCAAGTATCGGGTATCGGCCGATATTTGCGGTATCGGAATTCCGATACCGAGATCCGATATTTTTGTGATATCGGGTATCGGTATCGAATCAATAGGGATGTGGAAAATAAAGAATTAAAATAAAAAATATTGATATGCTCACCTCTCCGGCGGCCCCTGGACTTCACGCTGCTATCCGGGAGGCTTCTTTGTTTAAAAAGCGCGCCTTTCGGACCGGTGAATGACGTCCCGGCTTCTGATTGGTTGCGTGCCGCCCATGTGACCGGCACGCGACCAATCAGAGGCCGCGACGTCATTCGCAGGTCCTCAATTCCTAGAATTAGCAGTTTTGTGAATGAGAATGACGTCGCGGCTTCTGATTGGCCGCGTGCCGCCCATGTGACCGGCACGCGGCCAATCAGAAGCCGCGACGTCATTCTCATTCACAAAACTGCTAATTCTAGGAATTGAGGACCTGTGAATGACGTCGCAGCCTCTGATTGGTCGCGTGCCGGTCACATGGGCGGCACGCGACCAATCAGAAGCCGGGACGTCATTCACAGGTCCGAAAGGAGCGCTTTTTAAACAAAGAAGCCTCCCGGTTAGCAGTGTGAAGTCCAGGGGCCGCCGGAGAGGTGAGCATATCAATATTTTTTATTTTAATTCTTTATTTTACACATCCCTATGGATCCCAGGGCCTGAAGGAGAGTTTCCTCTCCTTCAGACCCTGGGAACCATGAGAATACCTTCCGATACTTGATGTCCCATTGACTTGTATTGGTATCGGATATCGGTATCGGCGATATCCGATATTTTTCGGGTATCGGCCGATACTATCCGATACCGATACTTTCAAGTATCGGACGGTATCGCTCAACACTACTGTTGACTTAGAGACAGATACACCTACTTCACTGAGAGTGTTCTGGACTTCAGTTGATGTTGTGAACGGGTTCTTCTTCACCAAATTAAGTATGCAGCGATCATCCACCACTGTTGTCATCCGTGGACGCCCAGGCCTTTTTGAGTTCCCAAGCTCACCAGTCAATTCCTTTTTTCTCAGAATGTACCCAACTGTTGATTTTGCTACTCCAAGCATGTCTGCTATCTCTCTGATGGATTTTTTCTTTTTTTTCAGCCTCAGGATGTTCTGCTTCACCTCAATTGAGAGTTCCTTTGACCGCATGTTGTCTGCTCACAGCAACAGCTTCCAAATGCAAAACCACACACCTGGAATCCACCCCTGACTTTTTAACTACTTCATTGATTACAGGTTAACGAGGGAGACGCCTTCAGAGTTAATTGCAGCCCTTAGAGTCCATTGTCCAATTACTTTTGGTCCCTTGAAAAAGAGGACGCTATGCATTACAGAGCTATGATTCCTAAACCCTTTCTCCGATTTGGATGTGGAAACTATCATATTGCAGCTGGGAGTGTGCACTTTCAGCCCATATTATACATATAATTGTATTTCTGAACATGTTTTTGTAAACAGCTAAATAACAAAACTTGTGTCACTGTCCAAATATTTCTGGCCCTAACTGTATATACTCACCCTCGGACGCGCCCTGCTTCTTTCCGGCAGCCTTCCTTCCTAAGAATCAGCCCTTCCAGGACCTTCGGTGACGTCGCGGCTTGTGATTGGTCGCACGAGCGGTCACATGGGCGGCCGCGCGGCCAATCACAAGCCGCGACGTCACCGCGACGTCACCACAAGGTCCTGGAAGGCTGATTCTAAGGAAGGAAGGTTCCCGGTTAGTACCAGGGCGCATCAGAGGGTAAGTATTGCGATATTTTTTATTTTAATTCTTTATTTTACACTTAAATCTGAATTCCGATACCAATTCCCGATATCTTAAACATATCGGGAATCGGTATCGGAATTCCGATTCTAGATTCAAAAGATCGCCGACTTCATGGCCGACCCCACACAGGGGTCGGGTCGGGTTTCATGAAACCCGACCTTGCCAAAAGTCGGCGACTTTTGAATATTTTCGACCCGTTTCGCTCAACCCTAATGACTACCGCCCAGCACACCTTACAGATGTGCTGGAGCCAGAATGGTGAAGCAACTGGAGCCATAATGGAGAAACAATAGCAGGGCTTCATCAATTGATACCATTAGACATAGGCATATCTATCTAGTTCACGTGAATTTGAACATTTGGAGATTTGATTCATGGTTCGCCAAAAATACCCCCGAAAAACTTGGCCACAATATTTTCCATACTGCTGAAACATCAGAGAGCAGGCAAACATCACTTTGTGTTGTTGTGCTGTAACTATAACATCTTACGCATTATCATACCTTGTACACTGGTGGTCAGTAACTGGACCATCACAGATCAGCATTTCCCAGCATGGCATATTTGTACGTTTGAATTAAATTCTGAATTAAACAATAAGATTGAGATTAATGTAAGTAAAAATCTGAAAAGACAAAGAGAGAAAAATCTGAAATATGTAATGCTGATTTGCCTCAGCAGAGTTTTCTGTGGATTTGTTGTGTAAACTTTCTGAAGCAAATTTTTAATATGTGAACATGCTCTAAGACCAAAATCACACATTGAGTATTTGGAGAGTTTTTTTACCTGAGTATTTGTAACCAAAACCAGGAGTGGCTAAAGAAAATGCAGTGGTCATGGCCTTGTTTTGATTACAGTTTTCCACTGACTGTTTCACTGCTGGTTTTCACTTAAAAATACTGATGCAAAATACTGACCACATACTGAACATGTGAACGTGGCCTAAGAGTAAGGTCATACATGACAGAAATTTTTTTTTAACATTGCTGTGGATTTTCTTTGAATTTGTAGCAAACTTCACAGTGAATCTTGAGCAAAATCTACATGTGTCACATAACAACATTTTCCTGTTAATTTCACTCATGTCGACCATGTAAATTTTTCATTTGTATGCACTATATTTTCTTTCGAAAAAGAAAAGGAAAATCAAGTGATGTTGAGCCGGACTCCAATTTTTTCTATTTTCCTTGATGTGAGGCCAGGGCGAGGCTGGTTTCTAGGCCCCAGGTGGATGAGCATGGAGCAATTGGGTGAGCTGGAATCAAGTTTCTATAGCAGAATGTTCTCCATGGCATCTCTAGACTGTCGCATCTGTCACATGTGCTCAGTGTGAACCTACTCTCATCCGTGAAGAGCACAGGGCATCAATGTGGAATCTGCCAATCTTGGTGTAAATGCCAATCGCCCTGCACAGTGTTAGACTGTAAGCATAGCACCCACTTATTGACATCAGACCCTCATACCACCCTCATGATATCTGTTTCTGACAGTTTGAACAGACATATGGATATTAGTGGCATGCTGGAGGTCATTTTGCAAGGCTCTGGCACTTCTCCTGTTCCTCCTTGCACAAAAGAAGAAGAACCTGTCCTGCTGCTGGGTTGTGGCCCTCCTATGACCCCCTGCATGTCTCTTTGTGTACTGGCCTGTCTCCTGGTATCTTTTCCATGCTCTGGAGACTGTGTTGACAGACACAGCTGCCATTCTTGTCATAGCTCGCATTGATATGCCATCCTGGATGAGCTGCACTACCTGAGCAACTTCTGTGGGTTGTACACAGAGCCTAATGCTGCTGTACCTCTAGAGGTGAGAACAATGACAAAATGTAAAAGTGACTAAAACAACAGCCAACCAGTATGAGAACAGAGAAATGGTCTGTGATCACTACCTGCAGAACCAATCCTTTATAGGAGTTGTCTTGCTAATTGATTATGCTTTCTACTTGTCATCTGCTTCATTTGCACAACAGCAGGATAAATTAATTCACAACCAGCGTTACTTCACAACTGGACAGGTTGATTTCACAAAAGTGTGATTCACTTGGCCTTACATTGTGTTGTTAAAGTGTTCCTTTTTTATTTTTTTGAGCAGTATATATAGGGATGACAATGTGTTCTATAGAAAAAATAAAAATTAGTTTTATTCAAAATCTCACCCTGTATAACTGTTACACATAATGATCTCTATATTAGCCTTTAAAAAATAATTTATTTTGGTTCTGTTTAACCCCTTACCGGCATCGGACGTACTATACCGTCCGATGCCGGCTCCCCTGCTTTGATGCAGGGCTCCGCGGTGAGCCCGCACCAAAGCCGGGACATGTCAGCTGTTTTGAACAGCTGACATGTGCCCGTAATAGGCGCGGGCAGAATCGCGATCTGCCCGCACCTATTAACTAGTGAAATGCCGCTGTCAAACGCAGACAGCGGCATTTAACTACCGCTTCCGGCCGGGCGGCCGGAAATGACGTCATCGCTGACCCCCGTCACATGATCGGGGGTCGGCGATGCTTGTATATTGTAACCATAGAGGTCCTTGAGACCTCTATGGTTACTGATTGCCCGTCGCTGTGAGCGCCACCCTGTGGTCGGCGCTCACAGCACACGTGCAATTCTGCTACATAGCAGCGATCAGCAGATCGCTGCTATGTAGCAGAGCCGATCGGGTTGTGCCTGCTTCTAGCCTCCCATGGCGGCTATTGAAGCATGGCAAAAGTTTTAAAAAAAAGTTGAAAAAAATGTGAAAAAAATAAAAAAAACATAAAAGTTTAAATCACCCCCCTTTCGCCCCAATCAAAATAAATCAATAAAAAAAATATCAAATCTACGCATATTTGGTATCGCCGCGCTCAGAATCGCCCAATCTATCAAATAAAAAAAAGTAATAACCTGATCGCTAAACAGCGTAGTGGGAAAAAAACTCGAAACGCCAGAATTACGTTTTTTTGGTCGCCGCGACATTGCATTAAAATGCAATAACGGGCGATCAAAAGAATGTATCTGCACCGAAATGCTATCATTAAAAACGTCATCTCGGCACGCAAAAAATAAGCCCTCAACCGACCCCAGATAATGAAAAATGGAGACGCTACGAGTATCGGAAAATGGCGCAATTTTTTTTTTTTTTTTTTGCAAAGTTTGGAATTTTTTTTCACCACTTAGATAAATAAAAACCTAGTCATGTTTGGTGTCTATGAACTCGTAATGACCTGGAGAATCATAATGGCAGGTCATTTTTAGCATTTAGTGAACCTAGCAAAAAAGCCAAACAAAAAACCAATGTGGGATTGCACTTTTTTTGCAATTTCACCGCACTTGGAATTTTTTTCCCGTTTTCTAGTACACGACATGCTAAAACCAATGATGTTGTTCAAAAGTACAACTCGTCCCGCAAAAAATAAGCCCTCACATGGCCAAATTGACGGAAAAATAAAAAAGTTATGGCTCTGGGAAGGAGGGGAGCGAAAAACGAACACGGAAAACGAAAAATCCCCCGGTCATGAAGGGGTTAAAAGGCAGCTCAATGTCAGCCCTTAAACACTTAATAGCCAGTAAAATAGGATTTGAGTAGTTTTAAAATAGAGAAGCAATAAGGGCCCCACCACTCCTTAAAACTCTCTCCTAATTACTTATATGTAATTTGTGAAGAATTTTTAATATTATTAATAATTGTTTTTATTTCCTGTTTCAAAGTAAACTTGCCAGAATGCAGACAACATTCAGTATTATTCACTGTTTTAGGTAAGTCTAATCTCTAAATATTTACTCAGCGGCCTACACCACTTCCATGTGTCTTTTACCGTCTAATTACATTTTTGCATGCAATTCACTTACTTTAATTTATATTAATAATTTGCAAGTGTACATAAGTGATATTAGGATGATTTGCAGTAATCAGGGATGAGTGAATCTGGTATTACCACCTCTAAGCTGCTGTTGAATCGTCATGTGTTTTTCAGGTTTTCCTTCCTGTACTGTAAACAGAATCTCAACTGACAAGTACCAGTGCTTCCATAGCAGCCAATGAAGTACTTCAGTTTTGGGAAAAAGTGAGAATCCCAACAAGTCAACAAGGTCACGTGATCAGTAAGGTGAAGAGTCTGTTTGGTCAATAGAAGAGTCTCAAGAAGAATGCTAAATGGCAAGTCAAAACACGAGAATCCAGGAAAAGGAATTTGTTAATAAACTTGATTTGGTTGATGTCACTCAATGCTGATGCCATGAAACTTATAAAAGTTTAGGAAGACCGTGACTTCTAGCTTGCTCAAAGTGAAATGGGTCATCATCATGGAAGCATGGGACCGTTAGACAGAAAGCTAGCCAAGGTTGAGGAAAGAAGATTTAAGAGATAATTACTGTATAGCAGAGAAATTAAGAAGAAAGGAAACTGAGTGAGCTCAGAAGTCAACAGCATTGGCTGAACTTTGCAGTAGTAGTAGCTGTTGCAGCGATGTCTCTTCAGACAATGATGGTGAAGATGGCAAAGGGCATTTTAGTCCCAAGAAATGTAGGTTGGTAAGCTCTGTCAATATTATGACTCTGGAAGTTGCCTCAGCTCTAAACAGAACTAATACCAGTGATTGAAAAGCAACCTACCTGATGCTGCTGCTTCTCAGTCTCTTGGCCATGATATAGACAATCTCATGTTGTATTGGGAATCTATCAGACAGGCTCATCGACAGCATCGAGAGACTGCAGCAAATGCTATCAAAGCTGCTTTCATTAACAGTGGTACACTGGGATGGGTAAAAGCCCCCTGAGGAAGGAAGTTTTCTACTTCCGAAACGCACGTCGGGGAGGGCGGGAGACTGCTCAGGATCCCTGTCACACACCACTCGGTATGTTATGTCAGCGTGATGTCTTTATAACTTTGTGATTACTGGTATTTGACTACATGTGCTAAGCATCTATTGCTGTGACAATAGGGTATTTGTTGCGGTCTCCCACCGCTTTTGCTGTGATATGGTTCACCCCTTGTTCCAGTCTCATCCGTGTCTTGTGCCTTTCTATATTAATAAACATTTTTGACATTTGTAATAGTGTTGCGGACATTTTTCCACTTCTTCTGTTGTGGTGTTTCATTAACAGTGGTACACTGGGATGGGTAAAAGTTTGGAAGCCACAATCGCAATGAAACTGCTGAGCGAGTGGCAGTTTTAGCATCAGGAGGAGGAACTGCAAAGTTGTTGTCAGTCCCAGAGATATCTAATCACACAGGAGCTGCACAAGCTAAGGCTGTATTTGAGGCTCTGCAGGATTGGCAGCTGTTGGATAAAGTGAAATTTATATATTTTGACACAATCAGTAGTAACACTGGTACAAAGGTTGGTGCGTTCATCCTCTGGCATGAAAACTGAAAATTGTGGCTGGCATCAACAGGTCCAAATATAAAGTTGTTCGAGAGATTTTCTAGTTGAATTTTGCACCAATCAGATGGCACAATGCCATCCAAGCGATGAATACAGGGAATTGTTAACACTGGCACTTCTGTTCCTTGGTTTTACAGCAAACTCAGATGTAAACATCAAAACTCCAGGTGCCTACCATTGGGCCCAATGGATGTCCAAAGTGATATACTCTTTGAACATCTTGATGTTTTGTCATGAATTTTGCTTAACTTTAACAGAGTTAAAAAATCTCCATCAATTTTGCACTTTTACAGTTCGCTTATACTTGAAGGCTTGGTACCTTTGTTAGATCCCAGCCACATTGATGCAAAATGACTTGACATTACTGCAAGTCATAGAATACAAAGGAATCAATGCCCCTGTTGCTGAGGCAGCAATAAAAACTTTCAACAGACACCTGAGGTAGCTCAGTGAGATTATGGAGTGTCTGGCTTTTTTTGTCAGTGAGATTCCAAGCACAGAAAAGGTTGTGATGTTGCTGGCATTCAGAAGGAAGGCTATGATGTCTGCTCATGTGCATCTTCTTGAAGATCTTGTATCGCACAAGAAGCTTCATCACTTCATGCTGTGCAACACAAAAAAACTGTTCTTGCAGTGGAAATAAACCCAGATTTTCTTTATCAAAATCCTTGTCTATGGTACACTAATGCAAGTTACATGAATGCATCCTCAAAAGTTGCCGGATTGAAAATCCTGAATGATGCCACCGAATGCTCCATTGCCCTTTAGAGTAAATTCAATTTGTCACTTTGTACTCAAGAAGACCAAAAAAAGTTTAACCCCTTTCTGCCAGCTGACGGAATAGTACGTCAGCTGGCAGATCCCCTGCTTTGAGGTGGGCTCAGGCGGTGAGCCCACCTCAAAGCCACGACATGTCAGCTGTTTTGTACAGCTGACATGTGCGCGCAATGAGCGCGAGTGGAATCGCGATCCGCCCGCGCCCATTAACTAGTTAAGTGCCGCCGTCAAGCGCTGACAGCGGCATTTAACTAGCGCTCCCAGCCGCGCAGCCGGAAATTCTCGCACTGCTGACCCCAGTCACATGATTGACGCTGCATAGGCAGCGTCAATAGTAAAAACTTGGTCACACAGGGTTAATAGTGGCGGTAACGGAGTGAGTTACCCGCGGCATAACGCGGTCCGTTACCGCTGGCATAAACCCTGTGTGAGCGTTGACTGCGGGGAGTATGGAGCGGGCACTGACTGCAGGGGAGTAGGGAGGGACTTATTGGACTGTGGCCATCGCTGATTGGTTGCGGCAGCCATGACAGGCAACTGCCGAGACCAATCAGTGAATGAATATCCGTGACAGAAAGAAAGGACAGACGTAAGTGACCCTTAGAAAATTATATAGTAGATATATATACAGTATATACAGTTAGGTCCATATATATTTGGACAGACACAACATTTTTCTAATTTTGGTAATAGACATTACCACAATGAATTTTAAACAAAACAATTCAGATGCAGTTGAAGTTCAGACTTTCAGCTTTCATTTAAGGGTATCCACATTAAAATTGGATGAAGGGTTTAGGAGTTTCAGCTCCTTAACATGTGCCACCCTGTTTTTGAAGGGAACAAAAGTAATTGGACAGATTCAATAGTTTTAAATAAAATGTTCAGTTTTTGTACTTGGTTGAAAACCCTTTGTTGGCAATGACTGCCTGAAGTCTTGAACTCATGGACATCACCAGACGCTGTGTTTCCTCCTTTTTGAAGCTCTGCCAGGCATTCACTGTGGTGGCTTTCAGTTGCTGTTTGTTTGTGGGCCTTTCTGTCTGAATTCTAGTCTTTAAAGGGAAGGTGCCACCAGTTTTCTTGTATTTTTTTTTTTTGTGAAATTAAGCTTAAAATAGTAATTAAAATGTATTAATGCAATGTTTGCACTGTTTGCAAACATTTCTATATGAAAAATATTATATATTTTTCTACAAATATACATATTTACCACTAGGGGGAGCAGTTTCCGTTTTAGACCTCAAGCAGCTATAGTAAGATTTAGCAGCTCTGCCCCCGGGATATTAGACCACCCAAAAGGGGAGGGAAATGGTGATGTCAGCAGTTACTGCCCCAACAGTAAGAATGAAGAGCAGCATCACAGGGCAGCACCATTTTGTGTGTGACTGCCCTGTGACCTGCTATCACCAGCAGTTACTGCATCAGAGGCACAGCTTGTTTACAGAGGAGCAGAACACAGTGGGCTCAGCAGCATTTTTTTGTGAATAACATTCTTGCCATCCCCCTTCCCCCACCTTAATCCCTGTCCTGTCAGCTGCCCTTCCTGATCTCTCTCCAGGTGTCAACTCCCTCTCTGCAGGCTGTGAGTGCAGCTTACCTGAGATCACAGGGACTGTGTGTGAGGGGGAGGGGGAGACACGGCAGGAGAAGCACACAGGGCAGCGTGTGAGGAGCAGAGGACGTGCCTGCTTGGAGTACACAGGAGCAATGAGGGCTTCTTCTGTCCTGTGATAGAGAGCACAGGGCTATAATAAAATGGCAGCTAGTCACACCTACAGCAGTGAGTTGTGCAGCCCACAGAAGCGTGCCCAGCTCACTGCTAATGCTGCTGCAATGTTACAGATAGGGTCCATGCCGGTCTATTATCTCCTATGTCCATGGGGTGCCGTAATCTGACACTGATAGGGCCCTGCTGCTGCTGCAAAACCAAGATGTCAGCCCCCAGTGCATTCTTTAAACTCATATAACACATGAAATCTGTTTCACATGCATTTCAAACTTGCTTAAAGCAGCATGTTATGCTACATTACAGTGATTTATTAATGACCTATAAACGCGGTACCTTCCCTTTAACAAGTGAAATGCATGCTCAATTGGGTTGAGATCAGGTGACTGACTTGGTCATTCAAGAATATTCCACTTCTTTGCTTGAATAAACTCCTGGGTTGCTTTGGCTTTATGTTTTGGGTCATTGTCCATCTGTAGCATGAAACAACGACCAATCAGTTTTGCTGCATTTGGCTGGATCTGAGCACACAGTATGTCTCTGAATACCTCAGAATTCATTCGGCTGCTTCTGTCCTGTGTCACATCATCAATAAACACTAGTGACCCAGTGCCACTGGCAGCCATGCATGCCCAAGCCATCACACTGCCTCTGCCGTGTTTTACAGATGATGTGGTATGCTTTGGATCATGAGCTGTACCACGCCTTCGCCATACTTTTATCTTTCCATCATTCTGGTAGAGGTTGATCTTGGTTTCATCTGTCCAAAGAATGTTCTTCCAGAACTGTGCTGGCTTTTTTAGATGTTTTTTAGCAAAGTCCAGTCTAGCCTTTTTATTCTTGATGCTTATGAGTGGCTTGCACCATGCAGTGAACCCTCTGTATTTACTTTCATGCAGTCTTCTCTTTATGGTAGATTTGGATATTGATGTGCCGACCTCCTGGAGAGTGTTGTTCACTTGGTTGGCTGTTGTGAAGGGGTTTCTCTTCACCATGGAGATTATTCTGCGATCATCCACCACTGTTGTCTTCCGTGGGCGCCCATGTCTTTTTGCATTGATGAGTTCACCAGTGCTTTCTTTCTTTCTCAGGATGTACCAAACTGTAGATTTTGCCACTCCTAATAATGCAGCAATTTCTCGGATGGTTTTTTTCTGTTTTCGCAGCTCAAGGATGGCTTGTTTCACCTGCATGGAGAGCTCCTTTGACCGCATGTTTACTTCACAGCAAAACCTTCCAAATGCAAGCACCACACCTCAAATTAACTCCAGTCCTTTTATCTGCTTAATTGAGAATGACATAATGAAGGGATTGCCCACACCTGTCCATGAAATGGCCTTGGAGTCAATTGTCCAATTACCTTTGGTCCCTTTAAAAACAGGGTGGCACATGTTAAGGAGCTGAAACTCCTAAAACCTTCATCCAATTTTAATGTGGATACCCTCAAATGAAAGCTGAAAGTCTGAACTTCAACTGCATCTGAATTGTTTTGTTTTAAATTCTTTGTGGTAATGTCTATAACCAAAATTAGAAAAATGTTGTATCTGTCCAAATATATATGGACCTAACTGTATATACTGTATATGTCCATATACTAATACATATATATATATATATATATTTATATATATATATATATATATATATATATATATATACACAGAAAAAAAGTTTGGACTCACCTTCTCATTTAAAGATTTTTCTGTATTTTCATAACTATGAAAATTGTAAATTCACACTGAAGGCATCAAAACTATGAATTAACACATGTGGAATTATATACTTAACAAAAAAGTGTGAAACAACTGAAAATATGTCTTGTATTCTAGGTTCTTCAAAGTAGCCACCTTTTGCTTTGATGACTGCTTTGCTCACACTTGGCATTCTCTTGATGAGCTTCAAGAGGTAGTCACCGGAAATGATTTTCCCTTCACAGGTGTTCCCTGTCAGGTTTAATAAGTAGGATTTCTTGCCTTATAAATGGAGTTGGAACCATCAGTTGTGTTGAGCAGAAGTCTGGTGGATACACAGCTGATAGTCCTACTGAATAGACTGTTAAAATTTGTATTATGGCAAGAAAAAAGCAGCTAAGTAAAGAAAACCGAGAGGCCATCATTACTTTAAGAAATGAAAGTCGGTCAGTCTGAAAAATTGGGCAAACTTTGAAAGTGTCCCCAAGTGCAGTGGCAAAAACCATCAAGCGCTACAAAGAAACTGGCTCACATGAGGACTGCCCCAGGAAAGGAAGACCAAAAGTCATCTCTGCTTCTGAGGATACGTTTATCCGAGTCACCAGCCTCAGAAATCGCAGGCTAACAGCAGCTCAGATTAGAGACCAGGTCAATGCCACACAGAGTTCTAGCAGCAGACACATCTCTACAACTGCTAAGAGGAGACTTTGTGCAGCAGGCCTTCATGGTAAAATAGCTGCTAGGAAACCACTGCTAAGGACAGGCAACAAGCAGAAGAGACTTGTTTGGGCTAAAGAACACAAGGAATGGACATTAGACCAGTGCAAATCTGTGCTTTGGTCTGATGAGTCCAAATTTGAAATTTTTGGTTCCAACCACCTTGTCTTTGTGCGATGCAGAAAAGGTGAACGAATGGACTCTACATGCCTGGTTCCCACCGTGAAGCATGGAGGAGGTGGTGTGATGGTGTGGGGGTGCTTTGCTTGTGACACTGTTGTGGATTTATTCAAAATTGAATGCATACTGAACCATCATGGCTACCATAGCATCTTGCAGTGGCATGCTATTCCATCTGGTTTGCGTTTAGTTGGACCATCATTTATTTTTCAACAGGACAATGACCCCAAACACACCTCCAGGCTGTGTAAGGGCTGTTTGACCAAGCCAAAGAGTGATGGGGTGCTATGCCAGATGACCTGGCCTCCACAGTCACCAGATCTGAACCCAATCGAGATGGTTTGGGGTGAGCTGGACCGCAGAGTGAAGGCAAAAGGGCCAACAAGTGCTAAGCATCTCTGGGAACTCCTTCAAGATTGTTGGAAGACCTTTTCCCATGACTACTCTTGAAGCTCATCAAGAGAATGCCAAGAGTGTGCAAAGCAGCCATCAAAACAAACAGTGGCTACTTTGAAGAACCTAAAATATAAGACATATTTTCAGTTGTTTCACACTTTGTTGTTAAGTATATAATTCCACAAGTGTTAATTCATAGTTTTGATGCCTTCAGTGTGAATGTAACATTTTCATAGTCATGAAAATACAGAAAAATCTTTAAATGAGAAGGTGTGTCCAAACTTTTGGTCTGTACTGTATATACAGCCATGGTCATGGCTGAGAGTTTTGGCACCCTTGAAATTGTTTCAGAAAATGAAGTATTTCTCACAGAATATTTGTTATACACATGTTCATTTCTTTTGGAATTATGTCCAGCCAAATTGGACATAATTTCACTCAAAACTCCAAAAAAAGGGCTGGACAAAATTGTTAGCACCTTTCCAAAATTCAAACTCACTTGTGGCAAGTAACAGGTGTGGGTAATATAAAAATCTTACCTGAAACCAGAAAAAGAGGGGAGAAGTTTTCTTAATCTTTGCATTGTGTCTGTGTGTGCTACACTAAGCATGGAGAACAGAAAGAGGAGAAGACAATTGTCTAAGGACTTGAAAACTGAAATTATTGGAAAATATCAAAAATCTCAAGGTTACAAGTCCATCTCTAGTGATTTTGATGTTCCTTTGTCCACGGTGTGCAACTTACTGTTAATCAAGAAGTTTACAACTCATGGCACTGTAGCCAATCTTCCTGAATGTAGAAAGCAGAAAAAAAATGATGAAGGGTTGCATTGCAGGATAGTCTAGATGGTGTATACGCAGCCCAAATAAAGTTCCAAAGAAATTCAAGCTGTCTGGGAATGTTTAGCTTGAAAAAGAGAAGACTGAGAGGAAGCTTAATTGCTATATACAAACATCTGAAGAGCGGTCACACTGTAGAGGGATCAGCTTTATTCTCATTTTCACAAGGTAAGACTAGAAGCAATGGGATGAAACTGAAAGAGAGGAGACACAGATTACATATTAGAGAAAAACTTTTGACAGTTAGGGTGATCAATTTGTGAAACAGGCTGCTATGAGAGGTGGTGAGTTCTACTGCAATAGAAGTGCACAGAGTCTGGACCCACATCTGCCTGACATGGTTTAGTGAATCTTGCACTGAGCCGGGGGTTGGACCAGATGACCCAGGAGGTCCATTCCAACTTTAACATTCTATGATTCTTTGATTTGGGGTCTCAATGTAGTTCCCAGTATCAGAAAGCTGGATTTGAGTCCTCTGACATGGGTCTTCCAGCAGGACAATTACCCCAAACATACTTCGAAAACAACCCAGAAGTGGATGGAAACAAAGCGCTGGAGAGTAGAGTTGAGCGACCTTGACCTTTTTAGAGTCGAGCCGGGTTTCGCGAAACCCGACTATCTCAAAAGTCGGGTCGAGTGAAATCGGCCGATTATGACGTAAAGTCGGGATCGACCGAAACACGAAACCCAATGCAAGTCAATGGGGCAGCATAGTCGGCAGTGAGTGGGGGCCAGGAAAACACCTAGAGTGCCCATTTTAATGTCAAAACCATCCATTCTTCTTAATGAAGCTTGTCAAGCGTAATTTACCTTATAATAATTGGAAGGCATTTGAAATTGGGGGTCATTTGGCTAAAGTTGTGGTGGGTAGGGCTGGTTCAAGTAATTAGTGGGCCCAGGAAATCTGGACCACGTCACGGCAGTGGAGCAGGGAGAGGTAAGTATTTCAACTTTGCAAGTGCTGTGAACCTGAGCAAGCAGGGGGGGCCCACTCGTTGGCATTGGCACTGGCACAGGGCCCCTCAAAGTACAGCGGTGTGTTTGCACGGCGGGGGCGCCTCCCACCGGCAGCAACACTTTTGCGTACTATGAGAGGCCCTGTGCCAGTGACGTCGCCAACTAGTATTCCTCCCCCCACCTGATGAAGGAACCTGCACTTTCATCTGCACCTTCCTCTTTGTCCCCGTGTAAGGTGGTATGGTATGCGGGAAGAGCAACCTGACTTTCAGCAGGGTCACAATGTTGTTGTGTAGCGTGCACGGGGAATGTTGCGTTATGGGTCAATGTACCAGCAGACTCATCTATCACTGGCTGGGCAATGGGCAGGATGAGGAGGAAACACAGATATAGGCCCAAAGAATAAAGTTGGCTAAATGCAGTTCAAAATTGGTAACACAGGAATAACCAGGGGGCATTGCAGTGGAGGACAACTGGAATGAGAGGCTGACACAGAGAGTAGGCCCAAATCAGTAAGTAGTCGAAATGCAGTTCAAAATTGGCAACAGTAGTAAACAGGCGGCACAGCTTTGTTCAGTGGAGGAGAACAGCAAGGAGTGGCAGACACCGATAGTAGGCCCCAACCCAACTAGTAGGCCAAATGCAGTCTAACATTAACAACTACTTAACGAGCGCCTGAAAACGGAATTTCAGGAAACCAGGAGAACAGCAAGGAGCGGCAGACACTGTTAGTAGGCCCCAAACCAACTAGTACGCCAAATGCAGTTGTTCCATTTAACCACAATTTAACGAGAGCCTGAAGATAGAAGCTCAGGAAAGGCAACCTGGAGAACACCTTGGAGTGGAACACACCATCTCTCTCCACCCCATACCCATTTTGTAGGCCTAATGCAGTGTAGTTTTCTACAACTACTAAACGAGAGTCGGAAGACCGAAGCAATGGCAAGGAAACCTGGGGAACACCTTGGAGTGTAACACACCATCTCTCTCCACCCGATACCCATTTTGTAGGCCTAATGCAGTGTAGTTTTCTACAACTACTAAACGAGAATCGGAAGATCGAAGCAATGGCGAGGAAACCTGGAAAACACCTTGGAGTGTAACACACCATCTCTCTCCACCCCATAGCCAATTTGGAGGCCTAATGCAGTGTAGTTTCCAACAACTACTAAACGAGAGCATTAAGATCGAAGCTCTGGAAAGGCAACCTGGAGAACACCTTGGAGTGTAACACACCATCTCTCTCCACCCGATACCCATTTTGTAGGCCTAATGCAGTGTAGTTTTCTACAACTACTGAACGAGAGTCGGAAGACCGAAGCAATGGCAAGGAAACCTGGGGAACACCTTGGAGTGTAACACACCATCTCTCTCCACCCGATACCCATTTTGTAGGCCTAATGCAGTGTAGTTTTCTACAACTACTAAATGAGAGTCGTAAGACCGAAGCAATGGCAAGGAAACCTGGGGAACACCTTGGAGTGTAACACACCATCTCTCTCCACCCGATACCCATTTTGTAGGCCTAATGCAGTGTAGTTTTCTACAACTACTAAACGAGAGTTGGAAGACCGAAGCAATGGCAAGGAAACCTGGGGAACACCTTGGAGTGTAACACACCATCTCTCTCCACCCGATACCCATTTTGTAGGCCTAATGCAGTGTAGTTTTCTACAACTACTAAACGAGAGTCGGAAGACTGAAGCAATGGCAAGGAAACCTGGGGAACACCTTGGAGTGTAACACACCATCTCTCTCCACCCGATACCCATTTTGTAGGCCTAATGCAGTGTAGTTTTGTACAACTACTAAACGAGAGTCGGAAGACCGAAGCAATGGCAAGGAAACCTGGGGAACACCTTGGAGTGTAACACACCATCTCTCTCCACCCGATACCCATTTTGTAGGCCTAATGCAGTGTAGTTTTGTACAACTACTAAACGAGAGTCAGAAGACCGAAGCAATGGCAAGGAAACCTGGGGAACACCTTGGAGTGTAACACACCATCTCTCTCCACCCGATACCCATTTTGTAGGCCTAATGCAGTGTAGTTTCCTACAACTACTAAACGAGAGTCTGAAGACCGAAGCAATGGCAAGGAAACCTGGGGAACACCTTGGAGTGTAACACACCATCTCTCTCCACCCGATACCCATTTTGTAGGCCTAATGCAGTGTAGTTTTCTACAACTACTAAACGAGAGTCGGAAGACCGAAGCAATGGCAAGGAAACCTGGGGAACACCTTGGAGTGTAACACACCTTCTCTCTCCACCCGATACCCATTTTGTAGGCCTAATGCAGTGTAGTTTTCTACAACTACTAAACGAGAGTCGGAAGACCGAAGCAATGGCAAGGAAACCTGGGGAACACCTTGGAGTGTAACACACCCTCTCTCTACACCACGGAAGGGCTGATTCTTAGGAAGGAAGGCTGTCGGAAAGAAGCAGGGCGCGTCCGAGGGTGATTATATTCTTATTAGGTATATACTCACCCTCGGACGCGCCCTGCTTCTTTATTTGTAATGAATGTTTATTTGCAATGTGGTTTTGACTTACTCTATTTTTTTGGTAAATAATGATTTTATTATTTTCATTGTTTTGCATCTTCTTGGCAATAATATAAAGAAGACGCGACAGGACAACACTCGGTGGATGCCATATCTGTGTTTTAAATTGAAAAAAACTTTCAGTTAACTACTTGCAGGAGAAAGTTATTGTAGCTGGTGGCCATTTTTAGTACTGTACCAGTTTTTTGTTGTATGTGTTTGTTTTTAATGTTAAAATGTCTGCATTTGATATCTCTCCAGTATTTTCTTTTTTATAAGCAAAATACTTATTTTTATATTTTCTGATGTTGGTTCAAGGGGTACACGGGCAGCAGTAGACAGGTCAGTGGAGGCCTAGTGGAAGGAGGGACCGCAGACAGGCTTCGAAGGCCTAACATAATAAATTGGGCTGGCTGTAGGCAATTTAAAATTGGTTCCAGGGGAACACGGGCAGCAGTGGCCTGGTCTGTGTAGTAGTAGTGGAAAGAACGGGCCGCAGACAGGCTTCGAAGGCCTAACATAACAAAAATTGGGATGTAGGCAATTTACAATTGGTTCCAGGGGAACACGGACAGCAGTAGACAGGTCAGTGGAGGCCTAGTGGAAGGAGTGACCGCAGACAGGCTTCGAAGGCCTAACATAAGAAAAATGTCAATACAATGGTATTGACAGTGCCAGGCATTGAAGGATGTCAGCGCATAGACTAAACATTGGTGGAGCTGTGAGAGAAAATTTTGCAAGTGGTAGAGCACTGTTTGAGCTGGGGGGGGACTGTCTTGTGGCCGGCGGTACAGGCCCAGGGCCCCTCATATTACAACGGTGTGTCTGACGTTGGGTGCGCACCACCACCGCCAGACACTTTATTGTACTATGAGGGACCTAGTGGCAGTGCCGTCGACCAAAAGCGGGCACACCCACCTCCTCAGACAAACAGTACTCTCACGGGTGCTGGCGCCAAGTGGCGATACCACGGCCCCGTGTGGGGACTTTGGCCATTTAGGGAGGTGTTAACATGTCGGATGCTGGACAATCAGGTGCTACAAATTACGAGATTGGAAAAGTCGTTCAGAATAGTCCACAGGCAAGACCTTTACATAGGAAAGCTAGGTGTCAGCCGGGCAAGGTGGGGCAAAAGATTTCGAAATC
Source organism: Ranitomeya imitator (assembly GCF_032444005.1). Taxonomy (NCBI): domain Eukaryota; kingdom Metazoa; phylum Chordata; class Amphibia; order Anura; family Dendrobatidae; genus Ranitomeya; species Ranitomeya imitator. The sequence goes on from NC_091286.1 coordinate 531,144,820, forward strand.
CAGTTGTGGTTCATTTTAATGAAGGTTAGATCATCTACATTTTGGGTAGCCAGACGAGTCCTTTTTTCTGTTAGTATTGAACCTGCAGCACTGAATACTCTTTCTGATAGGACACTAGCTGCCGGGCAAGCAAGCTCCTGCAATGCATATTCTGCCAATTCTGGCCAGGTGTCTAATTTTGATGCCCAGTAATCAAATGGGAATGACGGTTGAGGGAGAACGTCGATAAGGGATGAAAAATAGTTAGTAACCATACTGGACAAATGTTGTCTCCTGTCACTTTGAATTGATGCTGCAGTACCTGTCCTGTCTGCGGTCATAGCAAAATCACTCCACAACCTGGTCAGAAAACCCCTCTGGCCAACGCCACTTCTGATTTCTGCCCCTCTAACACCTATGGTCTGCTGGCCCCTGCAGCTCGTGTTAGAACGATCACGGGCGCTGTGTGCAGGGAATGCCAGAAGCAAACGGTCAACAAGAGTTGATTGTTTGGTTGCTAATATTAGTTCCAAGTTCTCATGTGGCATTATATTTTGCAATTTGCCTTTATAGCGAGGATCAAGGAGGCAGGCCAACCAGTAATCGTCATCGTTCATCATTTTTGTTATGCGTGTGTCCCTTTTGAGGATACGTAAGGCATAATCCGCCATGTGGCCCAAAGTTCCAGTTCTCAAATCTGTGGTTGTGCTTGGTTGAGGGGCAGTTTCAGGCAAATCCACGTCACTTGTGTCCCTCCAAAAACCAGAACCCGGCCTTGCCGCGCCAACAATTTCCACTGGCCCCGGAAAAGCTTCCTCATTAAAAATATAATCATCCCCATCATCCTCCTCGTCCTCCTCCTCCTCTTCGCCCGCTACCTCGTCCTGTACACTGCCCTGGCCAGACAATGGCTGACTGTTATCAAGGCTTTCCTCTTCCTCAGCTGCAGACGCCTGATCCTTTATGTGCGTCAAACTTTGCATCAGCAGACGCATTAGGGGGATGCTCATGCTTATTATGGCGTTGTCTGCACTAACCAGCCGTGTGCATTCCTCAAAACACTGAAGGACTTGACACATGTCTTGAATCTTCGACCACTGCACACCTGACAACTCCATGTCTGCCATCCTACTGCCTGCCCGTGTATGTGTATCCTCCCACAAAAACATAACAGCCCGCCTCTGTTCGCACAGTCTCTGAAGCATGTGCAGTGTTGAGTTCCACCTTGTTGCAACGTCTATGATTAGGCGATGCTGGGGAAGGTTCAAAGAACGCTGATAGGTCTGCATACGGCTGGAGTGTACGGGCGAACGGCGGATATGTGAGCAAAGTCCACGCACTTTGAGGAGCAGGTCGGATAACCCCGGATAACTTTTCAGGAAGCACTGCACCACCAGGTTTAAGGTGTGAGCCAGGCAAGGAATGTGTTTCAGTTGGGAAAGGGAGATGGCAGCCATGAAATTCCTTCCGTTATCACTCACTACCTTGCCTGCCTCAAGATCTACAGTGCCCAGCCACGACTGCGTTTCTTTCTGCAAGAACTCGGACAGAACTTCAGCGGTGTGTCTGTTGTCGCCCAAACACTTCATAGCCAATACAGCCTGCTGACGTTTGCCAGTAGCTGCCCCATAATGGGAGACCTGGTGTGCAACAGTGGCAGCTGCGGATGGAGTGGTTGTGCGACTGCGGTCTGTGGACGAGGTCTCGCTTCTGCAGGAGGACGAGGAGGAGGAGGAGGGGGTGCGAACGGCTACAGCCAACTGTTTCCTAGACCGTGGGCTAGGCAGAACTGTCCCAAACTTGCTGTCCCCTTTGGACCCTGCATCCACCACATTTACCCAGTGTGCCGTGATGGACACGTAACATCCCTGGCCATGCCTACTGGTCCATGCATCTGTTGTCAGGTGCACCTTTGTGCTCACAGATTGCCTGAGTGCATGGACGATGTGCTCTTTAACATGCTGGTGGAGGGCTGGGATGGCTTTTCTGGAAAAAAAGTGTCGACTGGGTAGCTCGTAGCGTGGTACAGCGTAGTCCATCAGGGCTTTGAAAGCTTCGCTTTCAACTAACCGGTAGGGCATCATCTCTAACGAGATTAGTCTAGCTATGTGGGCGTTCAAACCCTGTGTACGCGGATGCGAGGCTAAGTACTTCCTTTTTCTAACCATAGTCTCATGTAGGGTGAGCTGGACTGGAGAGCTGGAGATCGTGGAACTAGCGGGGGTGCCGGTGGACATGGCAGACTGAGAGACGGTGGGAGATGGTATTGTTGCCGCCGGTGCCCTAGATGCAGTGTTTCCTACTACGAAACTGGTGATTCCCTGACCCTGACTGCTTTGGCCTGGCAAAGAAACCTGCACAGATACTGCAGGTGGTGCAGAAAATGGTGGCCCTACACTGCCGGAAGGGATGTTGCGTTGATGACTAGCTTCATTGGCCGAGGGTGCTACAACCTTAAGGGACGTTTGGTAGTTAGTCCAATCTTGAAAATGCATGGTGGTTAAATGTCTATGCATGCAACTTGTATTGAGACTAGAGTTGAGCGACCTTGACCTTTTTAGAGTCGAGCCGGGTTTTGCGAAACCCGACTATGTCCAAAGTCGGGTCGAGTGAAATCGGCCGATTATGACGTAAAGTCGGGATCGACCGAAACACGAAACCCAATGCAAGTCAATGGGGCAGCATAGTCGGCAGTGAGTGGGGGCCAGGAAAACACCTAGAGTGGCCATTTTAATGTCAAAACCATCCATTCTTCTTAATGAAGCTTGTCAAGCGTAATTTACCTTATAATAATTGGAAGGCATTTGAAATTGGGGGTCATTTGGCTAAAGTTGTGGGGGGTAGGGCTGGTTCAAGTAATTAGTGGGCCCAGGAAATCTGGACCACGTCACGGCAGTGGAGCAGGGAGAGGTAAGTATTTCAACTTTGCAAGTGCTGTGAACCTGAGCAAGCAGGGGGGGCCCACTCGTTGGCATTGGCACTGGCACAGGGCCCCTCAAAGTACAGCGGTGTGTTTGCACGGCGGGGGCGCCTCCCACCGGCAGCAACACTTTTGCGTACTATGAGAGGCCCTGTGCCAGTGACGTCGCCAACTAGTATTCCTCCCCCCACCTGATGAAGGAACCTGCACTTTCATCTGCACCTTCCTCTTTGTCCCCGTGTAAGGTGGTATGGTATGCGGGAAGAGCAACCTGACTTTCAGCAGGGTCACAATGTTGTTGTGTAGCGTGCACGGGGAATGTTGCGTTATGGGTCAATGTACCAGCAGACTCATCTATCACTGGCTGGGCAATGGGCACGATGAAGTGGAAACACAGATATAGGCCCAAAGAAGAAAGTGGGCTAAATGCAGTTCAAAATTGGTAACACAGGAATAACCAGGGGGCATTGCAGTGGAGGACAACTGGAATGAGAGGCTGACACAGAGAGTAGGGCCAAATCAGTAAGTAGTCGAAATGCAGTTCAAAATTGGCAACCGTAGTAAACAGGCGGCACAGCTTTGTTCAGTGGAGGAGAACAGCAAGGAGTGGCAGACACCGATAGTAGGCCCCAAACCAACTAGTACGCCAAATGCAGTTGTTCCATTTAACCACAATTTAATGAGAGCCTGAAGATAGAAGCTCAGGAAAGGCAACCTGGGGAACACCTTGGAGTGTAACACACCATCTCTCTCCACCCCATACCCATTTTGTATGGCCTAATGCAGTGTACTTTTCTACAACTACTAAACGAGAGTCGGAAGACCGAAGCAATGGCAAGGAAACCTGGGGAACACCTTAGAGTGTAACACACCCTCTCTCTACACCCCATACCCAATTTGAAGGTCTAATGCAGTGTAGTTTCCAAGAACTACTAAACGAGAGCCGGAAGATCGAAGCTCAGGAAAGGCAACCTGGGGAACACCTTGGAGTGTAACACACCCTCTCGCTACACCCCATACCCAATTTGAAGGCCTAATGCAGCGTAGTTTCCAACAACTACTAAACGAGAGCCGGAAGATCGAAGCTCAGGAAAGGCAACCTGGGGAACACCTTGGAGTGTAACAAACCCTCTCTCTACACCCCATACCCAATTTGTAGGCCTAATGCAGCGTAGTTTCCGACAACTACTAAACGAGAGCATGAAGATCGAAGCTCAGGAAAGGCAACCTGGGGAACACCTTGGAGTGTAACACACCCTCTCTCTACACCCCATACCCAATTTGTAGGCCTAATGCAGCGTAGTTTCCGACAACTACTAAACGAGAGCCGGAATATCGAAGCTCAGGAAAGGCAACCTGGGGAACACCTTGGAGTGTAACACACCCTCTCTCTACACCCCATACCCAATTTGTAGGCCTAATGCAGCGTAGTTTCCGACAACTACTAAACGAGAGCATGAAGATCGAAGCTCAGGAAAGGCAACCTGGGGAACACCTTGGAGTGTAACACACCCTCTCTCTACACCCCATACCCAATTTGTAGGCCTAATGCAGCGTAGTTTCCGACAACTACTAAACGAGAGCCGGAATATCGAAGCTCAGGAAAGGCAACCTGGGGAACACCTTGGAGTGTAACACACCCTCTCTCTACGCCCCATACCCAATTTGTAGGCCTAATGCAGCGTAGTTTCCGACAACTACTAAACGAGAGCCGGAATATCGAAGCTCAGGAAAGGCAACCTGGGGAACACCTTGGAGTGTAACACACCCTCTCTCTACACCCCATACCCAATTTGAAGGCCTAATGCAGTGTAGTTTCCAAGAACTACTAAACGAGAGCCGGAAGATCGAAGCTCAGGAAAGGCAACCTGGGGAACACCTTGGAGTGTAACACACCCTCTCGCTACACCCCATACCCAATTTGAAGGCCTAATGCAGCGTAGTTTCCAACAACTACTAAACGAGAGCCGGAAGATCGAAGCTCAGGAAAGGCAACCTGGGGAACACCTTGGAGTGTAACACACCCTCTCTCTACGCCCCATACCCAATTTGTAGGCCTAATGCAGCGTAGTTTCCGACAACTACTAAACGAGAGCCGGAATATCGAAGCTCAGGAAAGGCAACCTGGGGAACACCTTGGAGTGTAACACACCCTCTCTCTACACCCCATACCCAATTTGAAGGCCTAATGCAGTGTAGTTTCCAAGAACTACTAAACGAGAGCCGGAAGATCGAAGCTCAGGAAAGGCAACCTGGGGAACACCTTGGAGTGGAACACACCATCTCTCTACACCCCATACCCAATTTGAAGGCCTAATGCAGAGTAGTTTCCAAGAACTACTAAACGAGAGCCGGAAGATCGAAGCTCAGGAAAGGCAACCTGGGGAACACCTTGGAGTGTAACACAACGTCTCTCTACACGACGGAAGGGCTGATTCTTAGGAAGGAAGGCTGTTGGAAATAAGCATTGCGCGTCCGAGGGTGATTATATTCTTATTAGGTATATACTCACCCTCGGACGCGCCCTGCTTCTTTATTTGGAATGAATGTTTATTTGCAATGTGGTGTTGACTTTCTCTATTATTTTGGTAATTAATGATTTTATTATTTTCATTATTTTGCATCTTCTCGGCAATAATATAAAGAAGACGCGACAGGACAACACTCGGTGGATGCCATATGTGTGTTTTCAATTTAAAAAAACTTTCAGTTAACTACTTGCAGGAGAAAGTAATTGTAGCTGGTGGCCATTTTTAGTACTGTACCAGATTTTAGTTGTGTGTTTGTTTTTAATGTTAAAATGTCTGCATTTGATATCTCACCAGTATTTTCTTTTTTATAAGCAAAATACTTATTTTTATATTTTCTGATGTTGGTTCCAGGGGTACACGGCCAGCAGTGCCCTGGTCAGTGTAGTAGTAGTTGAAAGAATGGACCGCAGACAGGCATCGAAGGCCTAAAATAATAACACATGGCTGTAGGCAATTTTAAATTGGTTCCAGGGGTACACGGACAGCAGTGGTGTGGTCAGTGGAGGCCTAGTGGAAGGAGTGACCGCAGACAGGCATCGAAGGCCTAAAATAATAACACATGGCTGTAGGCAATTTTAAATTGGTTCCAGGGGTACACGGGCAGCAGTGACCTGGTCAGTGTAGTAGTAGTTGAAAGAATGGACCGCAGACAGGCATCGAAGGCCTAAAATAAAAAAATTGGGCTGGCTGTAGGCAATTTTAAATTGGTTCCCGGGGTACACGGGCAGCAGTGGTGTGGTCAGTGGAGGCCTAGTGGAAGGAGTGACCGCAGACAGGCATCGAATGCCTAAAATAATAACACATGGCTGTAGGCAATTTTAAATTGGTTCCAGGGGTACACGGGCAGCAGTGACCTGGTCAGTGTAGTAGTAGTTGAAAGAATGGACCGCAGACAGGCATCGAAGGCCTAAAATAAAAAAAATTGGGCTGGCTGTAGGCAATTTTAAATTGTTTCCAGGGGTACACGGACAGCAGTGGTGTGGTCAGTGGAGGCCTAGTGGAAGGAGTGACCGCAGACAGGCATCGAAGGCCTAAAATAATAACACATGGCTGTAGGCAATTTTAAATTGGTTCCAGGGGTACACGGACAGCAGTGGTGTGGTCAGTGGAGGCCTAGTGGAAGGAGTGACCGCAGACAGGCATCGAAGGCCTAAAATAATAACACATGGCTGTAGGCAATTTTAAATTGGTTCCCGGGGTACACGGGCAGCAGTGGTGTGGTCAGTGGAGGCCTAGTGGAAGGAGTGACCGCAGACAGGCATCGAATGCCTAAAATAATAACACATGGCTGTAGGCAATTTTAAATTGGTTCCAGGGGTACACGGGCAGCAGTGACCTGGTCAGTGTAGTAGTAGTTGAAAGAATGGACCGCAGACAGGCATCGAAGGCCTAAAATAAAAAAATTGGGCTGGCTGTAGGCAATTTTAAATTGGTTCCAGGGGTACACGGACAGCAGTGGTGTGGTCAGTGGAGGCCTAGTGGAAGGAGTGACCGCAGACAGGCATCGAAGGCCTAAAATAATAACACATGGCTGTAGGCAATTTTAAATTGGTTCCAGGGGTACACGGGCAGCAGTGACCTGGTCAGTGTAGTAGTAGTTGAAAAAATGGACCGCAGACAGGCATCGAATGCCTAAAATAATAACACATGGCTGTAGGCAATTTTAAATTGGTTCCAGGGGTACACGGACAGCAGTGGTGTGGTCAGTGGAGGCCTAGTGGAAGGAGTGACCGCAGACAGGCATCGAATGCCTAAAATAATAACACATGGCTGTAGGCAATTTTAAATTGGTTCCAGGGGTACACGGGCAGCAGTGACCTGGTCAGTGTAGTAGTAGTTGAAAGAATGGACCGCAGACAGGCATCGAAGGCCTAAAATAAAAAAATTGGGCTGGCTGTAGGCAATTTTAAATTGTTTCCAGGGGTACACGGACAGCAGTGGTGTGGTCAGTGGAGGCCTAGTGGAAGGAGTGACCGCAGACAGGCATCGAAGGCCTAAAATAATAACACATGGCTGTAGGCAATTTTAAATTGGTTCCAGGGGTACACGGACAGCAGTGGTGTGGTCAGTGGAGGCCTAGTGGAAGGAGTGACCGCAGACAGGCATCGAAGGCCTAAAATAATAACACATGGCTGTAGGCAATTTTAAATTGGTTCCCGGGGTACACGGGCAGCAGTGGTGTGGTCAGTGGAGGCCTAGTGGAAGGAGTGACCGCAGACAGGCATCGAATGCCTAAAATAATAACACATGGCTGTAGGCAATTTTAAATTGGTTCCAGGGGTACACGGGCAGCAGTGACCTGGTCAGTGTAGTAGTAGTTGAAAGAATGGACCGCAGACAGGCATCGAAGGCCTAAAATAAAAAAATTGGGCTGGCTGTAGGCAATTTTAAATTGGTTCCAGGGGTACACGGACAGCAGTGGTGTGGTCAGTGGAGGCCTAGTGGAAGGAGTGACCGCAGACAGGCATCGAAGGCCTAAAATAATAACACATGGCTGTAGGCAATTTTAAATTGGTTCCAGGGGTACACGGGCAGCAGTGACCTGGTCAGTGTAGTAGTAGTTGAAAAAATGGACCGCAGACAGGCATCGAATGCCTAAAATAATAACACATGGCTGTAGGCAATTTTAAATTGGTTCCAGGGGTACACGGGCAGCAGTGACCTGGTCAGTGTAGTAGTAGTTGAAAGAATGGACCGCAGACAGGCTTAGAAGGCCTAACATAACAAACTTGGGCTGGCTGTAGGCACTTTTAAATTGGTTCCAGGGGTACACGGGCAGCAGTGGTCTGGTCAGTGGAAGTCTAGTGGAAGGAGTGACCGCAGACAGGCTTCCAAGGCCTAACATAACAAACTTGGGCTGGCTGTAGGCACTTTTAAATTGGTTCCAGGGGTACACGGGCAGCAGTGGTCTGGTCAGTGGAAGTCTAGTGGAAGGAGTGACCGCAGACAGGCTTCCAAGGCCTAACATAACAAACTTGGGCTGGCTGTAGGCACTTTTAAATTGGTTCCAGGGGTACACGGGCAGCAGTGGTCTGGTCAGTGGAAGTCTAGTGGAAGGAGTGACCGCAGACAGGCTTCGAAGGCCTAACATAACAAAATTGGGCTGGCTGTAGGCACTTTAAATTGGTTCCAGGGGTACATGGGCAGCAGTGTATGGTCAGTGGAAGTCTAGTGGAAGGAGTGACGGCAGACAGTCTTCGAAGGCCTAACATAACAAAATTGGGCTGACTGTAGGCACTTTTAAATTGGTTCCAGGGTAACACGGCCAGCAGTGGCCTGGTCAGTGTAGTAGTTGTAGAAAGAAGGGACCGCAGACAGGCTTCGAAGGCCTAACATAACAAAAATGTCAAAACAATGGTATTGTCAGTGCCAGGCATTGAAGGATGTCAGCGGCTAGACTACACATTGGTGAAGCTGTGAGAGATAATTTTGCTAGTGGTAGAGCACTGTTTGAGCTGGGGGGGGGAACTGTCTTGTGGCCGGCGGTACAGGCACAGGGCCCCTCATATTACAACGGTGTGTCTGACGTTGGGTGCGCACCACCACCGCCAGAGACACTTTATTGTACTATGAGGGACCCAGTGGCAGTGCCGTCGACCAAAAGCGGCCACACCCACCTCTTCAGACAAACAGCACTCTCAAGGGTCCAAGCGCAAAGTGGCGATAGCACGGCCCCGTGTGGGGAGTTTGGCCATTTCGTGAGGTGGAAACATGTCGTATGCTGGACAATCAGGTGAAGAAAATTACGAGATTGGAAAAGTCATTCAGAATAGTCCACAGGCAAGACCTTTTCATAGGAAAGCTAGGTGTCAGCCGGGCAGGGTGGGGCAAAAGATTTTGAAATCCAGTTGTGGTTCATTTTAATGAAGGTTAGATCATCTACATTTTGGGTAGCCAGACGAGTCCTTTTTTCTGTTAGTATTGAACCTGCAGCACTGAATACTCTTTCTGATAGGACACTAGCTGCCGGGCAAGCAAGCTCCTGCAATGCATATTCTGCCAATTCTGGCCAGGTGTCTAATTTGGATGCCCAGTAATCAAATGGGAATGACGGTTGAGGGAGAACGTCGATAAGGGATGAAAAATAGTTTGTAACCATACTGGACAAATGTTGTCTCCTGTCACTTTGAATTGATGCTGCAGTACCTGTCCTGTCTGCGGTCATAGAAAAATCACTCCACAACCTGGTCAGAAAACCCCTCTGTCCAACGCCACTTCTGATTTCTGCCCCTCTAACACCTCTGGTCTGCTGGCCCCTGGAGCTCGTGTGAGAACGATCACGGGCGCTGTGTGCAGGGAATGCCAGAAGCAAACGGTCAACAAGAGTTGATTGTTTTGTTGCTAATATTAGTTCCAAGTTCTCATGTGGCATAATATTTTGCAATTTGCCTTTATAGCGAGGATCAAGGAGGCAGGCCAACCAGTAATCGTCATCGTTCATCATTTTTGTAATGCGTGTGTCCCTTTTGAGGATACGCAAGGCATAATCCGCCATGTGGGCCAAAGTTCCCGTTGTCAAATCTGCGGTTGTGCTTGGTTGAGGGGCAGTTGCAGGCAAATCTACGTCACTTGTGTCCCTCAAAAAACCAGAACCCGGCCTTGCCACGCCACCAATTTCCCGTGCCCCCGGGAAAGCTTCCTCATTAAAAATATACTCATCCCCATCATCCTCCTCATCCTCCACCTCCTCTTCGCCCGGTACCTCGTCATGTACACTGCCCTGACCAGACAATCGCTGACTGTCATCAAGGCTTTCCTCTTCCTCTGGTGCAGACGCCTGATCCTTTATGTGCGTCAAACTTTGCATCAGCAGACGCATTAGGGGGATGCTCATGCTTATTATGGCGTTGTCTGCACTAACCAGCCGTGTGCATTCCTCAAAACACTGAAGGACTTGACACATGTCTTGAATCTTCGACCACTGCACACCTGACAACTCCATGTCTGCCATCCTACTGCCTGCCCGTGTATGTGTATCCTCCCACAAAAACATAACAGCCCGCCTCTGTTCGCACAGTCTCTGAAGCATGTGCAGTGTTGAGTTCCACCTTGTTGCAACGTCTATGATTAGGCGATGCTGGGGAAGGTTCAAAGAACGCTGATAGGTCTGCATACGGCTGGAGTGTACAGGCGAACGGCGGATATGTGCGCAAAGTCCACGCACTTTGAGGAGCAGGTCGGATAACCCCGGATAACTTTTCAGGAAGCACTGCACCACCAGGTTTAAGGTGTGAGCCAGGCAAGGAATGTGTTTCAGTTGGGAAAGGGAGATGGCAGCCATGAAATTCCTTCCGTTATCACTCACTACCTTGCCTGCCTCAAGATCTACAGTGCCCAGCCACGACTGCGTTTCTTGCTGCAAGAACTCGGACAGAACTTCCGCGGTGTGTCTATTGTCGCCCAAACACTTCATAGCCAATACAGCCTGCTGACGTATGCCAGTAGCTGCCCCATAATGGGAGACCTGGTGTGCAACAGTGGCAGGTGCGGATGGAGTGTTTGTGCGACTGCGGTCTGTGGACGAGCTCTTGCTTCTGCAGGAGGACGAGGAGGAGGAGGAGGAGGGGGTGCGAACGGCTACAGACAACTGTTTACTAGACCGTGGGCTAGGCAGAACTGTCCCAAACTTGCTGTCCCCTGTGGACCCTGAATCCACCACATTTACCCAGTGTGCCGTGATGGACACGTAACGTCCCTGGCCATGCCTACTGGTCCATGCATCTGTTGTCAGGTGCACCTTTGTGCTCACAGATTGCCTGAGTGCATGGACGATGCGCTCTTTAACATGCTGGTGGAGGGCTGGGATGGCTTTTCTGGAAAAAAAGTGTCGACTGGGTAGCTCGTAGCGTGGTACAGCGTAGTCCATCAGGTCTTTGAAAGCTTCGCTTTCAACTAACCGGTAGGGCATCATCTCTAACGAGATTAGTCTAGCTATGTGGGCGTTCAAACCCTGTGTACGCGGATGCGAGGCTAAGTATTTCCTTTTTCTAACCATAGTCTCATGTAGGGTGAGCTGGACTGGAGAGCTGGAGATCGTGGAACTAGCGGGGGTGCCGGTGGACATGGCAGACTGAGAGACGGTGGGAGATGGTATTGTTGCCGCCGGTGCCCTAGATGCAGTGTTTCCTACTACGAAACTGGTGATTCCCTGACCCTGACTGCTTTGGCCTGGCAAAGATACCTGCACAGATACAGCAGGTGGTGCGCTAAATGGTGGTCCTACACTGCCGGAAGGGATGTTGCGTTGATGACTAGCTTCATTGGCCGAGGGTGCAACAACCTTAAGGGACGTTTGGTAGTTAGTCCAAGCTTTCAAATGCATGGTGGTTAAATGTCTATGCATGCAACTAGTATTGAGACTTTTCAGATTCTGACCTCTGCTTAAGGAAGTAGAACATTTTTGACAGATGACTTTGCGCTGATCAATTGGATGTTGTTTAAAAAAATGCCAGACTGCACTCTTTCTAGCATCGGATACCTTTTCAGGCATTGCAGACTGAGCTTTAACCGGATGGCCACGCTGTCCTCCACCAGGTTTTGGCTTTGCCACGCGTTTTGGGCAAGATACGGGCCCGGCAGATGGAACCTGTGGCGATGTTGATGCCTGCTGCGGCCCCTCCTCCTCCTCTGCTTCAGAACTGCTGCCGCCTGCACCCTGTTCCCCCAATGGCTGCCAATCGGGGTCAAGAACTGGGTCATCTAATAACTCTTCTTGTACCTCCTGCGCAACTTCGTCTGTGTCACCGTGTCGTTCGGTGGTATAGCGTTCGTGATGGGGCAACATAGTCTCATCAGGGTCTGATTCTTGATCAGCACCCTGCGAGGGCAATGTTGTGGTCTGAGTCAAAGGACCAGCATAGTAGTCTGGCTGTGGCTGTGCGTCAGTGCACTCCATGTCAGATTCAATTTGTAATGGGCATGGACTGTTAACTGCTTCACTTTCTAAGCCAGGGACGGTATGTGTAAAGAGCTCCATGGAGTAACCCGTTGTGTCGCCTGCTGCATTCTTCTCTGTTGTTGTTTTTGCTGAAGAGGACAAGGAAGTGACTTGTCCCTGACCGTGAACATCCACTAACGACGCGCTGCTTTTACTTTTACCAGTTTCACGAGATGAGGCAAAAGAGCTAGAGGCTGAGTCAGCAAGATAAGCCAAAACTTGCTCTTGCTGCTCCGGCTTTAAAAGCGGTTTTCCTAATCCCAGAAAAGGGAGCGTTCGAGGCCTTGTGTAGCCGGACGACGAACCTGGCTCCACAGCTCCAGACTTAGGTGCAATATTTTTTCCCCCACGACCACCTGATGCTCCACCACTACCACTACCCTCATTACCAGCTGACAATGAACGCCCCCGGCCACGACCTCTTCCACTAGACTTCCTCATTGTTTTAAAAACGTAACCAAACTAACGTTATTTGTTGCAGTCACACAACTTACACGGTGAGCTATAACTTCAGTATGATTTAGCTACCCCTTTACAGGTTGGTGAGACCACAGCGAAAATCAGGCCCAATGTTACACACTCTTTTTTTGGTGGCTGCAAATTAGAGAGATGCCCCACACGCAGGACTGTCACTGAAGCACAAATGTTAATATTAATGTCACACTATTATTTTTTTTTTATTTTTATTTTTTTCAGGAACACTTTAGAAACCCCCCAAAAAAAAAAAAATAGATTTTTGCAGGGAGAATTTAGAAAACAAATGTAACAAACTATATGCTTTCTATGGGCCACTGAGTGAGAGATGACGCACACAGAAATCAGGAGTGGCACACAAGCCCAGAGGCCAATATTTTTCTACCAATGATTGATGGAGTTATTTTCTCTGGTAGATTTTGGAACCCAAATCAAGGAAAAAAAATGTAGGCTTTCTATGGACCACAATTGGAGAGAGAGAGAGAGAGAGATGGCACACCCAGGAGTCAAGACTGGCACACAAGCAGAAAGGCCAATATTAATCTCCCACTGTTTTTTTTTTTTCAGGGAGACTTTAGAAAAAAAAATAATAAAAAAAATATGATTTTATCAGGAAGAATTTAGAAACCAAATAAAATAAAATGATTTTTTCAGGGAGAATTTATAAAACAAATAAAAACAAAAATAGGCGTTCTATGGCCCACTGACTGAGAGATGACGCACACAGGAGTCAGGAGTGGCACACAAACCCAGAGGCCAATATTTTTCTACCAATGATTGATGTAGTTATTTTCTCTGGTAGATTTTAGAACCCAAATCAAGGAAAAAAAATATAGGCTTTCTATGGACCACAATTGGAGAGAGAGAGAGAGAGAGAGAGAGAGAGAGAGAGAGAGAGAGAGAGATGGCACACCCAGGAGTCAAGACTGGCACACAAGCAGAAAGGCCAATATTAATCTCCCACTGTTTTTTTTGGTTGTTTTTTTTTTTTTTTTTCAGGGAGACTTTAGAAAAAAAAATAATAAAAAAAATATGATTTTATCAGGAAGAATTTAGAAACCAAATAAAATAAAATGATTTTTTCAGGGAGAATTTATAAAACAAATAAAACCAAAAATAGGCGTTCTATGGCCCACTGACTGAGAGATGACGCACCCAGGAGTCAAGACTGGCACACAAGCAGAAAGGCCAATATTAATCTCCCACTGTTTTTTTTGGTTGTTTTTTTTTTTTTTTTTTCAGGGAGACTTTAGAAAAAAAAATAATAAAAAAAATATGATTTTATCAGGAAGAATTTAGAAACCAAATAAAATAAAATGATTTTTTCAGGGAGAATTTATAAAACAAATAAAACCAAAAATAGGCGTTCTATGGCCCACTGACTGAGAGATGACGCACCCAGGAGTCAAGACTGGCACACAAGCAGAAAGGCCAATATTAATCTCCCACTGTTTTTTTTTTTTTTTTTCAGGGAGACTTTAGAAAAAAAAATAATAAAAAAAATATGATTTTATCAGGAAGAATTTAGAAACCAAATAAAATAAAATGATTTTTTCAGGGAGAATTTAGAAAACAAATAAAACCAAAAATAGGCGTTCTATGGCCCACTGACTGAGAGATGACGCACACAGGAGTCAGGAGTGGCACACAAACCCAGAGGCCAATATTTTTCTACCAATGATTGATGTAGTTATTTTCTCTGGTAGATTTTAGAACCCAAATCAAGGAAAAAAAATATAGGCTTTCTATGGACCACAATTGGAGAGAGAGAGAGAGAGAGAGAGAGAGAGAGAGAGAGAGAGAGATGGCACACCCAGGAGTCAAGACTGGCACACAAGCAGAAAGGCCAATATTAATCTCCCACTGTTTTTTTGGTTGTTTTTTTTTTTTTTTTTTTCAGGGAGACTTTAGAAATAAAAATAATAAAAAAAATATGATTTTATCAGGAAGAATTTAGAAACCAAATAAAATAAAATGATTTTTTCAGGGAGAATTTAGAAAACAAATAAAACCAAAAATAGGCGTTCTATGGCCCACTGACTGAGAGAGAGAGAGAGATGGAACGCTTAGTACTGGCACACAAGCCCAAAGGGCAATATTAATCTCCCTTTTTTTTTCCAGGGAGAATTTCTAAAACCCAAAAAAAAAATAAAATAGGCTTTCTATGGCCCACTATTTGTGAGAGAGATGGGACGCTCAGGACTGGCACAGATGGCACGCTCAGGACTGGCACAGAAGCCCAGAGGCCAATATTAATCTCCCTTTTTTTCTGGGAGAATTTATAAAACCAAAAAAATATTTAAATAGGCTTTCTATGGCCCACTATTTGTGAGAGAGATGGCACGCTCAGGACTGGCACAGATGGCACGCTCACAACTGGCACACAAGCCCAGAGGCCAATATTAATCTCCCTTTTTTCAGGGAAAATTTATAAAACAAAAAAAAAAATTAAATAGGCTTTCTATGGCCCACTATTTGTGAGAGAGATGGCACGCTCAGGGCTGGCACAGATGGCACGCTCAGGACTGGCACACAAGCCCAGAGGCCAATATTAATCTCCCTTTTTTTCAGGGAGAATTTATAAAACCCCCAAAAAAAATAAAATAGGCTTTCTATGGCCCACTATTTGTGAGAGAGATGGGACGCTCAGGACTGGCACAGATGGCACGCTCAGGACTGGCACAGAAGCCCAGAGGCCAATATTAATCTCCCTTTTTTTCTGGGAGAATTTATAAAACCAAAAAAATATTTAAATAGGCTTTCTATGGCCCACTATTTGTGAGAGAGATGGCACGCTCAGGACTGGCACAGATGGCACGCTCACAACTGGCACACAAGCCCAGAGGCCAATATTAATCTCCCTTTTTTCAGGGAGAATTTCTAAAACCCAAAAAAAAAATAAAATAGGCTTTCTATGGCCCACTATTTGTGAGAGAGATGGGACGCTCAGGACTGGCACAGATGGCACGCTCAGGACTGGCACAGAAGCCCAGAGGCCAATATTAATCTCCCTTTTTTTCTGGGAGAATTTATAAAACCAAAAAAATATTTAAATAGGCTTTCTATGGCCCACTATTTGTGAGAGAGATGGCACGCTCAGGACTGGCACAGATGGCACGCTCACAACTGGCACACAAGCCCAGAGGCCAATATTAATCTCCCTTTTTTCAGGGAGAATTTCTAAAACCCAAAAAAAAAATAAAATAGGCTTTCTATGGCCCACTATTTGTGAGAGAGATGGGACGCTCAGGACTGGCACAGATGGCACGCTCAGGACTGGCACAGAAGCCCAGAGGCCAATATTAATCTCCCTTTTTTTCTGGGAGAATTTATAAAACCAAAAAAATATTTAAATAGGCTTTCTATGGCCCACTATTTGTGAGAGAGATGGCACGCTCAGGACTGGCACAGATGGCACGCTCACAACTGGCACACAAGCCCAGAGGCCAATATTAATCTCCCTTTTTTCAGGGAAAATTTATAAAACAAAAAAAAAAATTAAATAGGCTTTCTATGGCCCACTATTTGTGAGAGAGATGGCACGCTCAGGGCTGGCACAGATGGCACGCTCAGGACTGGCACACAAGCCCAGAGGCCAATATTAATCTCCCTTTTTTTCAGGGAGAATTTATAAAACCAAAAAAAAAAATAAATAGGCTTTCTATGGCCCACTATTTGTGAGAGAGATGGCACACTCAGGACTGGCACACAAGCCCAAAGGCCAATATTAATCTCCCACTGTATTTTTATCAGGGAGAATTTATACACCCCACAAAAAAAAATACAGAAAAATGAAAAGGCTTTCTATGGCCCACTATGTGAGAGAGATGGCACACACAGGGATGGCACTCTAGCAGAAATGCCAAATTGCCAATCTTAATCTCCCACCAAAAAAAAAAAAAAAAAAAAAACAGGGAATGTCCTACAATTACTATCTCCCTGCCTGCAGTAATCTCAGCCAGGTATGGCAGGCAGCTACTATCTCCCTGCCTGCAGTAATCTCAGCCAGGTATGGCAGGCAGCAATAAGGAGTGGACTGATGCACAAATGAAATAAAAAGTGTGGACAAACAAAAAAGATAGCTGTGCAGAAAGGAAGGAACAAGAGGATTTGTGCTTTGAAAAAAGCAGTTGGTTTGCACAGCGGCGTACACACAGCAATGCAGCTATCAGGGAGCCTTCTAGGGCAGCCCAATGAGCTACAGCGCTGAGGGGAAAAAAAAAAAAAAAAAAACTTCCACTGTCCCTGCACACCGAGGGTGGTGTTGGACAGTGCAAATCGCTGCAGCACAAGCGGTTTTGTGGTTAATGGACCCTGCCTAACGCTATCCCTGCTTCTGACAAAGCGGCAGCAACCTCTCCCTAAGCTCAGATCAGCAGCAGTAAGATGGCGGTCGGCGGGAACGCCTCTTTATAGCCCCTGTGACGTCGCAGACAGCAAGCCAATCACTGCAATGCCCTTCTCTAAGATGGTGGGGACCAGGACCTATGTCATCACGCTGCCCACACTCTGCGTTTACCTTCATTGGCTGAGAAATGGCGCTTTTCGCGTCATTGAAACGCGACTTTGGCGCGAAAGTCGCGTACCGCATGGCCGACCCCGCACAGGGGTCGGATCGGGTTTCATGAAACCCCGACTTAGCCAAAAGTCGGCGACTTTTGAAAATGTTCGACCCGTTTCGCTCAACCCTAATTGAGACTTTTCAGATTCTGCCCTCTGCTTAAGGTAGTTGAACATTTTTGACAGATGACTTTGCGCTGATCAATTGGATGTTGTTTAAAAAAATGCCAGACTGCACTCTTTCTAGCATCGGATACCTTTTCAGGCATTGCAGACTGAGCTTTAACCGGATGGCCACGCTGTCCTCCAACAGGTTTTGACTTTGCCACGCGTTTTGGGCAAGATACGGGCCCGGCAGATGGAACCTGTTGCGATGTTGATGCCTGCTGCGGCCCCTCCTCCTCCGCTTCAGAACTGCTGCCGCCTGCACCCTGTTCCCCCAATGGCTGCCAATCGGGGTCAAGAACTGGGTCATCTATTACCTCTTCTTGTAGCTCGTGTGCAACTTCGTCTGTGTCACCGTGTCGGTCGGTGGTATAGCGTTCGTGATGGGGCAACATAGTCTCATCAGGGTCTGATTCTTGATCAGCACCCTGCGAGGGCAATGTTGTGTTCTGAGTCAAAGGACCAGCATAGTAGTCTGGCTGTGGCTGTGCATCAGTGCACTCCATGTCAGATTCAACTTGTAATGGGCATGGACTGTTAACTGCTTCACTTTCTAAGCCAGGGACGGTATGTGTAAAGAGCTCCATGGAGTAACCCGTTGTGTCGCCTGCTGCATTCTTCTCTGTTGTTGTTTTTGCTGAAGAGGACAAGGAAGCGACTTGTCCCTGACCGTGAACATCCACTAACGACGCGCTGCTTTTACTTTTACCAGTTTCACGAGAGGAGGCAAAAGAGCTAGAGGCTGAGTCAGCAAGATAAGCCAAAACTTGCTCTTGCTGCTCCGGCTTTAAAAGTGGTTTTCCTACTCCCAGAAAAGGGAGCGTTCGAGGCCTTGTGTAGCCAGACGACGAACCTGGCTCCACAGCTCCAGACTTAGGTGCAATATTTTTTTTCCCACGACCACCTGATGCTCCACCACTACCACTACCCTCATTACCAGCTGACAATGAACGCCCCCGGCCACGACCTCTTCCACCAGACTTCCTCATTGTTTTAAAAACGTTACCAAACTAACGGTATTTGTTGCTGTCACACAACTTACACGGTGAGCTATAACTTCAGTATGATTTAGCTACCCCTTTACAGGTGGGTGAGACCACAACGAAAATCAGGCACAATGTTAAACACTCTGTTGTTGGTGGCAACAAATGAGAGAGATGCCACACACGCAGGACTGTCACTGAAGCGCAAATGTAAATATTAATCTCCCACTGATTTGTTTTTTTTTTTTAAAAGGGAGACTTTAGAAAAAAAAAATAATAAAAAAAAATTATTTTTTAAGGAAGAATTTATAAACCAAATAAAATGAAATGATTGTTTCAGGGAGAATTTAGAAAACAAATAAAAAAAAAAAAGGCTTTCTATGGCCCACTGAGTGAGAGAGGACGCACACAGGAGTCAGGAGTGGCACACAAGCCCAGAGGCCAATATTTATCTCCCACTGATTGATTTAGTGATTTTTTCAGGTAGATTTTGGAACCCAAATCAAGCAAAAAAAATTAATAGGCTTTCTATGGCCCACAATTGGAGAGAGAGAGATGGCACACCCAGGAGTCAAGACTGGCACACAAGCAGAAAGGGCAATATTAATCTCCCACTGATTTGATTTTTTTTTTTTTTTCAGGGAGACTTTAGAAAAAAAAAATACAAAAAAAAATGATTTTTTCAGGAATAATTTAGAAACCAAATAAAATAAAATGATTGTTTCAGGGAGAATTTAGAAAACAAAAAAAAAATAGGCTTTGTAGGGCCCACTGAGTAAGAGAGGACGCACACAGGAGTCAGGAGTGGCACACAAGCCCAGAGGCCAATATTTATCTTCCACTGATTGATTTATTGATTTTTTCAGGTAGAATTTAGAACCCAAATCAACCAAAAAAATAAATAGGCTTTCTATGGCCCACTATTTGTGAGAGAGATGGCACGCTCAGGACTGGCACACAAGCCCAGAGGCCAATATTAATCTCCCACTGATTGATTTATTGATTTTTTCAGGTAGAATTTAGAACCCAAATCAACCAAAAAAATAAATAGGCTTTCTATGGCCCACTATTTGTGAGAGAGATGGCACGCTCAGGACTGGCACACAAGCCCAGAGGCCAATATTAATCTCCCACTTTTTTTTTTCCAGGGAAAATTTATAAACCCAATAAAAAAAATAATAAATAGGCTTTCTATGGCCCACTATCTGAGAGAGAGAGAGAGATGGCACGCTTAGGACTGGCACACAAGCCCAAAGGCCAATATTAATCTCCCACTGATTGATTTATTGATTTTTTCAGGTAGAATTTAGAACCCAAATCAAGCAAAAAAAATTAATAGGCTTTCTATGGCCCACAATTGGAGAGAGAGAGATGGCACACCCAGGAGTCAAGACTGGCACACAAGCAGAAAGGGCAATATTAATCTCCCACTGATTTGATTTTTTTTTTTTTTCAGGGAGACTTTAGAAAAAAAAAATACACAAAAAAATGATTTTTTCAGGAATAATTTAGAAACCAAATAAAATAAAATGATTGTTTCAGGGAGAATTTAGAAAACAAAAAAAAAATAGGCTTTGTAGGGCCCACTGAGTGAGAGAGGACGCACACAGGAGTCAGGAGTGGCACACAAGCCCAGAGGCCAATATTTATCTTCCACTGATTGATTTATTGATTTTTTCAGGTAGAATTTAGAACCCAAATCAACCAAAAAAATAAATAGGCTTTCTATGGCCCACTATTTGTGAGAGAGATGGCACGCTCAGGACTGGCACACAAGCCCAGAGGCCAATATTAATCTCCCACTGATTGATTTATTGATTTTTTCAGGTAGAATTTAGAACCCAAATCAACCAAAAAAATAAATAGGCTTTCTATGGCCCACTATTTGTGAGAGAGATGGCACGCTCAGGACTGGCACACAAGCCCAGAGGCCAATATTAATCTCCCACTTTTTTTTTTTCCAGGGAAAATTTATAAACCCAATAAAAAAAATAATAAATAGGCTTTCTATGGCCCACTATCTGAGAGAGAGAGAGATGGCACGCTTAGGACTGGCACACAAGCCCAAAGGCCAATATTAATCTCCCACTGATTGATTTATTGATTTTTTCAGGTAGAATTTAGAACCCAAATCAAGCAAAAAAATTAATAGGCTTTCTTTGGCCCACTGAGTGAGAGATGGCACACACAGGAGTCAGGAGTGGCACACAAGCCCTGAGGCCAATATTTTTCTCCCACTGATTGATGTTGTGATTTTTTCAGGTAGATTTTGGAACCCAAATCAAGCAAAAAAATAAATAGGCTTTCTATGGCCCACTGAGTGAGAGATGACACAGACAGGGATGGCACTCTAGCAGAAATGCCAATCTTAATCTCCCACAAAAAAAAAAAAAAAGGAACTGTCCTTCAATTACTATCTCCCTGCAGTAATCTCAGCCAGGTATGGCAGGCAGCAATAAGGAGTGGACTGATGCACAAATTAAATAAAAAGTGTGGACAAACAAACAAGATAGCTGTGCAGAAAGGAAGGAACAAGAGGATTTGTGCTTTGAAAAAAGCAGTTGGTTTGCACAGCGGCGTACACACAGCAATGCAGCTATCAGGGAGCCTTCTAGGGCAGCCCAATGAGCTACAGCGCTGAGGAAAAAAAAAAAAATGTAGCTTCCACTGTCCCTGCACACCGAAGGTGGTGTTGGGCTGTGGAAATCGCTACAGCACAAGCGGTTTGGTGGTTAATGGACCCTGCCTAACGCTATCCCTGCTTCTGACGAAGCGGCAGTAACCTCTCCCTAAGCTCAGATCAGCAGCAGTAACATGGCGGTCGGCGGGAACGCCCCTTTATAGCCCCTGTGACGCCGCGGACAGCAAGCCAATCATTGCAATGCCCTTCTCTAAGATGGTGGGGACCAGGACCTATGTCATCACGCTGCCCACACTCTGCATTTACCTTCATTGGCTGAGAAATGGCGCTTTTCGCGTCATTGAAACGCGACTTTGGCGCGAAAGTCGCGTACCGCATGGCCGACCCCGCACAGGGGTCGGATCGGGTTTCATGAAACCCGACTTTGCCAAAAGTCGGCGACTTTTGAAAATGAACGACCCGTTTCGCTCAACCCCACTGGAGAGTTCTGCAATGACCAGCAATGAGTCCGCATCTAAATCTCATTGAACACATGTGGAGAGATGTTAAAATTACTGTTGGACAAGGAACACTTCTTATATGACCAGGTAAGAAAAATACACACTGAGCAGAGCAATAGTATATACTGAAAAGTAAAGTATGGATTGTAACAATAAGAGTAGTATTAGATAATATATACTTGCTTATGGAATAAATGGCAGGCCATTCAGATAAGAGATAAATAGATCAAGATGAATCACTGAACAAAAAGGTACAAAAAGATGAAAGGACAATGATTGGAAAGGGTAAAACATTATATTTATTGATACAAAAAAGGGGGGTAAAAGGTGGCACTAGCAACACACAGAAAGTGCCTAAAAACACAAAAGTGACCAAGTATTGCTGATATTGAGATAAATGTAATAGATTAACCGTATGAAACAGTTGTTAAAACAATGGACCCAGTAAATAGAGTGACAATAATATAAATCTAATATATAAAGCTGAATGTGTGTATGTGTGTGTGTATGACCGGGATTTAAGTAAATAGGGCAGCACACTGCAGCGCCAAAACATGCAAAATTGAAAACACAAAATTTGAACTGCACTACTGCACTGAAAATATGAAAAATGAGAGCTTTTAGCGCATAAAAATGGCCAATTTTATGTGTACCTCGTAGCCACGATAAGGCATCTCTCTTATACGAGGCCCTACGCTTGACCTACCTCTCTGAGAATAAACGTCTCCATCTGAATGGGTACATGTGAAACCTCTCCTTGGACTCAAATTCTCTCTCACTGTGGAGGGGTATTGGACCTATTATAATTAAAACACCTGAAGCTAGGAGGCGGGGAGTGCACGATCAGAAGGCTAGAGAATACATTTCAAAAAACCTGATCTGCACATCCAAACATAGACACAGTGTGAACAGAGAGGTTTCACATGTACCCATTCAGATGGAGACGTTTATTCTCAGAGAGGTAGGTCAAGCGTAGGGCCTCGTATAAGAGAGATGCCTTATCGTGGCTACGAGGTACACATAAAATTGGCCATTTTTATGCGCTAAAAGCTCTCATTTTTCATATTTTCAGTGCAGTAGTGCAGTTCAAATTTTGTGTTTTCAAGTTTGCATGTTTTGGCGCTGCAGTGTGCTGCCCTATTTACTTAAATATATACGAGTTGGCGACTCTGGGTTCAGCACCTGTTCACACTGTGTCTATGTTTGGATGTGCAGATCAGGTTTTTTGAAATGTATTCTCTAGCCTTCTGATCGTGCACTCCCCGCCTCCTAGCTTCAGGTGTTTTAATTATAATAGGTCCAATACCCCTCCACAGTGAGAGAGAATTTGAGTCCAAGGAGAGGTTTCACATGTACCCATTCAGATGGAGACGTTTATTCTCAGAGAGGTAGGTCAAGCGTAGGGCCTCGTATAAGAGAGATGCCTTATCGTGGCTACGAGGTACACATAAAATTGGCCATTTTTATGCGCTAAAAGCTCTCATTTTTCATATTTTCAGTGCAGTAGTGCAGTTCAAATTTTGTGTTTTCAAGTTTGCATGTTTTGGCGCTGCAGTGTGCTGCCCTATTTACTTAAATATATACGAGTTGGCGACTCTGGGTTCAGCACCTGTTCACACTGTGTCTATGTTTGGATGTGCAGATCAGGTTTTTTGAAATGTATTCTCTAGCCTTCTGATCGTGCACTCCCCGCCTCCTAGCTTCAGGTGCTTTAATTATAATAGGTCCAATACCCCTCCACAGTGAGAGAGAATTTGAGTCCAAGGAGAGGTTTCACATGTACCCATTCAGATGGAGACGTTTATTCTCAGAGAGGTAGGTCAAGCGTAGGGCCTCGTATAAGAGAGATGCCTTATCGTGGCTACGAGGTACACATAAAATTGGCCATTTTTATGCACTAAAAGCTCTCATTTTTCATATTTTCAGTGCAGTAGTGCAGTTCAAATTTTGTGTTTTCAAGTTTGCATGTTTTGGCGCTGCAGTGTGCTGCCCTATTTACTTAAATATATACGAGTTGGCGACTCTGGGTTCAGCACCTGTTCACACTGTGTCTATGTTTGGATGTGCAGATCAGGTTTTTTGAAATGTATTCTCTAGCCTTCTGATCGTGCACTCCCCGCCTCCTAGCTTCAGGTGTTTTAATTATAATAGGTCCAATACCCCTCCACAGTGAGAGAGAATTTGAGTCCAAGGAGAGGTTTCACATGTACCCATTCAGATGGAGACGTTTATTCTCAGAGAGGTAGGTCAAGCGTAGGGCCTCGTATAAGAGAGATGCCTTATCGTGGCTACGAGGTACACATAAAATTGGCCATTTTTATGCGCTAAAAGCTCTCATTTTTCATATTTTCAGTGCAGTAGTGCAGTTCAAATTTTGTGTTTTCAAGTTTGCATGTTTTGGCGCTGCAGTGTGCTGCCCTATTTACTTAAATATATACGAGTTGGCGACTCTGGGTTCAGCACCTGTTCACACTGTGTCTATGTTTGGATGTGCAGATCAGGTTTTTTGAAATGTATTCTCTAGCCTTCTGATCGTGCACTCCCCGCCTCCTAGCTTCAGGTGTTTTAATTATAATAGGTCCAATACCCCTCCACAGTGAGAGAGAATTTGAGTCCAAGGAGAGGTTTCACATGTACCCATTCAGATGGAGACGTTTATTCTCAGAGAGGTAGGTCAAGCGTAGGGCCTCGTATAAGAGAGATGCCTTATCGTGGCTACGAGGTACACATAAAATTGGCCATTTTTATGCGCTAAAAGCTCTCATTTTTCATATTTTCAGTGCAGTAGTGCAGTTCAAATTTTGTGTTTTCAAGTTTGCATGTTTTGGCGCTGCAGTGTGCTGCCCTATTTACTTAAATATATACGAGTTGGCGACTCTGGGTTCAGCACCTGTTCACACTGTGTCTATGTTTGGATGTGCAGATCAGGTTTTTTGAAATGTATTCTCTAGCCTTCTGATCGTGCACTCCCCGCCTCCTAGCTTCAGGTGTTTTAATTATAATAGGTCCAATACCCCTCCACAGTGAGAGAGAATTTGAGTCCAAGGAGAGGTTTCACATGTACCCATTCAGATGGAGACGTTTATTCTCAGAGAGGTAGGTCAAGCGTAGGGCCTCGTATAAGAGAGATGCCTTATCGTGGCTACGAGGTACACATAAAATTGGCCATTTTTATGCGCTAAAAGCTCTCATTTTTCATATTTTCAGTGCAGTAGTGCAGTTCAAATTTTGTGTTTTCAAGTTTGCATGTTTTGGCGCTGCAGTGTGCTGCCCTATTTACTTAAATATATACGAGTTGGCGACTCTGGGTTCAGCACCTGTTCACACTGTGTCTATGTTTGGATGTGCAGATCAGGTTTTTTGAAATGTATTCTCTAGCCTTCTGATCGTGCACTCCCCGCCTCCTAGCTTCAGGTGTTTTAATTATAATAGGTCCAATACCCCTCCACAGTGAGAGAGAATTTGAGTCCAAGGAGAGGTTTCACATGTACCCATTCAGATGGAGACGTTTATTCTCAGAGAGGTAGGTCAAGCGTAGGGCCTCGTATAAGAGAGATGCCTTATCGTGGCTACGAGGTACACATAAAATTGGCCATTTTTATGCGCTAAAAGCTCTCATTTTTCATATTTTCAGTGCAGTAGTGCAGTTCAAATTTTGTGTTTTCAAGTTTGCATGTTTTGGCGCTGCAGTGTGCTGCCCTATTTACTTAAATATATACGAGTTGGCGACTCTGGGTTCAGCACCTGTTCACACTGTGTCTATGTTTGGATGTGCAGATCAGGTTTTTTGAAATGTATTCTCTAGCCTTCTGATCGTGCACTCCCCGCCTCCTAGCTTCAGGTGTTTTAATTATAATAGGTCCAATACCCCTCCACAGTGAGAGAGAATTTGAGTCCAAGGAGAGGTTTCACATGTACCCATTCAGATGGAGACGTTTATTCTCAGAGAGGTAGGTCAAGCGTAGGGCCTCGTATAAGAGAGATGCCTTATCGTGGCTACGAGGTACACATAAAATTGGCCATTTTTATGCACTAAAAGCTCTCATTTTTCATATTTTCAGTGCAGTAGTGCAGTTCAAATTTTGTGTTTTCAAGTTTGCATGTTTTGGCGCTGCAGTGTGCTGCCCTATTTACTTAAATATATACGAGTTGGCGACTCTGGGTTCAGCACCTGTTCACACTGTGTCTATGTTTGGATGTGCAGATCAGGTTTTTTGAAATGTATTCTCTAGCCTTCTGATCGTGCACTCCCCGCCTCCTAGCTTCAGGTGTTTTAATTATAATAGGTCCAATACCCCTCCACAGTGAGAGAGAATTTGAGTCCAAGGAGAGGTTTCACATGTACCCATTCAGATGGAGACGTTTATTCTCAGAGAGGTAGGTCAAGCGTAGGGCCTCGTATAAGAGAGATGCCTTATCGTGGCTACGAGGTACACATAAAATTGGCCATTTTTATGCGCTAAAAGCTCTCATTTTTCATATTTTCAGTGCAGTAGTGCAGTTCAAATTTTGTGTTTTCAAGTTTGCATGTTTTGGCGCTGCAGTGTGCTGCCCTATTTACTTAAATATATACGAGTTGGCGACTCTGGGTTCAGCACCTGTTCACACTGTGTCTATGTTTGGATGTGCAGATCAGGTTTTTTGAAATGTATGACCGGGATTGGCATCTGCACCGTCGCAGCTACAGCCACAAAATTTTGCAGTCACACGTCTGGACCCCTAGAGCGTCATAGGCTATGTTGTGAGGCAAAATTTTAACCCCGCGCTTTCCAATTCACCAAACAATTTTGCCCCTATCTACATAATGGGGAAAAAGTGAAAGGAAAAGTGTTGGAGGCGTCGCAGCTACAGCCACAAAATTTTGCACAGTCACACTTCTGGACCCCGAGAGCATCATAGGCTATGTTGTGAGGTGAAATTTTAACCCCGCGCTTTCCAATTCACCAAACAAGAGCATCATAGGCTATGCTGTGAGGTGAAATTTTAACCCCGCGCTTTCCAATTCACCAAACAATTTTGCCCCTATCTACATAATGGGGAAAAAGTGAAAGGAAAAGTGTTGGAGGCGTCACAGCTACAGCCACAAAACTTTGCACAGTCACACGTCTGGACCCCGAGAGCATCATAGGCTATGTTGTGAGGTGAAATTTTAACCCCGCGCTTTCCAATTCACCAAACAATTTTACCCCTATCTACATAATGGGGAAAAAGTGAAAGGAAAAGTGTTGGAGGCAAATTGACAGCTGCCAGATGTGAACAAGGGGGACTTAAAGAGTGAGAGCGATGGCACCAAAGAGTATATACCGTACAGTTGCTAAGGTGGGGCCCCGACATGGGATACTCACCACACACAGGGATATGAACACACACAAAATGCGCCACACACTACCACGTGCTTGAACACATATCACCCTCAGCACACATTTCACGACACATACACTAACCTTGCCACATAAAAGTCGAAACACAAAAGTCGCCGGTCAAAACTCACCACATGCAAAACTAGGCTCACGCAAAACTCGCCACACGTGCAAAACTCACCTCATGGGAAAACTCACCACACACAAAACTTGCATCCGCGGAAAAATTGCTACATGCACAAAGGTTGCAACACATGCAAAAGTTGCCTCACAAAAAGCTTGCACATACTCAAAAGGCACCACACATAAAACTCGCCATGCGCAAAACTTGCCATGCGCAAAACTTGCTGCACAAAACTTGATACACTAACCTGTTACATGCAACTCGACACACAAAAAGTTGCTACACGCATGTCGCCACACAAAACTCATCTCACATAAGTCGCTACATGCATGTCGCCACACGCAACTCAACACACACAACTTGACACACGAAACTCGCCCTAAAACACATACAAGTCTGGTATTATCCTTCAAAAATAAAAATCTGATTAATAGGCAGACAAACTACAAGAGCAACAAATGTACCATATAGGACATCCGGCAGCTGTCAATCACATGACCTGTCTATTATGTGTATATGTGAGCTAATATATACTGCCGGGGGAGAGGGCTTCCTGTTGGCTGGGGATTTATCAGGCTGCCAATTTAGCTTACAAATACTGAGGTAAAAATATTGACCAAATAACGTGTGAACGAGGTCTAATACAGGAGGAAATGACATACAGATATATACTATGTACAGGGGAGATAACACACAGGTATATACTATATACAGGAGAGATGACACACAGGTATATACTATATAGAGAAGGAGATGACATACAGGTATATACTATATACAGGAGGAGATGACACACAGGTATATACTATATACAGGAGCAGATGACCTACAGGTAAATACTATATACAGGAGGAGATGACATGAAGGTATATACTATATACAGGAGGAGATGACACACAGATATATACTATATACAGGGGAGATGACACACAGGTATATACTATATACAGGAGGAGATGACATACAGGTATATACTATATATAGGAGGAGATGACATACAGGTATATACTATATACAGGGGAGATGACACACAGCAGGTTTATACTATATACAGGGGAGATGACATACAGGAATATACTATATACAGGAGATGACATACAGGTGTATACTATATATAAGGGAGATGACAAACATGTATATACTGATGTGAAAATGAGAGGTGTGAGGTGAAAATGAAAAGGTGTGAGTGCAAAATGAGAGGAGTGAGGGAAAATAGTGGAGTGATCGGAAATTGACAGATGTGAGGTCGAAATGACAAGTGTTAGGGGGGAATGAGAGGAGTGAGGGGGAAAATAAGAGAAGTGAGGGGGAAAATGAGAGGTGTGAGGGAGAAAATGAGAGATGTGAGAGGGAAAATTAAAGATGTGATGGGGAAAATGAGAGGCGTGCTATAACTAACCACAGATATTTATTATGCCCAGGCAACGCCGGGCTCTTCAGCTAGTATAATATAAAAAATCAGTTGGCATATAAAGGGTACAAAACACCTGCAAGAGAGGTATCAACAAGTATGAAATGTGTAGGTATATATGTTCCGATAGGGTCAAAAACATAAATTAAAATAGAGGTGTATGTCACTTTAAATGTGTGGTCATCAATCGTTCATAGATGGTAACAGTGTATGGTGTGCCTGTACACAGGAAAATGGTAAAGTGACCAAGGGGCTACACAGGAAATCAAAGTGCCATATAAATAGAGTGTAGTAATAATAATAATAATAATCTTTATTTTTATATAGCGCTAACATATTCCACAGTGCTTTACAGTTTTGCACACATTATCATCGCTGTCCCTGTTGGGGCTCACAATCTAAATTCCCTATCAGTATGTCTTTGGAATGTGGGAGGAAACTGGAGTGCTCGGAGGAAACCCACGCAAACACGGAGAGAACATACAGACTCCTTGCAGATGTTGTCCAAGGTGGGATTAGAACTCAGGACATTTCAGCTCTGCAAGGCTACAGTGCTAACCACTGAGCCACCGTGCCACCCCGTTGTAAGTAACATAGTAACGTAGTAACATAGTAACATAGTTAGTAAGGCCGAAAAAAGACATTTGTCCATCCAGTTCAGCCTATATTCCATCATAATAAATCCCCAGATCTACGTCCTTCTACAGAACCTAATAATTGTATGATACAATATTGTTCTGCTCCAGGAAGACATCCAGGCCTCTCTTGAACCCCTCGACTGAGTTCGCCATCACCACCTCCTCAGGCAAGCAATTCCAGATTCTCACTGCCCTAACAGTAAAGAATCCTCTTCTATGTTGGTGGAAAAACCTTCTCTCCTCCAGACGCAAAGAATGCCCCCTTGTGCCCGTCACCTTCCTTGGTATAAACAGATCCTCAGCGAGATATTTGTATTGTCCCCTTATATAC
The DNA here is from genome assembly GCF_032444005.1 of Ranitomeya imitator. Lineage (NCBI taxonomy): Eukaryota > Metazoa > Chordata > Amphibia > Anura > Dendrobatidae > Ranitomeya > Ranitomeya imitator. The sequence continues at coordinate 531,174,374 of NC_091286.1, forward strand.
TTATACATGGTTATTAGATCGCCCCTCAGTCGTCTTTTTTCTAGACTAAATAATCCTAATTTCGCTAATCTATCTGGGTATTGTAGTTCTCCCATCCCCTTTGTTAATTTTGTTGCCCTCCTTTGTACTCTCTCTAGTTCCATTATATCCTTCCTGAGCACCGGTGCCCAAAACTGGACACAGTACTCCATGTGCGGTCTAACTAGGGATTTGTACAGAGGCAGTATAATGCTCTCATCATGTGTATCCAGACCTCTTTTAATGCACCCCATGATCCTGTTTGCCTTGGCAGCTGCTGCCTGGCACTGGCTGCTCCAGGTAAGTTTATCATTAACTAGGATCCCCAAGTCCTTCTCCCTGTCAGATTTACCCAGTGGTTTCCCGTTCAGTGTGTAATGGTGATATTGATTCCCTCTTCCCATGTGTATAACCTTACATTTATCATTGTTAAACCTCATCTGCCACCTTTCAGCCCAAGTTTCCAACTTATCCAGATCCATCTGTAGCAGAATACTATCTTCTCTTGTATTAACTGCTTTACATAGTTTTGTATCATCTGCAAATATCGATATTTTACTGTGTAAACCTTCTACCAGATCATTAATGAATATGTTGAAGAGAACAGGTCCCAATACTGACCCCTGCGGTACCCCACTGGTCACAGCGACCCAGTTAGAGACTATACCATTTATAACCACCCTCTGCTTTCTATCACTAAGCCAGTTACTAACCCATTTACACACATTTTCCCCCAGACCAAGCATTCTCATTTTGTGTACCAACCTCTTGTGCGGCACGGTATCAAACGCTTTGGAAAAATCGAGATATACCACGTCCAATGACTCACCGTGGTCCAGTCTATAGCTTACCTCTTCATAAAAACTGATTAGATTGGTTTGACAGGAGCGATTTCTCATAAACCCATGCTGATATGGAGTTAAACAGTTATTCTCATTGAGATAATCCAGAATAACATCCCTCAGAAACCCTTCAAATATTTTACCAACAATAGAGGTTAGACTTACTGGCCTATAATTTCCAGGTTCACTTTTAGAGCCCTTTTTGAATATTGGCACCACATTTGCTATGCGCCAGTCCTGCGGAACAGACCCTGTCGCTATAGAGTCACTAAAAATAAGAAATAATGGTTTATCTATTACATTACTTAGTTCTCTTAGTACTCGTGGGTGTATGCCATCCGGACCCGGAGATTTATCTATTTTAATCTTATTTAGCCGGTTTCGCACCTCTTCTTGGGTTAGATTGGTGACCCTTAATATAGGGTTTTCATTGTTTCTTGGGATTTCACCTAGCATTTCATTTTCCACCGTGAATACCATGGAGAAGAAGGTGTTTAATATGTTAGCTTTTTCCTCGTCATCTACAACCATTCTTTCCTCACTATTTTTTAAGGGGCCTACATTTTCAGTTTTTATTCTTTTACTATTGATATAGTTGAAGAACAGTTTGGGATTAGTTTTACTCTCCTTAGCAATGTGCTTCTCTGTTTCCTTTTTGGCAGCTTTAATTAGTTTTTTAGATAAAGTATTTTTCTCCCTATAGTTTTTTAGAGCTTCAATGGTGCCATCCTGCTTTAGTAGTGCAAATGCTTTCTTTTTACTGTTAATTGCCTGTCTTACTTCTTTGTTTAGCCACATTGGGTTTTTCCTATTTCTAGTCCTTTTATTCCCACAAGGTATAAACCGCTTACACTGCCTATTTAGGATGTTCTTAAACATTTCCCATTTATTATCTGTATTCTCATTTCTGAGGATATTGTCCCAGTCTACCAGATTAAGGGCATCTCTAAGCTGTTCAAACTTTGCCTTCCTAAAGTTCAATGTTTTTGTGACTCCCTGACAAGTCCCCCTAGTGAAAGACAGGTGAAACTGCACAATATTGTGGTCGCTATTTCCTAAATGCCCAACCACCTGCAGATTTGTTATTCTGTCAGGTCTATTAGATAGTATTAGGTCTAAAAGTGCTGCTCCTCTGGTTGGATTCTGCACCAATTGTGAAAGATAATTTTTCTTGGTTATTAGCAGAAACCTGTTGCCTTTATGGGTTTCACAGGTTTCTGTTTCCCAGTTAATATCCGGGTAGTTAAAGTCCCCCATAACCAGGACCTCATTATGGGTTGCAGCTTCATCTATCTGCTTTAGAAGTAGACTTTCCATGCTTTCTGTTATATTTGGGGGTTTGTAACAGACCCCAATGAGAATTTTGTTACCATTTTTCCCTCCATGAATTTCAACCCATATGGACTCGACATCTTCATTCCCTTCGCTAATATCCTCCCTTAAAGTGGACTTTAGACAAGACTTTACATAGAGACAAACCCCTCCTCCTCTCCGATTTTTACGATCCTTTCTAAACAGACTGTAACCCTGTAAGTTAACTGCCCAGTCATAGCTTTCATCTAACCATGTCTCGGTTATTCCCACTATGTCAAAGTTACCTGTAGATATTTCTGCTTCTAGTTCTTCCATCTTGTTTGTCAGGCTTCTGGCGTTTGCGAGCATGCAGTTTAGAGGATTTTGTTTTGTTCCAATCTCCTCACTGTGGATTGTTTTAGAAATGTTCTTACCTCCCTTCTGAGTATGTTTTCCTGGGTCGTCTTTGTACGAGTCTAATGTTTTTATTCCCGTCCCCTCTTCTTAGTATAATAGCAGAATAATAAGTATAATATATAAGTATAATAGCAGAAAAAGAAAGCAAGTCAAAAACATGTGACAAACATGAACAACATGCGTGGACAGCTATAGAACCGCAGTAGGTAATCACAAAGGAGATATAGGAGAATACAAAGGTATTGGGAACAGCTGTATCCACGTGTCCACAGTAAGCACAGTATAGTGTTTATATACACAATGCCATTATGTAAAGATACTGGATAGGGTTGAGCGAAACGGGTCGTTCATTTTCAAAAGTCGCCGACTTTTGGCAAAGTCGGGTTTCATGAAACCCGATCCGACCCCTGTGCGGGGTCGGCCATGCGGTACGCGACTTTCGCGCCAAAGTCGCGTTTCAATGACGCGAAAAGCGCCATTTCTCAGCCAATGAAGGTAAACGCAGAGTGTGGGCAGCGTGATGACATAGGTCCTGGTCCCCACCATCTTAGAGAAGGGCATTGCAGTGATTGGCTTGCTGTCTGCGGCGTCACAGGGGCTATAAAGGGGCGTTCCCGCCGACCGCCATGTTACTGCTGCTGATCTGAGCTTAGGGAGAGGTTGCTGCCGCTTCGTCAGAAGCAGGGATAGCGTTAGGCAGGGTCCATTAACCACCAAACCGCTTGTGCTGTAGCGATTTCCACTGCCCAACACCACCTTCGGTGTGCAGGGACAGTGGAAGCTACATTTTTTTTTTTTTTCCCCTCAGCGCTGTAGCTCATTGGGCTGCCCTAGAAGGCTCCCTGATAGCTGCATTGCTGTGTGTACGCCGCTGTGCAAACCAACTGCTTTTTTCAAAGCACAAATCCTCTTGTTCCTTCCTTTCTGCAAAGCTATCTTTTTTGTTTGTCCACACTTTTTATTTAATTTGTGCATCAGTCCACTCCTTATTGCTGCCTGCCATACCTGGCTGAGATTACTGCAGGGAGATAGTAATTGTTGGACACTCCCTGTTTTTTTTTTTTTTTTTTTTTGTGGGAGATTAAGATTGACATTTCTGCTAGAGTGCCATCCCTGTGTGTGCCATCTCTCACTCAGTGGGCCATAGAAAGCCTATTTATTTTTTTGCTTGATTTGGGTTCTAAAATCTACCTGAAAAAATCACTACATCAATCAGTGGGAGAAAAATATTGGCCTCAGGGCTTGTGTGCCACTCCTGACTCCTGTGTGCATCATCACTCACTCAGTGGGCCATAGAAAGCCTATTTTTTTTTTTTGCTTTATTTGGGTTCTAAATTCTACCTGAAAAAATCAATAAATCAATCAGTGGGAGATTAATATTGGCCTTTGGGCTTGTGTGCCAGTCCTAAGCGTGCCATCTCTCTCTCTCAGATAGTGGGCCATAGAAAGCCTATTTATTATTTTTTTTATTGGGTTTATAAATTTTCCCTGGAACAAAAAAAAAAAAAGTGGGAGATTAATATTGGCCTCTGGGCTTGTGTGCCAGTCCTGAGCGTGCCATCTCTCTCACAAATAGTGGGCCATAGAAAGCCTATTTATTTTTTTTTTTTTGGTTTTAGAAATTCTCCCTGAAAAAAAAGTGGGAGATTAATATTGGCCTTCGGGCTTGTGTGCCAGTCCTAAGCGTGCCATCTCTCTCTCTCAGATAGTGGGCCATAGAAAGCCTATTTATTATTTTTTTTATTGGGTTTATAAATTTTCCCTGGAACAAAAAAAAAAAAGTGGGAGATTAATATTGGCCTCTGGGCTTGTGTGCCAGTCCTGAGCGTGCCAGCTCTCTCACAAATAGTGGGCCATAGAAAGCCTATTTATTTTTTTTTTTTTGGTTTTATAAATTCTCCCTGAAAAAAAAAAGGGAGATTAATATTGGCCTTTGGGCTTGTGTGCCAGTCCTAAGCGTGCCATCTCTCTCTCTCAGATAGTGGGCCATAGAAAGCCTATTTATTATTTTTTTTATAGGGTTTATAAATTTTCCCTGAAAAAAAATAAAAAGTGGGAGATTAATATTGGCCTCTGGGCTTGTGTGCCAGTCCTGAGCGTGCCATCTCTCTCACAAATAGTGGGCCATAGAAAGCCTATTTATGTTTTTGGTTGATTTGGGTTCTAAATTCTACCTGAAAAAATCAATAAATCAATCAGTGGGAGATTAATATTGGCCTTTGGGCTTGTGTGCCAGTCCTAAGCGTGCCATCTCTCTCTCTCAGATAGTGGGCCATAGAAAGCCTATTTATTATTTTTTTTATTGGGTTTATAAATTTTCCCTGGAACAAAAAAAAAAAGTGGGAGATTAATATTGGCCTCTGGGCTTGTGTGCCAGTCCTGAGCGTGCCATCTCTCTCACAAATAGTGGGCCATAGAAAGCCTATTTATTTATTTTTTTGGGGTTTTATAAATTCTCCCTGAAAAAAAAAAGGGAGATTAATATTGGTCTTTGGGCTTGTGTGCCAGTCCTAAGCGTGCCATCTCTCTCTCTCAGATAGTGGGCCATAGAAAGCCTATTTATTATTTTTTTTATTGGGTTTATAAATTTTCCCTGGAACAAAAAAAAAAAAGTGGGAGATTAATATTGGCCTCTGGGCTTGTGTGCCAGTCCTGAGCGTGCCATCTCTCTCACAAATAGTGGGCCATAGAAAGCCTATTTATTTATTTTTTTGGGGTTTTATAAATTCTCCCTGAAAAAAAAAGGGAGATTAATATTGGCCTTTGGGCTTGTGTGCCAGTCCTAAGCGTGCCATCTCTCTCTCTGAGATAGTGGGCCATAGAAAGCCTATTTATTATTTTTTTTATAGGGTTTATAAATTTTCCCTGAAAAAAAATAAAAAGTGGGAGATTAATATTGGCCTCTGGGCTTGTGTGCCAGTCCTGAGCGTGCCATCTCTCTCACAAATAGTGGGCCATAGAAAGCCTATTTATGTTTTTGGTTGATTTGGGTTCTAAATTCTACCTGAAAAAATCAATAAATCAATCAGTGGGAGATAAATATTGGCCTCTGGGCTTGTGTGCCACTCCTGACTCCTGTGTGCGTCATCTCTCACTCAGTGGGCCATAGAAAGCCTATTTTTTGTTTTATTTGTTTTATAAATTCTCCCTGAAAAAATCATTTTTATTTTATTTGGTTTCTAAATTCTTCCTGAGAAAATCATTTTTCTTTTTATTATTTTTTTTTCTAAAGTCTCCCTGGAAAAAAAAAAAATCAAATCAGTGGGAGATTAATATTGCCCTTTCTGCTTGTGTGCCAGTCTTGACTCCTGGGTGTGCCATCTCTCTCTCTCTCTCCAATTGTGGGCCATAGAAAGCCTATTATTTTTTTAGCTTAATTTGGGTTCCAAAATCTACCTGAAAAAATCACTACATAAATCATTGGGAGAACAATATTGGCCTCTGGGCTTGTGTGCCACTCCTGACTCCTGTGTGCGTCATCTCTCACTCCGTGGGCCATAGAATGCCTATTTTTTCTTTTATTTGTTTTCTAAATTCTCCCTGAAAAAATCATTTTATTTTATTTGGTTTCTAAATTCTTCCTGAAAAAATCATTTTATTCTATTATTTTTTTTTCCTAAAGTCTCCCTGAAAAAAAAAAAAAAATCAAATCAGTGGGAGATTAATATTGCCCTTTCTGCTTGTGTGCCAGTCTTGACTCCTGGGTGTGCCATCTCTCTCTCTCTCCAATTGTGGGCCATAGAAAGCCTATTATTTTTTTAGCTTGATTTGGGTTCCAAAATCTACCTGAAAAAATCACTACATCAATCAGTGAGAGATAAATATTGGCCTCTGGGCTTGTGTGCCACTCCTGACTCCTGTGTGCGTCATCTCTCACTCAGTGGGCATAGAAAGCCTTTTTTTGTTTTATTTGTTTTCTAAATTCTCCCTGAAAAAATCATTTTATTTTATTTGGTTTCTAAATTCTTCCTGAAAAAATCATTTTTCTTTTTATTATTTTTTTTTCCTAAAGTCTCCCTGAAAAAAAAAAAAAATCAAATCAGTGGGAGATTAATATTTACATTTGTGCTTCAGTGACAGTCCTGCGTGTGTGGCATCTCTCTCATTTGTTGCCACCAACAACAGAGTGTGTAACATTGTGCCTGATTTTCGTTGTGGTCTCACTCACCTGTAAAGGGGTAGCTAAATCATACTGAAGTTATAGCTCACCGTGTAAGTTGTGTGACAGCAACAAATACCGTTAGTTTGGTTACGTTTTTAAAACAATGAGGAAGTCTGGTGGAAGAGGTCGTGGCCGGGGGCGTTCATTGTCAGCTGGTAATGAGGGTAGTGGTAGTGGTGGAGCATCAGCTGGTCGTGGGAAAAAAAATATTGCACCTAAGTCTGGAGCTGTGGAGCCAGGTTCGTCGTCTGGCTACACAAGGCCTCGAACGCTCCCTTTTCTGGGAGTAGGAAAACCGCTTTTAAAGCCGGAGCAGCAAGAGCAAGTTTTGGCTTATCTTGCTGACTCAGCCTCTAGCTCTTTTGCCTCCTCTCGTGAAACTGGTAAATGTCAAAGCAGCGCGTCGTTAGTGGATGTTCACGGTCAGGGACAAGTCGCTTCCTTGTCCTCTTCAGCAAAAACAACAACAGAGAAGAATGCAGCAGGCGACACAACGGGTTACTCCATGGAGCTCTTTACACATACCATCCCTGGCTTAGAAAGTGAACCAGTTAACAGTCCATGCCCATTACAAGTTGAATCTGACATGGAGTGCACTGATGCACAGCCACAGCCAGACTACTATGCTGGTCCTTTGACTCAGACCACAACATTGCCCTCGCAGGGTAATGATCAAGAATCAGACCCTGATGAGACTATGTTGCCCCATCACGAACGCTATACCACCGACCGACACGGTGACACAGACGAAGTTGCACACGAGCTACAAGAAGAGGTAATAGATGACCCAGTTCTTGACCCCGATTGGCAGCCATTGGGGGAACAGGGTGCAGGCGGCAGCAGTTCTGAAGCGGAGGAGGAGGGGCCGCAGCAGGCATCAACATCGCAACAGGTTCCATCTGCCGGGCCCGTATCTTGCCCAAAACGCGTGGCAAATCCAAAACCTGTTGGAGGACAGCGTGGCCATCCGGTTAAAGCTCAGTCTGCAATGCCTGAAAAGGTATCCGATGCTAGAAAGAGTGCAGTCTGGCATTTTTTTAAACAACATCCAATTGATCATCGCAAAGTCATCTGTCAAAAATGTTCAACTACTTTAAGCAGAGGACAGAATCTGAAAAGTCTCAATACAAGTTGCATGCATAGACATTTAACCACCATGCATTTCCAAGCCTGGACTAACTACCAAATGTCCCTTAAGGTTGTAGCACCCTCGGCCAATGAAGCTAGTCAGCAACGCAACATCCCTTCCGGCAGTGTAGGGCCACCATTTTCCGCACCACCTGCAGTATCTGTGCAGGTTTCTTTGCCAGGCCAAAGCAGTCAGGGTCAGGGAATCACCAGTTTCGTAGTAGGAAACACTGCATCTAGGGCACCGGCGGCAACAATACCATCTCCCACCGTCTCTCAGTCTGCCATGTCCACCGGCACCCCCGCTAGTTCCACGATCTCCAGCTCTCCAGTCCAGCTCACCCTACATGAGACTATGGTTAGAAAAAGGAAGTACTTAGCCTCGCATCCGCGTACACAGGGTTTGAACGCCCACATAGCTAGACTAATTTCGTTAGAGATGATGCCCTACTGGTTAGTTGAAAGCAAAGCTTTCAAAGCCCTGATGGACTACACTGTACCACGCTACGAGCTACCCAGTCGACACTTTTTTCCAGAAAAGCCATCCCAGCCCTCCACCAGCATGTTAAAGAGCGCATCGTCCATGCACTCAGGCAATCTGTGAGCACAAAGGTGCACCTGACAACAGATGCATGGACCAGTAGGCATGGCCAGGGACGTTAAGTGTCCATCACGGCACACTGGGTGAATGTTGTGGATGCAGAGTCCACAGGGGACAGCAAGTTTGGGACAGTTCTGCCTAGCCCACGGTCTAGGAAACAGTTGGCTGTAGCCGTTCGCACCCCCTCCTCCTCCTCTTTGTCCTCCTGCAGAAGCGAGAGCTCGTCCACAGACCGCAGTCGCACAACCACTCCATCCGCAGCTGCCACTGTTGCACACCAGGTCTCCCATTATGGGGCAGCTACTGGCAAACGTCAGCAGGCTGTATTGGCTATGAAGTATTTGGGCGACAACAGACACACCGCGGAAGTTCTGTCCGAGTTCTTGCAGAAAGAAACGCAGTCGTGGCTGGGCACTGTAGATCTTGAGGCAGGCAAGGTAGTGAGTGATAACGGAAGGAATTTCATGGCTGCCATCTCCCTTTCCCAACTGAAACACATTCCTTGCCTGGCTCACACCTTAAACCTGGTGGTGCAGTGCTTCCTGAAAAGTTATCCGGGGTTATCCGACCTGCTACTCAAAGTGCGTGGACTTTGCTCACATATCCGCCGTTCGCCCGTACACTCCAGCCGTATGCAGACCTATCAGCGTTCTTTGAACCTTCCCCAGCATCGCCTAATCATAGACGTTGCAACAAGGTGGAACTCAACACTGCACATGCTTCAGAGACTGTGCGAACAGAGGCGGGCTGTTATGTTTTTGTGGGAGGATACACATACACGGGCAGGCAGTAGGATGGCAGACATGGAGTTGTCAGGTGTGCAGTGGTCGAAGATTCAAGACATGTGTCAAGTCCTTCAGTGTTTTGAGGAATGCACACGGCTGGTTAGTGCAGACAACGCCATAATAAGCATGAGCATCCCCCTAATGCGTCTGCTGATGCAAAGTTTGACGCACATAAAGGATCAGGCGTCTGCAGCTGAGGAAGAGAAAGCCTTGATGACAGTCAGCCATTGTCTGGCCAGGGCAGTGTACAGGACGAGTTAGCGGGCGAAGAGGAGGAGGAGGACGAGGAGGATGATGGGGATGATTATATTTTTAATGAGGAAGCTTTTCCGGGGCCACTGGAAATTGGTGGCGCGGCAAGGCCGGGTTCTGGTTTTTTGAGGGACACAAGTGACGTGGATTTGCCTGAAACTGCCCCTCAACCAAGCACAACCGCAGATTTGAGAACTGGAACTTTGGCCCACATGGCGGATTATGCCTTACGTATCCTCAAAAGGGACACACGCATAACTAAAATGATGAACGATGACGATTACTGGTTGGCCTGTCTCCTTGATCCTCGCTATAAAGGCAAATTGCAAAATATAATGCCACATGAGAACTTGGAACTACTATTAGCAACCAAACAATCAACTCTTGTTGACCGTTTGCTTCTGGCATTCCCTGCACACAGCGCCCGTGATCATTCTCACACGAGCTGCAGGGGCCAGCAGACCAGAGGAGTTAGAGGGGCAGAAATCAGAAGTGGCGTTGGCCAGAGGGGTTTTCTGACCAGGTTGTGGAGTGATTTTGCTATGACCGCAGACAGGACAGGTACTGCAGCATCAATTCAAAGTGACAGGAGACAACATTTGTCCAGTATGGTTACAAACTATTTTTCATCCCTTATCGATGTTCTCCCTCAACCGTCATTCCCATTTGATTACTGGGCATCAAAATTAGACACCTGGCCAGAATTGGCAGAATATGCATTGCAGGAGCTTGCTTGCCCGGCAGCTAGTGTCCTATCAGAAAGAGTATTCAGTGCTGCAGGTTCAATACTAACAGGAAAAAGGACTCGTCTGGCTACCCAAAATGTAGATGATCTAACCTTCATTAAAATGAACCACAACTGGATTTTGAAATCTTTTGCCCCACCTTGCCCGGCTGACACCTAGCTTTCCTATGAAAAGGTCTTGCCTGTGGACTATTCTGAATGCCTTTTGCAATCTCGTAATTTTCTGCACCTGATTGTCCAGCATACGACATGTTTACACCTCACTAAATGGCCAAACTCCCCACACGGGGCCGTGGTATCGACACTTGGCGACAGCACCCGTGAGAGTGCTGTTTGTCTGAAGAGGTGGGTGTGCCTGCTTTTGGTCAACGGCACTGCCACTGGGTCCCTTCTAGTACAATAAAGTGTCTCTGGCAGTGGTGGTGCGCACCCAACGTCAGACACACCGTTGTAATATGAGGGGCCCTGGGCCTGTACCGCCGGCCACAAGACAGTTCCCCCCCCCAAGCTCAAACAGTGCTCTACCACTTGCAAAATTATCTCACAGCTCCACCAATGTTTAGTCTATGCGCTGACATCCTTCAATGCCTGCCACTGACAATACCATTGTATTGACATTTTTGTTATGTTAGGCCTTCGAAGCCTGTCTGCGGTCACTCCTTCCACTATGCCTCCACTGACCACACCACTGCTGCCCGTGTACCCCTGGAACCAATTTAAAATTGCCTATAGCCAGCCCAATTTTTTTATTTTAGGCCTTCGATGCCTGTCTGCGGTCCGTTCTTTCTACTACTACTACACTGACCAGGCCACTGCTGCCCGTGTACCCCTGGAACCAATTTATAATTGCCTACAGCCATGTGTTATTATTTTAGGCCTTCGATGCCTGTCTGCGGTCACTCCTTCCACTAGGCCTCCACTGACCACACCACTGCTGCCCGTGTACCCCTGGAACCAATTTAAAATTGCCTACAGCCAGCCCAATTTTTTTATTTTAGGCCTTCGATGCCTGTCTGCGGTCACTCCTTCCACTAGGCCTCCACTGACCACACCACTGCTGCCCGTGTACCCCTGGAACCAATTTAAAATTGCCTACAGCCATGTGTTATTATTTTAGGCCTTCGATGCCTGTCTGCGGTCACTCCTTACAATATGCCTCCACTGACCACACCACTGCTGCCCGTGTACCCCTGGAACCAATTTAAAATTGCCTACAGCCAGCCCAATTTTTTTATTTTAGGCCTTCGATGCCTGTCTGCGGTCACTCCTTCCACTAGGCCTCCACTGACCACACCACTGCTGCCCGTGTACCCCTGGAACCAATTTAAAATTGCCTACAGCCATGTGTTATTATTTTAGGCCTTCGATGCCTGTCTGCGGTCACTCCTTCCACTAGGCCTCCACTGACCACACCACTGCTGCCCGTGTACCCCTGGAACCAATTTAAAAATGCCTACAGCCAGCCCAATTTTTTTATTTTAGGCCTTCGATGCCTGTCTGCGGTCACTCCTTCCACTAGGCCTCCACTGACCACACCACTGCTGCCCGTGTACCCCTGGAACCAATTTAAAATTGCCTACAGCCAGCCCAATTTTTTTATTTTAGGCCTTCGATGCCTGTCTGCGGTCCGTTCTTTCTACTACTACTACACTGACCAGGCCACTGCTGCCCGTGTACCCCTGGAACCAATTTAAAATTGCCTACAGCCATGTGTTATTATTTTAGGCCTTCGATGCCTGTCTGCGGTCACTCCTTCCACTAGGCCTCCACTGACCACACCACTGCTGCCCGTGTACCCCTAGAACCTATTTATAATTGCATAGAGCCAGCCCAATTTTTTTATTTTAGGCCTTCGATGCCTGTCTGCGGTCACTCCTTACAATATGCCTCCACTGACCACACCACTGCTGCCCGTGTACCCCTGGAACCAATTTAAAATTGCCTACAGCCATGTGTTATTATTTTAGGCCTTCGATGCCTGTCTGCGGTCACTCCTTACAATATGCCTCCACTGACCACACCACTGCTGCCCGTGTACCCCTGGAACCAATTTAAAATTGCCTACAGCCAGCCCAATTTTTTTATTTTAGGCCTTCGATGCCTGTCTGCGGTCACTCCTTCCACTAGGCCTCCACTGACCACACCACTGCTGCCCGTGTACCCCTGGAACCAATTTAAAATTGCCTACAGCCAGCCCAATTTTTTTATTTTAGGCCTTCAATGCCTGTCTGCGGTCCGTTCTTTCTACTACTACTACACTGACCAGGCCACTGCTGCCCGTGTACCCCTGGAACCAATTTAAAATTGCCTACAGCCATGTGTTATTATTTTAGGCCTTCGATGCCTGTCTGCGGTCACTCCTTCCACTAGGCCTCCACTGACCACACCACTGCTACCCGTGTACCCCTAGAACCTATTTATAATTGCATAGAGCATCCTTTTTTTAATAGTAGGCGTACAAAGTCTGTCTGCGGTTCACTATTGAAATTGTCCTCCACTGCCCAGAGCACTGCAGCTTGTGTACCCCTGTAACTTTTTTCTGCTGCAGTGAGCCACATTTTTGGTTTGAGTCCTACTACCTGTGTCTGTCTGCGCCACTCAATTCAGCTGTGTTCCTTTGAAAAAAGCTGAGCGTCAATAGTCTTGTTTTCAGCCTCTAGGAATTTTAAAACTGCATTGGGTGTACAACTTTGGTAGGGCCTACTAACGGTGTCTGCCTCCCCAAGGTGTTCCCCAGGTTTCCTCTCCATTGCTTCAATCTTCATGCTCTCGTTTAGTAGTTGTTGGAAACTACGCTGCATTAGGCCTACAAATTGGGTATGGGGTGTAGAGAGATGGTGTGTTCCACTCCAAGGTGTTCTCCAGGTTTCGTCCACATTGCTTCGATCTTCCGACTCTCGTTTAGTAGTTGTTGAAAACTACACTGCATTAGGCCTACAAATTGGGTATGGGGTGTAGAGAGATGGTGTGTTCCACTCCAAGGTGTTCTCCAGGTTGCCTTTCCTGAACTTCTATCTTCAGGTTCTCATTAAATTGTAGTTAAATGGAACGACTGCATTTGGCGTACCAGTTGGTTTGGGGCCTACTATCGGTGTCTGCCACTCCTTGCTGTTCTCCTGGTTTCCTGTCCTGAAATTCCATTTTCAGGCTCTTTTTAAGTAGTTGTTAATGTTAGACTGCATTTGGCCTACTAGTTGGGTTGGGGCCTACTATCGGTGTCTGCCACTCCTTGCTGTTCTCCTCAACTGAACAAAGCTGGGCCGCCTGTTTACTACGGTTGCCAATTCTGAACTGCATGTCGAATACTTACTGATTTGGGCCTACTCTCTGTGTCAGCCTCTCATTCCAGTTGTCCTCCACTGCAATGCCCCCTGGTTAGTCCTGTGTTACCAATTTTGAACTGCATTTAGCCCACTTTATTCTTTGGGCCTATATCTGTGTTTCCTCCTCATCCTGCCCATTGCCCAGCCAGTGATAGATGAGTCTGCTGGTACATTGACCCATAACGCAAAATTCCCCGTGCACGCTACACAGCAAGATTGTGACCCTGCTGAAAGTCAGGTTCCTCTTCCCGCATACCATACCACCTTACACGGGGACAAAGAGGAAGGTGCAGATGAAAGTGCAGGTTCCTTCATCAGGTGGGGGGAGGAATACTAGTTGGCGACGTCACTGGCACAGGGCCTCTCATAGTACGCAAAAGTGTTGCTGCTGGTGGCAGGCGCCCCCGCCGTGCAAACACACCGCTGTACTTTGAGGGGCCCTGTGCCAGTGCCAATGCCAACGAGTGGGCCCCCCCTGCTTGCTCAGGATCACAGCACTTGCAAAGTTTAAATACTTACCTCTCCCTGCTCCACTGCCGTGACGTGGTCCAGATTTACTGGGCCCACTAATTACTTGAACCAGCCCTACCCCCCACAACTTTAGCCAAATGACCCCCAATTTCAAATGCCTTCCAATTATTATAAGGTAAATTACGATTGACAAGCTTCTTTAACAAGAATGGATGTTTTTGCCATTAAAATGGGCAGTGTAGGTGTTTTCCTGGCCTCCACTCACTGCCGACTATGCTCCCCCATTGACTTGCATTGGGTTTCGTGTTTCGGGCGATACCCGACTTTTCGCGATAATCGGCCGATTCCACTCGATTCGACTTCTAAGATAGTCGGGTTTCGCGAAACACGGCTCGACTCTAAAAAGGTCAAGGTCGCTCAACCCTAATACTGGATAATACAGACATAATGAATGACAGATTATTATGTATGCAGGTAAGAAGGAGACCTTGAACTAGGAAATGTCAGGCACATGAGTGGGCAGATAAATAGCAAAAGATGGATGAGTAAGACGGTTACCTGTGTGGTCACGTGGGTGGATGAAGGTGGAACCGGATATTTCAGTGTAAAAGCACCACTCAGAGCCACTAAGCTTCCTGATTGGCACTTGCTGGGATGTCAGTACTGCCACCATGACAGACACCTGTAGCAATGGCATAGACTCACTAATGGACTCAGGGATGATAAGCAGTGTGGTTTGTTGTTTTAAAACAAAATGCAACTAGGAAAAAATTATATTTGAAAGTTTATAACCTCTTTAATATAAATGAAAGGCAGAAGATGAATGAATTAGCACTCATCATGTGCCCATAATATTACACCTGAACTAAGCCCTGCACCTAGAAACAGCAATGTATTTCTTTATATAAGTCGACTCAAAGAGAAGAAAGACTGAAATTAGTTTTTTACATGGAAATCAGAAAAAAGTGCAGAGTAAAACTGAGCATTGTTAGAGGGAAATTGTACAATAATGTCTGCAGTCAACACGCACAGTACTATTTGAATTCACATGCTGGAAGCTTCCCTATATGACTACCATAAGTGGAACAGATGATTGCCCTTATCTCCTGCTATCTCTAAATATACAGATTTAACAACAACAAAAACGTTGCAAATCTTTTACAATTGGTAAAATAAACTCTAATATATTTACTAGTAATGTTTTTATTGGCACCTAGCCCCACGTCTGATGTGTCAGTACTGTCTCATGGTTGTGCACATGATCGGTAAATGTTGCCGGTTGGACGCTTCGTATTTGTACCAACCTGTAGCATCCAGATGTTACAGCACAGTGGCTCACCAGCGGAAACGGACAAATGGAGCGTTTCCCCAGACCGCAGCATGTCTATTTATCTTGCAGAGACGTGAGCCTCCACAAGATAAATTTCACTTTTACAATGTATTGGACACGGTTTATCCACACAGTTCAGTGAACACATGCAGATTAATAGCTGGCAGCGCTGAATCCAAAGCGCTGCCAATTCCTGATCATGTGCGCATACCCTAAGCTGTGTTGAGGTTCACCACAAACAATGCAAATTTTAATCCTGAGGGATGTAACCTTTCAAGGCAGGTGTTGTAAGATGTATCCATGTGATGTAAAATTAAAGAAGCACTCCCATCAAAGTTTTTATCCTCTTAATATATAGCAATCATCATATTACCATAAACAGGACTGTGCACTTACAATTGCTCATTTTACCTTTCTACCCAGTTCATTCATCTCTCTATTCAACTAGTCCGTTTTTAATCACATAATGTCAGAGACATAATGGAAAAGAGAAGAATTGGCTGGGTAGAAAAGCAAAATGAGCAATTGTAAGAACAAAGTCCTATAAAATATGATGATTGCAATATATTAAGAGGATAAGAGGAACTAGATAAAGAACATAAAAGTCTTTTAGAAAGGATACCAAACTGCCTGCACAATTCTTATGGAATTTTCAGCCCAAACATCAGAATCCAAAAGAACAAAATACTTGAAAAAACATCCCTACTAGGTTTTTTTTTAATAACAATTTATTGAGCAGAAATTTTGGAATTAAAATGTGAATTAGGGCGTTTCCTATATAATGCTTTGGCCCTTTCACTACTAACTGTCATATTATTTACAGTATCCACAATAAAGAGTTTCCTTAACCATTCTGCTCTTACTGCAAGGAGAATTTCGAAAATGGGTTAGAGAGCAGAACTGCAATTAGGAATATAATTTTCTGCAGTTATGACTTACATTGACTTCAGCAGAAATGCCTAGTCCAGAAAATGTTGCACACAATAGGTTAATTTGTTCATCCTATATAACATTAGGTAATTTCATGCTAAATGACCTGACCTAGTTTTATGGAAGGATATATTCAATAAGTTGTCACTTAGATATGATGACCGTGTATAATCCAGCATTGAAACAATTTCATTATAATGAAGCCGCGTGTATAAAAATTCTTATAAGTGGCGATGTCCTTCTTTAAAAAGCGTGCTTGAATAAAAAGCAAAGTAAAGTAAGGGTTGAAGCATGAATATTTGCTGAGATTAAATAATCAAACCAAATATTCATAACGTTACCATGACCAAGTCAGCCAGCTTAAAAATTATTGGAGCTCTGTAGTGTATTTTTTATACTTTATTCTAAGGATTTTATATAAGAATGACAAATCGACACCCTTAATTTAGTAGTAGGAAAAATGTAAATGGTTGTTCAATGAATTCAGCCTCACTGTATAGCTCTCAATTTGGTAGTGTATATCTTGACTTGGGCCACGGGTTTGGTGCTGGAGTCTTGTTATCACAGCAATTTGGGACCACAATCACTTTAATTATGTTCCAATGTAGCATTAAGATACTGTAATCTTTGAGTGCACAACATGTTGCACTGCTAAAGTTTGTGTATTCCTAATATTAAAGTGGTATTCCGGTTAAAGTTATTACCCATCCGTAGGTTAGCCTAGGGGTGGGCAAGTGATTTTCCTGAGGGGCCACATGAGAGACTGACTGTTGTGGAGGGCCAGACCAATAGGCTGAAATTAACTCTACTCAATATTAATATCAATATATTAATTTAAATTATTATTTTATTAATAATTATATTAATATTAATTGTATTACTTAATACTGAGCAAAATTAAGTATGATGATAACCACCTATATATCGTTTGAACCCCAATATAGCCCCTTCTACATATTGTATGAGCCTCCCACAACCTCCCTATATACTGCATGAACCCCACACAGCCTCCCCATACACAGCATGAGCACCACACAGTCTCACCATAAGCAGCATGAGTCCCACACAGCTTCCTCATATACAGCATGAGCCTCACACAGCTTCCCCACATAAAGCATGAGCCCCACACAGCCTCCCTATATACTGCATGATTCCCAAACAGCCTCATAGCATTCCAATTTCCAAAATGAGAGCCCCACAGCCACCCTATGTCCAGGATGAGACCCCCATAGCCTGCCAATGTCTAGCATGAGGCCCCATAGCTTCCCCTTGTCCAGCATGAAACCCCATAGCCTCCCCAAATCCTGAATGAGGCCCCCAGAGCCACCTCATGCCTAGCATGGGACCCTCATAGCCTCCCCATGCCCAGCATGAATCCCACACAGCCTCCCCATATACAGTATGAGCTCCACATAGCCTCCCATATACAGCATGATACCTCCATAGCCTCCCTATGTCCAGCCAAACATCCTATACACATGAAAAAAAAACACAGCATACTCACGTTGGTCCTGTTCCCTGGATGCTCTGTTTCTGTTCCTGTCTCCGGGGAGCTGACTCTCCCTAGTACACAGCTGATATGATGAAATGTTGTCATCACGTCAGCTGTTTCACAAGCTGACTCACGTAGGAAGTGGCCAGAGGCCCTCTTCCACCAATGAATTCAGTGCAGGTAGAGACAGCTAGCAGATGGGTGAGAGGGCATGGGAGGGCATGGTGTGGCATGTGGGCCACTGTATTCCATTGCCTTGGCTGTCTCGGTCTGCAGGAGGGCCGGATATTGCCTGTGGGCCGCACTTCGCCCAGGTTTGGGTGAGCCGATAACTGCTTGATTGGTGGGCATCCTACCCCAGAAGCCACTTCACGATAACCAGAACTTCTATTCCCTGTTTGCATACAGTGACGGTCAAGTGTGCATACTCTGTGCATTCTGTATGAAACTGCCAGTACCAGGAGTGGACATACCATTGCTGCAACCCTTCCAAAGCAGCAAGCAATGTATGACATAAACAGAACTATTGGACTGTAAATATCCTATATACTTGCACAGGTGCCCTTTCTTGTCTGTGTCTGTCACTGACCAGTCCTGTGTATAAATGAATTATAATACCAAAGAAAGATATTAAAGTATACATGGTTATTTTTTTTGTATTACCACAAATCTTCTAAAATAAAAAAAGTGTCTTTCTAAATAGATTAAAAATCTTATACCACTTTTTTTTTATATACAAACTATGGGTATATTTATTGTTGCAGAGTGCTGTCTTTACCTGCATGTACTGTATATTCTTCTTTGTGATTCTGAAAAGGCTGTTTTCAGATTTCAATTCCCAGAGGAGCATTGCATGGCCTACAAGCCTCCGAACACTCTTCACTAGGAGAAATGTCCCCCCTTAGATTTCCTATCATAAAGCTAAATCAGATCTTATGCTTTGCAATGATGAGTGGCAAACATCCCAAAACACTTGTCTGCAAATTAAATTTCTGGTTTCGATTCTTATCCTAAGTCATATGACAAAGTTTGTGATAGGGCTGTTATTGACTTATAGAATTGTTCAAGTCCTCTTCTTGTCTGAAGTGGCTATTTACATATTGCTTCTTGCTAGTTTACAGACAAGTGATCAAGTAGGGGACATACAATTGTGCTCAAAAGTTTACATACTCCAGCGGAATTTTTGCTTTCTTGGCCTTTTTTTCAGAGAATATGAATGATAACACCAAAACTTTTTCTCCACTCATGGTTAGTGGTTGGGTGAAGCCATATAATGTCATGTTATCATTCATATTCTCTGAAAAAAGGCCAAGAAAGCAAAAATTCTGCTGGGGTATGTAAACTTTTGAGCACAACCGAGACAGATAGAATGCCATAAAACTGAAGGATCAGTATGTGATGGGTATTCATGGAAACACATAGGCTGAATGACTTTTTTATGACCCTTGTTATGTATAGTGCCAATCCACAAATTTAGCACCTGATTGTGGTGTGAACAGAGCCTGTACTGAATCTGAAAACATTTGAAGTCAAAGATAAAATAACAAAGAAGATAGATTGCACAAGTTTTGTAAATAATTTGTTTTTTGCTGAGAATATCATTAGGAGAACAGCTGTACTTGGCTTATTAGTTTTCTTGTGAAAACTGCTACACTGATCAACAGCCATAGTAATGTCAAGAAATACTTGACAATGACAGAAGTAGGACTGAATGAAGATGAGTGAGGATACAAGCACCACTGAAACTAGAGAAGAAAGTGAGAAAAGTAAAAAAAGATGAGATCTAGGTACATATCTAGATACCCAAGGTTATGCCAAAGAAAACTTTTATCACTTAGATCAATTACAACTATGACAGTCTATTTATTCAAGAATTTAAGAACAAATTTAATTATGATGCACAATAAAAATTATATTGTGGTACCATGTTAGCCAGAAAAATAGATGTACCGTAAATACTTTTATGTCTCAAAAAGTCAAACATATTCTAAGAGTGGTTCCTATATTGGCAGGTTTACAAATGAATTACTAAGACAGGAGCCCAACATTTAAGAGATTTTATATCAAGACATTTGTGCAGTGGGTGGATGAGGTAATGCCTTCTAAAGATAAGTCAAGGTTATACAAATAAAGTATTTGTTATTACAAATGGAGAGGTGGTGGAAGTGATGGTTTAGGACGGAGGTGGTGAACCTCAGGCCATCGGGATGTTTATGGCCCTTGATGACCTTTTATCAGCCACAAGGCAGATTTCCCAGGGACCACTGTACTTGGACCAGAAGTTGTATTTTGACAGCCGTCAGCCCTTTATTTTCTTCATACTCTGTCTGCACACACACGCAGTGTTCACTACTGAACGCTGAGGAGCGTGCAATGAGAGATTACGATTACGTCCTGACACCATTGCC